>NC_090391.1:34342478-34943841 GCF_036365525.1 Heterodontus francisci
TTCCACTTTGTACATGGACAGGCTACTGCCCACACTTTATACAAAGAGAAGGAGCTTCCTCCACTTTACAAATAGATAGGCAGCTACCTCCACTTTATACAGAGAGAGGGAGCTCCCTCCACTTTATGCAGAGAGAGGAAGCTCCCCCACTTAATACATAGAGATGTGGTGCCCTCCACTTTGTACAGAGAGAGGAAGCTCCCTCCACTTTACACATAGAGCAGGAGATCCCTCCACTTTATGCGCAGAGAGCGAGCAGACTTCCCCCTTTATTCACAGAGAAGGTGATCACTCCACTTTATACGTCGAGGGGCAGATCCCTCCCCTTTATAAATAGAGAGGGTTATCCCTCCACTTTATACATAGAGAGGGAGCTCCTTCACTTTATACGTCGAGAGGCAGCTCCCTCCACTTTGTATGTAGAGAGGGAGCTCCCTCCACTTTATGCAGAGAGAGGGTGCTCCCTCCATGTTATGCCTCAAAGTAGGTGCTCCCTCCAAGTTTATACGGAGAGATGGAGCTCTCGACACTTTTCGCATAGAGGCGGAGCTCCCTTCACTTTATACATAGAGTTGGAGCTCCCTCCACTTCATACGTACATCGGGTTCTGCCTCCACTTTACACGTAGAAAGGGAGATCCCTCATCCTGATACGTAAAGGGGGAGCCCCCTCCACTTTAAACATAGAGTGGGTGCTGTGAACACTTTAAACGTAGAGAGGGAGCTCCCTTCACTTTGTTCGCAGAGAGGAAGCTCCCTCTACTTGATACTCAGAGAGGAACTCGCTCCACTTTTATACATAGAGAGGGTGCTCCCTCCCCTTTATACATGGAGAGGAAAAACCCTCCACTTTATGCGTAGAGATGGAGCTCTCTACACTTTACACATCGAGGCGGCGCTCCCTCCACTTAATACGTAGAGTGGGTTCTTCCTCGAATTTACACAGAGTGGGAAATCCCTCCACTTTATAAGCAAAGGCGAAATCTCTCCACTTCATACATAGAGAGGGTGCTGCGAACACTTTAAAAGTAGAGAGGGAACGACCTCCACTTTGTACATGGACAGGCTACTGCCCACACTTTATACAAAGAGAAGGAGCTTCCTCCACTTTACAAATAGATAGGCAGCTACCTCCACTTTATGCAGAGAGAGGGAGCTCCCTCTACTTGATACACAGAGAGGGACTCGCTCCACTTTATACATAGAGAGGGTGCTCCCTCCCCTTTATACATGTAGAGGGTGAACCCTCCATTTTATATATAGAGAGGGAGCTCCCTCCACTTTATGCATGGAGAGGGAGCTCCCTCCACTTTGTACATAGAGAGGGAACTCCCTCCACTTGAGACATAGAGAGGGAGTTCCCTCCACCACATACGTAGAGAGGGAGAATCCTCCACTTTACACATACAGATGGTGCTCCCTCCATGTTGTACGCAGAGAGGGTGCTCATTCCACTTTATACGTAGAGATGGAGCTCTCTCCACTTTACACATAGAGGCGGAGCTCCCTCCACTTAATACATAGAGAAAGTGCCACCTCCAATTTACACATAGAACAGGAGATCCCTCCACTTTATACGTAGAGCGGGTGCTCCCTCCACTTTATACATACAGAGGGAGCATCCTCCACTTTATACATAGAGCGGGAGATCCCTCCTCTTCATACGTAAAGGGGGAGCTCCCTCCACTTTATACTCAGAGAGGAAGCTCCCTCTACTTTATACAGAGAGAGGAAGCTCCTCTACTTTATACATAGAGAGGGAGCTCCCTCCCCTTTAGACATGGAGAGGGAGTTCCCTCCACCACATACGTAGAGAGGGAGAATCCTCCACTTTACACATACAGATGGTGCTCCCGCCATGTTGTACGCAGAGAGGGTGCTCATTCCACTTTATATGTAGAGATGGAGCTCTCTCCACTTTACACATAGAGGCGGAGCTCCCTCCACTTAATACATAGAGAAAGTGCCACCTCCAATTTACACATAGAACAGGAGATCCCTCCACTTTATACGTAGAGCGGGTGCTCCCTCCACTGTATACATACAGAGGGAGCATCCTCCACTTTATACATAGAGCGGGAGATCCCTCCTCTTCATACGTAAAGGGGGAGCTCCCTCCACTTTATACTCAGAGAGGAAGCTCCCTCTACTTTACTCATAGAGAGGGAGCTCCCTCCTGTTTGTACTCAGAGAGGAAGCTGCCTCCACTTTATACAGAGAGAGGAAGCTCCTCTACTTTATACATAGAGAGGGAGCTCCCTCCCCTTTAGACATGGAGAGGGTGAAACCTCCACTTTATACATAGAGAGGGAGCTCCCTCCTCTTTAGACATTGAGAGGGAGCTCCCTCCACTTTACACATAGGGATGATTCTTCCTTCACTTTATACACAGAGAGGGAGAGTCCTCCACTTTATACATACAAATGGTGTTCCCTCCATGTTATACGTAGAGAGGGTGCTCCCTCCAACTTATACGTAGCAATGGAGCTCTCTCCACTTTACACTTAGAGATGGAGCTCGCTCCACTGTGTACATAGAGATGGTGCTCTCTCCATTTTACACATAGAGTCGGTGCTCTCTGCACTTAATATATAGAGCGGGAGATCCCTCCACTTTTTCGAGAGAGAGAGGACGCTCACTCCACTTTAGACCTAGAGAGGGTGTTCCCTCCACTTTATACGTAGAGAGGGAGCTGCCTCCATTTGATACATAGAGAGGCAGCTCCCTCCACTTTATGCGTAGAGGGAGCTCCCTCCACTTTATATGTCGAGAGGCAGCTTCCTCCACATTATACAGAGAGGGAGCTCACTCCAGTTTATACGTAGAGAAGGTGTTGCCTCCATTCTATACATATGTCATGGTGGGATTTGAACCCCTATCCCCAGTCCATTCGGATGGGCCTCTGGATTGCTTGACCAGTGATATTATCACTATGTGACTGCTCCCACATTGGCCGTGGAGAGGGTCTGTCCCCTAATATCACCCACAGTCGTTTCTGGTCCGTATCCGTGAACATTGTCCTGAATCAGAGGCACAAAGTTCACATTTTAACTGGGAAAAGGAGCGAACAGAGTAAAACTTTATTGCTTTTGTCCCTGTATTCAGTGTACAATGCAGACAGATCAGTTACATTTACAATAGAAATACAAGGAGTGAACAAGGACAATGCAACAATATGGAAAATGTAAATGACACCACTGATAATTGGAGCATCCGTCCAGTATGAGTACAGATTTCAGCTTTATTCCCGACAGTGGTCTTACAATGAATATCTGATTGACATTGAACTGATTGTGTTTTATCCACCACATTATTTATACCAGAGTCAAAGCTGTTGATGTAATGTGTTTGTTCAGGTGAGTGTAACTAAAAGCAATGATCAGTGGAAAACCGTGTCAGTGGAGACTTATCCCATGTATAAATCAGGCCATATTGGAATGAATCAGCTCCGAGTGCCTGCTGGAGCTGTGGACTCCAGGCTCACAGAAGTCCCTGCTTCTCACAGAAATGAGATATCCAGTAATTCTTCAGATAGCAAGCATTTACTATCCTACACTTGCAGCAATTGGAGTTCCTGGTAAGCCAGTATCTCCGCTGTTAATGGTGCAAATCCGTGTTAACAGTCCTGCTGTACTCGGCATTATTTCTCACTGTGTGCGTTACGCATCCAACTGTACATTTCCAGCATTACTGATGGAATCACCTCATTGTCTAATCTTTCCATCCTGCAGGAGTTGAATTGTATTTTTAATGGTATTCTTTTCAGTAACTGTGGCATTGTTACTGGATTATTTTCTGTATATTGAACAATTGCATCATGAACATGAAAAGAGGGAAATTTTGGGGCGAGGAATCCTTGCCCAGCAGCTTCCAAAAGAGGGAACAGGCTGAGGGCTTGTCAGGAGGCTGCAGCCAGTGGGCCCACGTCAGTTGTGTCTGTTTATTTATTTTCTTTATTTTAACAAAGCTTGTTATAATTCCCGGACAATGCTGGTGTTTCAGTCAGTGCCGTGAAGTTGAGTGTTAAATGAAATGTGCAACAGTCATTTCAATTGAGAGTAAGTTTCTGAGAGTAGATTTCCCTGTTTGTCTGTCTCTCTCTCTCCACCTCTCTCTCAGAATGAGAGTAACAGGAGGGAGAGAGACGCAGGCGAATGAGAGAAACATGGAGCGAATCAGAGAGGAGGGGGGAGCTAGCTGTCATCACGCCGTTGCTTATGGGATCTTGCTGTGCACAAATGGTCCTGCAGTGTTTCCAACATTGCAACTCAATGTTGACGACCACCTTAAAAGTTAATTCATTGAGTTTCAAATGCTTCCAAATCATTTTAAATCATTTTATTGAGGTTCTGAGTTTAGATTTCTCTCTCTGTCTCTCTCCAGCTTTCTTTCCCTCTGTCTCTCTATTTAAACATTTAATAGATAAAAACACACACTTCAGTGTGATGTGCTGTTGGTTTAAATGGAGAGACAGTAATGGTTCATCGCTCATTTCAATCAAGATTATTGATGAAATATAAGGGAAAAACAATATGGACAGAGAGAACAAGAGAGAGGGATAGAGGGGAGATTGAAAAAGGAATATATATATAGAGAGATACAAAGACAGGGAGACAGATAACACCCTATCTGTCCTAATGCTTTGTCTTTCAGCACACCATTAACATACCGTTTGCCTTTGCTCCATGACCTTCTGGTCAGCTATTCTGTGACCTTGTCCTATCGACACCTTCCCTTTTGTTATCTCTTGCCCCATCCCCGCTTTACTTGCTTAAAATCTTTTACATTTCTTATCTCTGCCAGTTCTGAAGAGGGACACCGCACTGAAACGTTAACTCTGCTTCTGTCTCCATACACGCTGCCAGACCTGCTGAGTATTTCGAGAGTTTCTTATTTTTATTCTCTCTCTCCCTCTTGCCTTAGGAATTTTCATTCTGAACACCCAATCTTGAAGTTGAAAAGAGGAAGCCTGGGACGAGGAATCCTTGGACAGTAACTTCCTCCAGAGGGGATGGACTGAGGCCTTGTCCACAGGCTGCAGCCAGTTGGCCCACGTGAGTGGTTTCTATTTGTTCACCTAAGGTCTAATTTCCTCTCTGGGGCCCTGGGATTTTGGTGCTTCGGGTTAACTATTTCCTGTTGGATTGAGGTCCTGGAGGTTGAAAGCCTGGGACTAAAGGAGCAGCCCGAGGAGGGAGTCCCATTTGCCACTTGCTCCTTCCAGCCCTGTATGTGAAGTTTGCTGGTGTTTTCGGCAATGCTATGAAGCTTACAATAAGATGTATGGTGCCAATTCTAATTCATTTTACTGTAGTTCAGAGGTTAGCTTTCTCTCCGTCATCACATTTTTTTTCAGAGTCTCAATCTCCCCCTATGCTTTCTCTTCTCAGTCTCTGTTTCACACTTGCCTTCTCCACGTAAACGTTTAATAAATAAAAACATGCCACTTAGAGCAATGACGTTATTTGAAATGATGAGACACAATCAGCAGCTCGTTCCTCGTTGAAAGAGTGAGTTTAGCCCTTTCTGCGGACTGAGGGGATGCCCCCAGATTGGGAATACACGCCAGGAGGAGGGGCAGGGGGTTTGCAGCAGATGGGGGAATGAGGAAGGAGGGAGTCCCATTTGCCACTTGATCCTTCCAGCCCTGTCTGTGAGGTTTGGTGTGAGTGTGAAGGGAATTGATCATTTTGACTGGGGCCTGTTTTTGTTGCCCAGGTTTAGTGCAGAGCTTCTGAGTGGGGCTAGCATTGTTATATTGTCAAACTGCAGTAATGCTCCTCTCTGAAAGGTTGAGGGGAAGTGGGGAGGGGCGTTTAAGAGGCACAGGATCTGGAATTCTCCAGGTGTAGTTACTGCCCAGCTCCTAGCCTATGGAGTCAATCCTCTCAATCACTCACTTTCACAAGGTCAGATTTACAAAAAACAAAAACCCTGGGACAGTATTGTGGAAAAAGAAATATTTCCTGAAGAAATTTAAAGAGGGAGTTTCGCCCTTTCTGGGTACTGGGGGGAAATTTGTCTATTATCACATTGCTACTTGTGGAATCTTGCTGTACACCAAGTGTGCTGCAGCATTTCCGACATAACAACAATTTAAAAATTCAGCTTACTGAGGGTCTGAGTGTGGATCTCTCTGTGTTTTCTCCCCACCTTCCTCTGCTTTTCTTTCCCCTGCACTTTCTCTATTTTAACCATTGATCAATATGTGCCACAATGTGACATGTGGTTATTGTAAACGGCGGCAGAAATACTTCAGAGGACGTTTCAATCAAGATTAAACCCAAGATCGAGAGGAAAAGAAACAGATGTGGGCGAGGAGGGGGCGTGGGTTGGGGCATGAGAAAGACAGGAAGAGGAGTGTTTGAGATCTTCAAACTGCAGGAATGTTTTTCTCTCGGGGATCCCTCGACTAATAGCAATAATCAGATTATCAGCATAATAACACATTGCTGCCTGTGGGATCTTGCTGTGCATAGCTTGCCTGCAGAATTCCCTGCATTGTACCAGTGACTACATTTTAGAAGTGAATTCACCGGGTGTAAAACTCTGCTGAAGACTTGAAATTAAAGTCTTGAGCTTGAAACCGGTATAAATCCCGCATTTTGGATGTTTTGGGCAGTGCCGTGAATTTGAGGGTTAAATGAAAAGTGTATCAGCCATTTGAATAGAGAGTGAGGTTCTGAGAGTGGATTTTTCTGTCTCTCTCTCTCCACTATGCCTCTGCGCCAATACGCCGCCCAAGCTTCTCTCTCATTGTCTGGGATCTATCCCAACATCTACATCGCTACTGCATTCTCTCTCCACACCTCTAGTTCTCTCTGTGCATGTCTCCATCTCTATCCCTCTCTCTCTCTCTCTGAATGAGGATAACAGCAGTGAGAGAGGTACAGGAGAGTGAGGTAAATATGGAAGGAATCAGAGGGGAAGAGGAATGGTAGCCGGCTGATATCACACTGCTGCTTGTGGAATCTTGCTGTGCACGAATGGCATGCAGTGTTTCCTACATTGCAACAGTGATGACCACTTTAGAAAATAATTCATTGTTTGTCAAATGTTTTGTGAATCAGCAGTTAACTGGCCAAAATGAGAAGGTTTTTCATTTAGAGATACAGCACTGAAACAGGCCCTTCGGCCCACCGAATCTGTGCTGACCATCAACCACCCATTTATACTAATCCTACACTAATCCCATATTCCTACCACATCCCCACCTGTTCTTATATTCCCTTACCACCTACCCATATGAGGAGCAATTTATAACAGCCAATTTGCTCATCAAGCTGCAAGTCTCTGACTGGGAGGAAACCGGAGCACCCGGCGAAAACCCACGCAAACACAGGGAGAACTTGCAAATTCCACACAGGCAGTACCCAGAATTAAACCCGGTTCAATGGAGCTGTGAGGCTGCTGCACTAAACACTGTGCCACTACGCCGCCCAACCTTGCTGTCATTATCGAATAATGCTGGAGTTTTAGGCTTGGGCTGAATTTGACAGAGAAATGTAACACCTCGGCGGGCATTTGAATTCAGATTTTCAGGGATCGGAATGTGGAGTCTCTCTCTATCCTTCCACAGGAGAGGGGCTGGAGATCACCAATGTTTGCGTGTTTTTACAATGAGGCAGAAACAGATGTAGAGAGACCCACAGTGAAATGGAGGGACAGTGGGAGAGAGAGAGAGACAGCTGGAAATAACAGGGTAAACATAAAGGGAGACACACAGGCCCTGGGGGGTCTGCAGTGCTTCGTCAGATCTGAATTTCCAGTCTCTGTAGAGAACTCCTCCCCCCACACCCCTACCCATTCCCACCCCCTCCCCAGCCAACCACATCTCCCACCCATGAGGGTGTCTTGATATTTGGTTACTCTAAATGCTGGGCAAGTGCTTAAGTGTTGGCACATTCATCTCAGTTTAAAGAGAGAATTTAACATTATCTGGGAACAGAATGGCGCTGATTGCTGCAAACGTCTGTCTCTAAATTGCAGAAATGTTGACCACAATGGGGTCTGGAATGAAAAAAAATGAAGATCATCAGGAAGCAGCTCCTTGTCATGGTTCTGCTCGGAGCTGGCTCTGTTACCTGGATGAACCGGACAACGGGTATGTAGTCAGCTCCTTACACCCCCTCACACATCTCCAATCACATACCAATATTTGGTTGTGGATCGCTGGATGTGTTTGTAAAATGGGGGTCACTGAGAGATTGTATTATGTGAGTGAGTGTGAGAAACAGCCCTGCGCTCTTGCTGTGTTTTATTTATGTTCCAAATGCTGTGCTTTGTTTTCATCAATTTTATTTCTCTTATTCCTAAGAATCTTTTTTGGAAGCTGAAGCTTTGATGATGCAGAGGGACAATATTTGGCACGAGGAATTCTCAGACAGGATCTTTAACCAGAGAGGAAAATAATAATAAATATATATATGTGGTATTGTCTAATTCATTTTTAGATACAGAAAATAAGAACTTGTGTTTTCGGAGCTGATGTCAAAACAAAGTGCTGGAAATGCTCAGGATTTGCAGAATGGCTTTTATTTCAGATTTCCAGCATCCACAGTATTTTGATTTTGTATTTTAGTGGGGACTTTTTACCACAAGCTTGAGGGGCCTCTGAAGCAAATAGTTTGGGAAGCGCTGCTCCAGAACAGTCAATGTAATTCCACAGATTTCCCACACTCCATCTCTTGTTGCAACTTGTTCTCTGCCCCTTCCCTCCATGTTTATAGCTCTGTTTCTTCACATCTTTAAATCCCTATCTCTGTATCTCTCAACATCCTTTCTATCTCTGCCTCTCTCTAGCATCTCACAAGTTTCCCTTTTCATTATATTTCTGTGACTCTCTGCAGCTATATCTGTCTCTTTGTCCACTTCTCTCTCTCAGCTGAACATCTCCTATCCTGCATGATTATCTCTGCATCTCCCAACCTCCTCTCTGAGATAATCCTCTCTATTCTGAATCTGCATCTTTGTATCTCTGCCCCTCGACAATTTTCTGTCTCTACATCTCTCTCATTGTCTGGGATCTATCCCAATTACTACATCGCTGCTGCATTCTCTCCCTTCACCTCTAGTTCTCTCTGTGTATGTCTCCATCTCTATCCTTCTCTCTCTCTCTCTCTCTCTCCAGGTTTAAAACGAGAGGGGGGATTCTCCAGTCTATTCACGGGGAAATTTGCGGGGGCGGGGAAATTTTGCGGGGTGGGGTTGTTGGCGGCTGGTGTGGACATTTGCGCTAAAGCCTGCTCGGGTCTGCAAATGAGACCAGACCCGAGTCCAACAGAACCCCATTCGAGCCCGACCCGACCTGAGTCTTTCCATATTTTTCCACGTTCAACCCAACCTACTTTCTGTTTTTCAATTTGTTCCTTACCTGCACAAGCTTAATATAACTGTAACAAAATCACATTTAAAATCCAAAAACTTAAATTAACCTTAGAGTCACTTCCCTGAGATGATGTTAGAGCGTGTCTGAACCAGCCTGACACGAGCTGGAATGCTGAATCTGGAAGTGGGACCTGACCCGACCAGAATAGTCGGTTCCAGTCGGGTTCGAGTAGCAATTTCTGGGGTGGGGGGGGGTGGAATTTGCGATGGGGGATGTATTTTGAGGGGGGGAGAAGTTTTTTGCCGAGTTATATTTTTTGCGGGTGGTGATCCACAATGAGGAAAAAAGCCGCAGAGAGAAGACAGAAAGAGCCAAGGAAAAGGAGAGAAATAGAGAAAAAGTCAGAAAAAGTCAGAGATACAGAGAAAAGGCAGAAAATGTCAGAGAAAAAGAAAAAACGCAGAAAAAAGTCAATGAAACACTGAAAAGGCAGAAAAAGGCAGAAAACGACAGAAAAGGCGGAAATAGTCAGAGAAAAGGAAGAAAAAGTCAGAGAAACATAGAAGACACAGAAAAAGTCAGAGAAATAGAGAAAATACAGCAAGAGACAGAAATGACAGGGAAAGAAAAGATAAATAAAGAAAAAAGGAGGCGAAAAATGGAGTGAATGAATGGAGACACAAAGAAATTGCAGGCACCAGAGAGACAGACATAAAGCCAGTGAGAGTGAAAGACACTGAGAGAATCAGAGAGAGAGAGAGAGAGAAAAAAAACCCAACGAAAGAGAAAACACAAAGAGAGATATTGAGAGAGAGAGAGAAAAAAAACGGTGAGAGAGAAACACAGAGAGAGGGAGAAACAGACGGAGAGAGAAAAACAGAGAGAGTGAGATTGGGAGAGAGATTGAGTCAGAAGGAGGGACAAAGGCAGAGAGACTCAATAAATATTTGATACTCACCATCCCACACAGACTGTGCTCCATCGTTGGACTCTAACACCTTCCCTCCATCAGCTCCTCCATGGGAAAAAATCCTGGACAGGGACAGTGTGGTGGGAATTGGAGAAAAAGGTCAGGACTGGGACAGAGAGGGAGGGATTCAGGCTGGACTCTCTCACACACTTGCACACACACACACACACATTTTAATCAGCTTGCAATTCACCAGGGCACAGAGTGACATACATAGGAACTCACCTTCACAGACCAGCTGCATGGAAAGAAAGAATGGTGGCTGATGTTGTGCTAATATAACCCAGAGACTGTCACTCAAACAGCCAGTTCACCAAAAGTGCAGTTCATCCAACCAGTTTTCAGCTTCCTCTATCTGGACACTGCCTCCCAGGTATGGGACAGTCGAAGGTGAGTCTCTGTGTATTGAAATGTGGGAGGGAGGGCATTCCAGCCACATCCAAAATGGACCTTTCCAGACAGAAGCGTGTCTGTCTGTCTCACTTCCTCCACCAAAACCTCATTAACAGTGCATAAAAGCTGCTGTAATTTAAAGCATGGAGGGGCCGGTTTGAATTATCGTCATTGAACACAAGTTGCATTAAATGTCTTTCACTATTTACTTCCAGTTTACAGAATGTTCAGAAAATGACTGAACATTTCGCACTGCAGTTACCTTGACATTCTGCCAAAGAGATTTGGATTGATAGGCCTCTTTGACTGCAATATAAACAGGCAGTTTTTATTCGGATTTTCAATTCAACTATGTGACAAAGCCTAAAACTAGAGCCAGGGTAATGATGCAGCCAAGAGACCTTTGGCAACTCGTGGCATTTCACACAACAGTTCTGACCCATATATACTGTTATATTTGTTAATGATTGGCTGAAATTCATTTGATGCTGCTGTATTTATGCATTAGCCTGTAATCATTGGGAACAAAAACTGTAACATTTACTACTTTAATCTTGCAAGGCTTTACAAAGCTGTAAAATGGCCATTAAACACAAATTGTATGAATGATCTTCCACTTTTCGCCTCCATTTTATATAATGTCGGGCGATAATGATCTTACCATTTTGACAAAGAGATTTTGTGGGAGAAGTTTGCTGAGCTTTTGCTTCTATAACTGTTATTTGAGTAAGTAGATTAATATAATCCTAGTGAATACGTATACATATATTCTTTCATATATGAGTTGAAGGTATAGCTACATATTGGTACAAAATGGAGTATTTGACCGAGGCATTGTGGGACAGATTAGTTAGCTCACAGTTGGAGCTTGGTACAGCATGACACAGATACCAAAAGGGGGCCCCTCTTATCAGTGCAACTGCAGACTGTGCGAAACCCTCAGCAATGCAGGCCCAATTAAAAGTGACAGTTGGAAGACTCAAGGATAATTGATAGGGCCTGAGCTCATCAATTGGTGATCAGGGGCTTGCACAAGCTGATCGCGTAGCCACATGATGCCTAATGAGTAATGTGTGTAGTGTATGTAATCAATAACCGTTATGATTGGATTATGTCCAGCCGGGATGGGCTGAGTAACTGTATATCCGTTGTGGATTTCCGTTGTCCAGTGGAATAGCAATGGACCGCTTTTAGGTAAGTTGTGCACCCCATGATATCATGAATGAAGTGTTTATTCTCAACGTCTGCATCCGGAGAATTTGCTGAATAATTGGGCATAATCTGGATGTTTCTCCAACAGTTTTTGATGTTGCAAAAGCGTGTCACTTGTTTCCCTTTGCTTCCTGACTATTTATTTCCTCTCTTCTTCTGGGGGATTCAGAGGGATTTTTGTTCATCGCTTGTCCAAATTCAGGAGGTTCCACCTCCCCTGCAGTTTCTGTCCTTAGTTTAGTTTAGTTTAGTATAGAAATACAGCACTGAAACTGGCCCTTCTGCCCACCTTGTCTATGCCGACCATCAACCACCCATTTATACCAATCCTACAATAATTCCATATTCCTACCACATCCTCACCTGTCCTGGAGAAATTATTTGTATTCAAAATATTTCCCTCAGTTTGGAGACAAGAGGAGACACTGTTAACACTAGCAGAGGGGTGAAACAAATAGGGAGGGAGTTGTTATGGTCTGGAATTCACTGTCTGACAGGTTTCTGAAAACAGATTCAATCTTAACTTTCAAAAGTAAATTGGATCAAAAATTCAATTACTCTTAGTTATGGAAGAAAAGATACCAGCTTGGAAAGAGATGTGAGAGAGAGTGAGAAGTCATAACTTTAGTGATGAAGAACTCAACATAAATTATGCATAGAGTTCTTATTTGTAAATGATTGTTTGAGTTTTATTTGACACTTTTATTTTATTTATGCGTTACCTTTAATCCTTTAAAAACATTTTCCAAACAGGAATCATTTAAATGTGACAAGTTTTTATATAGTAGAAAAATAGCCATTTTACGCAAGTTGTACTTAAGGTATTTTATTAAGTATCTCAAGTTTGCAGAAAATAAATTCCTCAAACTTTTGAAAATTTTCAAATTCTCAGTAACACAGAATCTCCCACCAGCAATGACTCAGCATCTCCATCTGCTGGTGTCCCTGCCTCACGGCAATTATTGACCCCGTCTCACCATCTCCATCTGTTGGTGTCCCTGTCTTACTGCAGTTACTGCCTCCTCTCACCATCTCCATCTGCTGTTGCCCTTGTCTCACTGCAGTTACAACCCCCTCTCAGAATCTCCAAATGCTGGTGTCCCTGTCTCGCTGTTGTTGCTACCTTCTCACCATTCCAGTATTTGAAATCCTTCAGCTGTATGATTTCACTAATTTAACAATGAGATTGAACGGGTATTTCACCGCCTTCTTCGGCTCCTGTCTGAATTTAGTCTGGACCACAGCATAAATGCATGTGTTGGTGCAGGAACTGAGAATCTGTAGCATCTGTGATATTTGTTGTGCGTTCAAATGATGGTCAGTGTAGGAGGAATAATGCTGAATATCTACAATTTGGTTATAAATGTGATACACAACCAGTGTCACCCATAACAATATAAAACTGCCGGATATACTGAAGAGTAAAATAATTGATTTTCTGCGATTCTCCATCTCTGCGTCCTTGTGATTCTCTCCATTGCTATGGCCCCGGAATCCCCTGCGCACTTTAGTGGAGAATAAAATCTGTCTGACAGTCAGAACATTGAGCAGCAAAATCAGAAAGGCTGGGGCACAAGGGGTTAAAATGAGGTCAAACGAGTCAAATGTCCCCCATGTGGTGGAAGTATAGAAGCTGAGTTTATTGTCACAACCCATGGGAACGTTATCAATAATGTAATATCGTTCCTGTGTAAAGTACCAAGGGACAGTCTCTAAACAGCCCAGCACACTCACTGTTCCGACAACAACAGCCGCCATTTTCTCGCTGCAATATTTTGTTTTCAGCTTCTCACAACAAATGGCCACAAATCGATCAAAGGTGAAAGCGACTGTGAGCCATACAGAAACAACTGTGGCTGCAGAAAGCAGAACTAGAATGAGGGAACACACAGGAGTAATTCTAAGGAATTAATATGGGAAATAAATTGGAACAGTCCAAGTCAATATAGGTTCAGTGATAACGACAAGGAGATCAGCCACTGCCATTCCCACCAGGTAGACAGTGATACATTTCGAGAGACCTCACTTTCCTCGGGACAGGATCACAATCGCCACCAAGTTACCTGGAAGAGAGAAAAAAGGGAGCAGAGAAATTACTGATCAGACCTGCAGACAAAGCAGCAGTTTGACAGGATCTGGGCTGAAATTTCCAGCTTTGTTGCTGCATCGAGCAGTGAAAACTGCTTCATTGACCTGGGCAGTGCTTTGCTACAGTGAAATGTTTAGAACACAATTATTAAGAATGCATTGGGAAATTGATACAGAAAGTGAGTAAAGTCAGCACCGGATCGACTGGAAGTACTGAGTGAGGATGCAGTGCCATTGGGAAATGAGAAGGGTTTTTACCGAGATGGAATCCAATGGGTAAATTGGGAATTTGTCTCCAGACTGGTGGTTGGAAAGGTTTAGGGAGCGTGTGATGTGCAACTGGTTTGTTGCTCTGGGTTCAGAGAACCGACAGGGACTTTTGCCAAATGGGAAAAGACTGAAAACGGCTGCGCTGAGTTTGAGTATCAGCCATGAGCGAGAATGGTGGAGCAGGCTTGACGGGCTGAATGGCCTCCTCCTGCTCCTATGTTCCTGTTTCCTGTTAGGTTAGTCGAGGCAGCTGCAGGTGGAGCCAGTGAGTGAGACTGGGAGGGCGAGAAGGAAAAGGACATGTTTGAGCTGAAGGGCAGAATGGAGCAGGTGGATTGGGATAGTGGATAAACTGAAGCAATGAATGAGGTGACAGGGCATTCAGTACAGTGAGAGGAGAGGCTCAGATTCATAGGGAGAGACTGCAGCAGAGTGTTGGAGGAAATCTAAACTATAGATCCCAGTAACACAGCTCAAATAATACATGCAAACAATAATCCCCGTGTTTATTTGTGTTGGAGAACAGTTCATTGGTTATACAATATCGTCAATATATTTAATCAGTGCAGGCAATTAAATATAAATTCAAATATATTTCTGATATCTGCCTTGCTTTTTATTGATCTTCGTCAGTCACAGAGATTTTGAAGTGCAGTATTTAAATAATGAATTACCATCAGTGAAGAACTGATACCATTCTGTTTAGTCATGCAGCAGGTAAGGAATAGGAACTTTCTACATAACAAAATGAGGACCTGACAGAAATCAACACAAACGATCAAATCCAATAAGAAAATGAAAGCAATCTGACAACAGACAACTTCAAGTCACAGTTTCTCTCACTGATTGTTCTGCACATTCCAGCACTTTATGACAGTGAATTATTCACACTGTTGTTTCTTTCTCTTTCCTTCTGCTTATCCCTTTCCCTGCCTTTCTTCTTTCCTGATCATTTTCTCCCGCCTATCACACCCTGCAAACTGTTACTTAATGCTATGTTTCACATACGATTTATTCCAAACATTCTGCGCCTGTGTTCTTTTCACCCACCCCAGGTTCAATTATTCTATACTCTGAGTCAGTTTATTCAATGGTGAAACCTCTACGAATAATTTAATGTATCTACAGACAAACGAAGTCTCCCCATATTCACATACACTCTTCACTTCATCTAGAATGCATGGAATAAACAGGATCGAATGCTTCTTTCAGACAAACCTCACAATCATCGCAATTCCTTCTCCTAGAATTATAAAGTAATCCTTCAGAATGTGGGATTGTTCAATTCATAAAGCACGAACATAGCACCGCAGCTGGTAATCGACAGGTAAATGGAAGACTCTTGATTCCAACTGAAAGAGTGTATACCAATAAAGCATCACGTTAATACATTTCTAAAATTTTACAATGTAGTCCAGTGACAGTGAAGGTTCCACAGTGAAGCAGAGAAGGGGATGAGAAAGTGGCAAAGAACAAAGAAAAAAGAGCCTGACAGCACAGGAACAGGTCATTCGGCCCTCCAAGCCTGCGCCAATCTTGATGCCTGTCGAAACTAAAGCATTCTGCACTTCCGGGGACTGTATCCCTCTATTCCATGCTATTCGTGTGTTTGACAAGTTGCCTCTTAAACGTTGCTATCGTACCTGCTTCCACCACCTCTCCCAGCAGCAAGTTCCAGGCACTCACCACCCTCTGTGTAAAGAACTTGCCTCGCACATCCCCTCTAAACTTTGCCCCTCTCACCATAAATCTATGTCCCCTAGTAACTGACTCTTCCACCCTGGGAAAAAGATTCTGACTATCCACTCTGTCCATGCCACTCATATCTTTGTAAA
Source organism: Heterodontus francisci (assembly GCF_036365525.1). Lineage (NCBI taxonomy): Eukaryota > Metazoa > Chordata > Chondrichthyes > Heterodontiformes > Heterodontidae > Heterodontus > Heterodontus francisci. The sequence goes on from NC_090391.1 coordinate 34,358,574, forward strand.
CCTCTATCATGTCGCCCCTCCACCTCCGTCGTTCCAGTGAAAACAATCCGAGTTTATCCAACCTCTCCTCATAGCTAATTCCCTCCAGAACAGGCAACATCCTGGTAAACCTCTTCTGTACCCTCGGCAAAACCTCCACGTCCTTCTGGTGGTGTGGCGACCGAAATTGCAAGCAATATTCCAAGTGTGGCCTAATTAAAGTTCTGCACAGCTGCAGCATGACTTGCTAATTTTTATACTCTATGCCCAGACTGATGAAGGCGAGCATGCCGTATGCATTCTTGACTACCTTATCCATCTGCCTTGCCACTTTCAGTGACCTGTGGACCTGTGTGCCCAGAACTTTCCGCCTATCAATATTCCTCAGGGTTCTGCCATTTACTGTACACTTCCCACCTTTATTAGATCTTCCGAAATGCATTACCTCACATTTGTCCGGATTAAACTCCATCTGCTATTTCTAAGCCCAAGTCTCCAACCAATCTCTATCCTGCTGTATCCTCTGACAATCCTCATCACTATCCGCAACTCCACCAATCTTTGTGTCGTCCGCAAACCTACCAGTCAGACTAGCTACATTTTCCTCCAAATCATTTATATATACTACAAACAGCAAAGGCCCCAGCACTGATCTCTGCGGGACACCACTAGTCACAGCGCTCCATTCAGAAAAGCACCCTTCCACTGCTACCCTCTGTCTTCTATGACAGAGCCAGTTCTGTATCCACCTTGCCAGCTCAGCTCTGATCCCGTGTGACTTCACCTTCTGCGCCAGTCTGCCATGAGGAACCTTGTCAAATGCTTTACTGAAGTCCGTATAGACAACATCCACTGCCCTTCCTTCATCAATCATCTTCGGCACATCCACAAAAATCGCAATTAGGTCAGTGAGACACGACCTCCCGTTCACAAAACCATGCTGTCTCTCGCTAATAAGTCCATTTGTTCCCAAATGGGAAAAAATCCTGTCCCGCAGAATCCTCTCCAATAATTTCCCTACCACTGACGTAAGGCTCACTGGCCTATAATTTCCTGGATTATCCTTGCTTCCCTTCTTAAACAAAGGAACAGCACTGCCTATTCTCCTGTCCTCTGGGACCTGCAGCCAATGAGGATACAAAGATGTTTGTCAAGGCCCCAGCAATTCCTTCCCTTGCCCCCTGCCTGTCAGCAGCAAACTCAGTTCTCTAGAGAGACCTATGTAGCAGCATCAGAAACACATTGAATGAAATAATACTTGATAATAGTGATAACGAATAAGTACATTGAAATCCCAGTTAAACTGAACCATGCTATTGGGGAAGGGGGGTGGGGGTGGGGCGGCATTGTGCTGTCTTCTTGTGTCACTGAGACCGGGAGATGTCTCATTATCATATCCTGGAAAAGAACATTCATAAAAATATTCCAGAATCAGTCAGATCCACATCATGAAACTGTTAAAAGCTCCTGACGGTCTGACTCTTGATCCGAACCAAACGTCTGATTCAAATAGATTCACTACATAGAATAATCCAGTAACTGCCAGGGTGACTTAAAGCAATACTATTAAAGACTTAACAGGCAGCTGTGTAACACACACAGTGAGAAATAATACCTAGTACAGCAGCACTGTTAACAAATATTTACACCATGAACATCTGAGGTGCTGGCTTACCAGGAACTCCAATTACTGCAAGTACAGGATAGTAAATGCGTTCTATCTGATACATTACTAGGTATCTCATTTCTGTGAGAAGCAGAGACTTCTGTTAGCCTTTAGCCCACAGTGCCAGCAGGCATTCTGAGCTTATCCATTCCAATGGGTCCTGATTTATACAGGGTAAGTCTCCACTGACACGGTTATATCCCAGATCATTGCAATTAGCTATACTCACCTGAACAAACATATAAGATCATCAATGTGGTGGATAAAACACAATAATTTCAATGTCAATGGCATTTGCTTTGTAAGACGTCTCTCGGGAATAAACCTGAAGTCTGTACTCATACTGGATGGATGCTTCAAGTATCAGTGGCGTCATTAGTTAGTTAGTTAGAGATACAGCACTGGAACAGGCCCTTCGGCCCACCGAGTCTGTGCCGACCATCAACCACCCATTTATACTAATCCTACACTAATCCCATATTCCTACCACATCCCCACCTGTCCCTATAGTTCCCTACCACCTACCTATACTAGGGGCAATTTATAATGGCCAATGTACCTATCAACCTGCAAGTCTTTTGGCACGTGGGAGGAAACCGGAGCACCCAGAGGAAACCCACGCAGACACAGGGAGAACTTGCAAACTCCACACAGGCAGTACCCAGAATTGAACACGGGTTGCTGGAGCTGTGAGGCTGCGGTGCTAACCACTGCGCCACTGTGCCGTCCCAAATTTTCCATATTGTTGTATTGAGCTTGTTCATTCTTGGCGTTTCTATTGTAAATATAATTGATCCGTCTGCAGTGCACACTGAATCCAGGCACAAATGGAATCCAGTTTCACTCTGTTCCTGCCTTTTCCCACTTAAAATGTGAGATTTGAAGATCTGATTGGAGACCATGTTCTGGGTTACAGCCTAGAAACTACTGTGAGTGATATTCGTGAACAGCCACAGGCAACATCCATTTAAAAGGCGGTCGCACAGTGATAATATCACTGGATTAGTAATCCAGAGGACCAACCTAATGGCCTAGGGAAAAGGTTTAAATCCCACCATGATAGCTGTATAAAACAGAGGGAACTCCCCCTCTTCATATAAAGTGGAGGGAACTCTTTCTCTACGTATAAAAGGAACGGAGCACCCTCTCGATGTATAAAGTGAAGGGAGCTCCCGCTCTACTTATAAAGTGGAGGGAGGACCCTCAATATGTATTAAGTGGAGGGAGCTTTCTCTCTGTGTATAAAGTGGAAGCAGAACCCTCTCTATGTATAAAGTGGAGGCATCGCCCTCTCTATGTATAAAGTGGAGGAAGCTGAAGGACACAGGAGAAAGATAAATGAAAAGAAATGGAGAAATGGAGAGAGGGACGAAGAGAAAGGCAGTGAGAGACAGAAGAGATAGGGAAATGTGACCTTGACAAAACCTCAGTAGTAATCCCTCTCATGTGCCCCATCCTGTATTGGGAATTTGTGAGAGTGTTTTAGGGGTGAGTGTTTGATCAGTGTTTGATATGTTCAAACTTCAGTAACATTCCAAACAAGAACACGATTTACAGGTTAACAATTAACCTTGAAATGGCTCAAACATTGATATCCACGGACAGATGGAGGGAGAGAGACACAGGCAGAGTGGGACAGAGGCGGAGGGAGAGAGAGGTACAGAGCTAGAGGGATAGAGACACAGGGAGAAACAGAGACAGAGGGAGAGAAACAGAGAGAGCAGAAGACAGGCAGATTCAGAGGGAGAGAGACAGGGAAAAAGCGAGAGATCAGATGCAGAGGGAGAGAGCCATGTATCGAGGGAGAAAGGGACAGACTGAGATAGGGAGAGAGACAGTCGAAGGGGGAAACAGAGATCGAGGGAGAGATATACAGAGCGAGATTATAGGAGAAACTTTACACCCAATAATATTGGAGAAAGATAATATTATACATTAAAACTGGCTGTGCACAAGAAATACATTTGAAAGGAAACATTGGGGATTTAGTGTGAGTGTTTTGGGGGCAAGTGCTGGATCAGTGTTGATATTTTCAAACAACAATGACATTTAGTGCTGTTGAAAAATATTATTAAAAACTGACAAACTTGAGAAGCAGGTGACAGGAGAGATAGGATGTGAGGGAACCTTGAAAGAACCTCAGTAACAATCCCTCATTTTCTGTCCTGTCCTGTATTGAGGGTTGAGTATGAGAGTTTAGGGGGCAAGTGTTGATCAGTGCTTGATATTTTCAAACTGCAGTGACGTTGCCAGCAAGGAGAAGATTTACAGGTTCAAAATTAACCAAGAAACGGACAAAAAACATTTCTGTCCAAGGAGAGAGAGAGGGAGAGATGGTGTGAGAGAGGCACAGACAGAGTCCTGGACAGAGTTGGAGGAAGAGGTAGAGGGAGAGGGGGAGACAGACAGGGACAGAGATAGACAGAGAGTGAGGAAGAGTAAGTGGCGGAGAGAGAGGGAGATTCAGAGAGAGAGAGAGATGGAGAGAGGGTGAGACAAGTTGCAACAATCAGTAAGAATCCTCATTATCTGCTCAGTCATGTGTTGGGAGTTTAGTGCGAGTGTTGTAGGGGTGAGTGTTGGATTAGAGTTTGATATTTTCAAACTGCAGTGACGTTCCCAACAAGGCAGGTACAGAAAATAAGAGCAGGGAGGTTATGCTGGAAATTTATAACTCATTGGATAGGCCACCACTTGAGTACTGTGTGCATTTATGTTCACCTCATTACAGAAAGGATGTAACTGCACTCGAGAGGGTACAAAGGAGATTTATGAGGATTTTTCCAGGACTTGAAAACATGCAGCTATGAGGAAAGATTGGATAGGCTGGGGTTGTGCTCTTTGGAACAGAGAAGTTTGAGGGGAGATCGAAATGAAATGTATAACATTTTGAGGGGCCTTGATAGAGTAGAGATGAAGGGTTTATTCACCTTATCAGAGAGGTCAGTGACGAGGGGGCATAGATTTAAAGTGATTGGTAGAAACATTGAAGCTGAGATGAGGAAAACGTTTTCAGCCAGAGGTTGGTGGGGGAATGGAACTCAATTCTTGAAAGGGTAGTTGAGGCAGAAACCCTCAACTCGTTCAAAAGCAATCTAGATATGCACCTCAAGTGCCGTAACCTGCAGAGCTACGGACCAAATGGTGGTAGGCGAGATTAGAATTGGTCGTTCGTTTTGCGGCCGGCATAGATACGATGGACCAAGTGGCCTCTTTCTGCACCTTAAAATTTCTTTGATTCTATGACGCTAGGGGAAATAGTTATTGGTTCGAATTTAACCAAGAAATGGCAGAAAGCATTTTTGTCCCAGGAGAAGGAGAGAAAAAAAGAGAGATGAAAAGAAAGGGTGGGAGAGATGGTGTGAGAGAGACACAGACATAGTCATAGACAGAGGCAGAGAAAGAGGGAGAGGGAGAGACATAAAAAGGGGGAGAGACAGAGAGAGAGATAGGGGAAGAAAGTGAGCGAGGGAGAGACAGAGAGAGGGGGAAGAGACATACAGATAGAAAGGGAGAAAAAGGGATAGGAAGGAGGGAGAGGTAGAGACAGAGGGAGAAGGAGAAAGAGAGACAGCGAGGGAGAGAGAGACAGGCAGAGAGGGGGCGTCAGAGAGAGGGAGATCGATAGAGGGAGAACGATGAAGGGACAGAAGGAAAGGGAATCATAGACGGAGGGACAGATGGAGAGATGGAGAGAGAGAGAGCGACAGAGCGAGATTGGTAGAGATAGGAATAGAGGGAGAGACAGAGCCAAAGAGTGAGAGAGTGAGAGAAAGGGATTGGCCGAGACAGAGGCAGCGAAAGAGGGAGATCCCGAGAGAGAGAGAGCGAGAGTCAGAGAGAGAGAGAGGTAGAGGGAGAGGCAGGGAGGGGCAGAGGGGTGACAGAGGTAGGGACAGAGGGAGGGACAGAGAGAGATACAGAGAGAGAGAGACAGAGACAAAGAAAAAGAGAGGACAAACAGAGAGAGACACAGACAGACAGGCAGACAGACACAAAACGATCGAGAGAGAGAGAAGGCAGAGACATAGAGGGAGACAGCGACATAGAGTCGGGAGATGACAGCAGTAACTTCAGGTCAGTTATTTATCTTCGGTGGTGGGAAAAACTCAAGAAAATATAATTCCGGTCAAAGTCAATAGTCATGTGGACAAATGCGAGTTAATTAAGGAAAGGAAGCCTGGATGTCTTTCGGCAAACTCATGTTCAACCGACTTGCTGGAGTTTTTTGAGGAGGGAACAGAGAGGGTTAATGAGGGCAATGCTGTTGATGTGATGTACATGGACTTTCAAAAGGCGTTTTTACAGTGCTACACAACAGACGTGAGCGCAAACAACTAGCTCATGGAATAAACGGGACGGTAGCAACATGGATACGAACTTGGCTGAGTAACAGGAAACAACGAGTGCTGGTTAATGGAAGTTTTTCGGGCTGGAGGAACGTCTGTAGCAGAGTTCCTCTCCCTGTGGAGATATTAAGGGTACAGAACCACTCAGTCGCTCTTCCTGTGGTGATACGATAATAACCGACTCACTCAATCTCACTCCCTGTGGTGATACTATGATAACAGACCCACTCAGTGACTCTCCCTGTGGAGATAATATAATAACAAGCCCACTCAGTGACTCTACCTGTGGAGATAATACAATAACAAACCCACTCAGGGACTCTCCCTGTGGAGATTTTATAATAACAAAACCACAAAGTGTCTCTCCCCGTAGAAGTAATATAATAACAGACCCAGGCAGTCAGTCTCCCTGTGGAGATACTACAATAACAGACCCAATGAGTGACTCTCCCTGTGGAGAAATAAAATAACAGACCCATTCAGTGACACTCCCTGTGGAGATACTGTAATAACAAACCCACTGTCTGTCTCACCCTGTGCAGATAATATAAAAACAGACCCACTCAGTGATTCTCACTGTGGAGATACCATAATAACAAACAAAATCTCTGACTCTCCCTGTGGAGATATTATAAAAAACAGAACCACTCAGTCACTCTCCCTGCGGGGATACGAGAAGAACAGAACTACTCAGTCTCTCACCCTGTGCTGATACGAAAATACCAGACCAAATCAGTGACTCTCCCTGTGATGATTCTATAATATCAGATTCACTCGTTGACTCTCCCTGTGGAGATTCGAGAAGAACAGACCGACACAGCCTCCCTACCTGTGGAGATTCAATAATAACAGACCGACTCAGTAACGGTGGCTGAGGAGATACTATCATAACAAACCCACTCAGTGGCTCTCCCTGTGGAGATGCGAGAAGAGCAGGCCCACTCTGTGATTCTCCCTCTTCGGATAATATTGTAACAGAACCCCTTTGTGACTCTCACTGTGGAGATAGTATAATAACAGATCGACACAGGCACTCTCCCTGAGAAGGAACTGGAATAGCAGACACCCGTATTAACCCTCGCTGTGGAGATACTATAATAACAGATGCACTCAGTCACTCTGCCTGAGGAGATACTATAATATCAGACCCCCTTAGTGACTCTTCCTGTCGATATACTGTAATAACAGATCTAATCAGTCACAATCCCTGAGGAGATACAGTAAGAACAGACCCACTCAGTGACTCGCCTTGTGGAGATACTATAACAACATAGCCAGTCAGTGTCGCTCCCTGTGGGGGTACTATAATAACAGATCCACTCAGTGACTCTTCCTGAGGAGATACTGTAATTAAAGACCCCTTAGTGAATCTCCCAGTCGAGATACCAAAATAACAGAGCAAATCATTTACAATCCCTGAGTAGAAACAATAATCACAGGCCATTCAGTGACTCACCCTGTGGAGATACTATAATAAAAGACCCATTCAGTGACTCTCCCTACGGAAATACTATAATCACAGACCCACTCAATGACACTCACTGTGGAGATACAATCATAACAGACCCACTCACTGACTCTACCTTTGGAGATTCTATCACAAAAGACCCAGTCAGTGACTCTTGCTGTGGAGATGCGATAACTACAGACCAACACAATCACTCTCCCTGTCGAGATACTATAATAACAGACCCACTCAGTGACAGTCCCCGTGGAGTTACTATAATAACAGACCCACTCATAGACTCACCCTGTGCAGATACTATAATAATAGACCCACTCATTGACTCTCCCTGTGGAGATAATATATTAACAAATCCACTCAGTGTTACACCCTGTGGAGATAATATAACAACAGAAACAATCAGTCGATCTCCCTGTGGAGATACCATAACGGCAAACACATACAGTGACTCTCACTGTGGAGATACCATCATAACAACCACTCAATGACTCTACATGTGGCGACACTAGAATAAGAGACTCACACAGTGACTCTCGCTGTGGAGATGCTACGTTAACAGACCCAATCAGCTACCCTCCCAGTGCGAATACTATAACAACCGAACCACTCAGGCACTCTCCCTGTGGAGAAACTAAAATAACAGACCCACTCAGTGACACTCCTTGTGGAGATACTATAACAGCAGGCCCACGCAATCACACTCGCTGTGGAGATACTGTCACAACAGACCAACTCAAGCACTCCCCCTGTGGAGACACTATAATAACAGACCGACTCAGTAACACTCCATTTGGAGATTCTGTCATAAAAGACCGCTGAGTGACTCTCCCTCTGTAGGTAATATGATAACAGACCCACTCATTCACTCTCCCAGTGGAATAACTGTAACAACGGAGTGGCGCAGTGGTTAGCACTGCAGCTGCACAGCTCCAGCGATCAGGGTTCCGTTCTGGGTACTGCCTGTGCGGAGTATGCAAGTTCTCCCCGTGAACGCGAGGGTTTCCGCCGGTGTGCTCTGTTTTCCTCCCACAGCCAAAGACTTGCAGGTTGATAGATAAGTTGGCCATTGTAAATTGCCCCAGTGTCGGTAGGTGGTAGGAGAATGGTGGGGATGTGGTGGAGAATATTGGATTAATGTAGGATTAGTAGAAATGGGTGGTTGTTGGTCGGCACAGACACGGTGGGCCAGAGTGCCTGATTCAGTGCAGTATTTCTAAAATTAAAAAAGCAGACCAACCCAGGTACTCTTCATGTGGAGACACTATAATAAAAGACCAACTCAGTGCCACTCCCTGTCGATATACTGTAATAAAAGAACACTGAGTGTCTCTCCCTCTGGAGGTAAAACCTGAACAGACCAACTCAGTCTCTCTCCCTGTCATGAAACTACAGCAACAGATCCACGCATTCACTAGCCCTGTGGGGGTACTGTAATAGCAGATCCACGCAGTCACTCTCCCAGTGGGGGTACTGTAATAGCAGATCCACAAAGTCACTCTCCCAGTGGGGGTACTGTAATAGCAGATCCACAAAGTCACTCTCCCTGTGCGATTAGAGCGGAACAGACACGCACAGTCTTCCTGCATGTGGTGATGCTACAATAACAGACACACCCAGTCGCAGTCTCTGTGGAAATACTGCAATAACACACCCACTCAGTTGCTCTCCCTGCGAAGATACTATAATAACCGACCCACTCAGTCACTCTCACTGTGGAGATAATGTAATAACAAACCCATTCAGTGTCTCACCCTGTGGAGAAAATATAATAACAGAAACACTCAGTGTCTCTCCATGCGGAGATAATATATTAACAAACCCACTGAGTGACTCTCCCTGTGGAGATATTCCAATAACAAACCCACTCAGTCACTCTCTCTGTGGAAATAATATAATAACAGACCCACTCAGTGACTCTCTCTGTGGAGATAATATAATGACAAACCCACTCAGTGTCTCTCCCTGTGGAGCTATTCTAATAACAAACCCACTCAGTGACTCAACCTGTGGAAATACTTTACAACAGACCAACTCAGTAACTCTCACTGCGGAGATACCATAATGACAGACCCACTCGGTGACTCTCCCTGCGAAGTTGCTCTAATAACAGACCAAGTCAGTGCCTCTACCTGTGGAGATATTATAAAAACAGACCCCATCATTCACTCTGACTGTGGAGCTGCAATAATAATAGACACACTCAGTGACTCTCCCGCTGGGATAACAGAAGATCAAAACCGGCAGTCCCTCTTTCTGTGGAGATAATGGAATCAAAGACTCAGTCACTTTCCCTGTGGAGATACTATAATAACAGACCCACTCAGTGACTCCCCCTGTGGAGGTGCTATAGTAACAAACCCAATCAGTGACTCTCCCTGTGGTGATACGAGAAGAACTGAACCACTCAGCCACTCTGCCTGTGGTGACACTACAACAACAGATCCACGCAGCAACTATCCCTGTAGAGATGCAATAACAGCAGACCCAATCAGTCACTCTCCCTGCGGGGTTACGAGAATAACAGCCCCACTCAGTCTCTATCCTTCTGGTTTTTCTATAACTACAAACCCGCTCAGTCTCTCTCCCTGTGGTGATAATGTAAATACAGACTCAGTGAGTCACTCTCCCTGTTGATATACGTCCATCACATACCCACTCAGTGACTCTGCCGAAGGAGATACTATAGCAACAGACCCATGCAGTCACTCTCCCTGTGGAGATACTATAATAGCAAACCCACTCATTGACTTTCCCTTTGGATATCCGATAATAACAGACCAACTCAGTGACTTTCCCCGTGGAGATTCTGTAATAACAGACACACTTGGTGACTCTCCCTGTGGAGATACGAGAAGAACAGAGCCACTCAACCTCTCTGACTGTGCAGATTCTATAATAACAGACACATTCGCTGAATCTCCCTCTGGAGATAGGGAAAGAGCAGGCCCACTCAATAATTCCGCCTGTGGGGATAATATAATAACAGACACACATTGTGACTCTCACTGCGGAGATACGAAAGTAACAGATCCACTCAGTCACTCACCCTGAGGAGATATTGCAAAAATGGACATCCTTAGTGACTTGCCCTGTCGACATACTATAATAACAGCGCCAATCAGTCACAATCCCTGAGTTGATACAATTATAACAGACTCACTAAGTGACTCTACCTGTGGAGATAGTAGAACAACATAACCACACAGGTGACTCTCGCTGTGGAGATGATACAAGTACAGAGCCACTCAGTGACTCTACTCGTGGAGATAATATAATAACAAACCCAGACAGTGAATGTCGCTGCGGAGATACTATAATAACAGCCCTAGTGACTTTCCCTGTGGAGATAATATAATAACAGCCCCACTCAGCCACTCTCCTGGTGGAGATAGTATAATTAAAGACCGACTTAGTCACTCTCCCCGTAGAGATACAATAATAACAGACCCACTCAGTCTCACTCCCTGTGGTGATAATATAACAACATATCCACGCAGTGACTATCCCTGTGGAGATACAATAACAGCAGACCCACTCAGTCTCTCTCCCTGCGGTAATACTATAATAACAGTCCAGCTAAAACTCCCACCCTGTAGTGATACTACAATAACAGATACACTCAGTCACTCTTCCTGTGGAGATACTATAATAAAAGTCCCACTCAGTCACTCTCCCTGTGGAGATAATATAATAACATCACCACTCAGTGTCTCACGCTGTGAGATATTATATCTCCAGTCCCACTCAGTGACTGGACAAGAGGGGATATTATAATGACAGACCCACCCAACGACTCTCCCTGTGTAGATAATATAATAACAGTCCCACTCAGTCATTCACCCTGTGAAGATATTGTAATAGCAAACCCACTCAGTGTCTCTCCCTGTGGAGATACTATAATAACGGGCCCACTCAGTTACTCTCCCAATAGAGATACGATAATAACATACCTACTCAGTTACTCTCCCAGTGGAGATACGATAATAACAGCCCCAATCAGCGATTTCCCTGTGGAGATAATATAATAACAGTTCCACTCATCCACTCTCCCTGTTGAGGCACTATAACAAAAGGCCCACTTAGTCACTCTCCCTGTGGAGGTACTATAACAACAGATCCACGCAGTCACTATCCCTGTGGAGATACGATAACAGCAGTCCCACTCAGTCTCTCTCCCTTTGGTGATACTATAATATCAGTCCCGCTCAATATTACTCTCTGTGGTGATACTTTAATAACAGATCCACTCAGTGACTCTCCCTGGGGAGCGACTATCGCAACACAGCCACTCAGTCACTCTCAATGCGGAGATATGATAATAACAGACCCAATCAATGACTCTCCCTGTGGAGATAATATAATAACACACCCACTCAGTCACTCTGCCTGTGGAGATAATATAATAACACACCAACTCAGTCACTCATCCTGTGGAGATACGATAATAATAAACCCAATCAGTGACTCTCCCTGTGTAGATATTCTAATAAGAGACCCACTCAGTAACTCTCCCTGTGGAGGTGCTATAATAGCACACCCAATCAGTGACTCTACCTGTAGGGATACGAGAATAACAGACCCCTTCAGTCTCACTCCCTGTGATGATACTATAATAACAGACCTACTCAGTGACATTCTCTGTGGAGATACTATCATAAAAGACCCAGTCAGTCATACTCCCTGTGGAGATATCATAAGAACAGACCCACCCATTCCCTCTCCATGAGGGGTCACGAGAATAACATCCCCACTCAGTCTCTCTCCTTGTGGTGATTCCATAATTACAGACCGACGCAGTCTCTTTCACTGTGGTGATACTGTAATAGCAGACTCAGCCAGTCACTCTCCCTGTGGAGATACTATAACTCCAGTCGCACTCAGTGACTCTACCTGTGAGGATATTATAATAACAGACTCACTCAGTGGCTCTCGCTGTGGAGAGGCTGCAATAACAGACCCACTCAGTTACTCTCCCAGTGGAGATACTATAATAACGGACCCACTCAGAGACTCTCGCTGTGGAGACACTTTAATAACAGACCCACTCAGTCACTCTCCCTCTGGAGACACTATAATAACGGACCCACTCAGAGACTCTCGCTGTGGAGATACTGGAATAACATACCCACACAGTGACGCTCGCTGTGGAGATACTATAGCTACAGACCCATTCAGTGACTCTCCCCGTGAAGATACTATAATATAAGACCACTCATTGACTCTACCTGTGGAGATACTATAATAACAGACCCACTCAGTGGCTTCCGCTGTGGAGATACTGTAATAACATACCCTAACATTGACGCTCGCTGTGGGGATACTATAACTACAGTCCAACACCGTGACTCTCCCTGTGAAGATCCTGCAATAACAGACTCAATCAGTCAATCTCCCTGATGAGATACTATAGCAACAGTCCCACTCAGTGACTCTCTTTTTGGAGGTACTATAATACAAGACCATTCGTTGACTCTCCCTTTGGAGATGCTACGATAACAGATCAGCTCAAACAAGCTCCTTGAGGAGATATTATACTAACCGGCCTTCTCAATGACACTCAATGTGGAAATACTTTCAGAACAGTACCAATTATTCACTGTCCCTGTGGAAAGACGATAATAACAGACCCATTCAGTCAGCCTCCCTGTGCAGATATTATAATAACAGATCTGCTCAGTCACTCTTCCTGTCGAGATACTATGATAACAGGCCCCCTCACTGACCCACACTGTGGAGATACTGTAAAAAAAGACCCACTCAGTCAGTCTCCCTGTGAAGTACAATAATAACTGACCCCATCAATCTCTATCCCTGAGGATATACTACAATACCGAGCCACTCAGTGACAATCCCTGTTGAGACTCTTTAATAACAGACCCACTCAGTGTCTCTCCCTTTGGAGATACTACAATAAAAGACCCACTCGGTGACTCTCCCTGTGGAGATACTATAATAACAGCTCCACTCAGTCACTCTCCTTGTGGAGATGCTATAAGAGCAGGCCCACTCACTCTCCCACACAGTGGAATAAGTCAGGTATAGCTTCGCTGCAAGCCCTCTATCGCAAGAACATCCTTCCTCAGACAAGGCGACCAAAACAGCACACAATTTTCCAGGTATGGCCTCACCAAGTCCCTCTATAATTGCAGCAAGACATACCTGCTTCTGTATTTGAATCCTTTCACTACGAAGGCCAACATACCACTTGCCTTGTTTATCGCCTGTTGCACCTGCATGCTTACCTTCAGCGACTGGTGGACGAGGACACTCAGGTCTCACTGCATATTCCCCTCTCTCAGTTTATAGCCATTCAGATAATAATCTGCGTTCCTGTTTTTGCAGCCAAAGTGGATAACCTCACATTTATTCACATTGTACTGCATCTGCCATGCATTTGGCCACTCATTCAACTTGCCCAAATCACCCTGAAGCCTCTCTGCATCCTCCTCACAACTCACCCTCCCACCCAGTTTTGTGTCGTCTGCAAATTTGCCGAAATTACATTTAGTTCCCTCATCGAAGTCATTAATGTAATTTTTGAAAAGCTGGGGTTCTATCCCCGATTCCTGTGGTACCCCACTAGTCACTGTGCCATTCGGAAAAAGACCTTCCCTGTGGCGATATTATAATAGGAAATCCACTCAGTCACTCTCCCTGTCGAGAAACTACAATAACAGACCCACACTGTGGAGATAATGAAGATCCACTTTGTCACTCTCCTGTCGAGATACTATAAGAAGAGGCCCAATCACTGACCCACACAGTGGATATTTTATAATAAATGACGCTTTCAGTGACTCTCCCTGTGGTGAAGCTACAATAACAAATTCAACCAGTTACTCTCCCTGTGGAGATACAACAATAATGGAGCCATTCAGTTATTCTTCCTGTTGAGATACAATAGCAACAAAGCCATTTTTTCACCATCCCTGCGGGGATATTAAAATAACAGACTAACACAGTTACCATCCCTGTGGAGATACTGTAAAAGCAGACCCATTCAGTCACTCTCCTTGTGCAGGTACTCTAATCACAGACCCAATTTGTATCCCTCCATGTGGAGATCCTGTAATAACAGATCCACTCAGTCACCCTCCCTGTGGAGATAATATAATAGCAAACCCACACAATCACTCTCCCTCTCGAGATATTATAATTGCAGGCGCAACCATTCTACCACACTGTGGAGATATTATAATAACAGACGCACGCAGTCAATCTCCCTGTCGAGGTACTATAATAACAGATCCGCTCTGTCACTCTCGCTGTCGAGATACTATAACAACAGACCCACTCACTGATCCACGCTGCAGGGATGCCGTAATATCAGACCCACTGAGTCAGTCTCCCTGTGGAGATACGATAACAACTGATCCCATCAGTTACTGCCCCTGTGGAGATACTCTAATAACAGGCCCACTCAGGGATCCACACTGTAGAGATCCTGTATTAACAGACCCACTCAGTCAGTCTCCCTGTGTAGATACTATAATAACTGACCCCCATCAGTCACTGCCCCTGTGGAGATACTATAATAACAGGCCAATTCACTGACCCACGGTGTGGATATATTATAACAACAGGCGCACTCAGTGATTGTCCCTGAGGAGAAGCTATAATAACAGATTTGACCAGTGACTCTCCCTGTGGAGATACAATATTAACAGAACCATTTTTCACTGTCCCTGTGGAGATATAAAATAACAGACTGACACAGTTACCATCCCTGTGGAGATACTATAAAAGCAGACCCATTCAGTCACTCTCCTTATGAAGATACTTTAATCACAGACCCACTCTGTATCTCCCCATGTGGACAGACTATAATAACAGATCCACTCAGTCACTCTCCCGGTGGAGATTCCATAATAATAGACCCACTTATTGACTCTCCCACTGGAGATACTGTAATACCTGACCCACTCAGTCACTCTGCCTATGGAGATAATACAATAACAGATCCACC
This sequence comes from Heterodontus francisci, assembly GCF_036365525.1. Lineage (NCBI taxonomy): Eukaryota > Metazoa > Chordata > Chondrichthyes > Heterodontiformes > Heterodontidae > Heterodontus > Heterodontus francisci. Next base: position 34,373,999 of record NC_090391.1, read on the forward strand.
CAGTGACTGTCCCTGTGGAGACACTATAATAACAGACCCACTGAGTGGATCTCATTGTGGAGATACTGTAATAACAGACCCACTCAGTGACACTTCCTGTGTAGATACTTTATTAACAGACCTGCTGAGTGACCCTTCATTTGGAGATATATAATAACAGACCCACTCTATGACTCTCCCTGTGGAGGTATTATCATAACAGACCCACTCAGTGACTTTCCCTCTGGAGATACTGTCATAACAGATCCACTCAGTCACAATCCTAGTGGAGATATTATAGTAACAGGCGCATTCGATTGTACAGGGCCTATTTACCTTTTCAGAGATGTCAGTGACTGGGGGGCATAAATATGAAGTGATTGGTAAAAAGATGAGAGGTGAGATGAGGAATTTGTTGTATTACCCAGAGCGTGGTGGGAGTCTGGAATTCGTTGTATGATAAGGTATTAATGGCATAAACCCTCAATTTATATAAAAGGTGTCTGGATGTGCACCTCAAATACTCTAACCTGCTGGGCTCGGGACTACATTCTGAAAGGTGGTATTAGACTGGATGGTTCGCATGTTGGCCAGCGCAAACCCAGTGGGACAAGTGGCCTCATTCTGTGTTGGAAACGTTCTTTGATTCTTTTTTCTCTATTTCCTCACTGCTAAAATTCTCCAATCTTGGCAACGTCCTCGCAAATTGCTCTGCACCTCCTCTAGCAGTATCACATCCTTCCTGTAATTCAATGACCAGAAATACTCTAAATGTTCTCCAATTAGAGTTTTATACAGAATTAGCATCCCCGCTCGAATCGTGGACACTGTGGCAGGATATGAACATCAATATAAAGGCTGAATTATAATTATGTCAGTCTCCAGTACAGTATATACACGTTCAGTTAATTCTGTGTCTGTCAATCCCTGGCATACTGTGTGTTTGTAGGATTAATTCTGTAACTAGCAGTCTCTGATACTGTGTGTGAAGCATATTCTGTATATGTCAGGCTCTGGGACTGCATGGAACTGAAGTGTTCATTCTGTATCGGTAAGTCTCTGGAACTGCATCTGAGTGTGAGTTTCATTATTTTTCTGTCAGTGTCCAGTGGTTGTATCAGAGTGTGTGATTCATTCTCTATTTGACAGACTGTGGTACCATGCATGAATGTGAGAGTCAGTCTGTGCCTTTCATTGTCCAGGTCTATATGTGACTGAAGTCTTCACTTTGTATCTATCAGTCTGTAGTATTGTATATGAATGTGGTACTCATTCCGTTTGTGTCAAACATCGGTTCTGTATCTGAGAGATGGCTTCAATCTGTCGCTATCAGTCTGTTTTTTACTTTTTTTTCATGGGATGTGGTCGTCACTGGCAAAGCCAGCACTTGTTGCCCATCCCTAATTGTCCTTGAGAATTGAGTGGCTTGCTAGTCCCTGTCGCAGGACATTTAAGAGTCAAGTACATTGCTGTGGCTGTGGAAACGAATAGATTTTACTGAATCCATGCAATTTTATCGTGTTTCCAATGTGCAGATCAGGCCAGATAATAAGTACCACTAGAAATGCAGAAACTCTGTGGTTAAACTTAATGAAATATTAAAGAGAAAGCATTGCATAATATTATTGCATTCGTGTCAAATGCTTGCCCATTCGGTGCACATAACAATTCATAGCGGAAATAAACACATTACAAATCTTACAATTTCTGATGTAAATGCATGCAAATATTGAGCATTGTGATAGCTAGGAATCGAACCCGAATTAACTGCTTGGAATGCAACTATCCTCACCACTATGCCACTATTGCCTACTGCATGTGCCTGCCCCACTCCTTTAAACAATATCTGCCTTTAAATTGCAACACGATTTAAATATGGAGATGTATTTGATAGATGTAACGAAACAAGTTATTCTCTCTCTGTTCCTCCAGCCCCTTTGCTTTTATCTTTCCTCTCAGACAGACAGACAGACAGATCAACACTAACTGTTTTCTTCCCCACGCCATGTTCAATAACCAGAGATGGCTAGTGACACAATAATCCCTTTCTCACAGCCAGTGGAGTTTCTGACAGTGATGGGTTATTTCTTATGAGAAGATTAAGAGGAGATTTGATCGATGTGTTCAAAATTAAGAGGGGTCCAGAAAGAGTAGATAGGGAGAAAGTGGTTGATGATGAACTGACAACTGCCAAAAAGCAGTGACCGAATTTGCTGAATAGGAGAATGTTCATGAATAAGTGAACACAAATGGTGTAGTGTAACAGGACACATCACAGAGTCCTGCTGTGTTGGTGATGGTAAACGAGCATAATCTGATGGGCTGGTGGAAGGAACACAGTATTGCATACCCTAAATTGGCCAGGCTGACTATAAGTATGCTTTACTTTCCGGCGAGCAGGATCAGCAGGGAGAGGACCTTCAGCGTAGCTGCAAGGACAATCAAACTGGAGATTTACCCTTAAGCCTTCACTCTATTATTTTTTTACATGACAGTTTATAAGTCCTGTTGCTCGTTCTTTTTTTGCTATGTCTGTAACAGAGACTGCCTACTTGCTATGTCTGTAACAGAGACTACCTACTTGCTATGTCTGTAACTGAGACTACTGACTTGCAATGTCTGTTACTGAGACTAGTGACTTGACATGTCTGTAACTGAGACTACTTATTTCCCTTTCTGTAATTGAGACTACTAAATCCAATGTTCACCTAACTGCCTATTTGGTGCTTCGTTGGAGTTGCCTATTTGTTTTCTTGTTAATCTACTGTTTGACAGGATTTCTTTCTGTTTCATTTGTTTATTATCACAGTGCTGTTTGTGGGAGCTTGTTGTGGGCAATGGCTGCTGCGATTCCGACTTTGCAACAGCGACTACAATTCACGAAGACCTTCATTGGGTGCAAAGTGGTTTGGGACGTCCTGAGGTGGTGAAAGGTGCCAGAGAAGAGCCAATCTTTCTTTGTCGAGGCAAAGTGGATAATCTCATGAGAAGTCTGCTTAAAATCATGAGGGAGTCAAGACGTTGTTTGAACGTCTCAGAAGAGTCAGGTTGATATTTCTGACAGAAAAGAGAAATTGTGTTTTTGAAAGTTATCTACAAAAACTTAGTTCGGTTCCTGGAGATGGGATCTTTAACTTTATGTACTTAAGGATTTGGAAGAAAGCTATTTAATAAATACATAACTGATTTTGATCACTGTTAAATTATTTGTTTCGCATTTTAATACTTCAAATCAGGGTTTCTGGGATGTTTAATCACTTCGAAGATTGAACTATAATCTTATAGAGGAACAAGACAGTCCAGTGTGTAAAAACACTTAACAAGCAGCGCTTGCTGATAGTTTTTGTAGCACTGTCAGATAAATATACAAAGATCTCAAAGAATCGATGGACACTCTGAAAGCTTTGGAGGGTTGAGATCCACCCATGACATCAAATAATCTAGGGTAAGAATATATATTTTACTAGTGCTACTAACCTCAATGTAAAATTGTAATAAATGCAATGTTAGAAATTGTTCAATATACTCTGTCAACATTAACATATATGTTTTGTTTTGTTTTGTTGGCCATTCGAGGTGCTGGCCATTATGCGTATGCTGATCAACCAGAAGTCTTCAATCAAACAGTACTGTAGATCTGCAGTATTGTAACCTAATGGTCAGACAGCACCGGGGTTCTTCAGTACTGTTCATAACAATTAAACAGCACTGGGAAAGCCTGCTATCTAATCTGCCTATTTTCCAACCAATCTTTCCTTTCACTGAAATTTAGCTTCCACTCCAATCTATCTGAATGGAATTCACTGAGTTTAGGAATAGCAGGAAGAAAATAATGATTGGCCTCTGTGTTGCTCAAGTTCAAACCTTCATGGCCTTGCACACCCAGCCCAACAATACCCACACCCCCACCCACACCACTCCAAATCCCTACAGCCTGACAACCCCGTGAAAACTGTGTTGACTAAAAATAGGGAAGAGGAAAGGAAATCACTAGGTTTGTTCCCATGATCACTGTCCAATGAACTTGGACACAATGTGCTCGTGTGCGAAAGTTAGGGGTGAGGGTGTTGGTTTCTGGTGACAGGATCAGGATCATATTCCCCACAACTCCATCTGCAGGAATAACCTGCTGCTGGACCGGATGAACCAGATCGCAACATTGAGATAAGGTGAATCACAGTAACCTGTTTGATGTCATTCTCTTTATTACGAAGGTCCGGTCGGGTCGGGTCGTGTCCGCTCAGGTCAATTGCACAAAGATAAAGGGCTCGGTCCCGGGTAGAGTTTGGGTTGGATGTGGTCGGGCTGGGCCTGGGTCGGGTTTCAATTATATACCCGAGCAGGCCTTTACCCTGAACCAGATGAGCTTCATGCCAGAGTTTGGAAGGAGATGGCTATTCCGATTGTGAATAAATTGGCAGTTATCTTTCAAAATTCTATAGATTCTGGAAAGGCTCCAGAGACTGGAAAGAAGGCAGTTAACCATACTACTTAAGGAAAAAGTAAGAGAGAACACAGAGAACTGCAAACCTGTTAGTTGGACGTCAGTAGTCGAGAAAATGTTAGAATTTATTATAAAGGATACGATAACTAGACGCTGAGAATATTATGCTATGATTGGGCAGAGTCAAAATGGATTTGTGGAAGGGAAATCGCATTTGACAATCCTGCTGGAGTGTTTTGTGATGTTATTTGCAGCATAGATAAAGGAGAACGAGTGGGTGTGATGCACTCGGATTTTCAGAAGGCTTTTGATAAGATCCCATGCAGGAGGTCAGTAAAAACCATTAGAGCTTATGGGATTGTGGGTAATATAATAGTATGCATTGATAATTACTGAACAGTCATAAAGGAAACATTAGGAATAAGGTGTCATTCTCAGGATGGCAGGCTGCTTCTAGCGGGGTACAGAAAGAATCAGTGCTGGGGACACAGCTATTCAGAATCGATATAAATGATTTAGATATGAGACATATGTAATGTTTCCAAATTTTCCGATGACACAAAACTAGCTGGAAGGATCAATTGTTGAGGAGGATGCAAGGAGGCTTCAGGGTCCAGACACGCTAAGTGAATGGGCAACAACATAGCAAATGGGATACAAGTGTGAAGTTATCCACTTCGGTACAAAAACAGAAATAAATCGTAATTCTTAAACGATGGAAGGTTGAGAACTGTTGATGCTGAAAGGACGTGTCTGGACTTGTTCGCGAGTCACTAAACACTAGCATGCACATGCAGAAAACAATTAGGAAGACAAATGGCATTTTGGCCATCATCGCAAGTGGTTATCATTACAGGAGCAAAGAAGTATTGCTGAAATTGTATGGAGCCTTCGTGAGACGCACCTGGAACATTGTGTACAGTTTTTGTCTCCTCATCTGAGGAAGGAAATATTTGCCATAGAGAGAGTACAACAGAGGTCCGCCAGAATAATCCGTGGCATGGTGGAATTGTGTGATGGAAAGAGATTGAGGAAATTGGGCCTGTATTCTATAGTGTTTCGAAGAATGAAAGGTAATCTCATTGACACTCATACAATTCTTACAGGACGTGACAGGATCGATGCAGATAGGATGTCTGTCCTGGGCGCTGAGTCCACATCAAGTAGACATAGTCGCAGAATAAGTTGTTGGCCATTTAGGACGGAGATGAGGAGGAATGTCTTCACTCAGAGGGTGGTGAAATTTTGGAAGTCTCTACACCAGAGGGCTGTGGAAGATCAATCATTGAGCATGTACAAGACAGAAAGCAAAAACTATCTGGTTAATAATGGCATCAAGGGATATGGGATAGCAACGGAAAGTAGCATTGAGGTAGACGATCCAACATGATCTTATTGAAAGACGGAGCAGTATTGACGTGCCGAATTCCCTACTCCTGCACCTATGTTCCTAAAATGTAGGCGTTGCGTCCCTGGGAGCCATCGTAGATCAACAAGCACAGGGATGATGGGTGAACGCGACCTGGTGTGAGTAAGCATAGGAGCAGCAGGGCTTTAGATGAGCTGAAGATAATGGACGGTAGTCTGTGGGAGACCAGTCAAATGAGCGGTGGAATAATCAATTCCAGATAAATAAAAGGCAGTGGTGAGGATTTCTGCAGCAAATGGAGTTTGGCATGGAGATGGTGAGAGATGTTATGGAGCTGGAAATAGACAGTCTCACGGACGGCGCTGATATCTGGCCAGAGTCTCATCCTGGGTTCAAATATAATATCATGGCTGCCCAACAGTGTGATTCAGCCACAGGCAGTTGCCAGAGAGAAGGAGGAGTCTGTGGCTAGGAAATATAGCTTGTCGCAGTGGCGGAAGTCAGCGGTTTCTATATTATCGAAAATTAGATCGAGGGCTCGACAGCAGTGATGGTGAGGTCGAGTTGGGTGTCCTCAATATACATATGTACACGTATTTGTTTTTGGATGATGTCGCCGAGAAGCAGCATGTTGATGATAAATAGGAGGGATAAAGGACAGTTGCACAAATGGGAAGCAAAGGCATTTCAGGTGGTCCTCTGGCTAAGATCAGATAGATAGGAATAAAACAAGGCACTATCAGTGCCACACAGCTGAATGATAGTGGAGATGCATTCGAAGAACATGTTGTGGTCAAATACGCCAAAGGCCAAAGGCCAAGAAGGGCCAGGAGGGATATTCCATGGAGAGAGAAATGGAAATGAAGAGTGGGAAAATGGAAGGGAGATGGAATCAATTACGTTTCCAAACGTAAAACATACAATAATAATCAACTAACAAGGGAAGATTTCCAGGCTCTGCAGCATTTAGCATTTGTTGGTCCAGCTATGCTTTCTGAGCAGCCATTAAGGATCGAACCTCTGGCGAAAATTCTTTGGCTGCTGTTCCCTCTGCTGTCCTGCAGTGGACGCTCTGACTCTCCGCATGCACCCGCCCTCCACTCCCATCCGGTTCGATAAAAGTCACGTCTCGTGTGCCATCACATTGCTCTTTGGCATGTATGACTGCAAACTAAGCACCCCCACCCCCGCCCAACCCCCCTCGCCAAACACGCCAACTGCCCGTATCATTCGTGTGTTTCGTGTCATCCAGCTGTCGGTCATCGCTTTCATTTATGAAATCACTGGGATCATCCTCTGGACTGCTGTCAGTTGTTTTGTTCTTTCATTAACTGACTAATTAATGTAACCGGATATTTCAGCACACTATTGACCTGCTCTCTGAATTTGGACTGAGTAGCCCCATAAATAAATGTGTTTGTGCAGCAACTTAAATTCAGCAGCATCCATCCAAATTGTAGAAATATATATTCAGAATCGTTGTAAACCTCAGGACCTCTTCCTGTAATGTTATAATATAAGAACTCAATGAGATATACCAACCAAAGAAGTATGAAGTTACCAGATATGGTGAAGAGTAATATCACAGACTTCCTTCTGCTCTCCATTTCTGTGTCACTGCGATTTGCTCCCTTGTTCTGACACCTGAATCCCTTACGGACTCGACTGGCCACTAAAATGTGCCTGACCGTCAGAGCATTGAGTAACAGAATTAAAGCAAATGGGATCAATGGGGTTAAAACCTTATCAAACCAATCAAACCCCACCCATCCGGGCTCACTGAAATAGCTTGGCTTTGTATAACAGCCCCATGGTACATTGTCTGTTAACTCTCCAGATTCATATGCAAAATAGAAGGGGATGTTTTTGAAACAGAGTAGAATGCAGGTTGTTGCTAAAACCACAGCAGCAGTTTTCTCAGTGCAATATTTTGCTTTCAGCTTCTGGGAACAGATGAGCACAAATCGATCAAAAGTGAAAGCAACTGTGAACCAGACACAACAGTCTGTGGCTGCACGACTGAGGGCAGCGACAACACTACACACAGAAGGGATGTTTAGGTAAGGTCGTGGGAAATAATAATAACCGACAGTCCACAGTATCACCGCAGTGATAATGAACAGTAGATCCGCTGTTGCCATGGTCACCAGGTAGCGAGTGGTGCAGATGGAGAGGCCGCACTTTCCCCAGGACAGGATCACAATCGCCAGTAAATTAGCTGTAAGAGAAAGGAAGAAAAATGGTCCTTGAAATTACTGCTCAAACAAGCCCCGAGTCTGACCCAGGCAACAAGGGCTGGATTTTCGAACCAAAAATAAGTGTATTGGGTGCGGGTCATAGATTAAAGAATCTCAACCAGGGATCTCACCCCGCCTCTAAGAGCCCTAATTCTCGCTTTAACCGAGGCAGGACAAGGAGCAATGAACCGAGTGTTTTCAGGAGGCAGGTCAACATATTAAATATATAATTGAAGCCACCAGCCTCAAATTTAAAATGATTCGCAGGTTATTCTGAATGCACAGCTTTTCCCATTAGATCAGAACACCGACACAAATCCATCTTGGAGGCGTTGGTCTCCCGACAGCCAGTCTGTGTTTGGGCATTCCCCGCAATCTAACCCACCACATTATCGGGGATTGGTCTCCCTGCAGCCGGTCTGTGATTGGACATTCCCCATAACCTAAAGCACCTGAGTATCGGGTATTGGTCTCCCTCCAGCCTGCATTGGATTAGATATTCCCCACAATCTAAACAACCGCTGTATCAAGGATTCGACTCCCGCCACCCTGTCCAGGGTTAGGCATTTCCCTCAATCTGATCCACCACAGTATCGGAGATTGGACTCCCTCAATACAGTGTGGGATTGGCCACTCCCTACAATCTGATCCACTGCAGTGTTGGGGTTTGGACTCCTTCCACCCTGCCTTGGATTGGACATTCTCGACTATCACACCCACTGCAGTGTTTAGGATTGGACACCTCCACCCTGTCCAGTATTAGAAACCTCATACAATCAGAATGGTGGCAGAGTCAGGGATTGGAAACCCTCCTCCCTATCCGGGAGTGGACACCCCCTACAATCTGAAACACTGCAGTGTCATGGATTGGACACCGTCCACCATGCTCAGGATGGGTCACAGCCCACAATATTAACAACCACAGTGTTTGAGATTCGACTCCCGACACACAGTCTGAGATTGGACCCTTCCCACAACCTGACCCACTGCAGTGTTGGTAATTGATACATTCCACCCTGTCCGGCATTGGACACCCCTTCACAATCTGAACCGTAGCAGTGGCGGGGACTGAACTCCCTCCACACTGTCTTGCAACTCCTCAGATGATGAAGAAATCTACATGTAGTAAAACCGGGACAACCTCGAAGCTTTGACTGACAAATGGCGTGCAGCATTCACGCCACACAGGTACCAGACAATGGTGGACTCCAAGATGAGGGAACCTAACCAGCATCTCCTGAACTTCGTAGCATTACGTTCGATGAATCCCCTTTTATCAACATGCTGAGTGTTACCATTGACCAGAAACTGAACTGGAGTAGCCATATAAATGCTGCAGTTTAAAGAGCAGATCAGAGATTGTGAATTCCTCCTGACTACCAAAATTGTGTCCCACCATCTACAAGATACGAGTCAGTAGTGTGATATAAGTCCCTCATTTGCCTGGATGGGTGGAGCTGCAAACAACCCCCAGGAAACGCGATACAATCCAGGACAAAGTCGCCCTTTTGATCGGCACCCCATCTAACGCCTTAAACATTTTCTCCCTTCACCACTGATGCATCGTGTCAGCAGTGTGTACCATATACACGATGCACTGCAACAGCTCACCAACCATCCTTCGATAGCATCTTCCAAACTGGAACCTTAACCACCTAGAAGACCAAAGGTAACAGAAGCTGGGGAAACCCAGCACCTGCAAGTTCCCCTCCAAGTCACACACCATCCTGAGATGGAAATATATCGCTATTCCTTCCCCGTTGCTGGATCAAAGTCCTGGAGCTCCCCTCCTTACAGCACAGAGAGTGTATTCGGACCAGATGGCTGCAGCAATTCAAGAAGGCAACTCATCACCACCTTCTCAAGTGCAATTAAGGATGGGCAGCAAATGCTTTCCGGAGATGCCCACATTCTATGAAAGGAGTGAAGAACCCCACTCCGCAAAGTTAGCGCTCGGACACCGCACTCCCCAGCATTTGGAGCAGTCCAAACGATTGGACACCCTTGCTCGATTTGGAAATTGTCATCCCTGTGTCTTGGATACCCCTCCTGGGCTGTGGTTCCCAAACCTCTGGCATCAGACAGGCAGCCGCTCCTTCTTGATGGTTCCTCGTTCAGACCTACATGGTGCTGTACTGCTCCAGACTCCTTCTCGCCCGACTGAAAGCAAAGCCCGTCTATTCGGTTGACTTCTGGGCCTGTCAAGGTTAAAATACGCACTCAGTGCCGTTAAATGTCCACAGCATGTCAGGAAAGTAGGACTTTCGCGTTTGCTGACAGCAATTCCGGTCTCAACAATAACCCTTAGCATCTATAACTCTTAGCATCCAGGCCTAAGTACGTGAGCAAAAGCAAAATATGGAGTCAGAGGAAAATTTCAGTTAATTCAAAGAACTAGGAGAATGTTGCAAACACTCAGCATCTGTTCAGAGAGAAACAGAGTTAATGTTTCAGACCAATAGGCTTACATCAGAACTGGAAGATGTTCAGCAGTTTTTTTAAACGATGACAGAGCGACAGACAAGTGGGTAAAAGTGGGACGAAAGAACAAATCATAAGATCTATGACTGGATGGAGAGCAGGAGTGATTCTTTGGCAAAATGGGTGGTTTTGCAAGGTGAATGGGCTAAATAAACAAAATAGGATGGGTCCATAGGGTGTGCAAGTGGATACATGTGAATTACAGAGGGAGAGAGACACTGGTAAAATGTTTCAATCAGGAACCGGCTTCACTGGTTCGCGAATGTGGTGGAGAAAGGTATGTAGACCGCAGTCGTGTTGACCAGTCCATCGGCCATGCTCCAACAGGACATTCTCACCCCAAGCAGCAACCTGCACTTCCTGCACTTCCAATGACTCTGGTGTAGTCATCCTCCATAACCAGCACATGAGCTCTGAGAAAATCAATTTGGTTCTCAAGGCACTGGAGAATATGCTGACATTTTTTGCAAGAATGATACCAAAGGTTATAAATATCATGAAATTGGCGGGCTGTGCTCTTTTCTCTCGATAGGGAAAGACTGAGTGTTGACCTAACAGAGGCTTTTAGAATCATTAAGGAGTATGACTGGGGAAACGTGGAAAAGATGTTTCCACTTCTGAGGGAGACACGAATATAGGATATTTAGTAATAACTCAAAGAAGGGATGTAAGAGGGACTTCTATGCTCAGGGGTTGTTGAAAATCTGTAGCTGTTACCATGTGGAGTTGAGGTGAATAGCATTTGAGGGAAATCCGGATAAGTGCATGGAGAAATGAATAGTAGCGTATAATGATAGTGATTTGAAAGTGATTACTTTGGTGAAAAATATTTTAAAGGAATTTATGGTTAAGCTGAATAACTTTTGATCCAGTTTTTTTCAGAAGCCATCAAGAGGATTGAGGGAGCCGGATGAGCAACAGCGTTTCTTGTCGTCACATGGCTTGGTATAGGCTTAGAGCGGAACACCAGCAAATATGGGCTGAAAAGTGAAAAGCGCTCCTTTGACAGGACAAAGGCAGTATTACCAGAGAGCATCTGTAATGGACGGAAAATTGACAAGCTTTCTGGTTGTGTGTCTGTGTGTGTGGTTTTACCTTTTGAAGGAGATAGAGTCAAGCGCTGTTGAAGTGTCAGAAAAGGGCAGATGACTACAACCAAGCTCGCTTGCCAGAAATTCCAGAAAGGACCATATGAACTCCATTGTGTCGATTCATCTCGTTTGCTGTATTTGAAGAACACCTGCTAAAAATAATTCTCAATGCTGCCTAAAGAGAGTTGTTTCAGAGGGATCTCGCTGTCTTGTCTGTATGTGCTTGGAGGTTGGACTGTGCGCCAGTTTTGTGCGGCATGTCTCATCTTTTTTTTCGGGGTGGGCAAGGGTTCCTCCCGGGTGTGTGTTGTTTCTGTAATAAAGCTTTGATCTAAAAATCCTTCTTTATTTTTTTCAACTAATCCAATGTGCATGTGTGCATGTATATGGAATAACGCAAAAGGGGAATTTAAGATTTGGGTAAGGTAGAAAGGGGACTTTTTAAAAACTTAATGTTGCATTTTAAAAAAAAATCTTCATGATATTGCTTTACTTCATTACTGGTTAAAACTTGTTTTATAATAATCCTTTAATTTTGTTGTTCAGTAAAGAAACATGTCAGTGCATTCTATTCTGGGGGGAAATAGTGTGTCTGATTGAATGTTTCATAAAGTAGGAGAATTTTTAAAATATATTTTGGCCTGGAGAGAAGTGTAACTGAACTAACAGTGCACTCCTCCCGTCTTGGTCGTGACATATTTAATTGGGGGCTCTCTTTATGGGGAAAAAACGCCAACGACAGACATTTGTAGGTGGGATAATAATAATTGGAGAAGAGAGAAAAAAAAGAACAAGATTCATGTGCAATAGAGTGATGTTTACACCACTGGAATGGCGTTAACAGTTGTTGTGACTTTTCTGGGGAAGGAGGATGTATTCCTCAGTGATTTGTTAAAACTAACCAAAGTTAAACTAAAGGATTTGGCAGACCCGTTGGTGTTAGAGTTACCATCAGGGGCTAAGAAAGCAGACATAGTTGAAACAATAGGACACAATTTGGCATTGAAAGAACGAAGAGGCAAATCAGAGGAGAGTGGAGTTGAATTAGCAAAAAATCGGTTACAGATGAGACAGCTTGAAATTGACAAGGAAAACGAAAAATAAATAGAATTGTAAAACCTAAGCTTCAATAGAAAAAAATAGAAATAAGAAAACTTGAGCTTGTGGAAAATTTGACAATAAGAACTAGCTTGAACTAGAATTTCAAAGAGGGAGAGGGAAGAAAGGGATGTTGAGATTTGAAAGCTGGAAGACAAAAGAGCGATCTTGATGCCAATGCTGGTGTAGATTCTGGTGAGGAAGAATTTGAGTCCAGCCCAGGACCGAGTGAAAAGCTGGTTACATTTATACAAGCTCTCCCTAAGTTTAGGAAAGGGACGGAGGGACTTCTTTTCATTTCATTTGAAAAGATACCGAAATAAATTAAATGGTCAAAGGAACGTTGGACACTGCTTATGCTAAGCAGGTTGATGGGCACAGCTCAGGAAGTTATGCCATTCTTTCTGAGGAGCCTTCTGCAGATCATGAGATTGGAAAAAGTCTATTCTCGCTGCGCATGAGTTAGTCCCTGAAGTTTACTGGCAGAAAATTAAGAATCTCGGGAGATTGACAGGGCAGACTTATATAGAATTTGGGACGGTAAAACAGATTAATTTTGAACATTGGATACGGACACGAACGATGGAAGCCAATAATATAGTACTTGGGAAAGCAAACCAAATTAATTTTGATCGTTGGATACGGACACTAAAGATGGAAGTCACAAATGAGAAGCTTAAAGAATTACTTCTCCTGGAAGAATTTAAAATTCTACTCCAACCAGTAGTGAAAACTCATTTGGTGAATCAGAAAGTATCAAAGGCCAGGCAGCTAGCGGAAACTGCTGATGATTATAAACTTATGCATACGGCCAAACTCTTTGTTCATCATCCCCACAAGCCCGAGAAGGATAGAGGTGGGAGATTGAAACGAGACAAGTAGCCAGTGACAAGAAGGAATAGCTGGGAATTACACATAAAGGAAAGTGCTGAGGATGCAAGTGAGGTCCACAAACCTAAATGCGACCATCATCACAATTTGGGACATCTTCATGCACCAAGCTGGAAGTTGCAGGGTAAGCCTATAGGGTTTATTGGGCTGCACAAAGCCAATGCAATGAAAGGGGTCGTGACTGAGAGCAGCGGATGTCAGGATGTACATCTGATTGCAGCTGTAAGGCCAAGTACAAAAACACTGAGTGTAGGGGCTCTGAATACGATACATAACAGTTATAAATAATTCTTGTCAAAAGGAAAATTAACTCCTTATCCCTCAAATGAGGAAGGCAAACTATAGTTATACGTGGGGATACAGGATCCACCCAAACTCTTTTGCTGGGAAAAGGCATAAAATTTGCACCAGAGAGAACACTGAACGTTAAGGTTTTAGGGAATGGTATTGGCCAGGAGTACACTCACATCCTTTGTATTGGGAGCACGAAGAGTGTGACCCAAGATCGCGAATGGTATCTGTAGGAGCTGTCCATAGCTTGCCAGTAGACACAGTTGACTTACTCCGGGGGAATAATGTTGCCAGAGCGAAAGTAGTAGCTTCACCAGTAGTCACAGAAGTAAACAAGTGAAGTTAACGAGAAAGAACAGCTGAAGGAAAAAGTTTCAGGATTTTTTTCCTTCATGTGTAGTCAACCAAGCAATGGCTAAACAAGTTCCATTCTCGGAGATGAAACTGGTGCCATAGTCAGATAGCCGAAAGTATAAATTTTCTTTGGGCATTTGGATAATCCAAAGGAATTGATTAGGAAGTCTTCTCTGATCATAGCTCAGCAAGCTGATCCAGAGTTGTAGAAGGTGGCACAATCAGCTCGAACAGAAGCTGAGGCAAAAGGAGTTCCAGAGGCAATTGGATTGAAAATGGGGTTCTGATGAGAACGTGGAGACCTCCTCACAGACCTGTGGCTGCGGACTGGATGGTTATTCGTTAGATACCGCCAAAGTTTGACCGGGAATTATCAAAGTTCACGCATGCGATTCCTCTATTGGGTAATATCAGGATCTAAAAGACCAAATCACGTGTAAGTCTACAATTTTTACTGACCAGGTCTTTCCAAGGACGGGGTGCAGTTCTGTAAAACGTGCCATACATGCCAGATTGCGGGAAAACCGCAATGCAACCTGCCATAAAACAGACACCGCTAATCCCATGTAAGTTATTGGGGAACCATTTAGTCAGGAATTGGGAGAGCTTACCGAAAACAAAGGTGGACACAATATATACTAACTATCATGGATATGGCTACGCGATTCCAGTGGCCATTCCCTTGAGGACAAGTTATGCTAGGATGGTCCAGAAGTTATCCCAGTTCTTCACTAGATGTAGATAACCGATTGAGGTTTAGTTGGATCAAGGTTCGAAATTCATGTCTATTTTTTCTCAGGAAGTTATGGGTATCTTGGGCATAACAGAGTTAACATCTTCAGCATATCACCCACAGATTCAGGGTGTTTTAGAAAGTTACCATCAGACCCTGGAAACAATGGTTAGGGCATATTGTCATAAATATTCCCATGATTGGGATAAAGGGCTAGAATTTCTTTTGCTTGCCACTAGGGGTAACCTAATGAATTAGTTCATGGACATGCGATAAAAAAATCCTCTCAAACTACTTGAAGAAAGATGTTTGGAACATTGGGATGAATCCTCTGTGCCATATGATATATCTGTGTTCCAAGAACATTTCACAAGAGCCATCAAAGAGGTTCACAGCACCTTAATGCTTCCTGAATAACGACGAAAGAATGGGCAGACAAGCATGCAGAGACCCGAATATTTTGGATAGGAGGTGAAGTGTTGGTATTAATGCCATTACAGGGCGAACCATTAAAAGCACATTCAGTGCTCCATAGAAAGTGGTCAAGAGAATTGATGAAGTAAATTATTTGACTGACACCCCAGAATGCCAGAAAAATAATCGGCAGTGTAATATCAATATGTTAAAAGAAAAGTATCGCTGGCAGGAGGATAAGCAAGCACAGATATCACAGGTAATAGGGACTCTGAAGGATGAAAGGGATATTGAAGATGAAGTTGTTATCTCTAGGTTGCTGCCCGTGCCACGTGCTAGCGAAGTGAGGAATAGGGAGAGAGAGGAGTTGAACACGTGGCTGCAGGGATGGTGTAGGAGGGAGGGTTTTGGTTTCCTGGATAATTAGGGCTCTTTCTGGGGTAGGTGGGACCTCTACAAACAGGATGGTCTTCACCTGAACCAGAGGGGTACCAATATCCTGGGGGGGAGATTTGCGAGTGCTCTTCGGGGGGATTTAAACTAATTCAGCAGGGGGACGGGAACCTAAATTGTAGTTCCAGTGTGCA
This sequence comes from Heterodontus francisci, assembly GCF_036365525.1. Classification (NCBI taxonomy): domain Eukaryota; kingdom Metazoa; phylum Chordata; class Chondrichthyes; order Heterodontiformes; family Heterodontidae; genus Heterodontus; species Heterodontus francisci. Next base: position 34,389,968 of record NC_090391.1, read on the forward strand.
GGATGTTGAGAGTAGTGATGTCAGGGATAAGGCTATAAGGACACAAGAGGGCACTGGCAAGCAAGAGCTTGGTTTAAAATGTGTCTACTTCAACGCCAGGAGCATCCGGAATAAGGTGGGTGAGCTTGCAGCATGGGTTGGTACCTGGGATCTCGATGTAGTGGCCATTTCAGAGACATGGGTAGAGCAGGGACAGGAATGGATGTTGCGGGTTCCGGGATTTAGATGTTTCACTCAGAACAGAGAAGATGGTAAAAGAGGGGGGGGGGGGGGGTGTGGCATTGTTAATCAAGGAAAGTATTACAGCGGCAGAAAGGACGTTTGAGGACTCGCCTACTGAGGTAGTCTGGGCCGAGGTTAGAAACAGGAGAGGTGAGGTCACCCTGTTGGGAGTTTTCTATAGACCTCCAAATAGTTCCAGAGATGTAGAGGAAAGGATAGCAAAGATGATTCTTGACAGGAGCGAGAGTAACAGGGTAGTGGTTATGGGGGACTTTAACTTTCCAAATATTGACTGGAAATACTATAGTTCGAGTACTTTAGATGGGTCTGTTTTTGTCCAGTGTGTGCAGGAGGGTTTTCTGACACAGTATGTGGACAGGCCAACCAGGGGCGATGCCACATTGGATTTCGTACTGGGTAATGAACCCGGCCAGGTGTTAGATTTAGAAGTTGGTGAGCACTTTGGTGATAGTGATCACAATTCGGTTAGGTTTACCTTAGCGATGGGCAGGGACAGGCATATACAGCAGGGCAATAATTATAGCTGGGGGAAAGGAAATCATGATGCGATTAGGCAAGATTTAGGATGAGTAGGGTGGGGAAGGAAACTGCAGGGGATGGGCACAATCGAAATGTAGAGCTTATTCAAGGAGCAGCTACTGCGTGTCCTTGATAAGTATGTACCTGTCAGGCAGGGAGGAAGTTGTCGAGCAAGGGAGCCGTGGTTTACTAAAGAAGTTGAAGAGCTTGTCAAGAGGAAGAAGAAGGCTGATGTTCGGATGAGACGTGAAGACTCAGTTAGGGCGCTTGAGATTTACAAGCTAGCCAGGAAGGATCTAAAGGGAGAGCTAAGAAGAGCAAGGAGAGGGCACGAGAAGTCATTGGTGGATAGGATCAAAGAAAACCCTAAAGCTTTCTATAGGTATATCAGGAATAAAAGAATGACTAGAGATAGGTTAGGGCCAATCAAGGATAGTAGTGGGAAGTTGTGTGTGGAATCGGAGGAGATAGGGGAAGTGTTAAATGAATATTTTTTGTCAGTATTTACAGTGGAGAAAGAAAATGTTGTCGAGGAGAATACTGAGATACAGACTACTAGGCTAGGTGGGATTGAGATTCACAAGGAGGAGGTGTTAGCAATTTTGGAAAGTGTGAAAATAGATAAGTCCCCTGGGCCAGATGGGATTTATCTTAGGATTCTCTGGGAAGCCAGGGAGGAGATTTCAGAGTCTTTGTCCTTGATTTTTATGTCGTCATTGTCGACAGGAATTGTGCCGGAAGACTGGAGGATAGCAAATGTTGTCCCCTTGTTCAAGAAGGGGAGTAGAGACAGCCCTGGTAATTATAGACCTGTGAGCCTTACTTCGGTTGTGGGTAAAATGTTGGAAAAGGTTATCAGAGATAGGATTTATAATCATCTTGAAAATAATAAGTTCATTAGAGATAGTCAGCACGGTTTTGTGAAGGGCAGGTCGTGCCTCACAAACCTTATTGAGTTTTTTGACAAGGTGACCAAACAGGTGAATGAGGGTAAAGCCGTGGATGTGGTCTATATGGATTTCAGTCAGGCGTTTGAAAAAGTTCCCCACGGTAGGCAATTGCAGAAAATACAGAAGTATGGGATTGCAGGTGAATTAGTGCTTTGGATCAGAAATTGGATAGCTGAAAGAAGACAGAGGGTGGTGGTTGATGGTAAATCTTCATCCTGGAGTTTCGTTACTAGTGGTGTACCGCAAGGATCTGTTTTGGGGCCACTGCTGTTTGTCATTTTTATAAATGACCTGGATGAGGATGTAGAAGGGTGGGTTAGTAAATTTGCGGATGACACGAAGGTCGGTGGAGTTGTGGATAGTGCCGAAGGATGTTGTAGGTTACATAGGGACATAGATAGGCTGCAGAGCTGGGCTGAGAGATGGCAAATGGAGTTTAATGCGGAAAAGTGTGAGGTGATTCACTTCGGAAGGAGTAACAGGATTGCAGAATACTGGGCTAATGGGAAGATTCTTGGTAGTGTAGATGAGCAGAGAGATCTTGGTGTCCAGGTACATAAATCCCTGAAAGTTGCCACCCAGGTTACTAGAGCTGTTAAGAAGGCATATGGTGTGTTAGCTTTTATTAGTAGGGGGATCGAGTTTAGGAGCCACGAGGTCATGCTGCAGCTGTACAGAACTCTGGTGCGGCCGCACCTGGGGTATTGCGTGCAGTTCTGGTCACCGCATTATAGGAAGGATGTGGAAGCTTTTGAAAAGGTGCAGAGGAGATTTACTAGGATGTTGCCTGGTATGGAGGGAAGGTCTTACGAGGAAAGGCTGAGGGACTTGAGGTTGTTTTCGTTGGAGAGAAGGAGGAGAAGAGGTGACTTAATAGAGACATATAAGATAATCAGAGGGTTGGACAGGGTGGATAGTGATAGCCTTTTTCCTCGGATGGTGATGGCAAACACGAGGGGACATAGCTTTAAGTTGAGGGGTGATAGATATAGGACAGATGTCAGAGGTAGTTTCTTTACACAGAGAGTAGTAGGGGCGTGGATCGCCCTGCCTGCAACAGTAGTAGACTCGCCAACTTTTAGGGCATTTAAGAGGTCATTGGATAGACATATGGATGAAAATGGAATAGTGTAGGTCAGATGGTCGGCGCAACATCGAGGGCTGAAGGGCCTGTACTGCGCTGTAATGTTCTATGTTCTATGTTCTATGAGGCAGAAGGAGGCCTAGACAATTCACAAATTTAACGTCGCACTATTCGTTTAGCGAGTCGTGAATTTCTGGGGAGGTTGGACACAATGCTTTCATATTTATATGCACACTAAAGGGTAGACCAAACAAGGCAACGCACAGCATTTAAATAGTCTGTGGGGTTATGCCAGGATCTACGTGTTAGACGCATATAATGTGGATATAGGGAAATCCGTTCCTATAAAACAAAATCCTTACCACTTATGTCTAGCGAAATAGGCCCAGCTGAAAACAAAAATCCAAAACATGCTGGAGAACCACCTAACAGAACCCGGTCAAAGAAGCTGGAGTTCACCAGTAGTGTTAATGCCTAAATGTGAAGGTTCAATCCGACTTTGCACAGACAACAGAAACAAAGGCACGCTCCAACTCAATTCCTCACCTGGAAGACTGTAATGACAGAGTGGGCAGTGCCATGTTTCTTACAAAAATAAATTTGTTAAAAGAAGACTGGCAATTTCTTTTAACACCACGAACGAAGGAAATATCAGCATTTGCAACACCGGGCAGTTTTTGTCCATTTCCCAGTAATGCTATTTGGGCTAAAAGAAAATGCCCCAGCAGCCTTGCAGAGAGTAATGAACCAAGTGGTAGCCAGTGTTCCTAACAATGTTGATGATGTGATGGTCGACAGTGACACTTGGAAGGACCACTTTGAACAAGTAGCAACTGTTCAAAAAATTTACAATTGGCGATTTTCGTAACAAACCTTGTCAAAAGCGAATGCACAAAATCGAGAGTGACCCAACTCGGGAATGTAGTGGAGCAAGGACAAGTGTTACCTAGAACCTAGAAAGTACAAGCATTGGTGGAGTTCCCTAACCCTCAGACTCAGCGAGAAATCCTGAGGTTCTTGGGGATATGTGGTTTCTGCCTAAACTTTGCAACAAATTTCTGCACCGTAGCTGCTCCACTGACAGATTTATGACAGAAAAAGCAAATTAAGTTAGTGTGGTCAGGGGGAGTGCCAACATTCTTTGAAAATTTGAGAGCCATTTGATTAATGAACCAGTGTTGGCTACTTCAAATTTCACAAAGCCGTTCAAGGGAGTAATTGATGCTAGTGACCTGGGAGTCCGTGCAGTCCTGCTACAAAATGTTGAAACGGGCACAGAAAGGTCAGTGGGATACATTTTCAAAAAGCTAAATCGACGTCAATCAGATATTCCGTCGTTGAAAAAGAAACCATGGGTCTATTATTGGCTGTTAAATGTTTTGAACTCTATGCCCGCCACAATTACAGAGAGAAGCTAGTATAAACTTATTATAACCTGCGAACCTTTCTGGAAAACATTAAACATCAGAATGCCAGAAAACTCCAGTGGAGTTTCTGTTAAAACCAGATCACTTAAGGATTATCCACAGAGTGGACAAAAATAATGTTATTGCAGATGCTGCATCTATAATCTAACTGTGTTTAAGTTGCTTGAATAAAATGAGTGAATTAGAATGAGCATGAAAATGTGTTTTCTATTTTTCCCATACTGTGCAATGAAACACAATGAAAATTATGCTTCGTCCTCCGAGACTGGAGGCATTATGAAAGTGATTATTTTTTGTTAAAATGGTTTTAAAAGCTACTTATGGTTAAACTGAATAAATGTTTGAACATATTTTTTTCAAGAAAGCCATCAAGGGGATTGAGGGAGCCGGGTTGGCAACAAAGTTCCTGGTTTTCACATGGCTCGAGTTAGGCATACATCAGAAACACTGGTAATGGGGCAGAAATGTGACAAGCGCTCCTTTGATTGGACAAGCACAGTTAGCAACAGCGAACTCCTGGGATGGACAGAATAAATGAGAAGATTTCTTTTGGGGTGTCAGTGAGCGTGTGTTACCTTCTGGAAGCAGATAAAGTCAAGTGCTGCTGAAGTGTCAAAAACTGACAGAAGACATCAACCCAGCTCGCTTCCTAGAAATTGCATAAATACCCTGTGAGGTCCAATGTGTCGATTTATCTTATTTCTATTATTTAAAGAAGTCTGGTAAAAAAAATAATTATCAATGCCCCTTGAAGAGAACTGTAATAGGGGGATCTCAGTGACCTGTCTGAGTGTGCTCAGTGGTTGGACAGTGTGACAATATTTGCAGCGTGTCTGTTTTTCATCAAGGGTGAGCAAGTGACTGGCCCGGGTGTGCTTTGTTTCATCTGTAATAGAACTCTGATCTAAAAATGTTTTCTTTATTTTGGTTAACCGGTTTATATGTGCGTGTGCGAATAAGAAGAGACTATGGTAAAAAAAGGACATTAATGATTGGTTACGGTAGAAAGGGGTGTTTTAATAATGTAATGTTGAATTCAAAAAAAAAGATCTGAATGATATTGTTTTACTTCATTACTATTTAAGCCTTGTTTTATAATAAACTGTACATTTTGTTCAGTAAATAAATCTGGTTAGTGTGCTCTATTCTGCAGAAACATAATACATCTCATTGCTTGTTTCAGTAAGCGGGAGGCATTTAAAAAAAAAATATGTTGTGACCAGTGGAGAAGTGGGACTGGATTAACAGTGCACTCTTCTGCCTAGTTCGTACCAAGAGGTCTAGATGGTCAAGCAGGCGGAGGGGTTCATGCAGAGAAAAGAGACAGGTGTGAAAAAAAAGTTGCTGTGCAGTAACTTCTATAAAATTCTCTGGAATGTGATTATGTATCAAAGTCAGCAGTTATTTCATAACATTGCAGATGTTGATGTGTTTTATCTACTGAACCAGTGCACTATCTATTTTAGTATTAACTGTGGACTAATATTATTTAATGCCCTGGACTGATCTCTGCATTATGAAAAGCCGCTATGTTCCTCACTTGTATACGTGTCGCTCCTCACCGTGGCGCACCTCCCTAAGCTCAGGGCAGAGATTGCTGCAGGTGACATGTGTAGAGTCTCTGAGGTACAGATAAGAAATCAATCACCAAATATTAATCAGTTACAGAAGTGGAATACTCAATAACCGCAGCCCACCATTCAACCTGTATAACAGCAAGAGAATAAAACTCAGCATTTTTGACCCACAAATTCTCAGGACCATGATGGATGAAGGAGATTAATTAACACTAAAATAACTAAAGTTATTCCAGTAACTATAATCAGAGCAAGAATAAGTCATTATACAGATTATCTGAATACTGTAACAGTGGTGTCATGCTGTTACCTGTCAGTAAGCAGTGGATATCCGTTTCAGTTAGTGCAGTTCAATAGGAAACAGAGCAATATCAAAGCAGTTCCCATTATCAACTTATAACCAAACAACTACAAGCAACAGCAAAAATCTTCACCTTTGCAATTGACTGCATTCGTAAATCATGAAGGCAGCTCCATGGAGTAGAGACAGCAGTCACCTAAAACAAAGATTTAAAGTAGAACCGGCTTGGCCCACTCATGTTATTCTCCCATAGACCGTACAGTTTTACAGTGACCAACACTCCCAGTAATACATGGTTACTGGGATTAGGTGTTCCTCCCCGGTTATTAACCCACAGTCAGTATAATTCTACACTGACAGATACTCCAATTAATACATCACCACTGGGAACAGGTGTTTCTCTCTGGTTATTAACCCACAGTCAGTACAAGTCTGCAGTGACTACTCCCAGTCGGACATGGTGACTGGGGTCAGTTGTTTCATTCGGTTAGTGAACCATGGTTGCTATGATTTTACACTGATTGATATTCCTACTAGTACCTTCACACAGAGTGTTGCCTTCACTGAGGTCTCGTTCATGATATTCCACGAAACTCGTTAATTCAGAGAGCCTGTGAGTGACGAACAAATGTTTTTGGTTCTGATTCGGTAATGAAAAACAAAATCACAGAGATAATCCGGTACATTTGACTGAATGAAATGATACCATATATCACTTGTCTTTGTAATGTTGACTACGAGGTCAGCATGTGTTATTATCAGTTACAGATGAAAACCAGAAACCAGCTCACCAAATATTTACATGATTTGAATGGCTAAAATAACTTACCAGGAACACCAATGATGGCAAGTATCAGGTAATATATTTTCTCGATACTGTTTAATGTTTCCTCCATTTTCTTTGTGAAGTGAGCAGTTCTTCTGTGCTGCTGACAGTCTCTCTGCATTAAACTCTAAGGTGATATATTCTCAGAGCCTGTAATTTATATCCTGTGGGATCTCCACTGGGATATTGAGGTTGCTACATCATTCAAACTGTTTCTTCATGGCACAAGTTATGACATCCAGTTCAGTCCGTGTTTTGCTACAGTATATTTGGTTCCAAGACTGAATTTAAAACCTCCAATCATTGGACAACGCATTTCTCATGAATTGACTAATGAAACGTAGTATCTGTGTTCTCCCAGTAATGAGGTTGATCGTTCAAATACCATCAGCCCTATCATTAGAACTCATGTTGTTTCAGTGGTGTCCTTCACTCGGCTGTGAGCATTCCGTTATGAAATGCCAAATGTTGAGTGCCTTGCTTAGGGCTTCTGCACTGCACTATGGGATGTGGCTGTCCCCTTTAACTGTGGAAATTCAGTTAAGAGTTTAAAGTGTTTTGCTGTCGATGCAATGGTGAATTCAACTAATACAGAATCTGTAACCAAATCACCACCACAAGCGATACAACATCTCAATCTAATATAGCACATGAAACTAATAAAATCCTTTGAACAAACTGTGCACCTCAAGCGATGCATCACTTCCAAAACTGCCCTCTATTCAAAGCAACCCTCCAACCGATAGAGATATTGAAACTGATGCAGCATCTCTTAATAATATAATAACTGCAATAATCACAACGGAAACATCAGAGGAATGTATGATGGCATGAAGAGAGCTCTTGGGCCAACCAGCAAGAAGATCGCCCCCCTCAAATCTAAATCAGGGGACATAATCACTGACCAATGCAAACAAATGGACCGCTGAGTTCAGCGCGACCTAGACCTGTACTCCAGGGAGAATGTTGTCATTGTGACTGCCCTCAATGCAGCCCAGCCTCTACCAGTCATGGATGAACTGGACATACAGTCAACAAAATCGGAAATCAGTGATGCCATTGATTCTCTAGCCAGCGGAAAAGCCCCTGGGAAGGACAGCATTACTTCTGAAATAATCAAGAGTGCCAAGCCTGCTATACTCTCAGCACTACCTGAACTGCTATGCCTGTGCTGGGACGAGGGAGCAGTACCCCAAGACATGTGCAATGCCAATATCATCACCCTCTATAAAAACAAAGGTGACCGCGGTGACTGCAACAACTAATTTGGAATCTCCCTGCTCAGCATAGTGGGGAAAGTTTTTGCTCGAGTCACTCTAAACAGGCTCCAGAAGCTGACCGAGCGCGTCTACCCTGAGGCACAGTGTGGCTTTCGTGCAGAGAGATCGACCGTTGACATGGTTTCTCCCTTCGTCAGATACAGGAGAAATGCCATGAACAACAGATGCCCCTCTCCATTGCTTTCATTGATCTCACCAAAGCCTTTGACCTTGTCAGCAGACGTGGTCTCTTCAGACTACTAGAAAAGATTGGATGCCCACCAAAGCTACTAAGTATCATCACCTCATTCCATGACAATATGAAAGGCATAATTCAACATGATGGCTCCTCATCAGAGCCCTTTCCTATCCTGAGTTGCGTGAAATAGGGCTGTGTTCTCGCACCCACACTTTTTGGGATTTGCTTCTCCTTGCTTCTTTCACATGCGTTCAAGTCCTCTGAAGAAGGAATTTTCCTCCACACAAGATCAGGGGGCAGGTTGTTCAACCTTGCCCGTCTAAGAGCGAAGTCCAAAGTACGGAAAGTCCTCATCAGGGAACTCCTCTTTGCTGACGATGCTGCTTTAACATCTCACACTGAAGAGTGCCTGCAGAGTCTCATCGACAGGTTTGCGGCTGCCTGTAATGAATTTGGCCTAATCATCAGCCTCAAGAAAACGAACATCATGGGGCAGGATGTCAGAAATGCTCCATCCATCAATATTGGCGACCACGCTCTGGAAGTGGTTCAAGAGTTCACCTACCTCGGCTCAACTATCACCAGTAACCTGTCTCTAGATGTAGAAATCAACAAGCGCATGGGAAAGGCTTCCACTGCTATGTCCAGACTGGCCAAGAGAGTGTGGGCTAATGGCGCAGTGACACGGAACACAAAAGTCCGAGTGTATCAGGCCTGTGTCCTCAGTATCTTGCTCGATGGCAGCGAGACCTGGACAACGTATGTCAGCCAAGACCGACGTCTCAATTCATTCCATCTTCGCTGCCTCCGGAGAATACTTGGCATCAGCTGGCAGGACCGTATCTCCAACACAGAAGTCCTCGAGGTGGCCAACATCCCCAGCTTATACACCCTGCTGAGTCAGCGGCGCTTGAGATGGCTTGGCCATGTGAGCCGCATGGAAGATGGCAGGATCCCCAAAGACACATTGTACAGCGAGCTCGCCACTGGTATCAGACCCACCGGCCGTCCATGTCTCCGTTTTAAAGACGTCTGCAAACGCGACATGAAATCCTGTGACATTGATCACAAGTCGTGGGAGTCAGTTGCCAGCGTTCGCCAGAGCTGGCGGGCAGCCATAAAGACGGGGCTAAAGTGTGGCGAGTCGAAGAGACTTAATAGTTGGCAGGAAAAAAGACAGAGGCGCAAGGGGAAAGCCAACTGTGTAACAGCCCCGACAAACAAATTTCTCTGCAGCACCTGTAGAAGAGCCTGTCGCTCTCGAATTGGCTTTTATAGCCACTCCAGGCGCTGCTTCACAAACCACTGACCACCTCCAGGCGCTTATCCATTGTCTCTCGAGATAAGGAGGCCAAAGAAGAAGAAACAATCAGTAACCTGGCACAAAAGCTGTACTCAAACTAATACTTCACCTTGAATGAGTCAGCATTTCACATAATGAAGCAATTCAAACTTAGATAGCGCGTGAAACTAATGGATTACTTTCAATTAATAATGTATCTCAAAGATACAGCTCAAACTAGCACAATAACTCAAAGTAATGCATCTCCTCAAACTAATGCAGTACACAAAACATTAAATAGGATAGAATTACAGAATCATTGAAATGTATGGTGCAGAAAGAGGCTATTCGACTCATCGTGCATGTGCCAACCAAAAAAATAACTATTTAACCTCATGTTTTTCCAGCTTCTTGATTGCAGTCCTGTAGGTTTCAGCCCTTCAGCTGCATCACCACCTTATTTTCAAATGCAATGATGGTACCAACAGCTACTAGCATCTCAGCCAATGAGTTCCATAACCCCTCCACCGTTATCTTCCCTCCAATCCTACTGTCATTTACTTTAAAACAATCCCCAATATTACGGCCTCTTTGTTACGGGTAATAGGCATGTCCTCTCTATTCCAATTAATGGCCTCGAAATTGTCTACAGCTGGATTAAATCTCCCCTCAGCCTCCTTTGTTGCAAAGAGAAAAGTCCTGTCTATCCTGTCTTTCCTCCTTGCTAAAATTCTCCAGTCCCTGCAACATCCTGTATAAATTTGTTCCCTCTCTCGTTCGACCACAAGCTTCATGTAATGCGGTGCTCAGCACTGCACACAGTTCTCTGGTTCTGGTCGATAGTGCACAGCACAGATTGATCATAAATGGAGCGCATCACAAACAGAGTGTAAAGATTGGGAATTTGTTGCGTGGAAAGTCCGTGCTGTGGGAAATCTTTGTTATCTTCAACTTTGTAGTGGTTCGTGTTGCAGAAAAAGATTTAATGTAATCTACCTATGAATTAAACTAGATGCAATAATTAGTTTAAAAATAATGTGTCGTCATTTTCTTTGTTCCTCTTAATATTATGTATTGGCCTTAAGGCACGAGCAGTGACATAAAAAAACTTGCAATTCTGTAGTGCCTTCCACATCGCAGTGGTCATCTCAAAGGGTTTTGCAGCCAATGCAATACTTCTTGAAGATTAGCCACAGGTGTAATTTCAGGTAGATAATACAACTGAGAACCAGGCGGAATGCAGAAGGTTTTGAGTGAAAGTGAAAGAAAACAAGTAAGAGAAGCAAGAGTTTTTAAAGAGAGTGACAGCAAATCTAAAAGGCAATTCAAAAGTCTTCTTTAGATCATAAAATATTAACACGGTGGTAAACGTTGGAGTAGGACCGATTATGGACCAAAAAGGGGATTTACGCATGGATGCAAGGTGCATGGCTGAAGTATTAAATAAAAAATTTACATCTGTCCTCACAAACGAAGAAGATGTTGTGCAGTTCATGATGAGGGAGGACGTAATTCAGACGTTTGAAGGGATTAAAATTGATAAGGAAGATGTATTAAATCGGCTAGGTACCTAAAGTTAATAAGACACCAGGACATGATGAGATGCATCCAAGGATCCTGAGGGAAGTAGAGTGCAAATTCAGGAGGCACTGACCATAATCTTCCAGTCTTCCGTTGCCTCAGGGGTGGTGCCAGAGGACTGGAGAATTGTCAATATTGCATACATGTTCAGAAAAGTGTGTTAACATAATACCAACAACAGCAAGCTAATCCAGCACGGATTTGTGAAGGAAATTCGTTTTGTAACAGTCAACTGTCTTTTTCTTTTGAATGCCATAACGGAGAAGGATTATAAGGTTAATGCTGTTGATGTGGTGCACTTGCACTTCCAAAAAAAAAACATTTGATACAATGCCGCACAACAGACTTGTGAGAAAGTTGTAACTCATGGAATAAAATGGACAGTAATGATATTTGATACAAAATTGGCTGAGTGACTGGAAACAGAGAGTAAAGGTTTTTTTTTCTGTACTGGGGTAAGGTTTATATTGGAGTTCTATAAAGGTCGGTGGCTGGAGCCCTGCTCTTCCTGAAATGTATTAATCACCTAGACCTAAGCATACAGCGCACAATTTCAATATTGGCAATATAAAATAAAGGGTGCAGTTCTCAAGGGGGTGCAGGAACAAAGAGACCTAGTTGTGTTTGTGTATAAATCATGGAAAGTGGCATGTTAGGTTGAGAGAGTGGATAATAACCACCTTATCTCCGGCTTCATTAACACGGGCAGAGAGTACGAAAGCAAGGAAGTTATGTTAAACTTGTACAGAGCACGGTTACAGCAACAGCTGGAATTGTGATGGCATTAGATAGAGTGCAATAAAGACTGACTGGAATGGTTCCAGTTATCAGGAATTTCAGTTACGTGGTTAGATTGGAGGACTTGAGGTTGTATTCCCTGGAGATGAGTAGCAACGAAAAAAAATGTCCCCATTGGTGGACGGATCGAGAACATGAAGGCACGTTTTGAGGCAATTGACAAAAAGAAGCAATGACGACATGACATGAAACATTTTCCATGCAGTAAGTGTTTAGGATCTGGAATGCACTACCTCAGACTATGGCGGAGGCAGGTTCAATAGAGGCATTCAAGGGTGAATCGGATTGTTATCTGCAAAGAAAGAATGTTCAGGGATATACAGAGAAGCCGGGGAAGTGGACCAAGGTAAATTGTATTTGTATTGGAGAGCTGGCATACCACAGTCCTTGCTCTGCTGTAACAATTCCATGATTCCCCTGTTTACTGGTTATCAAGTGCAACATAACAATTCAATGTAACATCATTCTCTTGTGGACTGATTATCAAACTAAATCTAATAATTCAATGTAACATCGTTCTACTATGTATTGGTTATCAAACCCAATAAAACAGTGAATTGCAACATCATATCCCCGTGCACTGGTTAGAAATACAATACAACAATTATCTGCAGCATCATTCCACTGTGTACTGTATATCAAGCCCAGCTTAGAAATATGCAGTAATATCATTACCTTGTGTACTGCTTAGGAAGACCAACATTACAATTAACAGTGACAGCATTCCCTTCTGTACTGTAAATAAACTCAATATAACAATTATTTGTGACAATTGATTATAAAAACCGTATTTCCCTTGGTACTTGTTAACAAGCTAAGTATAACAATTCACCATGCCATCATTCCGCTGCATATTGGTTATTGAAGCCAAGATGATAATTTATTGTGACATCATTCCACTGTGTACTTGTCATCAAGCCCCATGTTACAATGAACTGTAACGTGATTCTCCTATGTACTGGTTATCAATTCCAGTGTTAGAATCAAGGATAATATCAGTCCCCTGTTTACTGGTTCTCAAGCCTTATATATCAGTTTACTGGGACATGAGTCCCCTTTTTACTTGTTATAAAACCCAATATATCAATTAAGTGCAACATCAGTCCCCTGTGTAGTGGTTATGTTATTCAAATGAACAATGAACTTAAGCTTAATAACAGTGTGCATTGGTTATCAGGACCAATTGTAAAGTACTATACCCTGTGGAATTGTTGTCAAGTCCAAACTAACTGTTAATAATATATTTTACTCGCTGTATATGGGTTGGTGAATTAAATTTCATATTTAACTGTATAATTCTAATTCCATGTATGAGGTATGCTGTCAAATTTAGCAATTAACTGTCTTAATAAGCCTGTGTATTGTCGATCAATAACAATTTGATAAACAGGTGTAACACTGATATGCATATGAGATTTATAAAACCTAGCAGTGAGGGAGAGCGACAGACAGAGAGAGAGAGAGAGAGAGACGGGTTTAATGAAAGGGAAAGAAAGAAACTGGGGACTAGAGAGAGATTGTAAGAGATAGGGAGAGGGAAAGAGAGAGGGGGAGAAGGGAATGGAGAGGAAGAGAGGGAGGTAAACATGGATAGAGGGATCGAGATTGAGAAATCAGGACAAAGTAAGATGTGTGCAATAAGGTTGAAATCGGGGGAGGGGGCGCGTGGGGTGGTGGGGGTGTGGGGGTGTGGGTGGTGGTGGTGCGGTGACATATGCTTTTAAACACGACAGCATTTAAACATAAATAGGAGACATATACCGGTATTTACGTTTGTAATGTGTTTCCTGTGTATTCTGAGTTTGTCAAAGTGAGGACACGAAGTATGTAATAAATCTCTCCGTGCTGTTGTCACATCAATTCGTCACCTGACCTCTCTCCAGCAGCCTCCCCACTGTTGCATCAAATATACGAAACAGGGACAGATTACTGTTAAATACAGAACAAATGTACCTCTGCACTGCCTATTAAACAATTCGAAAAAAAAGTAGAGCTCAAGTTCGGTAAAGAGTGAAACTTAAACTGTACTGTCCCGTCACACAGGACCAGAACATGTACAGCACCGGTAATTTATTGTTATTATTATTATTCATTCATGGGATGTGGGTTTCGCTGGCTAGGCCAGCACTTATTGCCCATCACTAACTGTTCTTGAAAAGGTTGTGGTGAGCTGCCTTCTTAAAACGCTGCAGTCCACGTGAGGTAGGAGCACCCACAGTGCTGTTCGGAAGGGAGTTACAGGATTTTGACCCAGCTACAGTGAAGGAACGGCGATATAGTTCAAAGTCAGGATGGTGTGTGACTTGGAGGGGAACTTGCAGATGGTGGTGTTCCGATGCATTTGCTTCCCTTGTCATTCCAGTTGGCAGAGGTCGCGGGTTTGGATGTTGCTGTCGAAGGAGCATGGTGAGTTGCTGCAGTGCATTTTGTAGGCGATGGATGGCGTGATTGTGCCAATCAAGCGGGCTGCTTTGTCCTGGATGGTGTCAAACTTCTTCAGTGTTGTTGGAGCGACACCCATCCAGGCAAGTGGAGAGTACATCAGACTCCTGACTTGTGCCTTGTAGATGGTGGACAGGCTACAGAGTTAACCTACACCTACATTGTTCCATCAGAGACTCTGAGGGCAGGTAGAGCATGGGTTAGATACAAAGCAAAGCTACTACTACATTGTCCCATCAAAGACTCCCAGGGAAGATACAGCAAGGGGTTAGACACAGAACAAATCTGCCCTTTACACATTCCCATCCATCACTCCCAGGGCAGGGATAAGGGATAATCACGGAGTTGGAGAAAGAGTAAAAAACTCACTCCACACAGACGCATTAGTCAATCACAGGGCATGGACAGCACTGATAGGTGCAGGGAAAAGTTCCTGCAACAGTGTCTCAATATACACGCCCATTCAATACGGTTTAAACAGAGTGCATAGCTCCCTCTGCACAGTACAATCGAACAATCCCATCGCAGCTATTGCAAAGGTTTCGATACAGAGTGAAGCTCCCTCGACACTGCTGCCATCAAGTACTCCCAGGACGATTTTGCTGGGGATTTTGGAGCATTTACTGCCTGTAATCAGGCAAAGCAGCTGCCCTTGCAGCCATCTGTGGGAGTAGCAACTGCAGAGGAAAGAGCAGAAATGAGAGAGAATAGGGAGAGTTGCAAGTATGAAGGAGATTGGACCTGCTGGGAAGGCATGGAGGCAGCAATGCTCTTTGGAAAGGTGGGTTTGGAGCTCTGGAAATACACTTTTGTTTGGACTGTTGGGAGTGTGAGCAGAGGATGGAAAACCCAAGTGTGGGGCTGTGAAAATCTGTAGCGTGTATCAGTGTGTTTTTTTCCCCAGGTTGCACAAAGGGATCGACTTCCCCACCCTAAATGCCTGCCTCAGGAAAACTTGTGCTGCCCTGCTGAATAAAGCCCGAGAGTAAAACTGAGTGTAACATCGCAAGAAGAGTGTACCAGGCAGCTACAGCTGATCCTGGCGAAGATTTCTCCCACAGCTGGAAGGCAACAGGAAGTTCGAACTTTGGAATAACTGTCATAAGGTGCCTCACAGCCTCTCTGTCCCTTCCACGTGTTAAACTGTAAAACAACGTCAAGATCAACCCTAAAGTGAATATGGGGCTCTAGGATTTTTCGTTGATCAAAAATAGTTCACTAAGGTCCATCGGGAAAGGAAAACTCCCCTCGTTAACCAAGCTTTCCTGTATGTTATTCCATTCCCATTGCGAAGTGAATCATTCTTAACTGCATTCTAATATGGCCTTCTGTTGGAGAAATTTTTCTGAGCTTTGCTAATTATTACTTAACTTTGTAGAAGCAGAAAAGCAGGACACAGCTTGTAGCTTATCTAACCGCAACCAACGGTCATAAATTGTAGACAGAGCAGCTAACCACAATCAGACATTACGGCCAGATATGGTGTCTGGAGTGGGCATTGAATTAGAGAACTAGCTTGTTATTGTTGAAACTGATGTTTTGCTGACCTCGGACTCTGCATGGTGCACAGTCAAGTAGGCGGTGTTGTGATCATCTTGTGGACGTTTATCTAATTGTGAAACTGTTAGCTCTGCCTCTGTTATACTATATAAATCCACGGCGATCTGTCGATCTTTGAGAGTAGCACTGGACCGCCTTTAGGTCAGGTGTGCTTCCCCATGATATCATGCAATAAAGTGTTTGATTCTCAAGGTCTGCGTCCGAAAATTTGTTCAACAATTGGACACAATCTGGATTTTCTGCAACACCTTCGAAGCCAAATGTGTGTCATACCAAAACAAAGGTAGCAAGAATACAGTTGTATGGACAATGCTGCTGTGATGTAGGCATCAAATTAGGACATCAAACAGCAACTCACTTCCTCCTCAACAACACTGCTTACTGACATTTTTAACTGCAGTTTCATTTGTTATATACCGTAGTCTACGTTCGGGGGACCTGTCTCAGAATCTCGTCAAGCAACAGTCATACATAAAGATGGAATAATAGAACAGTTGCAGCATAATTGAGCCATTCCACCCTTCGTGTCCACTCCAAATTTCTGCTAGTGCAACTCAGCTACTTACACTCTCTGGTATATAGTCCAGTATTTCTTCTCTTCAAATTAAAGCCAATGCAATGTTGAAAGCCACGATTGTCTCTGCTTCCACCAAAGTCTCAGGCAATGCAGTCCAGATTCGAACACCTCGCTGCACAAAAATAGTTTTTACTCATTGTATTTTTTGCCATTTGCCATTTGCCTTAAATTTGTGTCATTTGGTTCTCCACCATTCCGCCAACGTGAACTGTTTTTCTCTATTTTATCTGTCTAGACCTGTCATGATTTTGAACATCGCTATGACTCTTCTCTCAACCTTTTCTTTTCTAAGGAGAACAGCAATTCTCCTCAAATCTAACCATGCAACTGAAAACCCTCCTCACTGTAACTGTTGGCGTGAATAATTTCTACCCTCTCGCTAATGACTTCCCATCCCTCCTTATTTGTGGTGCACCCGACAATATTAAAATAACGTGAAATCAGCTCATACTCCAACTCATGCAGCCCAACACCCAACTTATGAAGTCCAGCATTGAAGCCTGCCTGCCATATTTCCAACTGAACCAGACAACTGTCACCAGTTAAGACTGGTTCTAGAATAAACTGTTAATTTTGTTGTTTGGTAAAGAAATGTAGTTCGTGTGTTCTATTCTGTGGAAGATAGTTGACTGTGTCAGTAAGTGAGAACATTTAAAAAATATGTTGTGACCTATTGAGAGGTGGGACTGAATTAACAGTGCAAGCCTCCAGTCTTGGTCGTAACAATGAGTATGAAGCATAACTTGGGGTCAGAATATGTGCTAAGGGTCACTCCGAGACAGCAGCCTTCATGCGGATTGGAATTGGTACTTGGGAGACAGATTCTGGATCAGAATAACGCTGGTGGATTGAGTCCTGCCAATGTTAGATAAACAAAAATTGTAACCCATACAGAGACATTGTGTTGGATAGGTAAATAAAATCAAAATGCGGCAGATGCTGGAAATCTGAAATAAAAACAGAAATTGCTGTAAATATACAACAGATCTGTCAGCATCTGGGGAATGAGAAAAAAGTTAACGTTTCAGGTCCGTGACCTTTCATTAGAACTTTCTGTGTTGTACTCATCCTGGATAGTGGAGTGTGGTTTACCTGAGTAATCATGTTGAATGAACATGTGGAGGCTTGGATAATTGGAGAAGCGATCGGAGCACGTACGAGCTGTGTATAGATAAAGTCGACTGAGAGCTAAAGCAAGCAAGAAGGAATAGGGAGAATGAAACAGAGACAGAGAGAGTGATGGAGATAAGAGAGAAGGAGAAAGAGAAAGAGAAACGCTATCGGGTGAATATTTCACAAGGATGAACTGCGGAACTTACCAGAACCATTACAGTGAAACTGTGAATTGAAGGTATGATGAGCATTTTGCCAGACTGGATGAGTTTTACTGCTGCACTCGCTCCCTATGTGTTTAGCCCCGTCATATCCTCAACTTCTTTTAGTGAATACTCCTCTTCATTATTTCTGAACTGAGTAAATAACTTAGTGGAACCAGTTATTTACTGATTGCATTCTTTACTTCACTTTGTTCGCTTTCCAAACCCTTCAGGACCTGCCTCCCTTCCAGTAGCCAAATTACCTTTTCTCTCTCTCCCTCCAATCCACACACTTGCTCCGCCTCCATCGGCCTCTTCCTGAAGTCTCAAACTCACCACAGCGGCTCTCGACCTTTTCACGTTTTGAGACAGCCCCTGTTGGCTCTCTTAACTGTTAAGGCAAAAACATTCTCCCCTTCCTCCTCACTATCTCGGCTATTGGTCTGGAGGCCAAACTGGATTTAAACCATTGGATTCCTAGTTTGAAAACCCCCATCTCCCTTCCACACTGGCACGGCGGCCTGACTGTATCTGGTGATCATTTTATTTCACCTTTATTTTTACCAATCAATTTCCCAGTCAATAATTTACAATTGTGTTCTAACCAGTCTCTTCAGAAAGTTCTGGATGCTGTAACAAAGCTGTAAATTTCACACTGGATCCTGTCAAACTGCTGTTTTAGCTTGAGGTCTGATCAGTAATTTCTCTGCTTCCCTTTCTATCTCTTTCAGTTAACCTGGTGGCTGACAGTCGCTTTCACCTTTGACGAATTTGTAACCATTTGTTGTGAGAAGCTGAAGACAAAATATTGCACTGAGAGAACAGCGGCTGGTTATCTGAACAGTGAGCGTGCTGTACTCTTTAGAAAGTGTTCCCTGGTACTTTACAACTGCACCTCGATATATAATTGATAATGTTCCCTGGTACTGTATCCCGAAACAGAGATTCAATACTTCTGCTCAATGTTCATTTATTTTATTTTTATTTAGAGTTACAGCACTGAAACAGGCCCTTCGGCACACCAAGTCTGTGCCGACCAACAACCACCCATTTATACTAACCCTACACTACCCCCATATTTTTCTGCCACATCCCCACCATTCTCCTTCCACCTACACACACTAGGGGCAATTTATAATGGCCAATTTACCGAACAACCTGCAAGTCTTTTGGAGGTGGGAGGAATCCGGAGCACCCGGTGGAAACCGACGCAGACATAGGGAGAACTTGCAAACTCCGCACACTCTGTACCCATAATCGAACCCTGGTAGTTGTGAGGCTGCGGTGCTAACCACTGCGCCACTGTGCCGCCCTGTGTCTATGTACTGATGGTCAGACGTATTTTAGCGGCCAGTAGAGACTGCATGAGACTCCGGTGCCTCAGCAATGGAGAAAATCACAATGACCCAGAGATAGAGAATCGAAATAAATCCATCTTTTTTACTGTTTAGTACATCTGGCAGTTTTATACTGTTATGGGTGACAACACAATAGGCCCTGCCTTGACTCTATATCTAACCGCATGCTCCCCATGCCCTGGGAATGTTTGATGGGACAGTACAGAGGGAAACTTTCTTCTTTGGCCTCCTTGTCCAGAGAGACAATGGGTAAGCGCCTGGAGGTGGTCACTGGTTTGTGGAGCAGCGCCTGGAGTGGCTATAAAGGCCATTCTAGAGTGACAGACTCTTCCACATGCGCTGCAGATTAAATTGGTTGTCGGCGCTGTGAAACAGTGGGCTCCCTCCTTGAACTTCCGTTTTTTTTTTCCTGCCAACTGCGAAGTCTCTTCGACTCGCCACTCTTTAGCCAGGCCTTTATGGCTGTCCGACAGCTCTGGCGATCATTGTCAACTGACTCCAACGATTGTTGTCAATGTCACAGGACTTCACGTGGCGTTTGCAGACGTCTTTAAAGTGGATACCTGGACGGCCGGTGGGTCTCATACCAGTGACGAGCTAGCTGTACAATGTGTCCTTGGGGATCCTGCCATCTTCCATGCGGCTCACATGGCCAAGCATCTCAAGCGCCGCTGGCTCAGTAGGATGTATATGCTGGGGATGTTGGCCACCTCGAGGACTTCTGCGCCGAAGATAAGGTCCTGCCACCGAATGCCAAGGATTCTCCGGAGGCAGCGAAGATGGAATGAGTTGAGATGTCGCTCTTGGCTTACATAAGTTGTCCAGGTCTCGCTGTCGTAGAGCAAGGTACTGAGGACACAAGATTGAAACATTCAGACAGATTGCAGAGCCTCTGTCCTTGATCTTTATGTCGTCATTTTCGACAGGAATAGTGCCAGAAGACTGGAGGATAGCAAATGTTGCCCCTTGTTCAAGAAGGGGAGTAGAGACAGCCGTGGTAATTATAGACGTGTGATTCCTTACTTCAGTTGTGGGGAAAATATTGGAAAAGGTTATAAGAGACAGGATTTATAATCATCTAGAGAAGAATAAGTTCATTAGCGATAGTCAGCACGGTTTTGTAAAGGGTAGGTCGTGCCTCACAAACCTTATTGAGTTTTTCGAGAAGGTTACCAAACAGGTGGATGAGGGTAAAGCAGTGGATGTGGTGTATATGGTTTTCAGTAAGGCGTTTGACAAGGTTCCCCACGGTAGGCTATTGCAGAAAATACGGAAGTATGGGATTGAAGGTGATTTAGAGCTTTGGATCAGAAATTGGCTAACTGAAAGAAGACGTGGTGATTGATGACAAATGTTCATCCTGGAGTTTAGTTACTAGTGGTGTACCGCAAGGATCTGTTTTCCTATCCTGAGTGGTGTGAAACAGGGCTGTGTTCTCGCACCCACACCTTTTGGGATTTTCTTCTCCCTGCTGCTTTCACATGCGTTCAAATCCTCTGAAGAAGGAATTTTCCTCTACACAAGATCAGGGGGCAGGTTGTTCAACCTTGCCCGTCTAAGAGCGAAGTCCAAAGTACGGAAAGTCCTCATCAGAGAACTCCTCTTTGCTGACGATGCTGCTTTAACATCTCACACTGAAGAATGCCTGCAGAGTCTCATCGACAGGTTTGCGTCTGCCTGCAATGAATTTGGCCTAACCATCAGCCTCAAGAAAACGAACATCATGGGGCAGGATGTCAGAAATGCTCCATCCATCAATATTGGCGACCACGCTCTGGAAGTGGTTCAAGAGTTCACCTACCTAGGCTCAACTATCACCAGTAACCTGTCTCTAGATGCAGAAATCAACAAGCGCATGGGTGAGGCTTCCACTGCTATGTCCAGACTGGCCAAGAGAGTGTGGGAAAATGGCGCACTGACACGGAACACAAAAGTCCGAGTGTATCAGGCCTGTGTCCTCAGTACCTTGCTCTACGGCAGCGAGGCCTGGACAACGTATGCCAGCCAAGAGCGACGTCTCAATTCATTCCATCTTCGCTGCCTTCGGAGAATACTTGGCATCAGGTGGCAGGACTATATCTCCAACACAGAAGTCCTTGAAGCGGCCAACACCCCCAGCTTATACACACTACTGAGTCAGCGGCGCTTGAGATGGCTTGGCCATGTGAGCCGCATGGAAGATGGCAGGATCACCAAAGACACATTGTACAGCGAGCTCGCCACTGGTATCAGACCCACCGGCCGTCCATGTCTCCGTTATAAAGACGTCTGCAAACGCGACATGAAATCGTGTGACATTGATCACAAGTCGTGGGAGTCAGTTGCCAGCATTCGCCAGAGCTGGCGGGCAGCCATAAAGACAGGGCTAAATTGTGGCGAGTCGAAGAGACTTAGTAGTTGGCAGGAAAAAAGACAGAGGCGCAAGGGGAGAGCCAACTGTGCAACAGCCCCAACAAACAAATTTCTCTGCAGCACCTGTGGAAGAGCCTGTCACTCCAGAATTGGCCTTTATAGCCACTCCAGGCGCTGCTTCACAAACCACTGACCACCTCCAGGCGCGTATCCATTGTCTCTCGAGATAAGGAGGCCCAAAAGAAAGAAGAAAGACCGCAAGGATCTGTTTTGGGGCCACTGCTGTTTGTCATTTTTATAAATGACCTGGAAGAGGGTGTAGAAGGGTGGGTTAGTAAATTTCCGGATGACACGAAGGTCGGTGGAGTTGTGGATAGTGCCGAAGGATGTTGTAGGGTACAGAGGGACATAGATAGGCTGCAGAGCTGGGCTGAGAGATGGCAAATGGAGTTTAATGCGGAAAAGTGTGAGGTGATTCACTTTGGAAGGAGTAACAGGAATGCAGAGTACTGGCAGAATGGGAAGATTCTTGGCAGTGTCGATGATCAGAGAGATCTTGGTGTCCAGGTACATAAATCCCTGAACGTTGCTCCCAGGTTAATAGAGCTGTTAAGAAGGCATATGGTATGTTAGCTTTTATTAGTAGGGGGATCGAGTTTCCGAGCCACGAGGTTATGTTGCAGCTGTACAAACCTCTGGTGAGACCGCACCTGGAGTATTGCGTGCAGTTCTGGTCACCGCATTATAGGAAGGATGTGGAAGCTTTGGAAAGGGTGCAGAGGAGATTTACTAGGATGTTGCCTGGTATGGAGGGAAGGTCTTACGAGGAAAGGCTGAGGTACTTGAGGTTGTTTTCGTTGAAGAGAAGGAGGAGGAGAGGTGACTTAATAGAGACAGATAAGATAATCAGAGGGTTAGATAGGGTGGATAGTGAGAGTCTTTTTCCTCGGATGGTGATGGCAAACACGAGGGGACATAGCTTTAAGTTGAGGGGTGATAGATATAGGACAGATGTCAGAGGTAGTTTCTTTACTCAGACAGTAGTAGGGGCGTGGAACGCCCTTCCTGCAGCAGTAGTAGACTCGCCAACTTTAAGGGCATTTAAGTGGTCATTGGATAGACATATGGATGAAAATGGAATAGTGTAGGTCAGATGGTTTCACAGGTCGGCGCAACATCGAGGGCCGAAGGGCCTGTACTGCGCTGTAATGTTCTAATTCTAATTCTAACTTTAGTGTTCCGTGTCAGTGCGCCATTTTCCCACACCATCTTGGCCAGTCTCGAAATAGCAGCGGACACCTTTCCCATGCGCTTGTTGATTTCTGCATCAAGAGACAGGTTACTGGTGATAGTTGAGCCTCGGTTGGTGAGCTCTCGAACCACTTCCAGAGCGTGGTCGCCGATGTTGATGGATGGAGCATTTCTGACGTCCTTTCCCATGAGTTTCGTTTTCTTGAGGCTGATAGTTCGGCCAAATTCTTTGCAGGCAGCCACAATCCTGTCGATGAGTCTCTGCAGACACTCTTCCATGTGGGATGTTAATGCAGCATCGTCAGCAAAGAGCAGTTGCCTGATGAGGACTTTCTGTGCTTTGGTCTTCGCTCTAAGACGGGCAAGGTTGAACAACCTGCTACCTGATCTTGTGTGGAGGAAAATTCCTTTTTCTGAAGCCTTGAACGCATGTGACAGCAGCAGTGAGAAAAAGATCCCAAACATCACAGGTGCAAGAACGCAGCCCTGTTTCACGCCACTCAGGATAGGAAAGGGGTCTGATGAGGCACCGCTAAGCTGAATTAAGCCTTTCATATTGTCATGGAATGAGGTGATGATACTTATTAGCTTTGGTGAACATCCGATCCTTGCTAGTCGTCTGAAGAGACCACGTCTGCTGACGAGGTCAAATGTTTTGGTGAGATTTGTGAAAGCAACGGAGAGGGACATCAGTTGTTTTTGTCATTGCTCCTGCAGCTGGTGAAGGGAGAACAGCATATCAACGGTGGATCTCTCTGCTCGAAAGTCAAACTGTGCCTCAGGGTGGACACGCTAATCCAGCTTCTGGAGTCTGTTTAGAACGACTCGAGAACTTTCCGCACTGCACTGAGCAGGGAGAATCCATGGTAGTTGTTGCAGTCATCGCGGTCACCCTTGTTCTTATAGATGATGATGATATTGGTATCGCGCATGTCCTGCGCTACTGCTTCCTCATCCCAGCACAGGCAAAGCAGTTCATGGAGTGCTGACAGTATAGCAGGCTTGGCACACTTGATTACTTCAGGGCTAATGCTGTCCTTTCCATAGGCTTTTCCACTGGCTCTGGAATCAATGGCATTACTGAGTTTCGATGTTGTTGTCTGTTCGTCTAGCTCATCGATGACTGGGCTGCATTGAGGGTGGTATCAGTGGCAACATTTTCCCTGGAGCTCAGTTAAAGGTAGCGCTCCACCCGGCGGTCCACTTGCTTGCGTTGGTCATTGATTGTTTCCTCTGATTTAGACTTGAGTGGGGCGATTGTCTTGATGGTTGACTCAAAAGCTCTCTAATGCCATCATACATTCCTCTGATGTTTCCGGTGAGGAAGGCCAGCTGAATATGACTGCATAGGTGTTCCAGTAGTGATTTGCGCAGCTCCTGGCTGTTCTTTGTGCAGCACCTCAGGCTACTGTAAGTGCTGCAGATGTTAACTCGCTGGGGGCTTTCTTGTAGTTCAACAGTGCAGTGCGCTTAGTGGCTATGACAGGTCCCAGCTCTTCAAAGTGATATTGAAACCAGTCTACATTCTGCTTCTTACGTTTGCTATAGGTGGTTATTGCTGAGTCATGGATGGCGTCTCTGATGTGGGCCTACTTCATCTCTGCATCCCTTGCAGGAGTGTTATGAGGGACTTTTTCAAGTGAATTTCGAAATTTATGTAACAGCTGTGGATAACAAATTCTGTTAGTGTTGATGCGTGGGTGGCTTTTCTGCTTGGAGTGATGTAGCTTCTTCGGTTTGAGTCTAACTTTGCTGCACACCAGGGAGTGGTCGGTATCGCAGTCCGTACTGTGGAAGCTGCGTGTGATTTTGACACTGTTTATGGAGGCTCACCTTGTGATGATTAGGTCCAGCTGGTGCCAACGACGTGATCTTGAGTGTCTCCATGAAAGCTGGCGACTGGGTTTAGTCTGAAGGAACGAATTGGTGATGCAAAGTTTGTGATTGGCAGAAAACCCCAGCAGTCTCTGTCCATTCTCATTCATTCTCCTCCCAAGGCAGGAGGGCCATGAGTCATGGTCGGCCCCAACCCTGGCGTTAAAGTCCCCAAGCAGGAACAAATGTTCGGGATTAGGAATTCTGCGAATGATATTATGGAGATCCTCGTAAAACTGGTCTTTAACTGGTCTTTTACTTTGTGTCTAACCCCACACTGAGCTTGCATTGGTAGTGTTTAATGGGACAATGTAGAAAGAGCTTTACTCTGTATTCCTGAAATTTAGAAGGGTGATTTGACCGAAGTTTTCAAGATAATAACGGAAACTGATAGGGTAGACAGGGAGAAACTATCCCCACTGGCTGCAGAGTCTGGGACTTGGGAACATAGTCTAAAAATCTAAACACAGTCTAAAAACCTTTCAGGAGTGAAATGAAGAAACATTTTAACGTACCAGGTGAGGAATCAATTTGGAACTCTCTTACATAAACGGCAATTGATGCGGGAGCCACATGTTTACATTTACTTTCCATTTCAGTGGTTGAATAAATATAATTTAAAACTGACGCACTTTCGAAGCAGGGAGAAGGGGAGATAGGTTACGAGGGGACATTGACAGAACCTCAGTAACAATTGCAACTTTCTGACCAGTCCTGTGTTAGGGGTTTAGTGTGAGTATTTTAGGGGCGCGTGTTGATCAGTATTTGATATTTTCAAACTGCGGTGACATTCCGAGAAAGGGCAAAAATTACATGTTCAAAATTAACCAAGAAATGGCTGAAAGCATTGTTGTCCTGGGTGAGAGACAGGGTGGGAGAGATGCAAAGAGAGGGAAAGGGAGAGGGAGAGATGATGTGAGAGAGATACACAGACAAAGTCATGTACAGATACCGAGAGAGAAGGAGAGACAGAGAAAGAGGGAGAGAGAGAGAGAGGGACAGAGGCAGAAAGAGAAATGGAGAGTTGGAGACAGTGATAGGGAACGTTTGTGAGAGAGACAGAGTTGGAGGGAGAGACAGAGCCAGAGGGAGAGACAGAGACAGAGGGACAACGAGACAGATTGTGTTCAAACATTGTGTGAAACGCTACATGGGGACAGAGGGTATGATGAAACACTAGGGTAACATTGTGGAACCAGTGACACTGATGTGCGCACACATATACACACACTGACGTGCACACACACTGGCGCACAGACAGACACGCACACACGCTGGCGCACAGACAGACGCACATACAGAGAGAGAGGCACACACACTGACGCACACACACACTGGCGCACAGGCTGACGCACACAGACAGAGACACGTTATCATCCACACTGAAGTCAGTAAATATTGTCAAACAGAACCTCAGTAACTACCCCGATTCTCAGCCCAGTCCTGTGTTAGGGGGTTTGTGTGATTGTTTTTTGGGACGTGTGTTGCATCAGTGTTTTTGGCATTTTCAAACTGCAGTGACGTTCCCAACAATGGCAATAGTTAAAGTGTTATTATTAGCGCAGAAATGGATGAAACATTGTTCTCCAGGAAGAGAGAATGAGGGAGAGAGAGGGAAAGAGAGAGAGGGAGTGACAAAGCACGAAGGGAGAGTGATACAGAGAGAGAGATATAGATCGAGAGAGGGAGAGACAGAGACAATGACTGGGAAAGGCAGTGAGGGAAACGAAGACAGAGAGAGACAGCGACAGAGGGAGGGAGAGACAGAGATAGGGGGAGAAAGAGAGACAGAGGAGATCCTGGGGTTATATTGTTCAACCAGTGACTCTGACAACACACACACACACACACATACACACACACACACACACACACACACACACATACACACACACATACACACACACACACACACACACACGCACACACACACACACACAGACACATACACTTTTAAAGCCACACTGATGTTAGTAAATGTCAACAAGCAGAACCTTAGGAACAATCTCTATTGTCTGCCCACTCCAGTATTGGGGGATTTAGTGTCTGTGTTTAGGGGTAAGTGTTGGATCAGTGTTTGATATTTTCAAACTGTACTGATGTCCCAACAAGGGCAAGAGTTCCAGGTTCAAAATTAACCAAGAAATGGCTGAAAGCATCGCTGTTATTGGAGAGGGGGAGGCAGTGAGAGTTGAAATGGGAGAGAGAGGCAGAGAGAGAGGGAGTGATGGCAAGAGAGAGACACAGAACGAGAGATGGACATAGTGAGAGGGAGAGACAGAGAGTGGGAGAAACAAGGACAGTGATAGGTAAAGGAAATAAGAGAGACAGAGATCGTGGAGAACCAGAGACAGACAGGCAGAAACATACATTCCTGATTGACAGCATAGATTTGTTAGGAAATAGTATTAATGTTTATGGAGCGGAGGCAGCATGATCTGGATAAGGAGTGTATCAGCCATGGCCTGAGTGAATGGGATGGGAAAGGTACTGTCCTGAAATAAAGAAGGTCGTGATGGTCATTTTTAGCAAATAAAATGGAATTAATTCACAAAAGGTTCTTCTTCAAAATGATTTATCCTAGTTCACAATATTACTTGTGTGAATTTGAGATTTGCAGAGACATTTTCGGTTTCTCAACCTCGTCTAATAAATGAATATTGAAAGATTAATTGTCATTTTCTTACTGTCCATGTTCAAAATCACCCTAAGGACTAAAACTAAGGAGAAGTTGTGGCGGTGCAGGGTCCCTTTAAAGGTTGGGACTAACCCTTTCCCTGCAGCAACCCCCCCCGCCTCCCCGCGCCCCCGGCAGCCTAGGGTCACAGCGCTAGGACGGGGTCATAGACTGCACGGACACTGGAGATGACCCATGACCCCCTATCCCCAAAGTCAAGTAAAGGAAAACAAAAACCCTGCTGGTCCCTGTGGAATCAAGGGGACAAGAAATTGAAGCCTGAGTGTGAAATAAAAAAGGGGAAAAGAGAGATTTTGATAGCAGTAAAAAAAAAAACATTATTTACACAGAGGGAAGTGTTTGTGCTTATCTATCTGAGTTGATCATTGTGAATATATGTTTCTCAGTGTGGGTTCCTCTCTCTCTTCTTGTGAGTGGGAATGGATGCGCCTATATATTCATTTCTACGTGTGTGTGTGTGTGCGCGCGTGTGTGTGTTTCTATGAACATGTTAGCCTGCCCGTGGTTACCTGGCTCTGTTTGTACCTGTGTGTGAGTTTGTGTCTCTCTGTGTTTGTGTTTCTAATGCTGGATGTGAGCGTGGTAGAAGACAGAGAAGGACGCTCTCTTATCCCTTAACAAAGATTTTTCAACTAAAACAGCTCTGGTAAATGCACACAAATATCCTCAACCCCATATCCACCAGTTGTTTCTTAATATTTGTCAGGACAAAAGTGCCCGGCTTAGAAACACTGCCTATGTTTTGTTTATATGGGCTGATGATACAAAGTTAGGTGGGACAGTAATCTGTGAGGAGGACACAAAGAAGCTGCAAAGGAAGATGGACTGGTTAAGTGAGGAGCAACGAAGTAGCATCTAGAATATAATGCGGATAAATGGCAGGAAGAATACAACACAGAACATTTTTGTAAATGGTGAGAAACGATGAATGTTGGTGTTCAGAGGGATTTGGATGTCCTTGCACACAAATCACAGGAAGTTAACATGCAGGTACAGCCATAAATTAAGAAGGCAAAGGGATTGATGTAGTTTATTGCAAGGGGTTTAGAGTCCAAGAGTGGGGAAGTCTTGCTGAAAATGTACAGGGCTTTGGTGAGCCCTCACCTGCAGTACTGTGTATAGTCCTGGTCTCAATACTGAAGGAAGGATATACTTGTCTTCGAGGCAATGCAACAAAGTTTCACCAGAAAATGGCAGAGCATGCTTGAGGCGTTGTATGGCCTCGTCCTATTCCTATGGGGTTTTGAAAGAGGGAGAGGGCAGCGCCCGACTGGGGAGAGGCAGTGAGTAATTGGGGAGAGGAAGCGAGTGTTTGGGGAGAGGCAGCGAGTGACTGGGGAGAGGACGCGAGTAATTGGAGATAGGAGTAAGTGATTGGGAATAGGAGTGAGTGATTGGGAATAGGCAGTGTGTGATAGGGGATAGGAGTGAGTGATAGGGGAGAGGCAGTGAATAATTGGGGAGAGTAGGTGAGTGAATGTGGAGAGGCAGCGACTGATTACGGAGAGACAGCGAGTGATTGGGAAGAGGCAGTGAGTGATTGGGAAGAGGCAGTGAGTGAATGGGGAGAGGAAGCGAGTGATTGGGTATAGGAGTGAGTGATTGGGAAGAGGCAGTGAGTGATTGGGAAGAGGCAGCGAGTGAATGGGGATAGGAGTGAGTGATTGAGAAGAGGCAGTGAGTGATTGGGAAGAGGCAGTGAGTGATTAGGGATAAGAGTGAGTGATTGGGAAGAGACAGTGAGTCATAGAGTTCTACAGCACAGAAACAGGCCCTTCGGTCCATCGCTTCCGCGCCGACCATCAAGCACCTAACTATTCTAATCCCATTTTTCAGCACTTGGCCCGTAGTCTTGTATGTTATGGCGTTTCAAGTGCTCATTCAAATACTTTGTAAATGTTGTGAGGGTTCCTGCCTCTACCACCGCTTCAGGCAGTGCGTTCCAGATTCCAATCACTCTCTGAGTGAAAAAATATTTCCTCAAATCCCCTCGAAACCTCCTGCCCCTTATCTTAAATCAATGCCCCCTGGTTATTGACCCCTCCAATAAGGGAGAATGCTTCTTCCTATCAAAAGGAGCAATGCCCCTCATAATTGTGTATACCTCAATCATGTCCCCCCTCAGCCTTCTATGCTCTAAGGAACACAACCCCAGCCTTTTCAGTCTCTCAGGGTGCTGGGCCCTCTGTTGTTTGTCATATATATTAATGACTTGGACGTGAATGTAGGGGGCATGATTAGTAAGTTTGCAGATGACACCAAAATTGGTGGTATAGTGGACAGTGAAGAAGGTTGTCTAAGGTTACAACAGGATATAGATCAACTGGGAAAATGGGCAAGGAATTGGCAAATGGAAGTTAACGCAGACAAGTACGAAGTGATGCATTTTGGGAAGTTAAACCAGGGCAGGACATATACAGTGAATGGCAGGGCCCTGAGGAGTGTTGTTGAGCAGGGAGACCTTTGGGTGCAAGTACATAGTTCCCTGAAAGTGGCAACACTGGTAGACAGGGTGGTGAAGAAGGCGTATGTTATGCTTTCCTTCATCGGCCGATGCATTGAGTACAAGAGTTGGGAGGTCATGTTACAGTTGGACATAATGTTGGTTAGGCCGCATTTGGAGTATTGTGTGTAGTTCTGGTTGCCGCACTGCAGGAAAAATGTGATTATGCAAGAGAGGGTGCTGAAAAGATTCACAAGGATGTTGCCTGGTTTGGAGTGCTTGAGTTATAAAGAGAGATTGGAAAGGCTGGGTCTGTTTGCCCTGCAGCAAAGGAGGCTGAGAGGGGACATGATAGAGGGATATAAAATTATGAGAGGCATAGATAGGGTAGATAGCCAGAGTTTGTTTCGCATGGTAGGGGGCATAGATTTAAGGTGAGAGTGAGGAGATTTAAATGGAATCAGAGGGGTAAATGTTTTACACAAAGAATCATGAGTATCTTGAATGAACTGCCAGAGGAAGCGGTGGAGGCAGGAAGAGTAGCAACATTTCAGAGGCATCTGGACAGGTACTTGAATGAACAAGGTATAGAGGGACATGGAATTAATGCAGGCAGGTGGGATGAGTATAGATAGGCATTATGGTCGGCATGGACACGGTGGGCCGAAGGGCCTGTTTCTATGCTGTACGTCTCTAATACTCTATGACTCTATGACTTTCTTCATAGCTGAAATGCTCCAGCCCAGGCAACATCCTGGTGAATATCCTCTGCACCCTCTCCAATGCAATCACATCCTTCTTACAGTGTTCTGCCCAGCACTGCACACTGTACTCCAGCTATGGCCTAACTCGCGTTTCATAAAGCTCCATCAAAACGTCACTGCACTTATATTCTATGCCTCGGCTGATAAAAGCAAGTATCCCATATGCCTTCCGAACCACCTGTGATTGGGGATAGGAGTGGGTGATTGGAAAGAGGCAGTGAGTGATTGGATAGAAGCACTGAGTGATTGGAGAGAAGCATTGAGTGAGTGAGAAGAGGCAGCGAGTGATTGGGGACAGGCAGCGAGTGATTGGAGAGACTCAGCGAGTGATTGGGGAGAGGCAGCGAGTGATTGGGAAGACGCAGTGAGTGATTGGGGAGATGCAGTGAGTGACTGGAGAGAGGCAACGAGTGAATGCAAGACCTCGAGGCCATGCAATCAACCGTTTCTGTGGAATGTTGGTATAAGGGGAAACAAAGAAATAAAAGACAACAGTTTGGAGAGATCTGGTATGTGTATTGATAAGGCTGGGGAAGTGTGCTGATCGGAATGTGTAATCAATCATCCATTGTTTTAATTAAAGTGTCTGGTCAATCATGTCAGTCATCCATTGGTTGAACACACTGTATGAACAGGACAGTAGATATGTCTGTGCTCCTGAATGTAAAGTTAGAGTATTACCTGAATACCCGAGGTGATGTCTATCCGTATTTCCGCTTGAATAAATTGATTGAACCTGTACCTGAGTCTCCTCGTGTGGTGAGTAAGTTGTCCCACAAGAGGGCCTATCAGTTAGATGAAGATGAGGAGAAATTACTGCACTCAAAGTGTTGTGAATCTTTGGCATTCTCTACCCCAGAAGGTTGTGGCTGCTCTATCATTGAATACATTTAAGGCTGGGTGAGATAGAGTTTTGGTCTCAAAGGGAATCGAGGGATCTGGGGAACGGGCAGGAAAGTGGAATTGAAGCCCATGATCAACCATAATCGTACTGAATGGCGGAGCAGGCTCGATGGATCATATGGTCTACTTCTACTCCAATGCCTTGTGTTCTTGCATATACTACCCTATGTTGATAGATACAATATGAATGACATATTACAAACAATAGCAAGACTATTGAAAATTGATGGCCAGACTCTCATCCAGCACTTTGTGGACACGGATTGATTCAGTTTCACAGTTGCCTACAGCACCAGAGACTTTGAGCTAAAGCATTCATCTAACTCTCACACAGTACTGTCGACTGATAGTTACATAATCATTCACACACTCAAATACAGCACGAGAGACAGACAGAGATTAAAATTACTGCCACAATGACACATAGGAAAACAGACTGCAAAATATGTTTAAAAATCCCAGTTTGACACAGATTAACACAGAGACATAAGATAGATAAATGACAAGGCACTGACTGACTGACACTGAATTTCTCCATCTCTCTCACACACACAAACACACGCAGACTCAAGGACTATCAGCTTTCGAACGTGACCGCTATTAAACAACAGAAAATGTGATACTCATTGAAAATTTGTCAGCTGGAAATCAGCATGAAACTGGGAATGTATTTTCTGAGCCACTTTAACGATATATAACTGATAGGAACAGACGAGGGGTTGGATGCAGGCGGGGCTGGTATATCAGCTACAGATAAAAAACTGAGCACGCATACAAACAAACACAAACAAACACACACAAAAGCATAAAGTAAATAAATAGACTACCGCCCAAAAGCAGTAAACCACAAGGTAGGTAGCCAAACTTCTGTTATAGGGAAAATGCTGGAATGTATTTTTAAAGAGGTTACAACAGGGCACCTAGAAAATCTTAAAGTCATCAGGCAGCGTCAACATGGTTTTGTGAAAAGGGAAATCATGTTTAACTTAAGTATTAGAGCTTTTTGAGGATGTATCAAGCAAAGTGAATAAGGGGGAAGATTTGATGTGGTGTACTTAGAATTCCAAACATCATTTGAGAAGATGTCACATCAAAAGGTTACGATACAAAATAAGAACTCATGGTGTATGGGGTAACGTTTTTGCATTGGAAGATAATTGGTTAACAGGAAGCAGAGAATAGGGCTAAATGTGTTATTTATAGATTGGAAAGTTGTAACTCGTGGAGTGCTAAAGGATTCAGTGCTGGGGCCACAACTACTTACAATCTATACAAATGACTTTGATGAAGGGAACAAATGTATGGGTAGTAAATTTGCTGATGATGCAACTTTAGGAAGGAGAATAAGTTCTGTGGTGTATATAAGACTTTCTCAACGAAATTGATCCGGACGAAACTGAAGAGCACAGCTGTCGATACTTGAATCTCCGATCCTGCTGTTTTCACCGCCCAGAGTGTCTGCGCCCACGGCGTGCGTTAAGTCCATTGAGGAGAAGAAGGAGCAGCGGGACCCTAGTGAAGCCTTGAGAAAAGGTGCTGTGAACACCCAAAAAATCCATGAACGGCTCCTCGGCCGCAACTTCAAAGGGACCGCGGGAGATGGATCGGACAGCATCTGCAGCGCACTGTCGGCAATGCGGTATGCCTTTATTTAAACCACATCAAAAAACCCTTAGCGAATATAACCACCTTTGTACGTCTGCCCAAAGATGCTTCACCTCCCGAAGGCCGCGGATGAGCTTTCCGGACGTCGATGGTGGGAACTGAGGAAATGGCTTATTACCTGCACCCGCTTTCCCCTCCCTTCCCCTTCCCCCCTTCCCACACCCCCTTCCTCTTCCCAGCTCCACGCTCTCAGCTCACCCCCTCGCAACCCCATCCCAGCCCCCCCACACCATCTTCCTCCGGCACCCCCTTCCCCTGCAACACCCGCACCCCCTTGCAGCCCCCTTCCCAGCTCTGCCTCGCAACCCCCTCCCTCCACCCCTCCCCCTCACATCCCCTCCTCCCACCGGCATCATCCTACACCTGTGTTGGGGCCCTAACAACCCCACTGCCTTGTGGGTGTCTCGGGAGAGACCAAGGCTAAGGGAGTAAACTCTGACAGATTAGCCGGAGCGGAACCCCATAGGCGGTCATGTGTCACCATTGGCATGTTTCCGGCAGTTCCTGCAGCCATACCGGTGCCAAACGTCGTACTCTGCACTCCTTTGGATCCCACCAGAAAGGCTGAGAGGGGGGTTTTGACGACTGGGCAACTCTCAACCTCCATAAATTCGCCCAGGCATGCGCCATGGAGAGGTCACCCCATAGTTGCCTCACAGCGAATGAAACAACATGGAAGGCAGCCGTTACAGGTTATAAGTCTGGAGAAATTGGCGTAGAAACTAAGCGCCACGGGTTGCCATTGTCGGTGGGAGAGGTCATCGCACCTCACTGGACAGCTACCGCCCGCCTCAAACCGTGCAACCCCCAGTCAATAAGGTTCTGTCCCGCCAAACTCTACCTGCTTCAATGGGTGCTTGGAGCTCAGGGTCATTGCCCGAAAGGGGGACTGAAACACCGCACCAAACAACACGAAAAAAGGAAAGAAGGTACCAGCCCTTCGCTTTGCATGCTGGAACGTCAGAACTATGTGCCCTGGCCTGTCAGAAGACCTTACACAAATCATCGATTCTCGGAAGACCGCCATCATTAACGGGGAGTCCTGTAAGGACTCCATTCCATTCTCCCAGTTTCTCCGTCTCAGACGCATCTGCTCTGTTGATGCTACCTTCCATGACGGTGCTTCTGATATGACCTCCTTTTTCCTCAACCGAGGATTTCCCCCCACTGTGGTTGACAGGGCCCTCAACCGTGTCCGACCCATTCCCCGCACCTCTACCCTCACCCCTTCCCCTCCCTCCCAGAACCGTGACAGGGTTCCCCTTGTCCTCACTTTTCATCCCACCAGCCTCCATATCCAAAGGATCATCCTCCGCCATTTTCGCCACCTCCAGCGTGATGTCACTACCAGTCGCATCTTCCCCTCCCTTCCCCTGTCAGCATTCCGAAGGGATCATTCACTCCGCGACACACTGGTCAACTCCTCTATTACCCCCACCACCTCGTCCCCGTCCCAGGGCACCTTACCCTGCAATCGCAGGAGGTGTAATACCTGCCCATTTACCTCCTCTCTCCTCACTATCCCAGGCCCCAAATACTCCTTTCAGGTGAAGCAGCGATTGACTTGTACTTCTTTCAATGTAGTATACTGTATTCGCTGCTCACAGTGTGGTCTCCTCTACATTGGGGAGACCAAGCGCAGACTGGGTGACCGCTTTGCGGAACATCTCCGCTCAGTCCGCAAGCAGGACCCTGAGCTTCCGGTTGCTTGCCATTTCAACACTCCCCCCTGCTCTCATGCTCACATCTCTGTCCTGGGATTGCTGCAGTGTTCCAGTGAACATCAACGCAAGCTCGAGGAACAGCATCTCATCTACCGATTAGGCACACTACAGCCTGCCGGACTGAACATTGAGTTCAATAATTTCAGAGCATGACAGCCCCCATTTTTCTTTCATTTTTTGTTCTTTTTTCTTCCTTTTTTTACATTCCTTTTTACATTTTTTACAATCTTTTTTTGCATTTATTTCATTTCATCTTAGTTTGTTCAGTTTGCTTCCCCTCTGTTTTTTTCAGGTTGTTTTTCTTCAGGTTTGCACTTGCTGCTGTTCGATATTTAGTGTATTCACACCTAATCTGTACTAATGCTTTGTCTTTCAACACACCATTAACATATTGTTTGCCTTTGCTCCGTGACCTTTTGGTCAGCTATGTGGCCTGGTCCAATCTGCACCTTCTCCTTTGTTATCTCTTGCCCCACCCCCACCTCACTTGTTTATAATCTGTGACTTTTCTAATATTTGTCAGTTCCGAAGAAGGGTCACTGACCCGAAACGTTAACTCTGCTTCTCTTCCCACAGATGCTGCCAGACCTGCTGAGTGATTCCAGCATTTCTTGTTTTTGTTTCAGATTTCCAGCATCCGCAGTATTTTGCTTTTATTATCATTAACAACGAGCTCAGTAGACTCAATGTCGACAGTGCAGCACTTCCGGAGACACGAGTGGATCTCTAGCAGAGCAAGACTACACCTTCTTCTGGCAGGGCAGCGATCCTGAAGAACCAAGACAGCATGGAGTGGGCTTCACCATCAGAAACTCCCTGCTCAGCATGATAGAGCCTCCCTCAAATTGCTCGGAATGCATCCTGTCCATCCGACTGCTCACCACCTCTGGTCCAGTACACCTCCTCAGCATCTCTGCTCCAACACTCTTCTCCCCACTTGAAGCTAAAGATCAGTTCGACGAGGAAATCCATAACATCATTAGCAGCATCCCCAACACCGAACACCTATTCTTGCTGGGCGACTTCAATGCCAGGGTTGGGGCCGATCATGACTCATGGCCCTCCTGCCTTGGGCGCTATGGCGTTGGAAGGATGAATGAGAACGGGCAGAGACAGCTTGAGTTGTGTACCTATCATAACCTCTGCATCACCAACTCGTTCTTTCACACTAAACCCTGTCACCAGGTTACATGGAGGCACCCAAGATCGCGTCGTTGGCACCAGCTAGATCTCATTGTCACAAGGCGAGCCGCCTTAAACAGTGTTCAAATCACACGCAGCTACCACAGTGCGGACTGCGACACTGACCACTCCCTGGTGTGCAGCAAGTTTAGACTCAGACCAAAGAAGTAGCATTATTCCAAGCTGAAGGGCCACCCGCGCATCAACACAAGCAAAATTTCCCACCCACAGCTGTTACAAAAATTTTTAAATTCTCTTGTAACAGCCCTTCAAAACACTCCCACAGGGGCTGATAAGACCAAGTGGGCCCACATCAGAGACACCATCTCTGAGTCAGCTTTGACCCCAATGGCAAAAGTGTTCACTCGTGCAGTATCAGATTGAGTGATGCTGTAAAATAGTGAAACCCCGAGGGACAACTTTGATCACAGTGCAGCATTCATCCACATTATGCAGCTGCAAGATGCAGCATCAATTGTTTTCGGCTCAGAGCTACACATTACATCCCATTTCAAACGGAAAGATACAGTGTCAATTTAATCACTGTCGATTGAGCTCCAGGATACAAGCCAGTCCAAAAACCTCATGCACTATCATTAGTGCTGTAAAGGAATGGATTATTATTATGTATCACTCTTGTGTTGAAAGGGAGACTGAGTCAACACTACTTATAACAGCCTCATATGCATTAAATAAAAACGACAGCATCAAACCATGTGTAGCAATAATTTAAATTAAATGTGAAGCAAATCTTTTGTGTGGGATTAATTATGTTACTTTCAGTGTCTGTCACTGTGTGTGACTCTGGGATTAATTTATTATCTGTCAGTGTCTATTACTGTGCCTGAATGTGGGATTAATTCTGTATCTGTCAGTGTCTTACTGTGTGTTAGTGTGGGCTTAATTCTGTATCTGTCAGTGTCTGTTACTGTGTGTGAGTGTGGGATTAATTCTGTATCTGTCAGTGTATGTTACCGTCTGTGAGTGTGGGATTAATTCTGTGTCTGTCAGCGTCTGTTACTATGTGTGAGTGTGGGATGAATTCTGTATCTGTCAGTGACTGTTATTGTGTGTGAGTCTGGTATTAATTCTGTATCTGTCAGTGTCTGTTAGCGTGTGTGAGTGTGGGATGAATTCTGTATCTGTCAGTGTCTATTACTGTGTGTGAGTGTGGGATTAGCTGTGTATCTGTCAGTGTCTGTCACTGTGTGTGAGTGTGGGATTAATTCTGTATCTGTCAATGTGTGTTACTGTGTGTGAGTGTGGGATTAATTCAGTTTCTGTCAATGTGGGTTACTGTGTGTGTGTGTGGAATTAATTCTGTATCTGTCAGTGTGCGTTACTGTGCGTGAGTGTGGGATTAATTCTGCATTTGTCACTGTCAGTTACTGTGTGTGAGTGTGTTTGGGATTATTACTCTATCTGTCACTGTCTGATACTATGCGTGAGTGTGGGATTAATTCTGTATCTGTCAGTGTCTGTTACTGTGTGTGAGTGTGGGATCAATTCTGTACCTGTCAGTGTCTGTTACTGTGTGTGAGTGTGGGACTAATTCTGTATCTGTCAGTGTCTGTTACTGTGTGTGAGTGTGGGATTAATTCTGTATCTGTCAGCGTCTGTTACTATGTGTGAGTGTGGGAAGAATTCTGTATCTGTCAGTGTCTGTTACTGTGTGTGAGTGTGGTATTAAGTCTGTATCTGTCAGTGTCTGTTAGTGTGTGTGAGTGTGGGATTAATTGTGTATCTGTCAGTGTCTGGTACTGTGTGTGAGTGTGGGATTAATTCTGCTTCTGTCAGTGTCTGTTACTGTGTGTGAGTGCGAGATTAATTATGTATCTGTCACTATCTGTTACTGTGTGTGAGTGTGGGATGAATTCTATATCTGTCAGTGTGTGTTACTGTGTTTGAGTGCGGGATTAATTCTGTATCTGTCAGTGTCTGATACTCTGTGTGAGTGTGCGATTAATTCTGTAACTGTCACTGTCAGTTACTGCGTGTGAGTGTGGGATTAATTCTGTATCTGTCAGTGTCTGTTGATGTGTGTGAGTGTGTGATTAATTCTGTATCTGTCAGTGTCTGTTACTGTGTGTGAGTGTGGGATTATTTCTGTATCTGTCTGTGTCTGTTACTGTGTGTGAGCGTGGGATCAATTCTGTATCTGTCAGTGTCTTTTACTGTGTATGAGTGTGGGACTAATTCTGTATCTGTCAGTGACTGTTACTGTGTGTGAGTGTGGGATTAATTCTGTATCTGTCAGCGTCTGTTACTATGTGTGAGTGTGGGATGAATTCTGTATCAGTCAGTGCCTGTTACTGTGTGTGAGTGAGGTATTAATTGGGTATCTGTCAGTTTCCGTTAGTGTGTGTGAGTGCGGGATTAATTGTGCCTCTGTCAGTGTCTGTTACTGTGTGTGAGTGTGGGATTAATTCTGTATCTGTCAGTGTCTGTAACTGTGTGTGTGTGTGAGATTTATTCTGTATCTGCCACTGTCTGTTACTGTGTGTGAGTGTGGGATGAATTCTGTCTCTGTCAGTGTGTGTTACTGTGTGTGAGTGTCTGATTAATTCTGTATCTGTCACTGTCTGATACTGTGTGTGAGTGTGGGAATAATTCTGTAACTGTCACTGTCTGCTACTGTGTGTGAGTGTGGGATTAATTCTGTATCTGTCAATGTGTGTTACTGTGTGTGAGTGTGGAATTAATTCTGCATCTGTCAGTGACTGTTACTGTGTGTGAGTGTGGGATTAATTCTGTATCTGTCAGTGTCTGTTACTGTGTGTGAGTCTGGTATTAATTCTGTATCTGTCAGTGTGTATTACTGTGTGTGAGTGTGGGATCAGTTCTTTAGCTGTGAGTGTCTGTTACTGTGTGTCAGTGTGGGATTAATTCTGTATCTGTCAGTGTGTGTTACTGCGTGTGAGTGTGGGATTAATTCTGTATCTGTCAGTGTCTGTTACTGTGTGTGAGTTTGGGAGTAATTCTGTGTCTGTCAGTGTCTGTTACTGTGTAAGTGTGTTTGGGATTATTACTCTTTCTGTCAATGTCTGATACTGTGTGTGAGTGTGGGATTAATTCTGTATCTGTCAGTGTCTGTTACCGTGTGTGAGCGTGGGATTAATTCTTTATCTGTCACTGTCTGTTACTGTGTGTGAGTGTGGGAATAATTCTGTATCTGTCAGTGTCGGTTACTGTGTGTGAGTTTGGGAATAATTCTGTTTCTGTCAGTGTCTGTTACCGTGTGTCAGTGTGGGCTCAATTCTGTATCTGTCAGTGTCTGTTACTCTCTGTGAGTGTGGGACTAATTCTGTATCTGTCAGTGTCTGTTACTGTGTGTGAGTGTGGGATTAATTCTGTATCTGTCAGCGTCTGTTACTATGTGTGAGTGTGGTATTAATTCTGTATCTGTCAGTGTCTGTTAGTGTGTGTGAGTGTGGGATTAATTGTGTATCTGTCAGTGTCTGTTACAGTGTGTGAGTGTGGGATTAACTCTGCATCTGTCAGTGTCTGTTACTGTGTGTGAGTGCGAGATTAATTCTGTATCTGTCACTATGTGTTACTGTGTGTGAGTATGGGATGAATTATGTATCTGTCAGTGTGTGTTACTGTGTTTGAGTGCGGGATTAATTCTGTATCTGTCACTGTCTGATACTGTGTGTGAGTGTGGGAATAATTCTGTAACTGTCACTGTCAGTTACTGTGTGTGAGTGTGGGATTAATTCTGTATCTGTCAGTGTCTGTTACAGTGTGTGAGTGTGTGATTAATTCTGTATCTGTCAGTGTCTGTTACTGTGTGTGAGTGTGGGATTATTTCTGTATCTGTCTGTGTCTGTTACTGTGTGTGAGTGTGGGATCAATTCTGTATCTGTCAGTGTCTGTTACAGTGTGTCAGTGTCGGACTAATTCTGTATCTGTCAGTGACTGTTACTGTGTGTGAGTGTGGGATTAATTCTGTATCTGTCAGCGTCTGTTACTATGTGTGATTGTGGGATGAATTCTGTATCAGTCAGTGCCTGTTACTGTGTGTGAATGTGGTATTAATTGGGTATCTGTCAGTTTCTGTTAATGTGTGTGAGTGCGTGATTAATTGTGTCTCTGTCTGTGTCTGTTACTGTGTGTGGGTGTGGGATTAATTCTGTATCTGTCAGTGTCTGTCACTTTGTGTGTGTGTGAGATTTATTCTGTATCTGTCACTGGCTGTTACTGTGTGTGATGGTGGGATGTATTCTGTCTCTGTCAGTGTGTGTTACTGTGTGTGAGTGTGGGATTAATTCTGTATCTGTCACTATCTGATACTGTGTGTGAGTGTGGGAATAATTCTGTTCCTGTCACTGCCTGCTACTGTGTGTGAGTGTGGGATTAATTCTGTATCTGTCAATGTGTGTTACTGTGTGTGAGTGTGGAATTAATTCTGTATCTGTCAGTGTCTGTTACTGTGTGTGAGTGTGAGATTAATTCTGTATCTGTCAGTTTCTGTTACTGTCTGTGAGTGTGGGATGAATTCTGTGTCTGTCAGCGTCTGTTACTATGTGTGAGTGTGGGATGGATTCTGTATCTGTCAGTGTCTGTTACTGTGTCTGACTGTGGGATTAATTCTGTATCTGTCAGTGTCTATTACTGTCTGTGAGTATGGGATTAGCTCTGTATCTGTCAGTGTGTGTTACTGTGTGTGAGTGTGGGATTAATTCTGTATCTGTCAGTGTGTGTTCCTGTGTGTGAGTGTGGGATTAATTCTGTATCTGTCACTGTCAGTTACTGTGTGTGAGAGCGGGATTAATTCTGCATCTGTCAGTGTGTGTCACTGTGTGTGAGTGTGGGATTAGTTCTCGATCTGTCAGTGTCTGTTACTGTGTGTGAGTGTGGGATTAATTCTGGATCTGTCACTGTCTGTTACTGTGTGTGAGTGTGGGATTAATTCTGTATCTGTCAGTGTCTGTTACTGT
This sequence comes from Heterodontus francisci, assembly GCF_036365525.1. Classification (NCBI taxonomy): domain Eukaryota; kingdom Metazoa; phylum Chordata; class Chondrichthyes; order Heterodontiformes; family Heterodontidae; genus Heterodontus; species Heterodontus francisci. The sequence continues at coordinate 34,431,064 of NC_090391.1, forward strand.
GTGTGAGTGTGGGATTAATTCTGTGTCTGTCAGAGTCTGTTACTGTGTGTGTGTGTATGGGATTATTACTCTATCTGACTCTGTCTGATACTATGTGTGAGTGTGGGATTAATTCTGTATCTGTCAGTGTCTGTTACTGTGTGTGAGCGTGGGAATAATTCTGTATCTGTCACTGTCTGTTACTGTGTGTGCGTGTGGGAACAGTTCTGTCTCTGTCAGTGTCTGTTACTGTGTGTGACTGTGGTATTAATTCTGTATCTGTTAGTGCGTGTTACTGTGTTTCAGTGTGAGATTAATTGTGTATCTGTCAGTGTCTGTTACAGTGTGTGAGTGTGGGATTAATTCTGCTTCTGTCAGTGTCTGTTACTGTGTGTGAGTGCGAGATTAATTCTGTATCTGTCACTATCTGTTACTGTGTGTGAGTGTGGGATGAATTCTGTATCTGTCAGTGTGTGTTACTGTGTTTGAGTGCGGGATTAATTCTGTATCTGTCAGTGTCTGATACTGTGTGTGAGTGTGGGATTAATTCTGTAACTGTCACTGTCAGTTACTGCGTGTGAGTGTGGGATTAGTTCTGTATCTGTCAGTGTCTGTTGCTGTGTGTGAGTGTGTGATTAATTCTGTATCTGTCAGTGTCTGTTACTGTGTGTGAGTGTGGGATTATTTCTGTATCTGTCTGTGTCTGCTACTGTGTGTGAGTGTGGGATCAATTCTGTATCTGTCAGTGTCTGTTACTGTGTGTGAGTGTGGGACTAATTCTGTATCTGTCAGTGACTGTTACTGTGTGTGAGTGTATGAGTAATTCTGTATCTGTCAGCGTCTGTTACTATGTGTTAGTGTGGGATGAATTCTGTATCAGTCAGTGCCTGTTGCTGTGTGTGAGTGTGGTATTAATTGGGTATCTGTCAGTTGCCGTTAGTGTGTGTGAGTGTGGGATTAATTGTGCCTCTGTCAGTGTCTGTTACTGTGTGTGAGTGTGGGATTAATTCTGTATCTGTCAGTGTCTGTCACTGTGTGTGTGTGTGTGAGCTTTATCCTGCATCTGCCACTGTCTGTTACTGTGTGTGAGTGTGGGATGAATTCTGTCTCTGTCAGTGTGTGTTACTGTGTGTGAGTGTGGGATTAATTCTGTATCTGTCACTGTCTGATACTGTGTGTGAGTGTGGGAATAATTCTGTAACTGTCACTGTCTGCTACTGGGTGAGAGTGTGGGATTAATTCTGTATCTGTCAATGTGTGTTACTGTGTGTGAGTGTGGAATTAATTCTGCATCTGTCAGTGTCTGTTACTGTGTGTGATTGTGGGATTAATTCTGTATCTGTCAGTGTCTGTTACTGTCTGTGAGTGTGGGATGAATTCTGTGTCTGTCAGCGTCTGTTACTGTGTGTGAGTGTGGGATGGATTCTGTATCTGTCAGTGTCTGTTACTGTGTGTGAGTCTGGTATTAATTCTGTATCTGTCAGTGTGTGTTACTGTGTGTGAGTGTGGGACTAATTCTGCATTTGTCACTGTCAGTTACTGTGTGTGAGTGTGGGATCAGTTCTTTATTTGTCAGTGTCTGTTACTGTGTGTCAGTGTGGGATTAATTCTGTATCTGTCAGTGTGAGTTACTGTGTGTGAGTGTGGGATTAATTCTGTATCTGTCAGTGTCTGTTACTGTGTGTGAGTTTGGGAGTAATTCTGTGTCTGTCAGTGTCTCTTACTGTGTGAGTGTGTTTGGGACTATTACTCTATCTGTCACTGTCTGATACTGTGTGTGAGTGTTGGATAAATTCTGTATCTGTCAGTGTCTGTTGCCCTGTGTGAGCGTGCGATTAATTCTTTATCTGTCACTGTCTTTTACTGTGTGTGAGTGTGGGAATAATTCTGTATCTGTCAGCGTCGGTTCCTGTGTGTGAGTGTGGGATTAATTCTGTTTCTGTCAGTGTCTGTAACTGTGTGTGAGTGTGGGCTCAATTCTGTATCTGTCAGTGTCTGTTACGTCTTTGAGTGTGGGACTAATTCTGTATCTGTCAGTGTCTGTTACTGTGTGTGAGTGTGGGATTAATTCTGTATCTGTCAGTGTCTGTTACTGTGTGTGAGTGTGGGATTAATTCTGTGTCTGTCAGAGTCTGTTACTGTGTGTGTGTGTATGGGATTATTACTCTATCTGACTCTGTCTGATACTATGTGTGAGTGTGGGATTAATTCTGTATCTGTCAGTGTCTGTTACTGTGTGTGAGCGTGGGAATAATTCTGTATCTGTCACTGTCTGTTACTGTGTGTGCGTGTGGGAACAGTTCTGTCTCTGTCAGTGTCTGTTACTGTGTGTGACTGTGGTATTAATTCTGTATCTGTCAGTGCGTGTTACTGTGTTTCAGTGTGAGATTAATTGTGTATCTGTCAGTGTCTGTTACTGTGTGTGAGTGTGGGATTAATTCTGCTTCTGTCAGTGTCTGTTACTGTGTGTGAGTGCGAGATTAATTCTGTATCTGTCACTATCTGTTACTGTGTGTGAGTGTGGGATGAATTCTGTATCTGTCAGTGTGTGTTACTGTGTTTGAGTGCGGGATTAATTCTGTATCTGTCAGTGTCTGATACTGTGTGAGTGTGGGATTAATTCTGTAACTGTCACTGTCAGTTACTGCGTGTGAGTGTGGGATTAGTTCTGTATCTGTCAGTGTCTGTTGCTGTGTGTGAGTGTGTGATTAATTCTGTATCTGTCAGTGTCTGTTACTGTGTGTGAGTGTGGGATTAATTCTGTGTCTGTCAGTGTCTGTTACTGTGTGTGTGTGTGTATGGGATTATTACTCGATCTGACTCTGTCTGATACTATGTGTGAGTGTGGGATTAATTCTGTATCTGTCAGAGTCTGTTACTGTGTGTGAGCGTGGGAATAATTCTGTATCTGTCACTGTCTGTTACTGTGTGTGCGTGTGGGAACAGTTCTGTCTCTGTCAGTGTCTCTTACTGTGTGTGACTGTGGGATTAATTCTGTATCTGTCAGTGCGTGTTACTGTGTTTGAGTGTGAGATTAATTGTTTATCTGTCAGTGTCTGTTACTGTGTGTGAGTGTGGGATTAATTCTGCTTCTGTCAGTGTCTGTTACTGTGTGTGAGTGCGAGATTAATTATGTATCTGTCACTATCTGTTACTGTGTGTGAGTGTGGGATGAATTCTGTATCTGTCAGTGTGTGTTACTGTGTTTGAGTGTGGGATTAATTCTGTATCTGTCAGTGTCTGATACTGTGTGTGAGTGTGGGATTGATTCTGTAACTGTCACTGTCAGTTACTGCGTGTGAGTGTGTGATTAATTCTGTATCTGTCAGTGTCTGTTACTGTGTGTGAGTGTGGGATTATTTCAGTATATGTCTGTGTCTGCTACTGTGTGTGAGTGTGGGATCAATTCTGTATCTGTCAGCGTCTGTTACTATGTGTGAGTGTGGGATGAATTCTGTATCAGTCAGTGCCTGTTACTGTGTGTGAGTGTGGTATTAATTGGGTATCTGTCAGTTTCCGTTAGTGTGTGTGAGTGCGGGATTAATTGTGCCTCTGTCAGTGTCTGTTACTGTGTGTGAGTGTGGGATTAATTCTGTATCTGTCAGTGTCTGTCACTGTGTGTGTGTGTGAGATTTATTCTGCATCTGCCACTGTCTGTTACTGTGTGTGAGTGTGGGATGAATTCTGTCTCTGTCAGTGTGTGTTACTGTGTGTGAGTGTGGGATTAATTCTGTATCTGTCACTGTCTGATACTGTGTGTGAGTGTGGGAATAATTCTGTAACTGTCACTGTCTGCTACTGTGTGTGAGTGTGGGATTAATTCTGTATCTGTCAATGTGTGTTACTGTGTGTGAGTGTGGAATTAATTCTGCATCTGTCAGTGTCTGTTACTGTGTGTGAGTGTGGGATTAATTCTGTATCTGTCAGTGTCTGTTACTGTCTGTGAGTGTGGGATGAATTCTGTGTCTGTCAGCGTCTGTTACTGTGTGTGAGTGTGGGATGGATTCTGTATCTGTCAGTGTCTGTTACTGTGTGTGAGTCTGGTATTAATTCTGTATCTGTCAGTGTCTGTTACTGTGTGTGAGTGTGGGATTAATTCTGCATTTGTCACTGTCAGTTACTGTGTGTGAGTGTGGGATCAGTTCTTTATCTGTCAGTGTCTGTTACTGTGTGTCAGTGTGGGATTAATTCTGTGTCTGTCAGTGTGAGTTACTGTGTGTGAGTGTGGGATTAATTCTGTATCTGCCAGTGTCTGTTACTGTGTGTGAGTTTGGGAGTAATTCTGTGTCTGTCAGTGTCTGTTACTGTGTGAGTGTGTTTGGGACTATTACTCTATCTGTCACTGTCTGATACTGTGTGTGAGTGTGGGTTTAATTCTGTATCTGTCAGTGTCTGTTACCGTGTGTGAGCGTGGGATTAATTCTTTATCTGTCACTGTCTGTTACTGTGTGTGAGTGTGGGAATAATTCTGTATCTGTCAGCGTCGGTTACTGTGTGTGAGTGTGGGATTAATTCTGTTTCTGTCAGTGTCTGTTACTGTGTGTGAGTGTGGGCTCAATTCTGTAACTGTCAGTGTCTGTTACTGTCTTTGAGTGTGGGACTAATTCTGTATCTGTCAGTGTCTGTTAGTGTGTGTGAGTGTGGGATTAATTGTGTATCTGTCAGTGTCTGTTACAGTGTGTGAGTGTGGGATTAACTCTGCATCTGTCAGTGTCTGTTACTGTGTGTGAGTGCGAGATTAATTCTGTATCTGTCACTATCTGTTACTGTGTGTGAGTATGGGATGAATTCTGTATCTGGCAGTGTGTGTTACTGTGTGTGAGTGTGGGATTAATTCTGCATTTGTCACTGTCTGTTACTGTGTGTGAGTGTGGGATTAATTCTGTATCTGTCAGTGTCTGTTACTGTCTGTGAGTGTGGGATGAATTCTGTGTCTGTCAGCGTCTGTTACTGTGTGTGAGTGTGGGATGGATTCTGTATCTGTCAGTGTCTGTTACTGTGTGTGAGTCTGGTATTAATTCTGTATCTGTCAGTGTGTGTTACTGTGTGTGAGTGTGGGATTAATTCTGCATTTGTCACTGTCAGTTACTGTGTGTGAGTGTGTGATCAGTTCTTTATCTGTCAGTGTCTGTTACTGTGTGTCAGTGTGGGATTAATTCTGTATCTGTCAGTGTGAGTTACTGTGTGTGAGTGTGGGATTAATTCTGTATCTGCCAGTGTCTGTTACTGTGTGTGAGTTTGGGAGTAATTCTGTGTCTGTCAGTGTCTGTTACTGTGTGAGTGTGTTTGGGACTATTACTCTATCTGTCAGTGTCTGTTACTGTGTGTGAGTCTGGTATTAATTCTGTATCTGTCAGTGTGTGTTACTGTGTGTGAGTGTGGGATTAATTCTGCATTTGTCACTGTCAGTTACTGTGTGTGAGTGTGTGATCAGTTCTTTATCTGTCAGTGTCTGTTACTGTGTGTCAGTGTGGGATTAATTCTGTATCTGTCAGTGTGTGTTACTGTGTGTGAGTGTGGGATTAATTCTGCATTTGTCACTGTCTGTTACTGTGTGTGAGTGTGGGATTAATTCTGTATCTGTCAGTGTCTGTTACTGTCTGTGAGTGTGGGATGAATTCTGTGTCTGTCAGCGTCTGTTACTGTGTGTGAGTGTGGGATGGATTCTGTATCTGTCAGTGTCTGTTACTGTGTGTGAGTCTGGTATTAATTCTGTATCTGTCAGTGTGTGTTACTGTGTGTGAGTGTGGGATTAATTCTGCATTTGTCACTGTCAGTTACTGTGTGTGAGTGTGTGATCAGTTCTTTATCTGTCAGTGTCTGTTACTGTGTGTGAGTGTGGGATTAATTCTGTATCTGTCAATGTGTGTTACTGTGTGTGAGTGTGGAATTAATTCTGCATCTGTCAGTGTCTGTTACTGTGTGTGAGTGTGGGATTAATTCTGTATCTGTCAGTGTCTGTTACTGTCTGTGAGTGTGGGATGAATTCTGTGTCTGTCAGCGTCTGTTACTGTGTGTGAGTGTGGGATGGATTCTGTATCTGTCAGTGTCTGTTACTGTGTGTGAGTCTGGTATTAATTCTGTATCTGTCAGTGTCTGTTACTGTGTGTGAGTGTGGGATTAATTCTGCATTTGTCACTGTCAGTTACTGTGTGTGAGTGTGGGATCAGTTCTTTATCTGTCAGTGTCTGTTACTGTGTGTCAGTGTGGGATTAATTCTGTGTCTGTCAGTGTGAGTTACTGTGTGTGAGTGTGGGATTAATTCTGTATCTGCCAGTGTCTGTTACTGTGTGTGAGTTTGGGAGTAATTCTGTGTCTGTCAGTGTCTGTTACTGTGTGAGTGTGTTTGGGACTATTACTCTATCTGTCACTGTCTGATACTGTGTGTGAGTGTGGGTTTAATTCTGTATCTGTCAGTGTCTGTTACCGTGTGTGAGCGTGGGATTAATTCTTTATCTGTCACTGTCTGTTACTGTGTGTGAGTGTGGGAATAATTCTGTATCTGTCAGCGTCGGTTACTGTGTGTGAGTGTGGGATTAATTCTGTTTCTGTCAGTGTCTGTTACTGTGTGTGAGTGTGGGCTCAATTCTGTAACTGTCAGTGTCTGTTACTGTCTTTGAGTGTGGGACTAATTCTGTATCTGTCAGTGTCTGTTAGTGTGTGTGAGTGTGGGATTAATTGTGTATCTGTCAGTGTCTGTTACAGTGTGTAAGTGTGGGATTAACTCTGCATCTGTCAGTGTCTGTTACTGTGTGTGAGTGCGAGATTAATTCTGTATCTGTCACTATCTGTTACTGTGTGTGAGTATGGGATGAATTCTGTATCTGGCAGTGTGTGTTACTGTGTGTGAGTGTGGGATTAATTCTGCATTTGTCACTGTCTGTTACTGTGTGTGAGTGTGGGATTAATTCTGTATCTGTCAGTGTCTGTTACTGTCTGTGAGTGTGGGATGAATTCTGTGTCTGTCAGCGTCTGTTACTGTGTGTGAGTGTGGGATGGATTCTGTATCTGTCAGTGTCTGTTACTGTGTGTGAGTCTGGTATTAATTCTGTATCTGTCAGTGTGTGTTACTGTGTGTGAGTGTGGGATTAATTCTGCATTTGTCACTGTCAGTTACTGTGTGTGAGTGTGTGATCAGTTCTTTATGTGTCAGTGTCTGTTACTGTGTGTCAGTGTGGGATTAATTCTGTATCTGTCAGTGTGAGTTACTGTGTGTGAGTGTGGGATTAATTCTGTATCTGCCAGTGTCTGTTACTGTGTGTGAGTTTGGGAGTAATTCTGTGTCTGTCAGTGTCTGTTACTGTGTGAGTGTGTTTGGGACTATTACTCTATCTGTCACTGTCTGATACTGTGTGTGAGTGTGGGATTAATTCTGTATCTGTCAGTGTCTGTTACCGTGTGTGAGCGTGGGATTAATTCTTTATCTGTCACTGTCTGTTACTGTGTGTGAGTGTGGGAATAATTCTGTATCTGTCAGCGTCGGTTACTGTGTGTGAGTGTGGGATTAATTCTGTATCTGTCAGTGTCTGTTACTGTCTTTGAGTGTGGGACTAATTCTGTATCTGTCAGTGTCTGTTAGTGTGTGTGAGTGTGGGATTAATTGTGTATCTGTCAGTGTCTGTTACAGTGTGTGAGTGTGGGATTAACTCTGCATCTGTCAGTGTCTGTTACTGTGTGTGAGTGCGAGATTAATTCTGTATCTGTCACTATCTGTTACTGTGTGTGAGTATGGGATGAATTCTGTATCTGTCAGTGTGTGTTACTGTGTTTGAGTGCGGGATTAATTCTGTATCTGTCACTGTCTGATACTGTGTGTGATTGTGGGATTAATTCTGTATCTGTCAGTGTCTGTTACAGTGTGTGACTGTGTGATTAATTCTGTATCTGTCAGTGTCTGTTACTGTGTTTGAGTGCGGGATTAATTCTGTATCTGTCACTGTCTGATACTGTGTGTGAGTGTGGGATTAATTCTGTATTTGTCAGTGTCTGTTACAGTGTGTGACTGTGTGATTAATTCTGTATCTGTCAGTGTCTGTTACTGTGTGTGAGTGTGGGATGAATTCTGTATCAGTCAGTGCCTGTTACTGTGTGTGAGTGCGTGATTAATTGTGTCTCTGTCAGTGTCTGTTACTGTGTGTGGGTGTGGGATTAATTCTGTATCTGTCAGTGTCTGTCACTGTGTTTGTGTGTGAGATTTATTCTGTATCTGTCACTGGCTGTTACTGTGTGTGAGTGTGGGATGTATTCTGTCTCTGTCAGTGTGTGTTACTGTGTGTGAGTGTGGGATTAATTCTGTATCTGTCACTATCTGATACTGTGTGGGAGTGTGTGAATAATTCTGTACCTGTCACTGCCTGCTACTGTGTGTGAGTGTGGGATTAATTCTGTATCTGTCAATGTGTGTTACTGTGTGTGAGTGTGGAATTAATTCTGTATATGTCAGTGTCTGTTACTGTGTGTGAGTGTGGGATTAATTCTGTATCTGTCAGTGTCTGTTACTGTGTGTGAGTGTGGGATTAATTGTGTATCTGTCAGTGTCTGTTACTGTGTGTGAGTGTGGGATTAATTCTGCTTCTGTCAGTGTCTGTTACTGTGTGTGAGTTTGGGATGAATTCTGTATCTGTCAGTGTGTGTTACTGTGTTTGAGTGCGGGATTAATTCTGTATCTGTCAGTGTCTGATACTGTGTGTGAGTGTGGGATTAATTCTGTAACTGTCACTGTCAGTTACTGCGTGTGAGTGTGGGATTAATTCGGTATCTGTCAGTGTCTGTTGCTGTATGTGAGTCTGTGATTAATTCTGTATCTGTCAGTGTCTGTTACTGTGTGTGAGTGTGGGATTATTTCTGTATCTGTCTGTGTCTGTTACTGTGTGTGAGCGTGGGATCAATTCTGTATCTGTCAGTGTCTTTTACTGTGTGTGAGTGTGGGACTAATTCTGTATCTGTCAGTGACTGCTACTGTGTGTGAGTGTGGGATCAGTTCTTTATCTGTCAGTGTCTGTTACTGTGTGTCAGTGTGGGATTAATTCTGTATCTGTCAGTGTGTGTTACTGTGTGTGAGTGTGGGATTAATTCTGTATCTGTCAGTGTCTGTTACTGTGTGTGAGTTTGGGAGTAATTCTGTGTCTGTCAGTGTCTGTTACTGTGTGAGTGTGTTTGGGATTATTACTCTATCTGTCACTGTCTGATACTGTGTGTGAGTGTGGGATTAATTCTGTGTCTGTCAGTGTCTGTTTCCGTGTGTGAGCGTGGGATTAATTCTTTATCTGTCACTGTCTGTTACTGTGTGTGAGTGTGGGAATAATTGTGTGTCTGTCAGTGTCTGTTACTGTGTGTGAGTGTGGGATTAATTCTGTTTCTGTCAGTGTCTGTTACTGTGTGTGAGTGTGGGCTCAATTCTGTATCTGTCAGTGTCTGTTACTGTCTGTGAGTGTGGGACTAATTCTGTATCTGTCAGTGTCTGTTACTGTGTGTGAGTGTGGGATTAATTCTGTATCTGTCAGCGTCTGTTACTATGTGTGAGTGTGGTATTAATTCTGTATCTGTCAGTGTCTGTTAGTGTGTGTGAGTGTGGGATTAATTCTGTATCTGTCAGTGTCTGTTACTGTGTGTGAGTCTGGTATTAATTCTGTATCTGTCAGTGTGTGTTACTGTGTGTGAGTGTGGGATTAATTCTGCATTAGTCACTGTCAGTTACTGTGTGTGAGTGTGGGATCAGTTCCTAATCTGTCAGTGTCTGTTACACAGTGCAAGATTAATTGTGTCTCTGTCAGTGTCTGTCACTGTGTGTGAGTGTTCGATTAAATCTGTATCTGTCAGTGTCTGTCACTGTGTTTGTGTGTGAGATTTATTCTGTATCTGCCACTGTCTGTTACTGTGTGTGAGTGTGGGATTAATTCTGTATCTGTCTGTGTCTGTTACTGTGTGTGAGTGTGGGATTAATTCTGTATCTGTCAGTGTCTGTTACTGTGTGTGAGTGTGGGATTAATTCTGCTTCTGTCAGTGTCTGTTACTGTGTGTGAGTGTGGGATGAATTCTGTATCTGTCAGTGTGTGTTACTGTGTTTGAGTGCGGGATTAATTCTGTATCTGTCAGTGTCTGATACTGTGTGTGAGTGTGGGATTAATTCTGTAACTGTCACTGTCAGTTACTGCGTGTGAGTGTGGGATTAATTCTGTATCTGTCAGTGTCTGTTGCTGTATGTGAGTGTGTGATTAATTCTGTATCTGTCAGTGTCTGTTACTGTGTGTGAGTGTGGGATTATTTCTGTATCTGTCTGTGTCTGTTACTGTGTGTGAGCGTGGGATCAATTCTGTATCTGTCAGTGTCTTTTACTGTGTGTGAGTGTGGGACTAATTCTGTATCTGTCAGTGACTGTTACTGTGTGTGAGTGTGGGATTAATTCTGTATCTGTCAGCGTCTGTTACTATGTGTGAGTGTGGGATGAATTCTGTATCAGTCAGTGCCTGTTACTGTGTGTGAGTGTGGTATTAATTGGGTATCTGTCAGTTTCCGTTAATGTGTGTGAGTGCGGGATTAATTGTGCCTCTGTCAGTGTCTGTTACTGTGTGTGAGTGTGGGATTAATTCTGTATCTGTCAGTGTCTGTCACTGTGTGTGTGTGTGAGATTTATTCTGTATCTGCCACTGTCTGTTACTGTGTGTGAGTGTGGGTTGAATTCTGTCTCTGTCAGTGTGTGTTACTGTGTGTGAGTGTGGGATTAATTCTGTATCTGTCACTGTCTGATACTGTGTGTGAGTGTGGGAATAATTCTGTAAATGTCACTGTCTGCTGCTGTGTGTGAGTGTGGGATTAATTCTGTATCTGTCAATGTGTGTTGCTGTGTGTGAGTGTGGAATTAATTCTGCATCTGTCACTGTCTGTTACTGTGTGTGAGTGTGGGATTAATTCTGTATCTGTCAGTGTCTGCTCCTGTCTGTGAGTGTGGGATGAATTCTGTGTCTGTCAGCGTCTGTTACTGTGTGTGAGTGTGGGATGGATTCTGTATCTGTCAGTGTCTGTTACTGTGTGTGAGTCTGGTATTAATTCTGTATCTGTCAGTGTGGGTTACTGTGTGTGAGTGTGGGATTAATTCTGCATTTGTCACTGTCAGTTACTGTGTGTGAGTGTGGGATCAGTTCTTTATCTGTCAGTGTCTGTTCCTGTGTGTCAGTGTGGGATTAATTCTGTATCTGTCAGTGTGTGTTACTGTGTGTGAGTGTGGGATTAATTCTGTATCTGTCAGTGTCTGTTACTGTGTGTGAGTTTGGGAGTAATTCTGTGTCTGTCAGTGTCTGTTACTGTGTGAGTGTGTTTGGGATTATTACTCTATCTGTCACTGTCTGATACTGTGTGTGAGTGTGGGATTAATTCTGTATCTGTCAGTGTCTGTTTCCGTGTGTGAGCGTGGGATTAATTCTTTATCTGTCACTGTCTGTTACTGTGTGTGAGTGTGGGAATAATTCTGTGTCTGTCAGTGTCGGTTACTGTGTGTGAGTGTGGGATTAATTCTGTTTCTGTCAGTGTCTGTTACTGTGTGTGAGTGTGGGCTCAATTCTGTATCTGTCAGTGTCTGTTACTGTCTGTGAGTGTGGGACTAATTCTGTATCTGTCAGTGTCTGTTACTGTGTGTGAGTGTGGGATTAATTCTGTATCTGTCAGCGTCTGTTACTATGTGTGAGTGTGGTATTAATTCTGTATCTGTCAGTGTCTGTTAGTGTGTGTGAGTGTGGGATTAATTCTGTATCTGTCAGTGTCTGTTACTGTGTGTGAGTCTGGTATTAATTCTGTATCTGTCAGTGTGTGTTACTGTGTGTGAGTGTGGGATTAATTCTGCATTTGTCACTGTCAGTTACTGTGTGTGAGTGTGGGATCAGTTCCTAATCTGTCAGTGTCTGTTCCACAGTGCAAGATTAATTGTGTCTCTGTCAGTGTCTGTCACTGTGTGTGAGTGTTCGATTAAATCTGTATCTGTCAGTGTCTGTCACTGTGTTTGTGTGTGAGATTTATTCTGTATCTGCCACTGTCTGTTACTGTGTGTGAGTGTGGGATTAATTCTGTATCTGTCTGTGTCTGTTACTGTGTGTGAGTGTGGGATTAATTCTGTATCTGTCAGTGTCTGTTACTGTGTGTGAGTGTGGGATTAATTCTGTGTCTGTCAGTGTCAGTTACTGTGTGTGTGTGCATGGGATTATTACTCTATCTGTCACTGTCTGATACTATGTGTGAATGTGGGATTAATTCTGTATCTGTCAGTGTCTGTTATTGTGTGTGAGCGTGGGAATAATTCTGTATCTGTCACTGTCTGTTATTGTGTGTGAGTGTGGGAATAGTTCTTTATCTGTCAGTGTCTGTTACTGTTTGTGAGTCTGGTATTAATTCTGTATCTGTCAGTGTCTGTTAGTGTGTGTGAGTGTGGGATTAATTCTGTATCTGTCAGTGTCTATTACTGAGTGTGAGTATGGGATTAGCTCTGTATCTGTCAGTGTGTGTTACTGTGTGTGAGTGTGGGATTAATTCTGTATCTGACAGAGTGTGTTACTGTGAGTGAGTGTGGGATTAATTCTGTATCTGTCACTGTCAGTTACTGTGTGTCAGAGTGGGATTAATTCTGCATCTTTCAGTGTGTGTCACTGTGTGTGAGTGTGGGATTAGTTCTCTATCTGTCAGTGTCTGTTACTGTGTGTGAGTGTGGGATTAATTCTGTATCTGTCAGTGTCTGTTACTGTGTGTGAGTGTGGGATTAATTCTGTATCTGTCAGTGTCTGTTGCTGTGTGTGAGTGTGGGATTAATTCTGTGTCTGTCAGTGTCAGGTACTGTGTGTGTGTGTATGGGATTATTACTCTATCTGTCACTGCCTGATACGATGTGTGAGTGTGGGATTAATTCTGTATCTGTCAGCGTCTGTTATTGTGTGTCAGCGTGGGAATAATTCTGTATCTGTCACTGTCTGTTACTGTGTGTGAGTGTGGGAATAGTTCTTTATCTGTCAGTGTCTGTTACTGTGTGTGAGTGTGGGATTAATTCTGTATCTGTCAGTGTCTGCTCCTGTCTGTGAGTGTGGGATGAATTCTGTGTCTGTCAGCGTCTGTTACTGTGTGTGAGTGTGGGATGGATTCTGTATCTGTCAGTGTCTGTTACTGTGTGTGAGTCTGGTATTAATTCTTTATCTGTCAGTGTGTGTTACTGTGTGTGAGTGTGGGATTAATTCTGCATTTGTCACTGTCAGTTACTGTGTGTGAGTGTGGGATCAGTTCTTTATCTGTCAGTGTCTGTTACTGTGTTTCAGTGTGGGATTAATTCTGTATCTGTCAGTGTGTGTTACTGTGTGTGAGTGTGGGATTAATTCTGTATCTGTCAGTGTCTATTACTGAGTGTGAGTATGGGATTAGCTCTGTATCTGTCAGTGTGTGTTACTGTGTGTGAGTGTGGGATTAATTCTGTATCTGACAGAGTGTGTTACTGTGAGTGAGTGTGGGATTAATTCTGTATCTGTCACTGTCAGTTACTGTGTGTCAGAGTGGGATTAATTCTGCATCTTTCAGTGTGTGTCACTGTGTGTGAGTGTGGGATTAGTTCTCTATCTGTCAGTGTCTGTTACTGTGTGTGAGTGTGGGATTAATTCTGTATCTGTCAGTGTCTGTTACTGTGTGTGAGTGTGGGATTAATTCTGTATCTGTCAGTGTCTGTTACTGTGTGTGAGTGTGGGATTAATTCTGTGTCTGTCAGTGTCAGGTACTGTGTGTGTGTGTATGGGATTATAACTCTATCTGTCACTGTCTGATACGATGTGTGAGTGTGGGATTAATTCTGTATCAGTCAGTGTCTGTTATTGTGTGTGAGCGTGGGAATAATTCTGTATCTGTCACTGTCTGTTACTGTGTGTGAGTGTGGGAATAGTTCTTTATCTGTCAGTGTCTGTTACTGTGTGTGAGTGTGGGATTAATTCTGTATCTGTCAGTGTCTGCTCCTGTCTGTGAGTGTGGGATGAATTCTGTGTCTGTCAGCGTCTGTTACTGTGTGTGAGTGTGGGATGGATTCTGTATCTGTCAGTGTCTGTTACTGTGTGTGAGTCTGGTATTAATTCTTTATCTGTCAGTGTGTGTTACTGTGTGTGAGTGTGGGATTAATTCAGCATTTGTCACTGTCAGTTACTGTGTGTGAGTGTGGGATCAGTTCTTTATCTGTCAGTGTCTGTTACTGTGTGTCAGTGTGGGATTAATTCTGTATCTGTCAGTGTGTGTTACTGTGTGTGAGTGTGGGATTAATTCTGTATCTGTCACTGTCTATTACTGAGTGTGAGTATGGGATTAGCTCTGTATCTGTCAGTGTGTGTTACTGTGTGTGAGTGTGGGATTAATTCTGTATCTGACAGAGTGTGTTACTGTGAGTGAGTGTGGGATTAATTCTGTATCTGTCACTGTCAGTTACTGTGTGTCAGAGTGGGATTAATTCTGCATCTTTCAGTGTGTGTCACTGTGTGTGAGTGTGGGATTAGTTCTCTATCTGTCAGTGTCTGTTACTGTGTGTGAGTGTGGGATTAATTCTGTATCTGTCAGTGTCTGTTACTGTGTGTGAGTGTGGGATTAATTCTGTATCTGTCAGTGTCTGTTACTGTGTGTGAGTGTGGGATTAATTCTGTGTCTGTCAGTGTCTGTTACTGTGTGTGAGTGTGGGAATAGTTCTGTATCTGTCAGTGTCTGCTCCTGTCTGTGAGTGTGGGATGAATTCTGTGTCTGTCAGCGTCTGTTACTGTGCGTGAGTGTGGGATGGATTCTGTATCTGTCAGTGTCTGTTACTGTGTGTGAGTCTGGTATTAATTCTGTATCTGTCAGTGTGTGTTACTGTGTGTGAGTGTGGGATTAATTCTGCATTTGTCACTGTCAGTTACTGTGTGTGAGTGTGGGATCAGTTCTTTATCTGTCAGTGTCTGTTACTGTGTGTCAGTGTGGGATTAATTCTGTATCTGTCAGTGTGTGTTACTGTGTGTGAGTGTGGGATTAATTCTGTATCTGTCAGTGTCTGTTGCTGTGTGTGAGTTTGGGAGTAATTCTGTGTCTGTCAGTGTCTGTTACTGTGTGAGTGTGTTTGGGATTATTACTCTATCTGTCACTGTCTGATACTGTGTGTGAGTGTGGGATTAATTCTGTATCTGTCAGTGTCTGTTACCGTGTGTGAGCGTGGGATTAATTCTTTATCTGTCACTGTCTGTTACTGTGTGTGAGTGTGGGAATAATTCTGTGTCTGTCAGTGTCGGTTACTGTGTGTGAGTGTGGGATTAATTCTGTTTCTGTCAGTGTCTGTTACTGTGTGTGAGTGTGGGCTCAATTCTGTATATGTCAGTGTCTGTTACTGTCTGTGAGTGTGGGACTAATTCTGTATCTGTCAGTGTCTGTTACTGTGTGTGAGTGTGGGATTAATTCTGTATCTGTCAGCGTCTGTTACTATGTGTGAGTGTGGTATTAATTCTGTATCTGTCAGTGTCTGTTAGTGTGTGTGAGTGTGGGATTAATTCTGTATCTGTCAGTGTCTGTTAGTGTGTGTGAGTGTGGGATTAATTCTGTATCTGTCAGTGTCTGTTACTGTGCGTGAGTCTGGTATTAATTCTGTATCTGTCAGTGTGTGTTACTGTGTGTGAGTGTGGGATTAATTCAGCATTTGTCACTGTCAGTTACTGTGTGTGAGTGTGGGATCAGTTCTTTATCTGTCAGTGTCTGTTACACAGTGCAAGATTAATTGTGTCTCTGTCAGTGTCTGTCACTGTGTGTGAGTGTTCGATTAAATCTGTATCTTTCAGTGTCTGTCACTGTGTTTGTGTGTGAGATTTATTCTGCATCTGCCACTGTCCGTTACTGTGTGTGAGTGTGGGATTAATTCTGTATCTGTCAGTGTCTGTTACTGTGTGTGAGTGTGGGATTAATTCTGTATCTGTCAGTGTCTGTTACTGTGTGTGAGTGTTGGATTAATTCTGTGTCTGTCAGTGTCAGTTACTGTGTGTGTGTGCATGGGATTATTACTCTATCTGTCACTGTCTGATACTATGTGTGAGTGTGGGATTAATTCTGTATCTGTCACTGTCTGATTCTGTGTGTGAGTGTGGGAATAATTCTGTAACTGTCACTGTCTGTTACTGTGTGTGAGTGTGGGATTAATTCTGTATCTGTCAGTGTCTGTTACTGTGTGTGAGTGTGGGATTAATTGTGTATCTGTCAGTGTCCGTTAGTGTGTGTGAGTGCGGGATTAATTGTGTCTCTGTCAGTGTCTGTTACTGTGTGTGAGTGTGGGATTAAATCAGTATCTGTCAGTGTCTGTCACTGTGTGTGTGTGTGAGATTTCTTCTGTATCTGTCACTGTTTGTTACAGTGAGTGAGCTGGGATGAATTCTGGCTCGGTCAGTGTGTGTTACTGTGTGTGAGTGTGGGATTAATTCTATATCTGTCACTGCCTGATACTGTGTGTGTGTGTGGGAATAATTCTTTATCTGTCACTGTCTGCTACTGTGTGTGAGTGTGGGATTAATTCTGTATCTGTCACTGTCTGTTACTGTGTGTGAGTGAGGAATTAATCCTGTATCTGTCAGTGTCTGTTACTGGGTGTCAGTGTGGGCTTGATTCTGTATCTGTCAGTGTCTGTTACTGTGTGTGAGTGTGGGATTAGTTCTGTGTCTGTCAGTGTCTGTCACTGTGTGTGTGTGTATGGGATTATTACTCTATCTGTCACTGTCTGATACTATGTGTGAGTGTGGGATTAATTCTGGATCTGTCAGAGTCTGTTACTGTGTGTGAGTGTGGGAATAATTCTGAATCTGTCACTGTCTGCTACTCTGTGTGAGTGTGGGAATAATTCTGTAACTGTCACTGTCTGTTACTGTGTTTGAGTGTGGGATTAATTCTGTATCTGTCACTGTCTGATACTGTGTGTGAGTGTGGGAATAATTCTGTAACTGTCACTGTCTGTTACTGTGTGTGAGTGTGGGATTAATTATGTATCTGTCAATGTCTGTTACTCTGTGTGAGTGTGGGATTAATTGTGTATCTGTCAGTGTCTGTTACTGTGTGTGAGCGTGGGATTATTTCTGTATCTGTCTGTGTCTGTCGCTGTGTGTGAGTGTGGGATTAATTCTGTATCTGTCAGTGTCTGTTACTGTGTGTGAGCGTGGGAATAATTCTGTATCTGTCACTGTCTGTTACTGTGTGTGAGTGTGGGAATAGATCTGTATCTGTCAGTGTCTGTTACTGTGTGTGTTCCTGTGGGATTAATTCTGTATCTGTCACTGTCTGATACTGTGTGTGAGTGTGGGATTAATTCTGTATCTGTCAGTGTCTGTTACTGCGTGTGAGTGTGGGATTAATTCTGTGTCTGTCAGTGTCTGTTACTGTGTGTGTGCGTATGGGATTATTACTCTATCTGTCACTGTCTGATACTATGTGTGAGTGTGGGATTAATTCTGTATCTGTCAGTGCCTGTTACTGTGTGTGAGCGTTGGAATAATGCTGTATCTGTCACTGTCTGGTACTGTGTGTGAGTGTGGGAATAGTTCTGTATCTTTCAGTGTCTGTTACTGTGTGTGAGTGTGGGATTAATTCTGTGTCTGTCAGTGTCTGTTACTGTGTGTGTGTGTATGGGATTATTACTCTGTCTGTCACTGTCTGATACTATGTGTGAGTTTGGGATTAATTCTGTATCTGTCAGTGTGTGTTACTGTGTTTGAGTGTGGGATTAATTCTGCATCTGTCAATGTCTGATACTGTGTGTGAGTGTGGGAATAATTCTGCAACTGTCACTGTCTGTTACTGTGTGTGAGTGTGGGAATAGTTCTGTATATGTCAATGTCTGTTACTGTGTGTGAGTGTGGGAATAGTTCTGTATATGTCAATGTCTGTTACTGTGTGTGAGTGTGGGATTAATTCTGTATCTGTCAGTGTGTGTTACTGTTTTTGAGTGTGGGATTAATTCTGTATCTGTCAATGACAGAAACTGTGTGTGAGTGTGGGATTAATTCTGTATCGATCAGTGTGTGTTACTGTGTGTGAGTGTGGGATTAATTCTGAATCTGTCACTGTCAGTTACTGTGTGTGAGAGTGGGATTAATTCTGCATCTGTCAGTGTGTGTCACTGTGTGTGAGTGTGGGATTAATTCTGTATCTGTCAGTGACTGTTACTGTGTGTGAGTGTATGATTAATTGTGTATCTGTCAGTGTCCGTAAGTGTGTGTGAGTGCGCGATTAATTGTGTCTCTGTCAGTGTCTGTTACTGTGTGTGAGTGTGGGATTAAATCAGTATCTGTCAGTGTCTGTCACTGTGTGTGTGTGTGAGATTTATTCTGTATCTGTCACTGTCTGTTACTGTGTGTGAGTTTGGGATGAATTCTGGCTCTGTCAGTGTGTGTTACTGTGTGTGAGTGTGGGATTAATTCTGTATCTGTCACTGCCTGATACTGTGTGTCAGTGTGGGAACAATTCTGTAACTGCCACTGTCTGCTACTGTGTGTGAGTGTGGGATTAATTCTGTATCTGTCAATGTCTGTTACTGTGTGTGAGCGTGGGAATAATTCTGAATCTGTCACTGTCTGCTACTCTGTGTGAGTGTGGGAATAATTCTGTAACTGTCACTGTCTGTTACTGTGTTTGAGTGTGGGATTAATTCTGTATCTGTCACTGTCTGATACTGTGTGTGAGTGTGGGAATAATTCTGTAACTGTCACTGTCTGTTACTGTGTGTGAGTGTGGGATTAATTATGTATCTGTCAGTGTCTGTTACTGTGTGTGAGTGTGGGATTAATTGTGTATCTGTCAGTGTCTGTTACTGTGTGTGAGCGTGGGATTATTTCTGTATCTGTCTGTGTCTGTCGCTGTGTGTGAGTGTGGGATTAATTCTGTATCTGTCAGTGTCTGTTACTGTGTGTGAGCGTGGGAATAATTCTGTATCTGTCACTGTCTGTTACTGTGTGTGAGTGTGGGAATAGATCTGTATCTGTCAGTGTCTGTTACTGTGTGTTACTGTGGGATTAATTCTGTATCTGTCACTGTCTGATACTGTGTGTGAGTGTGGGACTAATTCTGTATCTGTCAGTGTCTGTTACTGCGTGTGAGTGTGGGATTAATTCTGTGTCTGTCAGTGTCTGTTGCTGTGTGTGTGCGTATGGGATTATTACTCTATCTGTCACTGTCTGATACTATGTGTGAGTGTGGGATTAATTCTGTATCTGTCAGTGCCTGTTACTGTGTGTGAGCGTTGGAATAATGCTGTATCTGTCACTGTCTGGTACTGTGTGTGAGTGTGGGAATAGTTCTGTATCTTTCAGTGTCTGTTACTGTGTGTGAGTGTGGGATTAATTCTGTGTCTGTCAGTGTCTGTTACTGTGTGTGTGTGTATGGGATTATTACTCTGTCTGTCACTGTCTGATACTATGTGTGAGTTTGGGATGAATTCTGTATCTGTCAGTGTGTGTTACTGTGTTTGAGTGTGGGATTAATTCTGTATCTGTCACTGTCTGATACTGTGTGTGAGTGTGGGAATAATTCTGCAACTGTCACTGTCTGTTACTGTGTGTGAGTGTGGGAATAGTTCTGTATCTGTCAGTGTCTGTTACTGTGTGTGAGTGTGGGATTAATTCTGTATCTGTCAGTGTGTGTTACTGTTTTTGAGTGTGGGATTAATTCTGTATCTGTCACTGTCAGAAACTGTGTGTGAGTGTGGGATTAATTCTGTATCGATCACTGTGTGTTACTGTGTGTGAGTGTGGGATTAATTCTGAATCTGTCTCTGTCAGTTACTGTGTGTGAGAGTGGGATTAATTCTGCATCTGTCAGTGTCTGTTACTGTGTGTGAGTCTGCGATCAATTCTGTATCTGTCCGTGTCTTTTACTGTGTGTGAGTGTGGGATTAATTCTGTATCTGTCAGTGACTGTTACTGTGTGTGAGTGTGGGATTAATTGTGTATCTGTCAGAGTCCGTTAGTATGTGTGAGTGCGGGATTAATTGTGTCTCTGTCAGTGTCTGTCACTGTGTGTGTGTGTGAGATTTATTCTGTATCTGTCACTGTCTGTTACTGTGTGTGAGTTTGGGATGAATTCTGGCTCTGTCAATGTGTGTTACTGTGTGTGAGTGTGGGATTAATTCTGTATCTGTCACTGCCTCATACTGTGTGTGAGTGTGGCAATAATACTGTAACTGTCACTGTCTGCTGCTGTATGTGAGTGTGGGATTAATTCTGCATCTGTCAATGTGTGTTACTGTGTGTGAGTGTGGAATTAATTCTGTATGTGTCAGTGTCTGTTACTCGGTGGAAGTGTGGGCTTAATTCTGTATCTGTCAGTGTCTGTTACTGTGTGTGAGTGTGGGATTAATTATGTATCTGTCAGTGTCTGTTACTGTGTGTGAGTCTGGGATTAGTTGTGTATCTGTCAGTGTCTGTTACTGTCTGTGAGCGTGGGATTATTTCTGTATCTGTCAGTGTCTGTTACTGTGTGTGAGCGTGGGAATAATTCTGTATCTGTCACTGTCTGTTGCTGTGTTTGAGTGTGGGATGAATTCTGTATCTGTCACTGTCTGATAGTGTGTGTGAGTGTGGGAATAATTCTGTAACTGTTACTGTCTGTTACTGTGTGTGAGTGTGGGATTAATTCTGTATCTGTCAGTGTCTGTTACTGTGTGTGAGTGTGGGATTAATTGTGTATCTGTCAGTGTCTTTTACTGTGAGTGAGTGTGGCACTAATTCTGTATCTCTCAGTGACTGTTACTGTGTGTGAGTGTGGGATTAATTCTGTATCTGTCAGCGTCTGTAACTACGTGTGAGTGTGGGATGAATTCTGTATCTGTCAGTGCCTGTTACTGTGTGTGAGTGTGGTATTAATTGTGTATCTGTCAGTGTCCGTTAGTGTGAGTGAGTGCAAGATTAATTGTGTCTCTGTCAGTGTCTGTTACTGTGTGTGAGTGCGGGATTAAATCTGTATCTGTCAGTGTCTGTCACTGTGTGTGTGTGTGAGATTTATTCTGTATCTGTCACTGTCTGTTACTGTGTGTGAGTGTGGGATGAATTCTGGCTCTGTAAGTGTGTGTTACTGTGTGTGAGTGTGGGATTAATTCTGTATCTGTCACTGTCTGATACTGTGTGTGAGTGTGGGAATAATTCTGTAACTTTCACTCTCTGCTACTGTGTGTGAGTGTGGGATTAATTCTGTATCTGTCAATGTGCGTTACTGTTTGTGAGTGTGGAATTAATTCTGCATCTGTCAGTGTCTGTTACTGTGTGTGAGTGTGGGATTAATTCTGTATTTGTCAGTGTCTGTTACTGTCTGTGAGTGTGGGATGAATTCTGTTTCTGTCAGCGTTTCTTACTATGCGTGAGTGTGGGATGGATTCTGTATCTGTCAGTGTCTGTTACTGTGTGTGAGTCTGGTATAAATTCTGTATCTGTCAGTGTCTATTACTGTGTGTGAGTATGGGATTAGCTCTGTATCTGTCAGTGTGCGTTACTGTGTGTGAATGTGGGATTAATTCTGTATCTGTCACTGTCAGTTATTGTGTGTGAGAGTGGGATTATTTCTGAATCTGTCAATGTGTGTCACTGTGTGTGAGTGTGGGATTAGTTCTCTATCTGTCAGTGTCGGTTACTGTGTGTGAGTGTGGGATTAATTCTGTATCTGTCAGTGTCTGTTACTGTGTGTGAGTGTGGGATTAATTCTGTATCTGTCAGTGTCTGTTACTGTGTTTGAGTGTGGGATTAATTCTGTATCTGTCACTGTCTGATACTGTGTGTGAGTGTGGGAATAATTCTGTAACTGTCACCGTCTGTTACTGTGTGTGAGTGTGGGATTAATTCTGTATCTGTCACTGCCTGATACTGTGTGTGAGTGTGGGAATAATTCTGTAACCGTCACTGTCTGCTGCTGTGTGTGAGTGTGGGATTAATTCTGCATCTGTCAATGTGTGTTACTGTGTGTGAGTGTGGAATTAATTCTGTATGTGTCAGTGTCTGTTACTCGGTGGAAGTGTGGGCTTAATTCTGTATCTGTCAGTGTCTGTTACTGTGTGTGAGTGTGGGATTAATTATGTATCTGTCAGTGTCTGTTACTGTGTGTGAGTGTGGGATTAGTTGTGTATCTGTCAGTGTCTGTTCCTGTCTGTGAGCGTGGGATTATTTCTGTATCTGTCAGTGTCTGTTACTGTGTGTGAGCGTGGGAATAATTCTGTATCTGTCACTGTCTGTTACTGTGTTTGAGTGTGGGATTAATTCTGTATCTGTCACTGTCTGATAGTGTGTGTGAGTGTGGGAATAATTCTGTAACTGTTACTGTCTGTTACTGTGTGTGAGTGTGGGATTAATTCTGTATCTGTCAGTGTCTGTTACTGTGTGTGAGTGTGGGATTAATTGTGTATCTGTCAGTGTATTTTACTGTGAGTGAGTGTGGCACTAATTCTGTATCTCTCAGTGACTGTTACTGTGTGTGAGTGTGGGATTAATTCTGTATCTGTCAGCGTCTGTAACTACGTGTGAGTGTGGGATGAATTCTGTATCTGTCAGTGCCTGTTACTGTGTGTGAGTGTGGTATTAATTGTGTATCTGTCAGTGTCCATTAGTGTGAGTGAGTGCAAGATTAATTGTGTCTCTGTCAGTGTCTGTTACTGTGTGTGAGTGCGGGATTAAATCTGTATCTGTCAGTGTCTGTCACTGTGTGTGTGTGTGGGATTTATTCTGTATCTGTCACTGTCTGATACTGTGTGTGAGTGTGGGAATAATTATGTAACTTTCACTCTCTGCTACTGTGTGTGAGTGTGGGATTAATTCTGTATCTGTCAATGTGCGTTACTGTTTGTGAGTGTGGAATTAATTCTGCATCTGTCAGTGTCTGTTACTGTGTGTGAGTGTGGGATTAATTCTGTATTTGTCAGTGTCTGTTACTGTCTGTGAGTGTGGGATGAATTCTGTTTCTGTCAGCGTTTCTTACTATGTGTGAGTGTGGGATGGATTCTGTATCTGTCAGTGTCTGTTACTGTGTGTGAGTCTGGTATAAATTCTGTATCTGTCAGTGTCTATTACTGTGTGTGAGTATGGGATTAGCTCTGTATCTGTCATTGTGCGTTACTGTGTGTGAGTGTGGGATTAATTCTGTATCTGTCACTGTCAGTTATTGTGTGTGAGAGTGGGATTATTTCTGAATCTGTCAATGTGTGTCACTGTGTGTGAGTGTGGGATTAGTTCTCTATCTGCCAGTGTCGGTTACTGTGTGTGAGTGTGGGATTAATTATGTATCTGTCAGTGTCTGTTCCTGTCTGTGAGCGTGGGATTATTTCTGTATCTGTCAGTGTCTGTTACTGTGTGTGAGCGTGGGAATAATTCTGTATCTGTCACTGTCTGTTACTGTGTTTGAGTGTGGGATTAATTCTGTATCTGTCACTGTCTGATAGTGTGTGTGAGTGTGGGAATAATTCTGTAACTGTTACTGTCTGTTACTGTGTGTGAGTGTGGGATTAATTCTGTATCTGTCAGTGTCTGTTACTGTGTGTGAGTGTGGGATTAATTGTGTATCTGTCAGTGTCTTTTACTGTGAGTGAGTGTGGCACTAATTCTGTATCTCTCAGTGACTGTTACTGTGTGTGAGTGTGGGATTAATTCTGTATCTGTCAGCGTCTGTAACTACGTGTGAGTGTGGGATGAATTCTGTATCTGTCAGTGCCTGTTACTGTGTGTGAGTGTGGTATTAATTGTGTATCTGTCAGTGTCCGTTAGTGTGAGTGAGTACAAGATTAATTGTGTCTCTGTCAGTGTCTGTTACTGTGTGTGAGTGGGGGATTAAATCTGTATCTGTCAGTGTCTGTCACTGTGTGTGTGTGTGAGATTTATTCTGTATCTGTCACTGTCTGTTACTGTGTGTGAGTGTGGGATGAATTCTGGCTCTGTAAGTGTGTGTTACTGTGTGTGAGTGTGGGATTAATTCTGTATCTGTCACTGTCTGATACTGTGTGTGAGTGTGGGAATAATTCTGTAACTTTCACTCTCTGCTACTGTGTGTGAGTGTGGGATTAATTCTGTATCTGTCAATGTGCGTTACTGTTTGTGAGTGTGGAATTAATTCTGCATCTGTCAGTGTCTGTTACTGTGTGTGAGTGTGGGATTAATTCTGTATTTGTCAGTGTCTGTTACTGTCTGTGAGTATGGGATGAATTCTGTTTCTGTCAGCGTTTCTTACTATGTGTGAGTGTGGGATGGATTCTGTATCTGTCAGTGTCTGTTACTGTGTGTGAGTCTGGTATAAATTCTGTATCTGTCAGTGTCTATTACTGTGTGTGAGTATGGGATTAGCTCTGTATCTGTCATTGTGCGTTACTGTGTGTGAGTGTGGGATTAATTCTGTATCTGTCACTGTCAGTTATTGTGTGTGAGAGTGGGATTATTTCTGAATCTGTCAATGTGTGTCACTGTGTGTGAGTGTGGGATTAGTTCTCTATCTGCCAGTGTCGGTTACTGTGTGTGAGTGTGGGATTAATTCTGTATCTGTCAGTGTCTGTTACTGTGTGTGAGTGTGGGATTAATTCTGTATCTGTCAGTGTCTGTTACTGTGTTTGAGTGTGGGATTAATTCTGTATCTGTCACTGTCTGATACTGTGTGTGAGTGTGGGAATAATTCTGTAACTGTCACCGTCTGTTACTGTGTGTGAGTGTGGGATTAATTATGTATCTGTCAGTGTCTGTTACTGCGTGTGAGTGTGGGATTAATTCTGTACCTGTCAGTGTCCGTCAGTGTGTGTGAGTGCGGGATTAATTGTGTCTCTGTCAGTGTCTGTTACTGTGTGTGAGTGTGGGACTAAATCAGTATCTGTCTGTGTCTGTCACTTTGTGTGTGTGTGAGATTTATTCTGTATCTGTCACTGTCTGTTACTGTGAGTGAGCTGGGATGAATTCTGGATCTGTCAGTGTGTGTTACTGTGTGTGAGTGTGTGATTAATTCTATATCTGTCACTGCCTGATACTGTGTGTGAGTGTGGGAATAATTCTGTATCTGTCACTGTCTGTTACTGTGTTTGAGTGTGGGATTAATTCTGTATCTGTCACTGTCTGATAGTGTGTGTGAGTGTGGGAATAATTCTGTAACTGTTACTGTCTGTTACTGTGTGTGAGTGTGGGATTAATTCTGTATCTGTCAGTGTCTGTTACTGTGTGTGAGTGTGGGATTAATTGTGTATCTGTCAGTGTATTTTACTGTGAGTGAGTGTGGCACTAATTCTGTATCTCTCAGTGACTGTTACTGTGTGTGAGTGTGGGATTAATTCTGTATCTGTCAGCGTCTGTAACTACGTGTGAGTGTGGGATGAATTCTGTATCTGTCAGTGCCTGTTACTGTGTGTGAGTGTGGTATTAATTGTGTATCTGTCAGTGTCCATTAGTGTGAGTGAGTGCAAGATTAATTGTGTCTCTGTCAGTGTCTGTTACTGTGTGTGAGTGCGGGATTAAATCTGTATCTGTCAGTGTCTGTCACTGTGTGTGTGTGTGGGATTTATTCTGTATCTGTCACCGTCTGTTACTGTGTGTGAGTGTGGGATGAATTCTGGCTCTGTAAGTGTGTGTTACTGTGTGTGAGTGTGGGATTAATTCTGTATCTGTCACTGTCTGATACTGTGTGTGAGTGTGGGAATAATTATGTAACTTTCACTCTCTGCTACTGTGTGTGAGTGTGGGATTAATTCTGTATCTGTCAATGTGCGTTACTGTTTGTGAGTGTGGAATTAATTCTGCATCTGTCAGTGTCTGTTACTGTGTGTGAGTGTGGGATTAATTCTGTATTTGTCAGTGTCTGTTACTGTCTGTGAGTGTGGGATGAATTCTGTTTCTGTCAGCGTTTCTTACTATGTGTGAGTGTGGGATGGATTCTGTATCTGTCAGTGTCTGTTACTGTGTGTGAGTCTGGTATAAATTCTGTATCTGTCAGTGTCTATTACTGTGTGTGAGTATGGGATTAGCTCTGTATCTGTCATTGTGCGTTACTGTGTGTGAGTGTGGGATTAATTCTGTATCTGTCACTGTCAGTTATTGTGTGTGAGAGTGGGATTATTTCTGAATCTGTCAATGTGTGTCACTGTGTGTGAGTGTGGGATTAGTTCTCTATCTGCCAGTGTCGGTTACTGTGTGTGAGTGTGGGATTAATTCTGTATCTGTCAGTGTCTGTTCCTGTCTGTGAGCGTGGGATTATTTCTGTATCTGTCAGTGTCTGTTACTGTGTGTGAGCGTGGGAATAATTCTGTATCTGTCACTGTCTGTTACTGTGTTTGAGTGTGGGATTAATTCTGTATCTGTCACTGTCTGATAGTGTGTGTGAGTGTGGGAATAATTCTGTAACTGTTACTGTCTGTTACTGTGTGTGAGTGTGGGATTAATTCTGTATCTGTCAGTGTCTGTTACTGTGTGTGAGTGTGGGATTAATTGTGTATCTGTCAGTGTCTTTTACTGTGAGTGAGTGTGGCACTAATTCTGTATCTCTCAGTGACTGTTACTGTGTGTGAGTGTGGGATTAATTCTGTATCTGTCAGCGTCTGTAACTACGTGTGAGTGTGGGATGAATTCTGTATCTGTCAGTGCCTGTTACTGTGTGTGAGTGTGGTATTAATTGTGTATCTGTCAGTGTCCGTTAGTGTGAGTGAGTACAAGATTAATTGTGTCTCTGTCAGTGTCTGTTACTGTGTGTGAGTGGGGGATTAAATCTGTATCTGTCAGTGTCTGTCACTGTGTGTGTGTGTGAGATTTATTCTGTATCTGTCACTGTCTGTTACTGTGTGTGAGTGTGGGATGAATTCTGGCTCTGTAAGTGTGTGTTACTGTGTGTGAGTGTGGGATTAATTCTGTATCTGTCACTGTCTGATACTGTGTGTGAGTGTGGGAATAATTCTGTAACTTTCACTCTCTGCTACTGTGTGTGAGTGTGGGATTAATTCTGTATCTGTCAATGTGCGTTACTGTTTGTGAGTGTGGAATTAATTCTGCATCTGTCAGTGTCTGTTACTGTGTGTGAGTGTGGGATTAATTCTGTATTTGTCAGTGTCTGTTACTGTCTGTGAGTATGGGATGAATTCTGTTTCTGTCAGCGTTTCTTACTATGTGTGAGTGTGGGATGGATTCTGTATCTGTCAGTGTCTGTTACTGTGTGTGAGTCTGGTATAAATTCTGTATCTGTCAGTGTCTATTACTGTGTGTGAGTATGGGATTAGCTCTGTATCTGTCATTGTGCGTTACTGTGTGTGAGTGTGGGATTAATTCTGTATCTGTCACTGTCAGTTATTGTGTGTGAGAGTGGGATTATTTCTGAATCTGTCAATGTGTGTCACTGTGTGTGAGTGTGGGATTAGTTCTCTATCTGCCAGTGTCGGTTACTGTGTGTGAGTGTGGGATTAATTCTGTATCTGTCAGTGTCTGTTACTGTGTGTGAGTGTGGGATTAATTCTGTATCTGTCAGTGTCTGTTACTGTGTTTGAGTGTGGGATTAATTCTGTATCTGTCACTGTCTGATACTGTGTGTGAGTGTGGGAATAATTCTGTAACTGTCACCGTCTGTTACTGTGTGTGAGTGTGGGATTAATTATGTATCTGTCAGTGTCTGTTACTGCGTGTGAGTGTGGGATTAATTCTGTACCTGTCAGTGTCCGTCAGTGTGTGTGAGTGCGGGATTAATTGTGTCTCTGTCAGTGTCTGTTACTGTGTGTGAGTGTGGGACTAAATCAGTATCTGTCTGTGTCTGTCACTTTGTGTGTGTGTGAGATTTATTCTGTATCTGTCACTGTCTGTTACTGTGAGTGAGCTGGGATGAATTCTGGATCTGTCAGTGTGTGTTACTGTGTGTGAGTGTGTGATTAATTCTATATCTGTCACTGCCTGATACTGTGTGTGAGTGTGGGAATAATTCTGTATCTGTCACTGTCTGTTACTGTGTTTGAGTGTGGGATTAATTCTGTATCTGTCACTGTCTGATAGTGTGTGTGAGTGTGGGAATAATTCTGTAACTGTTACTGTCTGTTACTGTGTGTGAGTGTGGGATTAATTCTGTATCTGTCAGTGTCTGTTACTGTGTGTGAGTGTGGGATTAATTGTGTATCTGTCAGTGTATTTTACTGTGAGTGAGTGTGGCACTAATTCTGTATCTCTCAGTGACTGTTACTGTGTGTGAGTGTGGGATTAATTCTGCATCTGTCAGCGTCTGTAACTACGTGTGAGTGTGGGATGAATTCTGTATCTGTCAGTGCCTGTTACTGTGTGTGAGTGTGGTATTAATTGTGTATCTGTCAGTGTCCGTTAGTGTGAGTGAGTGCAAGATTAATTGTGTCTCTGTCAGTGTCTGTTACTGTGTGTGAGTGCGGGATTAAATCTGTATCTGTCAGTGTCTGTCACTGTGTGTGTGTGTGAGATTTATTCTGTATCTGTCACTGTCTGTTACTGTGTGTGAGTGTGGGATGAATTCTGGCTCTGTAAGTGTGTGTTACTGTGTGTGAGTGTGGGATTAATTCTGTATCTGTCACTGTCTGATACTGTGTGTGAGTGTGGGAATAATTCTGTAACTTTCACTCTCTGCTACTGTGTGTGAGTGTGGGATTAATTCTGTATCTGTCAATGTGCGTTACTGTTTGTGAGTGTGGAATTAATTCTGCATCTGTCAGTGTCTGTTACTGTGTGTGAGTGTGGGATTAATTCTGTATTTGTCAGTGTCTGTTACTGTCTGTGAGTGTGGGATGAATTCTGTTTCTGTCAGCGTTTCTTACTATGCGTGAGTGTGGGATGGATTCTGTATCTGTCAGTGTCTGTTACTGTGTGTGAGAGTGGGATTAATTCTGTATCTGTCACTGTCAGTTATTGTGTGTGAGAGTGGGATTATTTCTGAATCTGTCAATGTGTGTCACTGTGTATGAGTGTGGGATTAGTTCTCTATCTGTCAGTGTCGGTTACTGTGTGTGAGTGTGGGATTAATTCTGTATCTGTCAGTGTCTGTTACTGTGTGTGAGTGTGGGATTAATTCTGTATCTGTCAGTGTCTGTTACTGTGTGTGAGTGTGGGATTAATTCTGTATCTGTCAGTGTCTGTTACTGTGTGTGAGTGTGGGATTAATTCTGTATCTGTCACTGCCTGATACTGTGTGTGAGTCTGGGAATAATTCTGTAAATGTCACTGTCTGCTGCTGTGTGTGAGTGTGGGATTAATTCTGCATCTGTCAATGTGTGTTACTGTGTGTGAGTGTGGAATTAATTCTGTATCTGTCAGTGTCTGTTCCTGTCTGTGAGCGTGGGATTATTTCTGTATCTGTCAGTGTCTGTTACTGTGTGTGAGCGTGGGAATAATTCTGTATCTGTCACTGTCTGTTACTGTGTTTGAGTGTGGGATTAATTCTGTATCTGTCACTGTCTGATAGTGTGTGTGAGTGTGGGAATAATTCTGTAACTGTTACTGTCTGTTACTGTGTGTGAGTGTGGGATTAATTCTGTATCTGTCAGTGTCTGTTACTGTGTGTGAGTGTGGGATTAATTGTGTATCTGTCAGTGTCTTTTACTGTGAGTGAGTGTGGCACTAATTCTGTATCTCTCAGTGACTGTTACTGTGTGTGAGTGTGGGATTAATTCTGTATCTGTCAGCGTCTGTAACTACGTGTGAGTGTGGGATGAATTCTGTATCTGTCAGTGCCTGTTACTGTGTGTGAGTGTGGTATTAATTGTGTATCTGTCAGTGTCCGTTAGTGTGAGTGAGTACAAGATTAATTGTGTCTCTGTCAGTGTCTGTTACTGTGTGTGAGTGGGGGATTAAATCTGTATCTGTCAGTGTCTGTCACTGTGTGTGTGTGTGAGATTTATTCTGTATCTGTCACTGTCTGTTACTGTGTGTGAGTGTGGGATGAATTCTGGCTCTGTAAGTGTGTGTTACTGTGTGTGAGTGTGGGATTAATTCTGTATCTGTCACTGTCTGATACTGTGTGTGAGTGTGGGAATAATTCTGTAACTTTCACTCTCTGCTACTGTGTGTGAGTGTGGGATTAATTCTGTATCTGTCAATGTGCGTTACTGTTTGTGAGTGTGGAATTAATTCTGCATCTGTCAGTGTCTGTTACTGTGTGTGAGTGTGGGATTAATTCTGTATTTGTCAGTGTCTGTTACTGTCTGTGAGTATGGGATGAATTCTGTTTCTGTCAGCGTTTCTTACTATGTGTGAGTGTGGGATGGATTCTGTATCTGTCAGTGTCTGTTACTGTGTGTGAGTCTGGTATAAATTCTGTATCTGTCAGTGTCTATTACTGTGTGTGAGTATGGGATTAGCTCTGTATCTGTCATTGTGCGTTACTGTGTGTGAGTGTGGGATTAATTCTGTATCTGTCACTGTCAGTTATTGTGTGTGAGAGTGGGATTATTTCTGAATCTGTCAATGTGTGTCACTGTGTGTGAGTGTGGGATTAGTTCTCTATCTGCCAGTGTCGGTTACTGTGTGTGAGTGTGGGATTAATTCTGTATCTGTCAGTGTCTGTTACTGTGTGTGAGTGTGGGATTAATTCTGTATCTGTCAGTGTCTGTTACTGTGTTTGAGTGTGGGATTAATTCTGTATCTGTCACTGTCTGATACTGTGTGTGAGTGTGGGAATAATTCTGTAACTGTCACCGTCTGTTACTGTGTGTGAGTGTGGGATTAATTATGTATCTGTCAGTGTCTGTTACTGCGTGTGAGTGTGGGATTAATTCTGTACCTGTCAGTGTCCGTCAGTGTGTGTGAGTGCGGGATTAATTGTGTCTCTGTCAGTGTCTGTTACTGTGTGTGAGTGTGGGACTAAATCAGTATCTGTCTGTGTCTGTCACTTTGTGTGTGTGTGAGATTTATTCTGTATCTGTCACTGTCTGTTACTGTGAGTGAGCTGGGATGAATTCTGGATCTGTCAGTGTGTGTTACTGTGTGTGAGTGTGTGATTAATTCTATATCTGTCACTGCCTGATACTGTGTGTGAGTGTGGGAATAATTCTGTATCTGTCACTGTCTGTTACTGTGTTTGAGTGTGGGATTAATTCTGTATCTGTCACTGTCTGATAGTGTGTGTGAGTGTGGGAATAATTCTGTAACTGTTACTGTCTGTTACTGTGTGTGAGTGTGGGATTAATTCTGTATCTGTCAGTGTCTGTTACTGTGTGTGAGTGTGGGATTAATTGTGTATCTGTCAGTGTATTTTACTGTGAGTGAGTGTGGCACTAATTCTGTATCTCTCAGTGACTGTTACTGTGTGTGAGTGTGGGATTAATTCTGCATCTGTCAGCGTCTGTAACTACGTGTGAGTGTGGGATGAATTCTGTATCTGTCAGTGCCTGTTACTGTGTGTGAGTGTGGTATTAATTGTGTATCTGTCAGTGTCCGTTAGTGTGAGTGAGTGCAAGATTAATTGTGTCTCTGTCAGTGTCTGTTACTGTGTGTGAGTGCGGGATTAAATCTGTATCTGTCAGTGTCTGTCACTGTGTGTGTGTGTGAGATTTATTCTGTATCTGTCACTGTCTGTTACTGTGTGTGAGTGTGGGATGAATTCTGGCTCTGTAAGTGTGTGTTACTGTGTGTGAGTGTGGGATTAATTCTGTATCTGTCACTGTCTGATACTGTGTGTGAGTGTGGGAATAATTCTGTAACTTTCACTCTCTGCTACTGTGTGTGAGTGTGGGATTAATTCTGTATCTGTCAATGTGCGTTACTGTTTGTGAGTGTGGAATTAATTCTGCATCTGTCAGTGTCTGTTACTGTGTGTGAGTGTGGGATTAATTCTGTATTTGTCAGTGTCTGTTACTGTCTGTGAGTGTGGGATGAATTCTGTTTCTGTCAGCGTTTCTTACTATGCGTGAGTGTGGGATGGATTCTGTATCTGTCAGTGTCTGTTACTGTGTGTGAGAGTGGGATTAATTCTGTATCTGTCACTGTCAGTTATTGTGTGTGAGAGTGGGATTATTTCTGAATCTGTCAATGTGTGTCACTGTGTATGAGTGTGGGATTAGTTCTCTATCTGTCAGTGTCGGTTACTGTGTGTGAGTGTGGGATTAATTCTGTATCTGTCAGTGTCTGTTACTGTGTGTGAGTGTGGGATTAATTCTGTATCTGTCAGTGTCTGTTACTGTGTGTGAGTGTGGGATTAATTCTGTATCTGTCAGTGTCTGTTACTGTGTGTGAGTGTGGGATTAATTCTGTATCTGTCACTGCCTGATACTGTGTGTGAGTCTGGGAATAATTCTGTAAATGTCACTGTCTGCTGCTGTGTGTGAGTGTGGGATTAATTCTGCATCTGTCAATGTGTGTTACTGTGTGTGAGTGTGGAATTAATTCTGTATGTGTCAGTGTCTGTTACTCGGTGGAAGTGTGGGCTTAATTCTGTATCTGTCAGTGTCTGTTACTGTGTGTGAGTGTGGGATTAATTATGTATCTGTCAGTGTCTGTTACTGTGTGTGAGTGTGGGATTAGTTGTGTATCTGTCAGTGTCTGTTCCTGTCTGTGAGCGTGGGATTATTTCTGTATCTGTCAGTGTCTGTTACTGTGTGTGAGCGTGGGAATAATTCTGTATCTGTCACTGTCTGTTACTGTGTTTGAGTGTGGGATTAATTCTGTATCTGTCACTGTCTGATAGTGTGTGTGAGTGTGGGAATAATTCTGTAACTGTTACTGTCTGTTACTGTGTGTGAGTGTGGGATTAATTCTGTATCTGTCAGTGTCTTTTACTGTGAGTGAGTGTGGCACTAATTCTGTATCTCTCAGTGACTGTTACTGTGTGTGAGTGTGGGATTAATTCTGTATCTGTCAGCGTCTGTAACTACGTGTGAGTGTGGGATGAATTCTGTATCTGTCAGTGCCTGTTGCTGTGTGTGAGTGTGGTATTAATTGTGTATCTGTCAGTGTCCGTTAGTGTGAGTGAGTACAAGATTAATTGTGTCTCTGTCAGTGTCTGTTACTGTGTGTGAGTGGGGGATTAAATCTGTATCTGTCAGTGTCTGTCACTGTGTGTGTGTGTGAGATTTATTCTGTATCTGTCACTGTCTGTTACTGTGTGTGAGTGTGGGATGAATTCTGGCTCTGTAAGTGTGTGTTACTGTGTGTGAGTGTGGGATTAATTCTGTATCTGTCACTGTCTGATACTGTGTGTGAGTGTGGGAATAATTCTGTAACTTTCACTCTCTGCTACTGTGTGTGAGTGTGGGATTAATTCTGTATCTGTCAATGTGCGTTACTGTTTGTGAGTGTGGAATTAATTCTGCATCTGTCAGTGTCTGTTACTGTGTGTGAGTGTGGGATTAATTCTGTATTTGTCAGTGTCTGTTACTGTCTGTGAGTGTGGGATGAATTCTGTTTCTGTCAGCGTTTCTTACTATGTGTGAGTGTGGGATGGATTCTGTATCTGTCAGTGTCTGTTACTGTGTGTGAGTCTGGTATAAATTCTGTATCTGTCAGTGTCTATTACTGTGTGTGAGTATGGGATTAGCTCTGTATCTGTCATTGTGCGTTACTGTGTGTGAGTGTGGGATTAATTCTGTATCTGTCACTGTCAGTTATTGTGTGTGAGAGTGGGATTATTTCTGAATCTGTCAATGTGTGTCACTGTGTGTGAGTGTGGGATTAGTTCTCTATCTGCCAGTGTCGGTTACTGTGTGTGAGTGTGGGATTAATTCTGTATCTGTCAGTGTCTGTTACTGTGTGTGAGTGTGGGATTAATTCTGTATCTGTCAGTGTCTGTTACTGTGTTTGAGTGTGGGATTAATTCTGTATCTGTCACTGTCTGATACTGTGTGTGAGTGTGGGAATAATTCTGTAACTGTCACCGTCTGTTACTGTGTGTGAGTGTGGGATTAATTATGTATCTGTCAGTGTCTGTTACTGCGTGTGAGTGTGGGATTAATTCTGTACCTGTCAGTGTCCGTCAGTGTGTGTGAGTGCGGGATTAATTGTGTCTCTGTCAGTGTCTGTTACTGTGTGTGAGTGTGGGACTAAATCAGTATCTGTCTTTGTCTGTCACTTTGTGTGTGTGTGAGATTTATTCTGTATCTGTCACTGTCTGTTACTGTGAGTGAGCTGGGATGAATTCTGGATCTGTCAGTGTGTGTTACTGTGTGTGAGTGTGTGATTAATTCTATATCTGTCACTGCCTGATACTGTGTGTGAGTGTGGGAATAATTCTGTATCTGTCACTGTCTGTTACTGTGTTTGAGTGTGGGATTAATTCTGTATCTGTCACTGTCTGATAGTGTGTGTGAGTGTGGGAATAATTCTGTAACTGTTACTGTCTGTTACTGTGTGTGAGTGTGGGATTAATTCTGTATCTGTCAGTGTCTGTTACTGTGTGTGAGTGTGGGATTAATTGTGTATCTGTCAGTGTATTTTACTGTGAGTGAGTGTGGCACTAATTCTGTATCTCTCAGTGACTGTTACTGTGTGTGAGTGTGGGATTAATTCTGTATCTGTCAGCGTCTGTAACTACGTGTGAGTGTGGGATGAATTCTGTATCTGTCAGTGCCTGTTACTGTGTGTGAGTGTGGTATTAATTGTGTATCTGTCAGTGTCCGTTAGTGTGAGTGAGTGCAAGATTAATTGTGTCTCTGTCAGTGTCTGTTACTGTGTGTGAGTGCGGGATTAAATCTGTATCTGTCAGTGTCTGTCACTGTGTGTGTGTGTGAGATTTATTCTGTATCTGTCACTGTCTGTTACTGTGTGTGAGTGTGGGATGAATTCTGGCTCTGTAAGTGTGTGTTACTGTGTGTGAGTGTGGGATTAATTCTGTATCTGTCACTGTCTGATACTGTGTGTGAGTGTGGGAATAATTCTGTAACTTTCACTCTCTGCTACTGTGTGTGAGTGTGGGATTAATTCTGTATCTGTCAATGTGCGTTACTGTTTGTGAGTGTGGAATTAATTCTGCATCTGTCAGTGTCTGTTACTGTGTGTGAGTGTGGGATTAATTCTGTATTTGTCAGTGTCTGTTACTGTCTGTGAGTGTGGGATGAATTCTGTTTCTGTCAGCGTTTCTTACTATGCGTGAGTGTGGGATGGATTCTGTATCTGTCAGTGTCTGTTACTGTGTGTGAGAGTGGGATTAATTCTGTATCTGTCACTGTCAGTTATTGTGTGTGAGAGTGGGATTATTTCTGAATCTGTCAATGTGTGTCACTGTGTATGAGTGTGGGATTAGTTCTCTATCTGTCAGTGTCGGTTACTGTGTGTGAGTGTGGGATTAATTCTGCATCTGTCAGTGTCTGTTACTGTGTGTGAGTGTGGGATTAATTCTGTATCTGTCAGTGTCTGTTACTGTGTGTGAGTGTGGGATTAATTCTGTATCTGTCAGTGTCTGTTACTGTGTGTGAGTGTGGGATTAATTCTGTATCTGTCACTGCCTGATACTGTGTGTGAGTCTGGGAATAATTCTGTAAATGTCACTGTCTGCTGCTGTGTGTGAGTGTGGGATTAATTCTGCATCTGTCAATGTGTGTTACTGTGTGTGAGTGTGGAATTAATTCTGTATGTGTCAGTGTCTGTTACTCGGTGGAAGTGTGGGCTTAATTCTGTATCTGTCAGTGTCTGTTACTGTGTGTGAGTGTGGGATTAATTATGTATCTGTCAGTGTCTGTTACTGTGTGTGAGTGTGGGATTAGTTGTGTATCTGTCAGTGTCTGTTCCTGTCTGTGAGCGTGGGATTATTTCTGTATCTGTCAGTGTCTGTTACTGTGTGTGAGCGTGGGAATAATTCTGTATCTGTCACTGTCTGTTACTGTGTTTGAGTGTGGGATTAATTCTGTATCTGTCACTGTCTGATAGTGTGTGTGAGTGTGGGAATAATTCTGTAACTGTTACTGTCTGTTACTGTGTGTGAGTGTGGGATTAATTCTGTATCTGTCAGTGTCTGTTACTGTGTGTGAGTGTGGGATTAATTGTGTATCTGTCAGTGTCTTTTACTGTGAGTGAGTGTGGCACTAATTCTGTATCTCTCAGTGACTGTTACTGTGTGTGAGTGTGGGATTAATTCTGTATCTGTCAGCGTCTGTAACTACGTGTGAGTGTGGGATGAATTCTGTATCTGTCAGTGCCTGTTACTGTGTGTGAGTGTGGTATTAATTGTGTATCTGTCAGTGTCCGTTAGTGTGAGTGAGTACAAGATTAATTGTGTCTCTGTCAGTGTCTGTTACTGTGTGTGAGTGGGGGATTAAATCTGTATCTGTCAGTGTCTGTCACTGTGTGTGTGTGTGAGATTTATTCTGTATCTGTCACTGTCTGTTACTGTGTGTGAGTGTGGGATGAATTCTGGCTCTGTAAGTGTGTGTTACTGTGTGTGAGTGTGGGATTAATTCTGTATCTGTCACTGTCTGATACTGTGTGTGAGTGTGGGAATAATTCTGTAACTTTCACTCTCTGCTACTGTGTGTGAGTGTGGGATTAATTCTGTATCTGTCAATGTGCGTTACTGTTTGTGAGTGTGGAATTAATTCTGCATCTGTCAGTGTCTGTTACTGTGTGTGAGTGTGGGATTAATTCTGTATTTGTCAGTGTCTGTTACTGTCTGTGAGTGTGGGATGAATTCTGTTTCTGTCAGCGTTTCTTACTATGTGTGAGTGTGGGATGGATTCTGTATCTGTCAGTGTCTGTTACTGTGTGTGAGTCTGGTATAAATTCTGTATCTGTCAGTGTCTATTACTGTGTGTGAGTATGGGATTAGCTCTGTATCTGTCAGTGTGCGTTACTGTGTGTGAGTGTGGGATTAATTCTGTATCTGTCACTGTCAGTTATTGTGTGTGAGAGTGGGATTATTTCTGAATCTGTCAATGTGTGTCACTGTGTGTGAGTGTGGGATTAGTTCTCTATCTGTCAGTGTCGGTTACTGTGTGTGAGTGTGGGATTAATTCTGTATCTGTCAGTGTCTGTTACTGTGTGTGAGTGTGGGATTAATTCTGTATCTGTCAGTGTCTGTTACTGTGTTTGAGTGTGGGATTAATTCTGTATCTGTCACTGTCTGATACTGTGTGTGAGTGTGGGAATAATTCTGTAACTGTCACCGTCTGTTACTGTGTGTGAGTGTGGGATTAATTATGTATCTGTCAGTGTCTGTTACTGCGTGTGAGTGTGGGATTAATTGTGTATCTGTCAGTGTCCGTCAGTGTGTGTGAGTGCGGGATTAATTGTGTCTCTGTCAGTGTCTGTTACTGTGTGTGAGTGTGGGACTAAATCAGTATCTGTCTGTGTCTGTCACTTTGTGTGTGTGTGAGATTTATTCTGTATCTGTCACTGTCTGTTACTGTGAGTGAGCTGGGATGAATTCTGGATCTGTCAGTGTGTGTTACAGTGTGTGATTAATTCTATATCTGTCACTGCCTGATACTGTGTGTGAGTGTGGGAATAATTCTGTATCTGTCACTGTCTGCTACTGTGTGTGAGTGTGGGATTAATTCTGTATCTGTCAATGTGTGTTACTGTGTTTGAGTGTGGGATTAATTCTGTATCTGTCAGTGTCTGTTACTGTGTGTGAGTGTGGGATTAATTCTGTGTCTGCAGTGTCTGTTACTGTGTGTGAGCGTGGGAATAATTCTGAATCTGTCACTGTCTGCTACTCTGTGTGAGTGTGGGAATAATTCTGTAACTGTCACTGTCTGTTACTGTGTTTGAGTGTGGGATTAATTCTGTATCTGTCACTGTCTGATACTGTGTGTGAGTGTGGGAATAATTCTGTAACTGTCAATGTCTGTTACTGTGTGTGAGTGTGGGATTAATTGTGTATCTGTCAGTGTCTGTTACTGTGTGTGAGCGTGGGATTAGTTCTGTATCTGTCTGTGTCTGTCGCTGTGTGTGAGTGTGGAATTAATTCTGTATCTGTCAGTGTCTGTTACTGTGTGTGAGCGTGGGAATAATTCTGTATCTGTCACTGTCTGTTACTGTGTGTGAGTGTGGGAATAGATCTGTATCTGTCAGTGTCTGTTACTGTGTGTTACTGTGGGATTAATTCTGTATCTGTCACTGTCTGGTACTGTGTGTGAGTGTGGGATTAATTCTGTATCTGTCATTGTCTGTTTCTGCGTGTGAGTGTGGGATTAATTCTGTGTCTGTCAGTGTCTGTTACTGTGTGTGTTTGTGGGATTAATTCTGTATCTGTCAGTGTGTGTTACTGTTTTTGAGTGTGGGATTAATTCTGTATCTGTCACTGTCTGTTACTGTGTGTGAGTGTGGGATTAATTCTGTGTCTGTAGTGTCTGTTACTGTGTGTGTGTGTATGGGATTATTACTCTATCTGTCACTGTCTGATACTATGTGTGAGTGTGGGATTGATTCTGTATCTGTCAGTCTCTGTTACTGTGTGTGAGCGTTGGAATAATTCTGTATCTGTCACTGTCTGGTACTATGTATGAGTGTGGGAATAGTTCTGTATCTTTCAGTGTCTGTTACTGTGTTTGAGTGTGGGATTAATTCTGTATCTGTCACTGTCTGATACTGTGTGTGAGTGTGGGAATAATTCTGTAACTATCACTGTCTGTTACTGTGTGTGAGTGTGGGAATAGTTCTGTATCTGTCAGTGTCTGTTACTGTGTGTGAGTGTGGGATTAATTCTGTATCTGTCAGTGTGTGTTACTGTGTGAGAGTGTGGGATTAGTTCTCTATCTGTCAGTGTCTGTTACTGTGTGTGAGCGTGGGAATAATTCTGTATCTGTCACTGTCTGTTACTGTGTGTGACTGTGGGAATAGTTCTGTATCTGTCAATGTCTGTTACTGTGTGTGAGTGTGGGATTAATTCTGTATCTGCCAGTGTCTGTTACTGTGTGTGAGTGCGGGATTAATACTGCATCTGTCAGTGTCTGTTACTGTGTGTGAGTGTGGGATTAATTCTGTATCTGTCACTGTCTGATACTGTGTGTGAGTGTGGGACTAATTCTGTATCTGTCAGTGTCTGTTACTGTGTGTGAGTGTGGGATTAATTGTGTATCTGTCAGTGTCTGTTACTGTGTGTGAGTGTGGGATCAATTCTGTATCTGTCAGTGTCTGTTACTTTGTGTGAGTGTGCGATTAATTCTGTATCTGTCACTGTCTGTTACTGCGTGTGAGTGTGGGATTAATTCTGTATCTGTCAGTGTCTGTTACTGTGCGTGAGTGTGGGATTAATTCTGCATCTGTCAGTGTGTGTTACTGTGTTTGAGTGTGGGATTAATTCTGTATCTGTCACTGTCTGATACTGTGTGTGCGTGTGGGAATAATTCTGTAACTGTCACTGTCTGTTACTATGTGTGAGTGTGGGATGGATTCTGTATCTGTCAGTGTCTGTTACTGTGTGTGAGTCTGGTATTAGTTCTGTATCTGTCAGTGTCTGTTAGTGTGTGTGAGTGTGGGATTAATTCTGTATCTGTCAGTTTTTATTACTGTGTGTGAGTATGGGATTAGCTCTGTATCTGTCAGTGTGTGTTACTGTGTGAGAGTGTGGGATTAATTCTGTATCTGTCAGTGTGTGTTACTGTGAGTGAGTGTGGGATTAATTCAGTATCTGTCACTGTCAGTTACTGTGTGTGTGTGTGGGATTAATTCTCTATCTGTCAGTGTCGGTTACTGTGTGTGAGTGTGGGATTAATTCTGTATCTGTCACTGTCTGTTACTGTGTGTGAGTGTGGGATTAATTCTGTATCTGTCAGTGTCTGTTACTGTGCGTGAGTGTGGGATTAATTCTGCATCTGTCAGTGTGTGTTACTGTGTTTGAGTGTGGGATTAATTCTGTATCTGTCACTGTCTGATACTGTGTGTGCGTGTGGGAATAATTCTGTAACTGTCACTGTCTGTTACTGTGTGTGAGTGTGGGATTAATTCTGTATCTGTCATTGTCTGTTACTGTGCGTGCGTGTGGGATTAATTCTGTATCTGTCAGTGTGTGTTACTGTGTTTGAGTGTGGGATTAATTCTGTATCTGTCACTGTCTGATACTGTGTGTGAGTGTGGGATTAATTCTGTTTCTGTCAGTGTCTGTTACTGTTTGTGAGTGTGGGATTAATTGTGTATCTGTCAGTGTCTGTTAGTGTGTGTGAGTGCGGGATTAATTCTGTTTCTGTCAGTGTCTGTTACTGTGTGTGAGTGTGGGATCAATTCTGTATCTGTCAGTGTCTGTTACTGTGAGTGAGTGTGGGACTAATTCTGTATCTGCCAGTGTCTGTTACTGTGTGTGAGTGTGGGATTAATTATGTATCTGTCAGCGTCTGTGACAATGTGTGAGTGTGGGAAGAATTCTGTATCTGTCAGTGTCTGTTACTGTGTGTGAGTGTGGGATTAATTCTGTATCTGTCTGTGTCTGTTACTGTGTGTGAGTGTGGGATTAATTCTGTATCTGTCAGTGTCTGTTACTGTGTGTGAGTGTGGGACTAATTCTGTATCTGTCAGTGTCTGTTACTGTGTGTGAGTGTGGGATTAATTATGTATCTGTCAGCGTCTGTGACAATGTGTGAGTGTGGGAAGAATTCTGTATCTGTCAGTGTCTGTTACTGTGTGTGAATGTGGGATTAATTCTGTATCTGTCTGTGTCTGTTACTGTGTGTGAGTGTGGGATTAATTCTGTATCTGTCTGTGTCTGTTACTGCGTGTGAGTGTGGGATTAATTCTGCATCTGTCTGTGTCTGTTACTGTGTGTGAGTGTGGGATGAATGCTGTATCTGTCAGTGCCTGTTACAGTGTGTGAATGTGGTATTAATTGTGTATCTGTCAGTGTGTGTTACAGTGTGTGAGTGTGGGATAAATTCTGTATCTGTCACTGTCTGATACTGTGCGTGAGTGTGGGAATAATTCTGTAGCTGTCAGTGTCTATTACTGTGTGTGAGTGTGGGATTAATTCTGTATCTGTCACTGTCTGATACTGTGTGTGAGTGTGGGATTAATTCTGTTTCTGTCAGCGTCTGTTACTATGTGTGAGTGTGGGATGGATTCTGTATCTGTCAGTGTCTGTTACTGTGTGTGAGTCTGGTATTAGTTCTGTATCTGTCAGTGTCTGTTAGTGTGTGTGAGTGTGGGTTTAATTCTGTATCTGTCAGTGTTTATTACTGTGTGTGAGTATGGGATTAGCTCTGTATCTGTCAGTGTGTGTTACTGTGTGAGAGTGTGGGATTAATTCTGTATCTGTCAGTGTGTGTTACTGTGAGTGAGTGTGGGATTAATTCAGTATCTGTCACTGTCAGTTACTGTGTGTGTGTGTGGGATTAATTCTCTATCTGTCAGTGTCGGTTACTGTGTGTGAGTGTGGGATTAATTCTGTATCTGTCACTGTCTGTTACTGTGTGTGAGTGTGGGATTAATTCTGTATCTGTCAGTGTCTGTTACTGTGCGTGAGTGTGGGATTAATTCTGCATCTGTCAGTGTGTGTTACTGTGTTTGAGTGTGGGATTAATTCTGTATCTGTCACTGTCTGATACTGTGTGTGCGTGTGGGAATAATTCTGTAACTGTCACTGTCTGTTACTGTGTGTGAGTGTGGGATTAATTCTGTATCTGTCATTGTCTGTTACTGTGCGTGAGTGTGGGATTAATTCTGTATCTGTCAGTGTGTGTTACTGTGTTTGAGTGTGGGATTAATTCTGTATCTGTCACTGTCTGATACTGTGTGTGAGTGTGGGATTAATTCTGTTTCTGTCAGTGTCTGTTACTGTGTGTGAGTGTGGGATCAATTCTGTATCTGTCAGTGTCTGTTACTGTGAGTGAGTGTGGGAATAATTCTGTAACTGTCACTGTCTGTTACTGTGTGTGAGTGTGGGATTAATTCTGTTTCTGTCAGTGTCTGTTACTGTTTGTGAGTGTGGGATTAATTGTGTATCTGTCAGTGTCTGTTAGTGTGTGTGAGTGCGGGATTAATTCTGTTTCTGTCAGTGTCTGTTACTGTGTGTGAGTGTGGGATCAATTCTGTATCTGTCAGTGTCTGTTACTGTGAGTGAGTGTGGGACTAATTCTGTATCTGTCAGTGTCTGTTACTGTGTGTGAGTGTGGGATTAATTATGTATCTGTCAGCGTCTGTGACAATGTGTGAGTGTGGGAAGAATTCTGTATCTGTCAGTGTCTGTTACTGTGTGTGAGTGTGGGATTAATTCTGTATCTGTCTGTGTCTGTTACTGTGTGTGAGTGTGGGATTAATTCTGTATCTGTCAGTGTCTGTTACTGTGTGTGAGTGTGGGACTAATTCTGTATCTGTCAGTGTCTGTTACTGTGTGTGAGTGTGGGCTTAATTATGTATCTGTCAGTGTCTGTGACTATGTGTGAGTGTGGGAAGAATTCTGTATCTGTCAGTGTCTGTTACTGTGTGTGAGTGTGGGATTAATTCTGTATCTGTCTGTGTCTGTTACTGCGTGTGAGTGTGGGATTAATTCTGTATCTGTCTGTGTCTTTTACTGTGTGTGAGTGTGGGATGAATGCTGTATCTGTCAGTGCCTGTTACAGTGTGTGAATGTGGTATTAATTGTGTATCTGTCAGTGTCTGTTACTGTGTGTGAGTGTGGGATGAATTCTGGCTCTGTCAGTGTGTGTTACAGTGTGTGAGTGTGGGATAAATTCTATATCTGTCACTGTCTGATACTGTGCGTGAGTGTGGGAATAATTCTGTAGCTGTCAGTGTCTATTACTGTGTGTGAGTATGGGATTAGCTCTGTATCTGTCAGTGTGTGTTACAGTGTGTGAGTGTGGGATTAATTCTGTATCTGTCAGTGTCTGTTAGTGTGTGTGAGTGTGGGATTAATTCTGTATCTGTCAGTGTCTGTTACTGTGT
Organism: Heterodontus francisci; assembly: GCF_036365525.1. Taxonomy (NCBI): domain Eukaryota; kingdom Metazoa; phylum Chordata; class Chondrichthyes; order Heterodontiformes; family Heterodontidae; genus Heterodontus; species Heterodontus francisci. The sequence goes on from NC_090391.1 coordinate 34,473,765, forward strand.
GTGAGTGTGGGATTAATTCTGTATCTGTCAGTGTGTGTTTCTGTTTTTGAGTGTGGGATTAATTCTGTATCTGTCACTGTCAGAAACTGTGTGTGATTGTGGGATTAATTCTGTATCTGTCAGTGTGTGTTACTGTGTGTGAGTGTGGGATTAATTCTGAATCTGTCACTGTCAGTAACTGTGTGTGAGAGTGGGATTAATTCTGCATCTGTCAGTGTGTGTCACAGTGTGAGAGTGTGGGATTAGTTCTCTATCTGTCAGTGTCTGTTACTGTGTGTGAGCGTGGGAATAATTCTGTATCTGTCACTGTCTGTTACTGTGTGTGACTGTGGGAATAGTTCTGTATCTGTCAGTGTCTGTTACTGTGCGTGAGTGTGGGATTAATTCTGCATCTGTCAGTGTGTGTTACGGTGTTTGAGTGTGGGATTAATTCTGTATCTGTCACTGTCTGATACTGTGTGTGCGTGTGGGAATAATTCTGTAACTGTCACTGTCTGTTACTGTGTGTGAGTGTGGGATTAATTCTGTATCTGTCATTGTCTGTTACTGTGCGTGAGTGTGGGATTAATTCTGTATCTGTCAGTGTGTGTTACTGTGTTTGAGTGTGGGATTAATTCTGTATCTGTCACTGTCTGATACTGTGTGTGAGTGTGGGATTAATTCTGTTTCTGTCAGTGTCTGTTACTGTGTGTGAGTGTGGGATCAATTCTGTATCTGTCAGTGTCTGTTACTGTGAGTGAGTGTGGGACTAATTCTGTATCTGTCAGTGTCTGTTACTGTGTTTGAGTGTGGGATTAATTCTGTATCTGTCACTGTCTGATACTGTGTGTGAGTGTGGGAATAATTCTGTAACTGTCACTGTCTGTTACTGTGTGTGAGTGTGGGATTAATTCTGTTTCTGTCAGTGTCTGTTACTGTTTGTGAGTGTGGGATTAATTGTGTATCTGTCAGTGTCTGTTAGTGTGTGTGAGTGCGGGATTAATTCTGTTTCTGTCAGTGTCTGTGACTATGTGTGAGTGTGGGAAGAATTCTGTATCTGTCAGTGTCTGTTACTGTGTGTGAGTGTGGGATTAATTCTGTATCTGTCTGTGTCTGTTACTGCGTGTGAGTGTGGGATTAATTCTGTATCTGTCTGTGTCTGTTACTGTGTGTGAGTGTGGGATGAATGCTGTATCTGTCAGTGCCTGTTACAGTGTGTGAATGTGGTATTAATTGTGTATCTGTCAGTGTCTGTTACTGTGTGTGAGTGTGGGATGAATTCTGGCTCTGTCAGTGTGTGTTACAGTGTGTGAGTGTGGGATAAATTCTGTATTTGTCACTGTCTGATACTGTGCGTGAGTGTGGGAATAATTCTGTAGCTGTCAGTGTCTATTACTGTGTGTGAGTATGGGATTAGCTCTGTATCTGTCAGTGTGTGTTACAGTGTGTGAGTGTGGGATTAATTCTGTATCTGTCAGTGTCTGTTAGTGTGTGTGAGTGTGGGATTAATTCTGTATCTGTCAGTGTCTGTTACTGTGTGTGAGTGTGGGATTAATTCTGTATCTGTCAGTGTGTGTTTCTGTTTTTGAGTGTGGGATTAATTCTGTATCTGTCACTGTCAGAAACTGTGTGTGATTGTGGGATTAATTCTGTATCTGTCAGTGTGTGTTACTGTGTGTGAGTGTGGGATTAATTCTGAATCTGTCACTGTCAGTAACTGTGTGTGAGAGTGGGATTAATTCTGCATCTGTCAGTGTGTGTCACAGTGTGAGAGTGTGGGATTAGTTCTCTATCTGTCAGTGTCTGTTACTGTGTGTGAGCGTGGGAATAATTCTGTATCTGTCACTGTCTGTTACTGTGTGTGACTGTGGGAATAGTTCTGTATCTGTCAGTGTCTGTTACTGTGCGTGAGTGTGGGATTAATTCTGCATCTGTCAGTGTGTGTTACTGTGTTTGAGTGTGGGATTAATTCTGTATCTGTCACTGTCTGATACTGTGTGTGCGTGTGGGAATAATTCTGTAACTGTCACTGTCTGTTACTGTGTGTGAGTGTGGGACTAATTCTGTATCTGTCAGTGTCTGTTACTGCGTGTGAGTGTGGGATTAATTCTGTATCTGTCTGTGTCTTTTACTGTGTGTGAGTGTGGGATGAATGCTGTATCTGTCAGTGCCTGTTACAGTGTGTGAATGTGGTATTAATTGTGTATCTGTCAGTGTCTGTTACTGTGTGTGAGTGTGGGATGAATTCTGGCTCTGTCAGTGTGTGTTACAGTGTGTGAGTGTGGGATAAATTCTATATCTGTCACTGTCTGATACTGTGCGTGAGTGTGGGAATAATTCTGTAGCTGTCAGTGTCTATTACTGTGTGTGAGTATGGGATTAGCTCTGTATCTGTCAGTGTGTGTTACAGTGTGTGAGTGTGGGATTAATTCTGTATCTGTCAGTGTCTGTTAGTGTGTGTGAGTGTGGGATTAATTCTGTATCTGTCAGTGTCTGTTACTGTGTGTGAGTGTGGGATTAATTCTGTATCTGTCAGTGTGTGTTTCTGTTTTTGAGTGTGGGATTAATTCTGTATCTGTCACTGTCAGAAACTGTGTGTGATTGTGGGATTAATTCTGTATCTGTCAGTGTGTGTTACTGTGTGTGAGTGTGGGATTAATTCTGAATCTGTCACTGTCAGTAACTGTGTGTGAGAGTGGGATTAATTCTGCATCTGTCAGTGTGTGTCACAGTGTGAGAGTGTGGGATTAGTTCTCTATCTGTCAGTGTCTGTTACTGTGTGTGAGCGTGGGAATAATTCTGTATCTGTCACTGTCTGTTACTGTGTGTGACTGTGGGAATAGTTCTGTATCTGTCAGTGTCTGTTACTGTGCGTGAGTGTGGGATTAATTCTGCATCTGTCAGTGTGTGTTACGGTGTTTGAGTGTGGGATTAATTCTGTATCTGTCACTGTCTGATACTGTGTGTGCGTGTGGGAATAATTCTGTAACTGTCACTGTCTGTTACTGTGTGTGAGTGTGGGATTAATTCTGTATCTGTCATTGTCTGTTACTGTGCGTGAGTGTGGGATTAATTCTGTATCTGTCAGTGTGTGTTACTGTGTTTGAGTGTGGGATTAATTCTGTATCTGTCACTGTCTGATACTGTGTGTGAGTGTGGGATTAATTCTGTTTCTGTCAGTGTCTGTTACTGTGTGTGAGTGTGGGATCAATTCTGTATCTGTCAGTGTCTGTTACTGTGAGTGAGTGTGGGACTAATTCTGTATCTGTCAGTGTCTGTTACTGTGTTTGAGTGTGGGATTAATTCTGTATCTGTCACTGTCTGATACTGTGTGTGAGTGTGGGAATAATTCTGTAACTGTCACTGTCTGTTACTGTGTGTGAGTGTGGGATTAATTCTGTTTCTGTCAGTGTCTGTTACTGTTTGTGAGTGTGGGATTAATTGTGTATCTGTCAGTGTCTGTTAGTGTGTGTGAGTGCGGGATTAATTCTGTTTCTGTCAGTGTCTGTGACTATGTGTGAGTGTGGGAAGAATTCTGTATCTGTCAGTGTCTGTTACTGTGTGTGAGTGTGGGATTAATTCTGTATCTGTCTGTGTCTGTTACTGCGTGTGAGTGTGGGATTAATTCTGTATCTGTCTGTGTCTGTTACTGTGTGTGAGTGTGGGATGAATGCTGTATCTGTCAGTGCCTGTTACAGTGTGTGAATGTGGTATTAATTGTGTATCTGTCAGTGTCTGTTACTGTGTGTGAGTGTGGGATGAATTCTGGCTCTGTCAGTGTGTGTTACAGTGTGTGAGTGTGGGATAAATTCTGTATTTGTCACTGTCTGATACTGTGCGTGAGTGTGGGAATAATTCTGTAGCTGTCAGTGTCTATTACTGTGTGTGAGTATGGGATTAGCTCTGTATCTGTCAGTGTGTGTTACAGTGTGTGAGTGTGGGATTAATTCTGTATCTGTCAGTGTCTGTTAGTGTGTGTGAGTGTGGGATTAATTCTGTATCTGTCAGTGTCTGTTACTGTGTGTGAGTGTGGGATTAATTCTGTATCTGTCAGTGTGTGTTTCTGTTTTTGAGTGTGGGATTAATTCTGTATCTGTCACTGTCAGAAACTGTGTGTGATTGTGGGATTAATTCTGTATCTGTCAGTGTGTGTTACTGTGTGTGAGTGTGGGATTAATTCTGAATCTGTCACTGTCAGTAACTGTGTGTGAGAGTGGGATTAATTCTGCATCTGTCAGTGTGTGTCACAGTGTGAGAGTGTGGGATTAGTTCTCTATCTGTCAGTGTCTGTTACTGTGTGTGAGCGTGGGAATAATTCTGTATCTGTCACTGTCTGTTACTGTGTGTGACTGTGGGAATAGTTCTGTATCTGTCAGTGTCTGTTACTGTGCGTGAGTGTGGGATTAATTCTGCATCTGTCAGTGTGTGTTACTGTGTTTGAGTGTGGGATTAATTCTGTATCTGTCACTGTCTGATACTGTGTGTGCGTGTGGGAATAATTCTGTAACTGTCACTGTCTGTTACTGTGTGTGAGTGTGGGACTAATTCTGTATCTGTCAGTGTCTGTTACTGTGTGTGAGTGTGGGCTTAATTCTGGCTCTGTCAGTGTGTGTTACAGTGTGTGAGTGTGGGATAAATTCTATATCTGTCACTGTCTGATACTGTGCGTGAGTGTGGGAATAATTCTGTAGCTGTCAGTGTCTATTACTGTGTGTGAGTATGGGATTAGCTCTGTATCTGTCAGTGTGTGTTACAGTGTGTGAGTGTGGGATTAATTCTGTATCTGTCAGTGTCTGTTAGTGTGTGTGAGTGTGGGATTAATTCTGTATCTGTCAGTGTCTGTTACTGTGTGTGAGTGTGGGATTAATTCTGTATCTGTCAGTGTGTGTTTCTGTTTTTGAGTGTGGGATTAATTCTGTATCTGTCACTGTCAGAAACTGTGTGTGATTGTGGGATTAATTCTGTATCTGTCAGTGTGTGTTACTGTGTGTGAGTGTGGGATTAATTCTGAATCTGTCACTGTCAGTAACTGTGTGTGAGAGTGGGATTAATTCTGCATCTGTCAGTGTGTGTCACAGTGTGAGAGTGTGGGATTAGTTCTCTATCTGTCAGTGTCTGTTACTGTGTGTGAGCGTGGGAATAATTCTGTATCTGTCACTGTCTGTTACTGTGTGTGACTGTGGGAATAGTTCTGTATCTGTCAGTGTCTGTTACTGTGCGTGAGTGTGGGATTAATTCTGCATCTGTCAGTGTGTGTTACGGTGTTTGAGTGTGGGATTAATTCTGTATCTGTCACTGTCTGATACTGTGTGTGCGTGTGGGAATAATTCTGTAACTGTCACTGTCTGTTACTGTGTGTGAGTGTGGGATTAATTCTGTATCTGTCATTGTCTGTTACTGTGCGTGAGTGTGGGATTAATTCTGTATCTGTCAGTGTGTGTTACTGTGTTTGAGTGTGGGATTAATTCTGTATCTGTCACTGTCTGATACTGTGTGTGAGTGTGGGATTAATTCTGTTTCTGTCAGTGTCTGTTACTGTGTGTGAGTGTGGGATCAATTCTGTATCTGTCAGTGTCTGTTACTGTGAGTGAGTGTGGGACTAATTCTGTATCTGTCAGTGTCTGTTACTGTGTTTGAGTGTGGGATTAATTCTGTATCTGTCACTGTCTGATACTGTGTGTGAGTGTGGGAATAATTCTGTAACTGTCACTGTCTGTTACTGTGTGTGAGTGTGGGATTAATTCTGTTTCTGTCAGTGTCTGTTACTGTTTGTGAGTGTGGGATTAATTGTGTATCTGTCAGTGTCTGTTAGTGTGTGTGAGTGCGGGATTAATTCTGTTTCTGTCAGTGTCTGTGACTATGTGTGAGTGTGGGAAGAATTCTGTATCTGTCAGTGTCTGTTACTGTGTGTGAGTGTGGGATTAATTCTGTATCTGTCTGTGTCTGTTACTGCGTGTGAGTGTGGGATTAATTCTGTATCTGTCTGTGTCTGTTACTGTGTGTGAGTGTGGGATGAATGCTGTATCTGTCAGTGCCTGTTACAGTGTGTGAATGTGGTATTAATTGTGTATCTGTCAGTGTCTGTTACTGTGTGTGAGTGTGGGATGAATTCTGGCTCTGTCAGTGTGTGTTACAGTGTGTGTGTGTGGGATAAATTCTGTATTTGTCACTGTCTGATACTGTGCGTGAGTGTGGGAATAATTCTGTAGCTGTCAGTGTCTATTACTGTGTGTGAGTATGGGATTAGCTCTGTATCTGTCAGTGTGTGTTACAGTGTGTGAGTGTGGGATTAATTCTGTATCTGTCAGTGTCTGTTAGTGTGTGTGAGTGTGGGATTAATTCTGTATCTGTCAGTGTCTGTTACTGTGTGTGAGTGTGGGATTAATTCTGTATCTGTCAGTGTGTGTTTCTGTTTTTGAGTGTGGGATTAATTCTGTATCTGTCACTGTCAGAAACTGTGTGTGATTGTGGGATTAATTCTGTATCTGTCAGTGTGTGTTACTGTGTGTGAGTGTGGGATTAATTCTGAATCTGTCACTGTCAGTAACTGTGTGTGAGAGTGGGATTAATTCTGCATCTGTCAGTGTGTGTCACAGTGTGAGAGTGTGGGATTAGTTCTCTATCTGTCAGTGTCTGTTACTGTGTGTGAGCGTGGGAATAATTCTGTATCTGTCACTGTCTGTTACTGTGTGTGACTGTGGGAATAGTTCTGTATCTGTCAGTGTCTGTTACTGTGCGTGAGTGTGGGATTAATTCTGCATCTGTCAGTGTGTGTTACTGTGTTTGAGTGTGGGATTAATTCTGTATCTGTCACTGTCTGATACTGTGTGTGCGTGTGGGAATAATTCTGTAACTGTCACTGTCTGTTACTGTGTGTGAGTGTGGGATTAATTCTGTATCTGTCATTGTCTGTTACTGTGCGTGAGTGTGGGATTAATTCTGTATCTGTCAGTGTGTGTTACTGTGTTTGAGTGTGGGATTAATTCTGTATCTGTCACTGTCTGATACTGTGTGTGAGTGTGGGATTAATTCTGTATCTGTCAGTGTCTGCTACTGTGAGTGAGTGTGGGACTAATTCTGTATCTGTCAGTGTCTGTTACTGTGTTTGAGTGTGGGATTAATTCTGTATCTGTCACTGTCTGATACTGTGTGTGAGTGTGGGAATAATTCTGTAACTGTCACTGTCTGTTACTGTGTGTGAGTGTGGGATTAATTCTGTTTCTGTCAGTGTCTGTTACTGTTTGTGAGTGTGGGATTAATTGTGTATCTGTCAGTGTCTGTTAGTGTGTGTGAGTGCGGGATTAATTCTGTTTCTGTCAGTGTCTGTTACTGTGTGTGAGTGTGGGATCAATTCTGTATCTGTCAGTGTCTGTTACTGTGAGTGAGTGTGGGACTAATTCTGTATCTGTCAGTGTCTGTTACTGTGTGTGAGTGTGGGATTAATTATGTATCTGTCAGCGTCTGTGACTATGTGTGAGTGTGGGAAGAATTCTGTATCTGTCATTGTCTGTTACTGTGTGTGAGTGTGGGATTAATTGTGTATCTGTCTGTGTCTGTTACTGTGTGTGAGTGTGGGATTAATTCTGTATCTGTCAGTGTCTGTTACTGTGTGTGAGTGTGGGACTAATTCTGTATCTGTCAGTGTCTGTTACTGTGTGTGAGTGTGGGATTAATTATGTATCTGTCAGCGTCTGTGACTATGTGTGAGTGTGGGAAGAATTCTGTATCTGTCAGTGTCTGTTACTGTGTGTGAGTGTGGGATTAATTCTGTATCTGTCTGTGTCTGTTACTGCGTGTGAGTGTGGGATTAATTCTGTATCTGCCTGTGTCTGTTACTGCGTGTGAGTGTGGGATGAATGCTGTATCTGTCAGTGCCTGTTACAGTGTGTGAATGTGGTATTAATTGTGTATCTGTCAGTGTCTGTTACTGTGTGTGAGTGTGGGATGAATTCTGGCTCTGTCAGTGTGTGTTACAGTGTGTGAGTGTGGGATTAATTCTGTATCTGTCACTGTCTGATACTGTGTGTGAGTGTGGGAATAATTCTGTATCTGTCAGTGTCTATTACTGTGTGTGAGTATGGGATTAGCTCTGTATCTGTCAGTGTGTGTTACAGTGTGTGAGTGTGGGATTAATTCTGTATCTGTCAGTGTCTGTTAGTGTGTGTGAGTGTGGGATTAATTCTGTATCTGTCAGTGTCTGTTACTGTGTGTGAGTGTGAGATTAATTCTGTATCTGTCAGTGTGTGTTACTGTTTTTGAGTGTGGGATTAATTCTGTATCTGTCACTGTCAGAAACTGTGTGTGATTGTGGGATTAATTCTGTATCTGTCAGTGTGTGTTACTGTGTGTGAGTGTGGGATTAATTCTGAATCTGTCACTGTCAGTTACTGTGTGTGAGAGTGGGATTAATTCTGCATCTGTCAGTGTGTGTCACAGTGTGAGAGTGTGGGATTAGTTCTCTATCTGTCAGTGTCTGTTACTGTGTGTGAGCGTGGGAATAATTCTGTATCTGTCACTGTCTGTTACTGTGTGTGACTGTGGGAATAGTTCTGTATCTGTCAATGTCTGTTACTGTGTGTGAGTGTGGGATTAATTCTGTATCTGCCAGTGTCTGTTACTGTGTGTGAGTGCGGGATTAATACTGCATCTGTCAGTGTCTGTTACTGTGTGTGAGTGTGGGATTAATTCTGTATCTGTCACTGTCTGATACTGTGTGTGAGTGTGGGATTAATACTGCATCTGTCAGTGTCTGTTACTGTGTGTGAGTGTGGGATTAATTGTGTATCTGTCAGTGTCTGTTACTGTGTGTGAGTGTGGGACTAATTCTGTATCTGTCAGTGACAGTTACTGTGTGTGAGTGTGGGATTAATTCTGTTTCTGTCAGCGTCTGTAACTATGTGTGAGTGTGGGATGAATGCTGTATCTGTCAGTGCCTGTTACAGTGTGTGAATGTGGTATTAATTGTGTATCTGTCAGTGTCTGTTACTGTGTGTGAGTGTGGGATGAATTCTGGCTCTGTCAGTGTGTGTTACAGTGTGTGAGTGTGGGATTAATTCTGTATCTGTCAGTGTCTGATACTGTGTGTGAGTGTGGGAATAATTCTGTAACTTTCACTGTCTGCTACTGTGTGTGAGTGTGGGATTAATTCTGTATCTGTCAGTGTCTGTTACTGTCTGTGAGTGTGGCATTAATTCTGTATCTGTCAGTGTCTGTTAATGTCAGTGAGTGTGGGATGAATTCTGTTTCTGTCAGCGTCTGTTACTATGTGTGAGTGTGGGTTGGATTCTGTATCTGTCAGTGTCTGTTACTGTGTGTGAGTCTGGTATTAGTTCTGTTTCTGTCAGTGTCTGTTAGTGTGTGTGAGTGTGGGATTAATTCTGTATCTGTCAGTGTCTATTACTGTGTGTGAGTATGGGATTAGCTCTGTATCTGTCAGTGTGTGTTACTGTGTGAGAGTGTGGGATTAATTCTGTATCTGTCAGTGTGTGTTTCTGTGAGTGAGTGTGGGATTAATTCTGCATCTGTCACTGCAGTTACTGTGTGTGAGTGTGGGATTAATTCTCTATCTGTTAGTGTCGGTTACTGTGTGTGAGTGTGGGATTAATTCTGTATCTGTCACTGCCTGTTACTGTGTGTGAGTGTGGGATTAATTCTGTATCTGTCAGTGTCTGTTACTGTGCGTGAGTGTGGGATTAATTCTGTATCTGTCAGCGTGTGTTACTGTGTTTGAGTGTGGGATTAATTCTGTATCTGTCACTGTCTGATACTGTGTGTGAGTGTGGGAATAATTCTGTAACTGTCACTGTCTGTTACTGTGTGTGAGTGTGGGATTAATTCTGTATCTGTCAGTGTCTGTTACTGTGCGTGAGTGTGCGATTAATTCTGTATCTGTCAGTGTGTGTTACTGTGTTTGAGTGTGGCATTAATTCTGTATCTGTCACTGTCTGATACTGTGTGTGAGTGTGGGATTAATTCTGTACCTGTCACTGTCTGATACTGTGTGTGAGTGTGGGATTAATTCTGTTTCTGTCAGCGTCTGTTACTATGTGTGAGTGTGGGATGGATTCTGTATCTGTCAGTGGCTGTTACTGTGTGTGAGTCTGGTATTAGTTCTGTATCTGTCAGTGTCTGTTAGTGTGTGTGAGTGTGGGATTAATTCTGTATCTGTCAGTGTCTATTACTGTGTGTGAGTATGGGATTAGCTCTGTATCTGTAAGTGTGTGTTACTGTGTGAGAGTGTGGGATTAATTCTGTATCTGTCAGTGTGTGTTACTGTGAGTGAGTGTGGGATTAATTCTGTATCTGTCACTGTCAGTTACTGTGTGTGGGTGTGGGATTAATTCTCTATCTGTCAGTGTCGGTTACTGTGTGTGAGTGTGGGATTAATTCTGTATCTGTCACTGTCTGTTACTGTGTGTGAGTGTGGGATTAATTCTGTATCTGTCAGTGTCTGTTACTGTGCGTGAGTGTGGGATTAATTCTGCATCTGTCAGTGTGTGTTACTGTGTTTGAGTGTGGGATTAATTCTGTATCTGTCACTGTCTGATACTGTGTGTGCGTGTGGGAATAATTCTGTAACTGTCACTGTCTGTTACTGTGTGTGAGTGTGGGATTAATTCTGTATCTGTCATTGTCTGTTACTGTGCGTGAGTGTGGGATTAATTCTGTATCTGTCAGTGTGTGTTACTGTGTTTGAGTGTGGGATTAATTCTGTATCTGTCACTGTCTGATACTGTGTGTGAGTGTGGGACTAATTCTGTATCTGTCAGTGTCTGTTACTGTGTTTGAGTGTGGGATTAATTCTGTATCTGTCACTGTCTGATACTGTGTGTGAGTGTGGGAATAATTCTGTAACTGTCACTGTCTGTTACTGTGTGTGAGTGTGGGATTAATTCTGTTTCTGTCAGTGTCTGTTACTGTTTGTGAGTGTGGGATTAATTGTATATCTGTCAGTGTCTGTTAGTGTGTGTGAGTGCGGGATTAATTGTGTCTCTGTCAGTGTCTGTTACTGTGTGTGAGTGTGGGATTAATTCTGTTTCTGTCAGTGTCTGTTACTGTGTGTGAGTGTGGGATCAATTCTGTATCTGTCAGTGTCTGTTACTGTGAGTGAGTGTGGGACTAATTCTGCATCTGTCAGTGTCTGTTACTGTGTGTGAGTGTGGGATTAATTATGTATCTGTCAGCGTCTGTGACTATGTGTGAGTGTGGGAAGAACTCTGTATCTGTCAGTGTCTGTTACTGTGTGTGAGTGTGGGATTAATTCTGTATCTGTCTGTGTCTGTTACTGTGTGTGAGTGTGGGATTAATTCTGTATCTGTCAGTGTCTGTTACTGTGTGTGAGTGTGGGACTAATTCTGTATCTGTCAGTGTCTGTTACTGTTTGTGAGTGTGGGATTAATTATGTATCTGTCAGCGTCTGTGACTATGTGTGAGTGTGGGAAGAATTCTGTATCTGTCAGTGTCTGTTACAGTGTGTCAGTGTGGGATTAATTCTGTATCTGTCTGTGTCTGTTACTGTGTGTGAGTGTGGGATTAATTCTGTATCTGTCTGTGTCTGTTACTGTGTGTGAGTGTGGGATGAATGTTGTATCTGTCAGTGCCTGTTACAGTGTGTGAATGTGGTATTAATTGTGTATCTGTCAGTGTCTGTTACTGTGTGTGAGTGTGGGATGAATTCTGTATCTGTCACTGTCTATTACTTTGTGTGAGTCTGGGAATAGTTCTGTATCTGTCAGTGTCTGTTACTGTGTGTGAGTGTGGGATTAATTCTGTATCTGTCAGTGTGTGTTACTGTGTTTGAGTGTGGGATTAATTCTGTATCTGTCAGCGTCTGTGACTATGTGTGAGTGTGGGAAGAATTCTGTATCTGTCAGTGTCTGTTACTGTGTGTGAGTGTGGGATTAATTCTGTATCTGTCTGTGTATGTTACTGTGTGTGAGTGTGGGATTAATTCTGTATCTGTCAGTGTCTGTTACTGTGTGTGAGTGTGGGATTAATTCTGTTTCTGTCAGTGTCTGTTACTGTGTGTGTGTGTATGGGATTATTACTCTATCTGTCACTGTCTGATACTATGTGTGAGTGTGGGATTAATTCTGTATCTTTCAGTGTCTGTTACTATGTGTGAGCGTGGGAATAATTCTGTATCTGTCACTGTCTGTTACTGTGTGTGAGTGTGGGAATAGTTCTGTATCTGTCAGTGTCTGTTACTGTGTGTGAGTGTGGGATTAATTCTGTATCTGTCAGTTTGTGTTACTGTGTTTGAGGGTGGGATTAATTCTGTATCTGTCACTGTCTGATACTGAGTGTGAGTGTGGGAATAAATCTGTAACTGTCACTGTCTGTTGCTGTGTGTGAGTGTGGGATTAATTATGTATCTGTCAGTGTCTGTCACTGTGTGTGAGTGTGGGATTAATTCTGTATCTGTCAGCGTCTGTGACTATGTGTGAGTGTGGGAAGAAATCTGTATCTGTCAGTGTCTGTTACTGTGTGTGAGTGTGGGATTAATTCTGTATCTGTCTGTGTCTGTTACTGTGTGTGAGTGTGGGATTAATTCTGTATCTGTCAGTGTCTGTTACTGTGTGTGAGTGTGGGATTAATTCTGTTTCTGTCAGTGTCTGTTACTGTGTGTGTGTGTATGGGATTATTACTCTATCTGTCACTGTCTGATACTATGTGTGAGTGTGGGATTAATTCTGTATCTTTCAGTGTCTGTTACTGTGTGTGAGCGTGGGTATAATTCTGTATCTGTCACTGTCTGTTACTGTGTGTGAGTGTGGGAATAGTTCTGTATCTGTCAGTGTCTGTTACTGTGTGTGAGTGTAGGATTAATTCTGTATCTTTCAGTTTGTGTTACTGTGTTTGAGTGTGGGCTTAATTCTGTATCTGTCACTGTCTGATACTGTGTGTGAGTGTGGGAATAAATCTGTAACTGTCACTGTCTGTTGCTGTGTGTGAGTGTGGGATTAATTATGTATCTGTCAGTGTCTGTCACTGTGTCTGAGTGTGGGATTAATTCTGTATCTGTCAGTGTCTGTTACTGTGTGTGAGTGTGGGATTATTTCTGTATCTGTCTGTGTCTGTCACTGTGTGTGCGTGTGGGATTAATTCTGTATTTGTCAGTGTCTGTTACTGTGTGTGAGCGTGGGAATAATTCTGTATCTGTCACTGTCTGTTACTGTGTGTGAGTGTGTGAATAGTTCTTTATCAGTCAGTGTTTGTTACTGTGTGTGAGTGTGGTATTAATTCTGTATCTGTCACTGTCTGTTACTGTGTGTGAGTGTGGGATCAATTCTGTATCTGTCAGTGTCTGTTGCTGTGTGTGAGTGTGGGATTAATTCTGTGTCTGTCAGTGTCTGTTACTGTGTGTGTGTGTGTATGGGATTATTACTCTATCTGTCACTGTCTGATACTATGTGTGAGTGTGGGATTAATTCTGTATCTGTCAGTGTCTGTTACTGTGTGTGACCGTGGGAATAATTCTGTATCTGTCAGTGTGTGTTACTGTGTTTGAGTGTGGGATTAATTCTGTATCTGTCAGCGTCTGTGACTATGTGTGAGTGTGGGAAGAATTCTGTATCTGTCAGTGTCTGTTACTGTGTGTGAGTGTGGGATTAATTCTGTATCTGTCTGTGTCTGTTACTGTGTGTGAGTGTGGGATTAATTCTGTATCTGCCAGTGTCTGTTACTGTGTGTGAGTGTGGGATTAATTCTGTTTCTGTCAGTGTCTGTTACTGTGTGTGTGTGTATGGGATTATTACTCTATCTGTCACTGTCTGATACTATGTGTGAGTGTGGGATTAATTCTGTATCTTTCAGTGTCTGTTACTATGTGTGAGCGTGGGAATAATTCTGTATCTGTCACTGTCTGTTACTGTGTGTGAGTGTGGGAATAGTTCTGTATCTGTCAGTGTCTGTTACTGTGTGTGAGTGTGGGATTAATTCTGTATCTGTCAGTTTGTGTTACTGTGTTTGAGTGTGGGATTAATTCTGTATCTGTCACTGTCTGATACTGTGTGTGAGTGTGGGAATAAATCTGTAACTGTCACTGTCTGTTGCTGTGTGTGAGTGTGGGATTAATTATTTATCTGTCAGTGTCTGTCACTGTGTGTGAGTGTGGGATTAATTCTGTATCTGTCAGTGTCTGTTACTGTGTGTGAGTGTGGGATTATTTCTGTATCTGTCTGTGTCTGTCACTGTGTGTGAGTGTGGGATTAATTCTGTATTTGTCACTGTCTGTTACTGTGTGTGAGTGTGGGAATAGTTCTGTATCAGTCAGTGTCTGTTACTGTGTGTGAGTGTGGGATTAATTTTGTATCTGTCACTGTCTGTTACTGTGTGTGAGTGTGGGATTAATTCTGTATCTGTCAGTGTCTGTTACTGTGTGTGAGTGTGGGATTAATTCTGTGTCTGTCAGTGTCTGTTACTGTGTGTGTGTGTATGGGATTATTACTCTATCTGTCACTGTCTGATACTATGTGTGAGTGTGGGATTAATTCTGCATCTGTCAGTGTGTGTCACTGTGTGTGAGTGTGGGATTAGTTTTCTATCTGTCAGTGTCTGTTACTGTGTGTGAGTGAGGGATTAATTCTATATCCGCCACCGTCTGTTACTATGTGTGAGTGTGGGATTAATTCTGTATCTGTCCGTGTCTGTTACTGTGTGTGAGTGTGGGATTAATTATGTGTCTGTCAGTGTCTGTTACTGTTTGTGTGTGTATGGGATTATTACTCTATCTTTGACTGCCTGATACTATGTGTGAGTGTGGGATTAATTCCGTATCTTTCAGTGTCTGTTACTGTGTGTGAGTGTGGTATTAATTCTGCATCTGTCAGTGTCTGTTACTGTGTGTGAGTGTGGGATTAATTATGTATCTGTCAGTGTCTGTTACTGTGTGTGAGTGTGGTATTAATTCTGCATCTGTCAGTGTCTGTTACTGTGTGTGAGTGTGGGATTATTTCTGCATCTCTCAGTGTCTGTTACTGTGTGTGAGTGTGGGATTATTTCTGTATGTGTCTGTGTCTGTTCCTGTGTGGGAGTGTGGGACTAATTCTGTATCTGTCAGTGACTGTTACTGTCTGTGAGTGTGGGATTAATTCTGTGTCTGTCAGCGTCTGTTACTATGTGTGAGTGTGGGAGGAATTCTGTATCTGTCAGTGTCTGTTACTCTGCGTGAGTCTGGTTTTAATTCTGTATCTGTCAGTGTCTGTTAGTGTGTGTGAGTGTGGGAATAGTTCTGTATCAGTCAGTGTCTGTTACTGTGTGTGAGTGTGGGATTAATTCTGTATCTGTCACTGTCTGTTACTGTGTGTGAGTGTGGGATCAATTCTGTATCTGCCAGTGTCTGTTACTGTGTGTGAGTGTGGGATTAATTATGTGTCTGTCAGTGTCTGTTACTGTGTGTGTGTGTATGGGATTATTACTCTATCTGTCACTGTCTGATACTAGGTGTGAGTGTGGGATTAATTCCGTATCTGTCAGTGTCTGTTACTGTGTGTGACCGTGGGAATAATTCTGTATCTGTCACTGTCTATTACTGTGTGTGAGTCTGGGAATAGTTCTGTATCTGTCAGTGTCTGTTACTGTGTGTGAGTGTGGGATTAATTCTGTATCTGTCAGTGTGTGTTACTGTGTTTGAGTGTGGGATTAATTCTGTATCTGTCAGCGTCTGTGACTATGTGTGAGTGTGGGAAGAATTCTGTATCTGTCTGTGTCTGTTACTGTGTGTGAGTGTGGGATTAATTCTGTATCTGTCTGTGTCTGTTCATGTGTGTGAGTGTGGGATTAATTCTGTATCTGTCAGTGTCTGTTACTGTGTGTGAGTGTGGGATTAATTCTGTTTCTGTCAGTGTCTGTTACTGTGTGTGTGTGTATGGGATTATTACTCTATCTGTCACTGTCTGATACTATGTGTGAGTGTGGGATTAGTTCTGTATCTTGCAGTGTCTGTTACTGTGTGTGAGCGTGGGAATAATTCTGTATCTGTCACTGTCTGTTACTGTGTGTGAGTGTGGGAATAGTTCTATATCTGTCAGTGTCTGTTACTGTGTGTGAGTGTGGGATTAATTCTGTATCTGTCAGTTTGTGTGACTGTGTTTGAGTGTGGGATTAATTCTGCATCTGTCACTGTCTGATACTGTGTGTGAGTGTGGGAATAAATCTGTAACTGTCACTGTCTGTTGCTATGTGTGAGTGTGGGATTGATTATGTATCTGTCAGTGTCTGTCACTGTGTGTGAGTGTGGGATTAATTCTGTATCTGTCAGTGTCTGTTACTGTGTGTGAGTGTGGGATTATTTCTGTATCTGTCTGTGTCTGTCACTGTGTGTGCGTGTGGGATTAATTCTGTATTTGTCAGTGTCTGTTACTGTGTGTGAGCGTGGGAATAATTCTGTATCTGTCACTGTCTGTTACTGTGTGTGAGTGTGGGAATAGTTCTGTATCAGTCAGTGTCTGTTACTGTGTGTGAGTGTGGGATTAATTCTGTATCTGTCACTGTCTGTTACTGTGTGTGAGTGTGGGATTAATTCTGTATCTGTCAGTGTCTGTTACTGTGTGTGAGTGTGGGATTAATTCTGTGTCTGTCAGTGTCTGTTACTGTGTGTGTGTGTATGGGATTATTACTCTATCTGTCACTGTCTGATACTATGTGTGAGCGTGGGATTAATTCTGCATCTGTCAGTGTGTGTCACTGTGTGTGAGTGTGGGATTAGTTTTCTATCTGTCAGTGTCTGTTACTGTGTGTGAGTGAGGGATTAATTCTATATCCGCCACCGTCTGTTACTATGTGTGAGTGTGGGATTAATTCTGTATCTGTCCGTGTCTGTTACTGTGTGTGAGTGTGGGATTAATTATGTGTCTGTCAGTGTCTGTTACTGTTTGTGTGTGTATGGGATTATTACTCTATCTTTCACTGCCTGATACTATGTGTGAGTGTGGGATTAATTCTGTATCTTTCAGTGTCTGTTACTGTGTGTGAGTGTGGTATTAATTCTGCATCTGTCAGTGTCTGTTACTGTGTGTGAGTGTGGGATTAATTATGTATCTGTCAGTGTCTGTTACTGTGTGTGAGTGTGGTATTAATTCTGCATCTGTCAGTGTCTGTTACTGTGTGTGAGTGTGGGATTATTTCTGCATCTGTCAGTGTCTGTTACTATGTGTGAGTGTGGGATTATTTCTGTATGTGTCTGTGTCTGTTCCTGTGTGTGAGTGTGGGACTAATTCTGTATCTGTCAGTGACTGTTACTGTCTGTGAGTGTGGGATTAATTCTGTGTCTGTCAGCGTCTGTTACTATGTGTGAGTGTGGGAGGAATTCTGTATCTGTCAGTGTCTGTTACTCTGCGTGAGTCTGGTTTTAATTCTGTATCTGTCAGTGTCTGTTAGTGTGTGTGAGTGTGGGAATAGTTCTGTATCAGTCAGTGTCTGTTTCTGTGTGTGAGTGTGGGATTAATTCTGTATCTGTCACTGTCTGTTACTGTGTGTGAGTGTGGGATTAATTCTGTATCTGTCAGTGTCTGTTACTGTGTGTGAGTGTGGGATTAATTCTGTGTCTGTCAGTGTCTGTTACTGTGTGTGTGTGTGTATGGGATTATTACTCTATCTGTCACTGTCTGATACTATGTGTGAGTGTGGGATTAATTCTGTATCTGTCAGTGTCTGTTACTGTGTGTGACCGTGGGAATAATTCTGTATCTGTCACTGTCTATTACTGTGTGTGAGTCTGGGAATAGTTCTGTATCTGTCAGTGTCTGTTACTGTGTGTGAGTGTGGGATTAATTCTGTATCTGTCAGTGTGTGTTACTGTGTTTGAGTGTGGAATTAATTCTGTATCTGTCAGCGTCTGTAACTATGTGTGAGTGTGGGAAGAATTCTGTATCTGTCAGTGTCTGTTACTGTGTGTGAGTGTGGGATTAATTCTGTATCTGTCTGTGTCTGTTACTGTGTGTGAGTGTGGGATTAATTCTGTATCTGTCAGTGTCTGTTACTGTGTGTGAGTGTGGGATTAATTCTGTATCTGTCAGTGTGTGTAACTGTGTTTGAGTGTGGGATTAATTCTGTATCTGTCACTGTCTGATACTGAGTGTGAGTGTGGGAATAAATCTGTAACTGTCACTGTCTGTTGCTGTGTGTGAGTGTGGGATTAATTATGTATCTGTCAGTGTCTGTCACTGTGTGTGAGTGTGGGATTAATTCTGTATCTGTCAGCGTCTGTGACTATGTGTGAGTGTGGGAAGAAATCTGTATCTGTCAGTGTCTGTTACTGTGTGTGAGTGTGGGATTAATTCTGTATCTGTCTGTGTCTGTTACTGTGTGTGAGTGTGGGATTAATTCTGTATCTGTCAGTGTCTGTTACTGTGTGTGAGTGTGGGATTAATTCTGTTTCTGTCAGTGTCTGTTACTGTGTGTGTGTGTATGGGATTATTACTCTATCTGTCACTGTCTGATACTATGTGTGAGTGTGGGATTAATTCTGTATCTTTCAGTGTCTGTTACTGTGTGTGAGCGTGGGTATAATTCTGTATCTGTCACTGTCTGTTACTGTGTGTGAGTGTGGGAATAGTTCTGTATCTGTCAGTGTCTGTTACTGTGTGTGAGTGTAGGATTAATTCTGTATCTTTCAGTTTGTGTTACTGTGTTTGAGTGTGGGCTTAATTCTGTATCTGTCACTGTCTGATACTGTGTGTGAGTGTGGGAATAAATCTGTAACTGTCACTGTCTGTTGCTGTGTGTGAGTGTGGGATTAATTATGTATCTGTCAGTGTCTGTCACTGTGTCTGAGTGTGGGATTAATTCTGTATCTGTCAGTGTCTGTTACTGTGTGTGAGTGTGGGATTATTTCTGTATCTGTCTGTGTCTGTCACTGTGTGTGCGTGTGGGATTAATTCTGTATTTGTCAGTGTCTGTTACTGTGTGTGAGCGTGGGAATAATTCTGTATCTGTCACTGTCTGTTACTGTGTGTGAGTGTGTGAATAGTTCTTTATCAGTCAGTGTTTGTTACTGTGTGTGAGTGTGGTATTAATTCTGTATCTGTCACTGTCTGTTACTGTGTGTGAGTGTGGGATCAATTCTGTATCTGTCAGTGTCTGTTGCTGTGTGTGAGTGTGGGATTAATTCTGTGTCTGTCAGTGTCTGTTACTGTGTGTGTGTGTGTATGGGATTATTACTCTATCTGTCACTGTCTGATACTATGTGTGAGTGTGGGATTAATTCTGTATCTGTCAGTGTCTGTTACTGTGTGTGACCGTGGGAATAATTCTGTATCTGTCAGTGTGTGTTACTGTGTTTGAGTGTGGGATTAATTCTGTATCTGTCAGCGTCTGTGACTATGTGTGAGTGTGGGAAGAATTCTGTATCTGTCAGTGTCTGTTACTGTGTGTGAGTGTGGGATTAATTCTGTATCTGTCTGTGTCTGTTACTGTGTGTGAGTGTGGGATTAATTCTGTATCTGCCAGTGTCTGTTACTGTGTGTGAGTGTGGGATTAATTCTGTTTCTGTCAGTGTCTGTTACTGTGTGTGTGTGTATGGGATTATTACTCTATCTGTCACTGTCTGATACTATGTGTGAGTGTGGGATTAATTCTGTATCTTTCAGTGTCTGTTACTATGTGTGAGCGTGGGAATAATTCTGTATCTGTCACTGTCTGTTACTGTGTGTGAGTGTGGGAATAGTTCTGTATCTGTCAGTGTCTGTTACTGTGTGTGAGTGTGGGATTAATTCTGTATCTGTCAGTTTGTGTTACTGTGTTTGAGTGTGGGATTAATTCTGTATCTGTCACTGTCTGATACTGTGTGTGAGTGTGGGAATAAATCTGTAACTGTCACTGTCTGTTGCTGTGTGTGAGTGTGGGATTAATTATTTATCTGTCAGTGTCTGTCACTGTGTGTGAGTGTGGGATTAATTCTGTATCTGTCAGTGTCTGTTACTGTGTGTGAGTGTGGGATTATTTCTGTATCTGTCTGTGTCTGTCACTGTGTGTGAGTGTGGGATTAATTCTGTATTTGTCACTGTCTGTTACTGTGTGTGAGTGTGGGAATAGTTCTGTATCAGTCAGTGTCTGTTACTGTGTGTGAGTGTGGGATTAATTTTGTATCTGTCACTGTCTGTTACTGTGTGTGAGTGTGGGATTAATTCTGTATCTGTCAGTGTCTGTTACTGTGTGTGAGTGTGGGATTAATTCTGTGTCTGTCAGTGTCTGTTACTGTGTGTGTGTGTATGGGATTATTACTCTATCTGTCACTGTCTGATACTATGTGTGAGTGTGGGATTAATTCTGCATCTGTCAGTGTGTGTCACTGTGTGTGAGTGTGGGATTAGTTTTCTATCTGTCAGTGTCTGTTACTGTGTGTGAGTGAGGGATTAATTCTATATCCGCCACCGTCTGTTACTATGTGTGAGTGTGGGATTAATTCTGTATCTGTCCGTGTCTGTTACTGTGTGTGAGTGTGGGATTAATTATGTGTCTGTCAGTGTCTGTTACTGTTTGTGTGTGTATGGGATTATTACTCTATCTTTGACTGCCTGATACTATGTGTGAGTGTGGGATTAATTCCGTATCTTTCAGTGTCTGTTACTGTGTGTGAGTGTGGTATTAATTCTGCATCTGTCAGTGTCTGTTACTGTGTGTGAGTGTGGGATTAATTATGTATCTGTCAGTGTCTGTTACTGTGTGTGAGTGTGGTATTAATTCTGCATCTGTCAGTGTCTGTTACTGTGTGTGAGTGTGGGATTATTTCTGCATCTCTCAGTGTCTGTTACTGTGTGTGAGTGTGGGATTATTTCTGTATGTGTCTGTGTCTGTTCCTGTGTGGGAGTGTGGGACTAATTCTGTATCTGTCAGTGACTGTTACTGTCTGTGAGTGTGGGATTAATTCTGTGTCTGTCAGCGTCTGTTACTATGTGTGAGTGTGGGAGGAATTCTGTATCTGTCAGTGTCTGTTACTCTGCGTGAGTCTGGTTTTAATTCTGTATCTGTCAGTGTCTGTTAGTGTGTGTGAGTGTGGGAATAGTTCTGTATCAGTCAGTGTCTGTTACTGTGTGTGAGTGTGGGATTAATTCTGTATCTGTCACTGTCTGTTACTGTGTGTGAGTGTGGGATCAATTCTGTATCTGCCAGTGTCTGTTACTGTGTGTGAGTGTGGGATTAATTATGTGTCTGTCAGTGTCTGTTACTGTGTGTGTGTGTATGGGATTATTACTCTATCTGTCACTGTCTGATACTAGGTGTGAGTGTGGGATTAATTCCGTATCTGTCAGTGTCTGTTACTGTGTGTGACCGTGGGAATAATTCTGTATCTGTCACTGTCTATTACTGTGTGTGAGTCTGGGAATAGTTCTGTATCTGTCAGTGTCTGTTACTGTGTGTGAGTGTGGGATTAATTCTGTATCTGTCAGTGTGTGTTACTGTGTTTGAGTGTGGGATTAATTCTGTATCTGTCAGCGTCTGTGACTATGTGTGAGTGTGGGAAGAATTCTGTATCTGTCTGTGTCTGTTACTGTGTGTGAGTGTGGGATTAATTCTGTATCTGTCTGTGTCTGTTCATGTGTGTGAGTGTGGGATTAATTCTGTATCTGTCAGTGTCTGTTACTGTGTGTGAGTGTGGGATTAATTCTGTTTCTGTCAGTGTCTGTTACTGTGTGTGTGTGTATGGGATTATTACTCTATCTGTCACTGTCTGATACTATGTGTGAGTGTGGGATTAGTTCTGTATCTTGCAGTGTCTGTTACTGTGTGTGAGCGTGGGAATAATTCTGTATCTGTCACTGTCTGTTACTGTGTGTGAGTGTGGGAATAGTTCTATATCTGTCAGTGTCTGTTACTGTGTGTGAGTGTGGGATTAATTCTGTATCTGTCAGTTTGTGTGACTGTGTTTGAGTGTGGGATTAATTCTGCATCTGTCACTGTCTGATACTGTGTGTGAGTGTGGGAATAAATCTGTAACTGTCACTGTCTGTTGCTATGTGTGAGTGTGGGATTGATTATGTATCTGTCAGTGTCTGTCACTGTGTGTGAGTGTGGGATTAATTCTGTATCTGTCAGTGTCTGTTACTGTGTGTGAGTGTGGGATTATTTCTGTATCTGTCTGTGTCTGTCACTGTGTGTGCGTGTGGGATTAATTCTGTATTTGTCAGTGTCTGTTACTGTGTGTGAGCGTGGGAATAATTCTGTATCTGTCACTGTCTGTTACTGTGTGTGAGTGTGGGAATAGTTCTGTATCAGTCAGTGTCTGTTACTGTGTGTGAGTGTGGGATTAATTCTGTATCTGTCACTGTCTGTTACTGTGTGTGAGTGTGGGATTAATTCTGTATCTGTCAGTGTCTGTTACTGTGTGTGAGTGTGGGATTAATTCTGTGTCTGTCAGTGTCTGTTACTGTGTGTGTGTGTATGGGATTATTACTCTATCTGTCACTGTCTGATACTATGTGTGAGCGTGGGATTAATTCTGCATCTGTCAGTGTGTGTCACTGTGTGTGAGTGTGGGATTAGTTTTCTATCTGTCAGTGTCTGTTACTGTGTGTGAGTGAGGGATTAATTCTATATCCGCCACCGTCTGTTACTATGTGTGAGTGTGGGATTAATTCTGTATCTGTCCGTGTCTGTTACTGTGTGTGAGTGTGGGATTAATTATGTGTCTGTCAGTGTCTGTTACTGTTTGTGTGTGTATGGGATTATTACTCTATCTTTCACTGCCTGATACTATGTGTGAGTGTGGGATTAATTCTGTATCTTTCAGTGTCTGTTACTGTGTGTGAGTGTGGTATTAATTCTGCATCTGTCAGTGTCTGTTACTGTGTGTGAGTGTGGGATTAATTATGTATCTGTCAGTGTCTGTTACTGTGTGTGAGTGTGGTATTAATTCTGCATCTGTCAGTGTCTGTTACTGTGTGTGAGTGTGGGATTATTTCTGCATCTGTCAGTGTCTGTTACTATGTGTGAGTGTGGGATTATTTCTGTATGTGTCTGTGTCTGTTCCTGTGTGTGAGTGTGGGACTAATTCTGTATCTGTCAGTGACTGTTACTGTCTGTGAGTGTGGGATTAATTCTGTGTCTGTCAGCGTCTGTTACTATGTGTGAGTGTGGGAGGAATTCTGTATCTGTCAGTGTCTGTTACTCTGCGTGAGTCTGGTTTTAATTCTGTATCTGTCAGTGTCTGTTAGTGTGTGTGAGTGTGGGAATAGTTCTGTATCAGTCAGTGTCTGTTTCTGTGTGTGAGTGTGGGATTAATTCTGTATCTGTCACTGTCTGTTACTGTGTGTGAGTGTGGGATTAATTCTGTATCTGTCAGTGTCTGTTACTGTGTGTGAGTGTGGGATTAATTCTGTGTCTGTCAGTGTCTGTTACTGTGTGTGTGTGTGTATGGGATTATTACTCTATCTGTCACTGTCTGATACTATGTGTGAGTGTGGGATTAATTCTGTATCTGTCAGTGTCTGTTACTGTGTGTGACCGTGGGAATAATTCTGTATCTGTCACTGTCTATTACTGTGTGTGAGTCTGGGAATAGTTCTGTATCTGTCAGTGTCTGTTACTGTGTGTGAGTGTGGGATTAATTCTGTATCTGTCAGTGTGTGTTACTGTGTTTGAGTGTGGAATTAATTCTGTATCTGTCAGCGTCTGTAACTATGTGTGAGTGTGGGAAGAATTCTGTATCTGTCAGTGTCTGTTACTGTGTGTGAGTGTGGGATTAATTCTGTATCTGTCTGTGTCTGTTACTGTGTGTGAGTGTGGGATTAATTCTGTATCTGTCAGTGTCTGTTACTGTGTGTGAGTGTGGGATTAATTCTGTTTCTGTCAGTGTCTGTTACTGTGTGTGTGTGTATGGGATTATTACTCTATCTGTCACTGTCTGATACTATGTGTGAGTGTGGGATTAATTCTGTATCTTTCAGTGTCTGTTACTGTGTGTGAGCGTGGGTATAATTCTGTATCTGTCACTGTCTGTTACTGTGTGTGAGTGTGGGAATAGTTCTGTATCTGTCAGTGTCTGTTACTGTGTGTGAGTGTGGGATTAATTCTGTATCTGTCAGTTTGTGTTACTGTGTTTGAGTGTGGGATTAATTCTGTATCTTTCAGTGTCTGTTACTGTGTGTGAGTGTGGGAATAAATCTGTAACTGTCACTGTCTGTTGCTGTGTGTGAGTGTGGGATTAATTATGTATCTGTCAGTGTCTGCTACTGTGTGTGAGTGTGGTATCAATTCTGCATCTGTCAGTGTCTGTTACTGTGTGTGAGTGTGGGATTATTTCTGCATCTGTCAGTGTCTGTTACTGTGTGTGAGTGTGGGATTATTTCTGTATGTGTCTGTGTCTGTTCCTGTGTGTGAGTGTGGGACTAATTCTGTATCTGTCAGTGACTGTTACTGTCTGTGAGTGTGGGATTAATTCTGTGTCTGTCAGCGTCTGTTACTGTGTGTGAGTGTGGGAGGAATTCTGTATCTGTCAGTGTCTGTTACTCTGCGTGAGTCTGGTTTTAATTCTGTATCTGTCAGTGTCTGTTAGTGTGTGTGAGTGTGGGAATAGTTCTGTATCAGTCAGTGTCTGTTACTGTGCGTGAGTGTGGGATTAATTCTGTATCTGTCACTGTCTGTTACTGTGTGTGAGTGTGGGATCAATTCTGTATCTGTCAGTGTCTGTTACTGTGTGTGAGTGTGGGATTAATTCTGTGTATGTCAGTGTCTGTTACTGTGTGTGTGTGTATGGGATTATTACTCTATCTGTCACTGTCTGATACTATGTGTGAGTGTGGGATTAATTCTGTATCTGTCAGTGTCTGTTACTGTGTGTGACCGTGGGAATAATTCTGTATCTGTCACTGTCTATTACGGTGTGTGAGTCTGGGAATAGTTCTGTATCTGTCAGTGTCTGTTACTGTGTTTGAGTGTGGGATTAATTCTGTATCTGTCAGCGTCTGTAACTATGTGTGAGTGTGGGAAGAATTCTGTATCTGTCAGTGTATGTTACTGTGTGTGAGTGTGGGATTAATTCTGTATCTGTCTGTGTCTGTTACTGTGTGTGAGTGTGGGATTAATTCTGTATCTGTCAGTGTCTGTTACTGTGTGTGAGTGTGGGAATAATTCTGTTTCTGTCAGTGTCTGTTAATGTGTGTGTGTGTATGGGATTATGACTCTATCTGTCACTGTCTGATACTATGTGTGAGTGTGGGATTAATTCTGTATCTTTCAGTGTCTGTTAATGTGTGTGAGCGTGGGTATAATTCTGTATCTGTCACTGTCTGTTACTGTGTGTGAGTGTGGGAATAGTTCTGTATCTGTCAGTGTCTGTTACTGTGTGTGAGTGTGGGATTAATTCTGTATCTGTCAGTTTGTGTTACTGTGTTTGAGTGTGGGATTAATTATGTATCTGTCAGTGTCTGTCACTGTGTGTGAGTGTGGGATTAATTCTGTATCTGTCAGTGTCTGTTACTGTGTGTGAGTGTGGGATTAATTCTGTATCTGTCTGTGTCTGTCACTGTGTGTGAGTGTGGGATTAATTCTGTATTTGTCAGTGTCTGTTACTGTGTGTGAGCGTGGGAATAATTCTGTATCTGTCACTGTCTGTTACTGTGTGTGAGTGTGGGAATAGTTCTGTATCAGTCAGTGTCTGTTACTGTGTGTGAGTGTGGGATTAATTCTGTATCTGTCACTGTCTGTTACTGTGTGTGAGTGTGGGATTAATTCTGTATCTGTCAGTGTCTGTTACTGTGTGTGAGTGTGGGATTAATTCTGTGTCTGTCAGTGTCTGTTACTGTGTGTGTGTGTATGGGATTATTACTCTATCTGTCACTGTCTGATACTATGTGTGAGCGTGGGATTAATTCTGCATCTGTCAGTGTGTGTCACTGTGTGTGAGTGTGGGATTAGTTTTCTATCTGTCACTGTCTGTTACTGTGTGTGAGTGTGGGAATAGTTCTGTATCAGTCAGTGTCTGTTACTGTGTGTGAGTGAGGGATTAATTCTGTATCCGCCACCGTCTGTTACTATGTGTGAGTGTGGGATTAATTCTGTATCTGTCAGTGTCTGTTACTGTGTGTGAGTGTGGGATTAATTATGTGTCTGTCAGTGTCTGTTACTGTTTGTGTGTGTATGGGATTATTACTCTATCTTTCACTGCCTGATACTATGTGTGAGTGTGGGATTAATTCTGTATCTTTCAGTGTCTGTTACTGTGTGTGAGTGTGCTATTGATTCTGCATCTGTCAGTGTCCGTTACTGTGTGTGAGTGTGGGATTAATTATGTATCTGTCAGTGTCTGCTACTGTGTGTGAGTGTGGTATCAATTCTGCATCTGTCAGTGTCTGTTACTGTGTGTGAGTGTGGGATTATTTCTGCATCTGTCAGTGTCTGTTACTGTGTGTGAGTGTGGGATTATTTCTGTATGTGTCTGTGTCTGTTCCTGTGTGTGAGTGTGGGACTAATTCTGTATCTGTCAGTGACTGTTACTGTCTGTGAGTGTGGGATTAATTCTGTGTCTGTCAGCGTCTGTTACTATGTGTGAGTGTGGGAGGAATTCTGTATCTGTCAGTGTCTGTTACTCTGCGTGAGTCTTGTTTTAATTCTGTATCTGTCAGTGTCTGTTAGTGTGTGTGAGTGTGGGAATAGTTCTGTATCAGTCAGTGTCTGTTACTGTGTGTGAGTGTGGGATTAATTCTGTATCTGTCAGTGTCTGTTACTGTGTGTGAGTGTGGGATCAGTTCTGTATCTGTCAGTGTCTGTTACTGTGTGTGTGTGTATGGGATTATTACTCTATCTGTCACTGTCTGATACTATGTGTGAGTGTGGGATTAATTCTGTATCTGTCAGTGTCTGTTACTGTGTGTGACCGTGGGAATAATTCTGTATCTGTCACTGTCTATTACTGTGTGTGAGTCTGGGAATAGTTCTGTATCTGTCAGTGTCTGTTACTGTGTGTGAGTGTGGGATTAATTCTGTATCTGTCAGTGTGTGTTACTGTGTTTGAGTGTGGGATTAATTCTGTATCTGTCAGCGTCTGTGACTATGTGTGAGTGTGGGAAGAAGTCTGTATCTGTCAGTGTCTGTTACTGTGTGTGAGTGTGGGATTAATTCTGTATCTGTCTGTGTCTGTTACTGTGTGTGAGTGTGGGATTAATTCTGTATCTGTCAGTGTCTGTTACTGTGTGTGAGTGTGGGATTAATTCTGTTTCTGTCAGTGTCTGTTACTGTGTGTGTGTGTATGGGATTATTACTCTATCTGTCACTGTCTGATACTATGTGTGAGTGTGGGATTAATTCTGTATCTTTCAGTGTCTGTTACTGTGTGTGAGCGTGGGTATAATTCTGTATCTGTCACTGTCTGTTACTGTGTGTGAGTGTGGGAATAGTTCTGTATCTGTCAGTGTCTGTTACTGTGTGTGAGTGTGGGATTAATTCTGTATCTGTCAGTTTGTGTTACTGTGTTTGAGTGTGGGATTAATTCTGTATCTGTCACTGTCTGATACTGTGTGTGAGTGTGGGAATAAATCTGTAACTGTCACTGTCTGTTGCTGTGTGTGAGTGTGGGATTAATTATGTATCTGTCAGTGTCTGTCACTGTGTGTGAGTGTGGGATTAATTCTGTATCTGTCAGTGTCTGTTACTGTGTGTGAGTGTGGGATTAATTCTGTATCTGTCTGTGTCTGTCACTGTGTGCGAGTGTGGGATTAATTCTGTATTTGTCAGTGTCTGTTACTGTGTGTGAGCGTGGGAATAATTCTGTATCTGTCACTGTCTGTTACTGTGTGTGAGTGTGGGAATAGTTCTGTATCAGTCAGTGTCTGTTACTGTGTGTGAGTGTGGGATTAATTCTGTATCTGTCACTGTCTGTTACTGTGTGTGAGTGTGGGATTAATTCTGTATCTGTCAGTGTCTGTTACTGTGTGTGAGTGTGGGATTAATTCTGTGTTTGTCAGTGTCTGTTACTGTGTGTGTGTGTATGGGATTATTACTCTATCTGTCACTGTCTGATACTATGTGTGAGTGTGGGATTAATTCTGCATCTGTCAGTGTGTGTCACTGTGTGTGAGTGTGGGATTAGTTTTCTATCTGTCAGTGTCTGTTACTGTGTGTGAGTGAGGGATTAATTCTGTATCCGCCACCGTCTGTTACTATGTGTGAGTGTGGGATTAATTCTGTATCTGTCAGTGTCTGTTACTGTGTGTGAGTGTGGGATTATTTCTGTATCTGTCAGTGTCTGTTACTGTGTGTGAGTGTGGGATTATTTCTGTATGTGTCTGTGTCTGTTCCTGTGTGTGAGTGTGGGACTAATTCTGTATCTGTCAGTGACTGTTACTGTCTGTGAGTGTGGGATTAATTCTGTGTCTGTCAGCGTCTGTTACGATGTGTGAGTGTGGGAGGAATTCTGTATCTGTCAGTGTCTGTTACTCTGCGTGAGTCTGGTTTTAATTCTGTATCTGTCAGTGTCTGTTAGTGTGTGTGAATGTGGGATTAGCTCTGTATCTGTCAGTGACTGTTACTGTCTGTGAGTGTGGGATTAATTCTGTGTCTGTCAGCGTCTGCTACTATGTGTGACTGTGGGATCCATTCTGTATCTGTCAGTGTCTGTTACTGGGTGTGAGTGTGGGATTAATTCTGTATCTGTCAGTATGTGTTACTGTGTGTGAGTGTGGGATTAATTCTGGATCTGTCACTGTCAGTTACTGTGTGTGAGTGTGGGATTAATTCTGTATCTGTCAGTGTGTGTTACTGAGTGTGAGTGTGGGATCAATTCTGTATCTTTCACTGTCAGTTGATGTGTGTGACTGTGGGACTATTTCTGCATCTGTCAGTGTCAGTTACTGTGTGTGAGTGTGGGTTTAATTATGAATCTGTCAGCGTCTGTTACTATGTGTGAGTGTGGGAAGAATTCTGTATCTGTCAGTGTCTGTTACTGTGTCTGAGTGTGGTATTAATTCTGTATCTGTCAGTGTCTGTTAGTGTGTGTGAGAGTGCGATTAATTGAGCTTCTGTCAGCGCCTGTTACTATGTGTGAGTGTGGGAAGAATTCTGTATCTGTCAGTGTCTGTTACTGTGTCTGAGTGTGGTATTAATTCTGTATCTGTCAGTGTCTGTTAGTGTGTGTGAGAGTGCGATTAATTGTGTATCTATCACTGTCTGTTACTGTGTGTGAGTGTGGGATTAATTCTGTATCTGTCACTATCTGTTACTGTGTGTGAGTGTGGGATGAATTCTGTATCTGTCAGTGTGTGTTACTGTGCTTGAGTGTGGGATTAATTCTGTAACTGTCACTGTCTGATACTGTGTGTGAGTGTGGGAATAATTCTGTAACTGTCACTGTCTGTTACTGTGTGTGAGTCTGGTATTAATTCTGTGTCTGTCAGTGTCTGTTAGTGTGTGTGAGTGTGGGATTAATTCTGCATCTGTCAGTGTCTATTACTGTGTGTGAGTTTGGGATTAGCTCTGTATCTGTCAGTGTGTGTTACTGTGTGTGAGTGTGGGATTAATTCTGTATCTGTCAGTGTCTATTACTGTATGTGAGTGTGGGATTAATTCTGTATCTGTCACTGTCAGTTACTGTGTGTGAGAATGGGATTAATTCTGCATCTGTCAGCGTGTGTCACTGTGTGTGAGTTTGGGATTAGTTCTCTATCTGTCAGTGTCTGTTACTGTGTGTGAGTGTGGGATTAATTCTGTGTCTGTCAGTGTCTGTTATTGTGAGTGTGTGTCGTGGTTTATTACTCTATCTGTCACTGTCTGATACTAAGTGCGAGTGTAGGATTAAATCTGTATCTGTCAGTGTCTGTTACTGTGTGTGAGCGTGGGAATAATTCTGTATCTGTCACTGCCTGTTACTGTGTGTGAGTGTGGGAATAGTTCTGTATCTGTCAGTGTCTGTTACTGTGTGTGAGTGTGGTATTAATTCTGCATCTGTCAGTGTCTGTTACTGTGTGTGAGTGTGGGATTATTTCTGCATCTGTCAGTGTCTGTTACTGTGTGTGAGTGTGGGATTATTTCTGTATGTGTCTGTGTCTGTTCCTGTGTGTGAGTGTGGGATTAATTCTGTATCTGTCAGTGACTGGTACTGTCTGTGAGTGTGGGATTAATTCTGTGTCTGTCAGCGTCTGTTACTATGTGTGAGTGTGGGAGGAATTCTGTATCTGTCAGTGTCTGTTACTCTGCGTGAGTCTGGTTTTAATTCTGTATCTGTCAGCGTCTGCTACTATGTGTGACTGTGGGATCCATTCTGTATCTGTCAGTGTCTGTTACTGGGTGTGAGTGTGGGATTAATTCTGTATCTGTCAGTATGTGTTACTGTGTGTGAGTGTGGGATCAATTCTGTATCTTTCACTGTCAGTTGCTGTGTGTGAGTGTGGGATTAATTCTGTATCTGTCAGTGTGTGTTACTGTGTGTGAGTGTGGGATCAATTCTGTATCTTTCACTGTCAGTTGCTGTGTGTGACTGTGGGACTATTTCTGCATCTGTCAGTGTCAGTTACTGTGTGTGAGTGTGGGTTTAATTATGAATCTGTCAGCGTCTGTTACTATGTGTGAGTGTGGGAAGAATTCTGTATCTGTCAGTGTCTGTTACTGTGTCTGAGTGTGGTATTAATTCTGTATCTGTCAGTGTCTGTTAGTGTGTGTGAGAGTGCGATTAATTGTGTATCTGTCAGCGCCTGTTACTATGTGTGAGTGTGGGAAGAATTCTGTATCTGTCAGTGTCTGTTACTGTGTCTGAGTGTGGTATTAATTCTGTATCTGTCAGTGTCTGTTAGTGTGTGTGAGAGTGCGATTAATTGTGTATCTATCACTGTCTGTTACTGTGTGTGAGTGTGGGATTAATTCTGTATCTGTCACTATCTGTTACTGTGTGTGAGTGTGGGATGAATTCTGTATCTGTCAGTGTGTGTTACTGTGCTTGAGTGTGGGATTAATTCTGTATCTGTCACTGTCTGATACTGTGTGTGAGTGTGGGAATAATTCTGTAACTGTCACTGTCTGTTACTGTGTGTGAGTCTGGTATTAATTCTGTGTCTGTCAGTGTCTGTTAGTGTGTGTGAGTGTGGGATTAATTCTGCATCTGTCAGTGTCTATTACTGTGTGTGAGTTTGGGATTAGCTCTGTATCTGTCAGTGTGTGTTACTGTGTGTGAGTGTGGGATTAATTCTGTATCTGTCAGTGTGTGTTACTGTATGTGAGTGTGGGATTAATTCTGTATCTGTCACTGTCAGTTACTGTGTGTGAGAATGGGATTAATTCTGCATCTGTCAGTGTGTGTCACTGTGTGTGAGTTTGGGATTAGTTCTCTATCTTTTAGTGTCTGTTACTGTGTGTGAGTGTGGGATTAATTCTGTGTCTGTCAGTGTCTGTTACTGTGAGTGTGTGTAGTGGTTTATTACTCTATCTGTCACTGTCTGATACTAAGTGCGAGTGTGGGATTAATTCTGTATCTGTCAGTGTCTGTTACTGTGTGTGAGCGTGGGAATAATTCTGTATCTGTCACTGCCTGTTACTGTGTGTGAGTGTGGGAATAGTTCTGTATCTGTCAGTGTCTGTTACTGTGTGTGAGTGTGGGATTAATTCTGTGTCTGTCAGTGTGTGTTACTCTGTTTGAGTGTGGGATTAATTCTGTATCTGCCACTGTCTGATACTGTGTGTGAGTGTGGGAATAATTCTGTAACTGTCACTGTCTGTTACTGTGTGTGAGTCTGGCAATAGGTCTGAATCTGTCAGTGTCTGTTACTGTGTGTGAGTGTGGGATTAATTCTGCAACTGTCATTGTGTGTTACTGTGTTTGAGTGTGGGATTAATTCTGTATCTGTCAGCGTGTGTTACTGTGTTTGAGTGTGGGATTAATTCTGTATCTGTCACTGTCTGATACTGTGTGTGAGTGTGGGATTAATTCTGTATCTGTCAGTGTGTGTTACTGTGTGTGAGTGTGGGATTAATTCTGAATCTGTCACTCTCAGTTACTGTGTGCGAGTGTGGGATTAATTCTGCATCTGTCAGTGTGTGTCACTGTGTGTGAGTGTGGGATCAATTCTGTATCTGTCAGTGTCTGTTACTGTGTGTGAGTGTGGGATTAATTCTGTATCTGCCACCGTCTGTTACTGTGTGTGAGTGTGGGATCAATTCTGTATCTGTCAGTGTCTGTTACTGTGTGTGAGTGTGGGATTAATTCTGTATCTGTCACTGCCTGTTACTGTGTGTGAGTCTGGGAATAGGTCTGTATCTGTCAGTGTCTGTTACTGTGTGTGAGTGTGGGATTAATTCTGCAACTGTCAGTGTGTGTTACTGTGTTTGAGTGCGGGAGTAATTCTGTATCTGTGACTGTCTGATACTGTGTGTGAGTGTGGGATTAATTCTGTATCTGTCAGTGTGTGTTACTGTGTGTGAGTGTGGGATTAATTCTGAATCTGTCACTCTCAGTTACTGTGTGTGAGTGTGGGATTAATTCTGCATCTGTCAGTGTGTGTCACTGTGTGTGAGTGTGGGATTAGTTCTCTATCTGCCTTTGTCTGTTACTGTGTGTGAGTGTGGGATTAATTCTGTATCTGTCAGTGTCTGTTACTGTGTGTGAGTGTGGGATTAATTCTGTATCTGTCACTGTCTGTTACTGTGTGTGAGTGTGGGATTAATTCTGTATCTGTCAGTGTCTGTTACTGTGTGTGAGTGTGGCATTAATTCTGTGTCTGTCAGTGTCTGTTACTGTGTGTGTGTGTATGGGATTATTACTCTATCTGTCACTGTCTGTTACTGTGTGTGAGTGTGGGATTAATTCTGTGTCTGTCAGTGTCTGTTACTGTGAGTGTGTGTAGTGGTTTATTACTCTATCTGTCACTGTCTGATACTAAGTGCGAGTGTGGGATTAATTCTGTATCTGTCAGTGTCTGTTACTGTGTGTGAGCGTGGGAATAATTCTGTATCTGTCACTGCCTGTTACTGTGTGTGAGTGTGGGAATAGTTCTGTATCTGTCAGTGTCTGTTACTGTGTGTGAGTGTGGGATTAATTCTGTGTCTGTCAGTGTGTGTTACTCTGTTTGAGTGTGGGATTAATTCTGTATCTGCCACTGTCTGATACTGTGTGTGAGTGTGGGAATAATTCTGTAACTGTCACTGTCTGTTACTGTGTGTGAGTCTGGCAATAGTTCTGAATCTGTCAGTGTCTGTTACTGTGTGTGAGTGTGGGATTAATTCTGCAACTGTCATTGTGTGTTACTGTGTTTGAGTGTGGGATTAATTCTGTATCTGTCAGCGTGTGTTACTGTGTTTGAGTGTGGGATTAATACTGTATCTGTCACTGTCTGATACTGTGTGTGAGTGTGGGATTAATTCTGTATCTGTCAGTGTGTGTTACTGTGTGTGAGTGTGGGATTAATTCTGAATCTGTCACTCTCAGTTACTGTGTGCGAGTGTGGGATTAATTCTGCATCTGTCAGTGTGTGTCACTGTGTGTGAGTGTGGGATCAATTCTGTATCTGTCAGTGTCTGTTACTGTGTGTGAGTGTGGGATTAATTCTGTATCTGTCACTGCCTGTTACTGTGTGTGAGTCTGGGAATAGGTCTGTATCTGTCAGTGTCTGTTACTGTGTGTGAGTGTGGGATTAATTCTGCAACTGTCAGTGTGTGTTACTGTGTTTGAGTGCGGGAGTAATTCTGTATCTGTGACTGTCTGATACTGTGTGTGAGTGTGGGATTAATTCTGTATCTGTCAGTGTGTGTTACTGTGTGTGAGTGTGGGATTAATTCTGAATCTGTCACTCTCAGTTACTGTGTGTGAGTGTGGGATTAATTCTGCATCTGTCAGTGTGTGTCACTGTGTGTGAGTGTGGGATTAGTTCTCTATCTGCCTTTGTCTGTTACTGTGTGTGAGTGTGGGATTAATTCTGTATCTGCCACCGTCTGTTACTGTGTGTGAGTGTGGGATTAATTCTGTATCTGTCACTGTCTGTTACTGTGTGTGAGTGTGGGATTAATTCTGTATCTGTCAGTGTCTGTTACTGTGTGTGAGTGTGGCATTAATTCTGTGTCTGTCAGTGTCTGTTACTGTGTGTGTGTGTATGGGATTATTACTCTATCTGTCACTGTCTGATACTATGTGTGAGTGTGGGATTAATTCTGCATCTGTCAGTGTGTGTCACTGTGTGTGAGTGTGGGATTAGTTTTCTATCTGTCAGTGTCAGTTACTGTGTGTGAGTGAGGGATTAATTCTGTATCCGCCACCGTCTGTTACTATGTGTGAGTGTGGGATTAATTATGTATCTGTCAGTGTCTGTTACTGTGTGTGAGTGTGTGATTAATTATGTGTCTGTCAGTGTCT
Source organism: Heterodontus francisci (assembly GCF_036365525.1). NCBI lineage: Eukaryota > Metazoa > Chordata > Chondrichthyes > Heterodontiformes > Heterodontidae > Heterodontus > Heterodontus francisci. The sequence goes on from NC_090391.1 coordinate 34,508,008, forward strand.
GTTACTGTTTGTGTGTGTATGGGATTATTACTCTATCTTTCACTGCCTGATGCTATGTGTGAGTGTGGGATTAATTCTGTATCTTTCTGTGTCTGTTACTGTGTGTGAGTGTGGTATTAATTCTGCATCTGTCAGTGTCTGTTACTGTGTGTGAGTGTGGGATTAATTATGTATCTGTCAGTGTCTGTTACTGTGTGTGTGTGTGGTATTAATTCTGCATCTGTCAGTGTCTGTTACTGTGTGTGAGTGTGGGATTATTTCTGCATCTGTCAGTGTCTGTTACTGTGTGTGAGTGTGGGATTATTTCTGTATGTGTCTGTGTCTGTTCCTGTGTGTGAGTGTGGGACTAATTCTGTATCTGTCAGTGACTGGTACTGTCTGTGAGTGTGGGATTAATTCTGTGTCTGTCAGCGTCTGTTACTATGTGTGAGTGTGGGAGGAATTCTGTATCTGTCAGTGTCTGTTACTCTGCGTGAGTCTGGTTTTAATTCTGTATCTGTCAGTGTCTGTTAGTGTGTGTGAGTGTGGGATTAGCTCTGTATCTGTCAGTGACTGTTACTGTCTGTGAGTGTGGGATTAATTCTGTGTCTGTCAGCGTCTGCTACTATGTGTGAGTGTGGGATCCATTCTGTATCTGTCAGTGTCTGTTACTGGGTGTGAGTGTGGGATTAATTCTGTATCTGTCAGTATGTGTTACTGTGTGTGAGTGTGGGATTAATTCTGTATCTGTCACTGTCAGTTACTGTGTGTGAGTGTGGGATTAATTCTGTATCTGTCAGTGTGTGTTACTGCGTGTGAGTGTGGGATCAATTCTGTATCTTTCACTGTCAGTTGCTGTGTGTGACTGTGGGACTATTTCTGCATCTGTCAGTGTCAGTTACTGTGTGTGAGTGTGGGTTTAATTATGAATCTGTCAGCGTCTGTTACTATGTGTGAGTGTGGGAAGAATTCTGTATCTGTCAGTGTCTGTTACTGTGTCTGAGTGTGGTATTAATTCTGTATCTGTCAATGTCTGTTAGTGTGTGTGAGAGTGCGATTAATTGTGTATCTGTCAGCGCCTGTTTCTATGTGTGAGTGTGGGAAGAATTCTGTATCTGTCAGTGTCTGTTACTGTGTCTGAGTGTGGTATTAATTCTGTATCTGTCAGTGTCTGTTAGTGTGTGTGAGAGTGCGATTAATTGTGTATCTATCACTGTCTGTTACTGTGTGTGAGTGTGGGATTAATTCTGTATCTGTCACTATCTGTTACTGTGTGTGAGTGTGGGATGAATTCTGTATCTGTCAGTGTGTGTTACTGTGCTTGAGTGTGGGATTAATTCTGTATCTGTCACTGTCTGTTACTGTGTGTGAGTCTGGTATTAATTCTGTGTCTGTCAGTGTCTGTTAGTGTGTGTGAGTGTGGGATTAATTCTGCATCTGTCAGTGTCTATTACTGTGTGTGAGTTTGGGATTAGCTCTGTATCTGTCAGTGTGTGTTACTGTGTGTGAGTGTGGGATTAATTCTGTATCTGTCAGTGTGTGTTACTGTATGTGAGTGTGGGATTAATTCTGTATCTGTCACTGTCAGTTACTGTGTGTGAGAATGGGATTAATTCTGCATCTGTCAGTGTGTGTCACTGTGTGTGAGTTTGGGATTAGTTCTCTATCTTTTAGTGTCTGTTACTGTGTGTGAGTGTGGGATTAATTCTGTGTCTGTCAGTGTCTGTTACTGTGAGTATGTGTAGTGGTTCATTACTCTATCTGTCACTGTCTGATACGAAGTGCGAGTGTGGGATTAATTCTGTATCTGTCAGTGTCCGTTACTGTGTGTGAGCGTGGGAATAATTCTGTATCTGTCACTGCCTGTTACTGTGTGTGAGTGTGGGAATAGTTCTGTATCTGTCAGTGTCTGTTACTGTGTGTGAGTGTGGGATTAATTCTGTGTCTGTCAGTGTGTGTTAGTCTGTTTTGAGTGTGGGATTAATTCTGTATCTGCCACTGTCTGATACTGTGTGTGAGTGTGGGAATAATTCTGTAACTGTCACTGTCTGTTACTGTGTGTGAGTCTGGCAATAGTTCTGAATCTGTCAGTGTCTGTTACTGTGTGTGAGTGTGGGATTAATTCTGCAACTGTCAGTGTGTGTTACTGTGTTTGAGTGTGGGATTAATTCTGTATCTGTCAGCGTGTGTTACTGTGTTTGAGTGTGGGATTAATTCTGTATCTGTCACTGTCTGATACTGTGTGTGAGTGTGGGATTAATTCTGTATCTGTCAGTGTGTGTTACTGTGTGTGAGTGTGGGATTAATTCTGAATCTGTCACTCTCAGTTACTGTGTGCGAGTGTGGGATTAATTCTGCATCTGTCAGTGTGTGTCACTGTGTGTGAGTGTGGGATTAGTTCTCTATCTGTCAGTGTCTGTTACTGTGTGTGAGTGTTGGATTAATTCTGTATCTGCCACCGTCTGTTACTGTGTGTGAGTGTGGGATCAATTCTGTATCTGTCAGTGTCTGTTACTGTGTGTGAGTGTGGAATTAATTCTGTGTCTGTCAGTGTCTGTTACTGTGTGTGTGTATGGGATTATTACTCTATCTGTCACTGTCTGATACTATGTGTGAGTGTGGAATTAATTCTGTATCTTTCAGTGTCTGTTACTGTGTGTGAGCGTGGGAATAATTCTGTATCTGTCACTGTCTGTTACTGTGTTTGAGTGTGGGATTAATTCTGTACCTGTCAGTGTCTGTTACTGTGTGTGATTGTCGGATTAATTCTGTGTCTGTCAGTGTCTGTTACTGTGCGTGTGTGTTTGGGATTATTACTCTATCTGTCACTGTCTGATACTATGTGTGAGTGTGGGATTAATTCTGTATCTGTCAGTGTCTGTTACTGTGTGTGAGCGTTGGAATAATTCTGTATCTGTCACTGTCTGTTACAGTGTGTGAGTGTGAGATTAGTTCTCGATCTGTCAGTGTCTGTTACTGTCTGTGAGTGTGGGATTAATTCTGTATCTGTCACTGTCTGATACTGTGTGTGAGTGTGGGATTAATTCTGTACCTGTCAGTGTCTGTTACTGTGTGTGATTGTCGGATTAATTCTGTGTCTGTCAGTGTCTGTTACTGTGTGTGTTTGTTTGGGATTATTACTCTATCTGTCACTGTCTCATACTATGTGCGCGTGTGGGATTAATTCTGTATCTGTCAGTGTCTGTTACTGTGTGTGATTGTGGGCGTAGTTCTGTATCTGTCAGTGTCTGTTACTGTGTGTGAGTGTGGGATTAATTCTGTATCTGTCAGTGTGTGTTACTGTGTTTGAGTGTGGGATTAATTCTGTATCTGTCACTGTCTGATACTGTGTGTGAGTGTGGTAATAATTCTGTAACTGTCAGTGTCTGCTACTGTGTGTGAGCTTGGGAATAATTCTGTATGTGTCACTGTCTATTACTGTGCGAGTGTGGGAATAGTTCTGTATCTGTCACTGTCTGTTACTGTGTGTGAGTGTGGGACTAATTCTGTATCTATCTGTGTCTGTTACTGTGTGTGAGTGTGGGATTAATTCTATATCTGTCAGTGGCTGTTACTGTGTGTGAGTGCGGGAATAGTTCTGTATCTGTCAGTGTCTGTTACTGTGTGTGAGTGTGGGATTAATTCTGTATCTGTCACTGTCTGATACTGTGTGTGAGTGTTTGAATAATTCTGTAACTGTCACTGTCTGTTACTGTGCGTGAGTGTGGAATTAATTCTGTATCTGACAGTGTCTGTTACTGTGTGTGAGTGTGGGATTAATTCTGTATCTGTCAGTGTGTGTAACTGTGTTTGAGTGTGGGATTAATTCTGTATCTGTCACCGTCTGTTACTGTGTGTGAGTGTGGGATTAATTCTGTATCTGTCACTGTCTGCTACTGTGTGTGAGTGTGGGATTAATTCTGTATCTGTCAGTGTCTGTTACTGTGTGTGAGTGTGGGATTAATTCTGTGTCTGTCAGTGTCTGTTACTGTGTGTGTGTGTATGGGATTATTACTCTATCTGTCACTGTCTGATACTATGTGTGAGTGTGGGATTAATTCTGCATCTGTCAGTGTGTGTCACTGTGTGTGAGTGTGGGATTAGTTTTCTATCTGTCAGTGTCAGTTACTGTGTGTGAGTGAGCGATTAATTCTGTATCCGCCACCGTCTGTTACTATGTGTGAGTGTGGGATTAATTCTGTATCTGTCAGTGTCTGTGACTGTGTGTGAGTGTGTGATTAATTATGTGTATGTCAATGTCTGTTACTGTTTGTTTATGTATGGGATTATTACTCTATCTTTCACTGCCTGATACTATGTGTGAGTGTGGGATTAATTCTGTATCTTTCAGTGTCTGTTACTGTGTGTGAGTGTGGTATTAATTCTGCATCTGTCAGTGTCTGTTACTGTGTGTGAGTGTGGGATTAATTATGTATCTGTCAGTGTCTGTTACTGTGTGTGAGTGTGGTATTAATTCTGCATCTGTCAGTGTCTGTTACTGTGTGTGAGTGTGGGATTATTTCTGCATCTGTCAGTGTCTGTTACTGTGTGTGAGTGTGGGATTATTTCTGTATGTGTCTGTGTCTGTTCTTGTGTGTGAGTGTGGGACTAATTCTGTATCTGTCAGTGACTGGTACTGTCTGTGAGTGTGGGATTAATTCTGTGTCTGTCAGCGTCTGTTACTATGTGTGAGTGTGGGAGGAATTCTGTATCTGTCAGTGTCTGTTACTCTGCGTGAGTCTGGTTTGAATTCTGTATCTGTCAGTGTCTGTTAGTGTGTGTGAGTGTGGGATTAGCTCTGTATCTGTCAGTGACTGTTACTGTCTGTGAGTGTGGGATTAATTCTGTGTCTGTCAGCGTCTGCTACTATGTGTGACTGTGGGATCCATTCTGTATCTGTCAGTGTCTGTTACTGGGTGTGAGTGTGGGATTAATTCTGTATCTGTCAGTATGTGTTACTGTGTGTGAGTGTGGGATTAATTCTGTATCTGTCACTGTCAGTTACTGTGTGTGAGTGTGGGATTAATTCTGTATCTGTCAGTGTGTGTTACTGTGTGTGAGTGTGGGATCAATTCTGTATCTTTCACTGTCAGTTGCTGTGTGTGACTGTGGGACTATTTCTGCATCTGTCAGTGTCAGTTACTGTGTGTGAGTGTGGGTTTAATTATGAATCTGTCAGCGTCTGTTACTATGTGTGAGTGTGGGAAGAATTCTGTATCTGTCAGTGTCTGTTACTGTGTCTGTGTGTGGTATTAATTCTGTATCTGTCAGTGTCTGTTAGTGTGTGTGAGAGTGCGATTAATTGTGTATCTGTCAGCGCCTGTTACTATGTGTGATTGTGGGAAGAATTCTGTATCTGTCAGTGTCTGTTACTGTGTCTGAGTGTGGTATTAATTCTGTATCTGTCAGTGTCTGTTAGTGTGTGTGAGAGTGCGATTAATTCTGTATCTGTCAGTGTCTGTTACTGGGTGTGAGTGTGGGATTAATTCTGTATCTGTCACTATCTGTTACTGTGTGTGAGTGTGGGATGAATTCTGTATCTGTCAGTGTGTGTTACTGTGCTTGAGTGTGGGATTAATTCTGTATCTGTCACTGTCTGATACTGTGCGTGAGTGTGGGAATAATTCTGTAACTGTCACTGTCTGTTACTGTGTGTGAGTCTGGTATTAATTCTGTGTCTGTCAGTGTCTGTTAGTGTGTGTGAGTGTGGGATTAATTCTGCATCTGTCAGTGTCTATTACTGTGTGTGAGTTTGGGATTAGCTCTGTATCTGTCAGTGTGTGTTACTGTGTGTGAGTGTGGGATTAATTCTGTATCTGTCAGTGTGTGTTACTGTATGTGAGTGTGGGATTAATTCTGTATCTGTCACTGTCAGTTACTGTGTGTGAGAATGGGATTAATTCTGCATCTGTCAGTGTGTGTCACTGTGTGTGAGTTTGGGATTAGTTCTCTATCTTTTAGTGTCTGTTACTGTGTGTGAGTGTGAGATTAGTTCTCGATCTGTCAGTGTCTGTTACTGTCTGTGAGTGTGGGATTAATTCTGTATCTGTCACTGTCTGATACTGTGTGTGAGTGTGGGATTAATTCTGTACCTGTCACTGTCTGTTACTGTGTATGATTGTCGGATTAATTCTGTGTCTGTCAGTGTCTGTTACTGTGTGTGTGTGTTTGGGATTATTACTCTATCTGTCACTGTCTCATACTATGTGCGAGTGTGGGATTAATTCTGTATCTGTCAGTGTGTGTTACTGTGTTTGAGTGTGGGATTAATTCTGTATCTGTCACTGTCTGATACTGTGTGTGAGTGTGGTAATAATTCTGTAACTGTCACTGTCTGTTACTGTGCGTGAGTGTGGTATTAATTCTGTATCTGACAGTATCTGTTAATGTGTGTGCGTGTGGGATTAATTCTGTATCTGTCAGGGTCTGTTACTGTGTGTGAGTGTGGGATTAATTCTGTATCTGTCAGTGTCTGTTACTGTGTGTGAGCTTGGGAATAATTCTGTATGTGTCACTGTCTATTACTGTGTGAGTGTGGGAATAGTTCTGTATCTGTCACTGTCTGTTACTGTGTGTGAGTGTGGGACTAATTCTGTATCTATCTGTGTCTGTTACTGTGTGTGAGTGTGGGATTAATTCTATATCTGTCAGTGGCTGTTACTGTGTGTGAGTGCGGGAATAGTTCTGTATCTGTCAGTGTCTGTTACTGTGTGTGAGTGTGGGATGAATTCTGTATCTGTCACTGTCTGATACTGTGTGTGAGTGTTTGAATAATTCTGTAACTGTCACTGTCTGTTACTGTGCGTGAGTGTGGAATTAATTCTGTATCTGACAGTGTCTGTTACTGTGTGTGAGTGTGGGATTAATTCTGTATCTGTCAGTGTGTGTAACTGTGTTTGAGTGTGGGATTAATTCTGTATCTGTCACTGACTGACACTGTGTGTGAGTGTGGTAATAATTCTGTAACTGTCACTGTCTGTTACTGTGCGTGAGTGTGGGATTAATTCTGTATCTGACAGAGTCTGTTAATGTGTGTGCGTGTGGGATTAATTCTGTATCTGTCAGGGTCTGTTACTGTGTGTGAGTGTGGGATTATTTCTGTATCTGTCTGTGTCTGTCACTGTGTGTGAGTGTGGGATTAATTCTGTATCTCTCAGTGTCTGTTACTGTGTGAGTGTGGGAATAGTTCTGTATCAGTCCCTGTCTGTTACTGTGTGTGAGTGTGGGATCAATTCTGCATCTGTCAGTGTCTGTTACTGTGTGTGAGTGTGGGACTAATTCTGTATCTGTCTGTGTCTGTTACTGTGTGTGAGTGTGGGATTAATTCTGTATCTGTCAGCGTCTGTGACTATGTGTGTGTGTGGGAATAATTCTGTATCTGTCAGTGACTGTTACTGTGTGTGAATGTGGTATTAATTGTGCATCTGTCAGTGTCTGTTACTGTGTGTGAGTGTGGGATTAATTGTGTATCTGGCAGTGTCTGTTAGTGTCGGTGAGTGTGGGATTAATTCTGTGTCTGTCAGCGTCTGTTGCTGTGTGTGAGTTAGGGATGAATTCTGTATCTGTCAATCTCTGTTACTGTGCGTGAGTCTGGTATTAATTCTGTATCTGTCTGTGTCTGTTAGTGTGATTGAGTGTGGGATGAATTCTGTATCTGTCAGTGTCTATTACTGTGTGTGAGTGTGGGATTAGCTCTGTATCTGTCAGTGACTGTTACTGTCGGTGAGTGTGGGATTAATTCTGTGTCTGTCAGTATCTGTTACTGTGCGTGAGTCTGGTATTAATTCTGTATCTGTCAGTGTCTGTTAGTGTGTGTGAGTGTGGGATGAATTCTGTATCTGTCAGTGTCTATTACTGTGTGTGAGTGTGGGATTAGCTCTGTATCTGTCAGTGTCTGTTACTGTGTGTGAGTGTGGGATTAATTCTGTATCTGTCAGTGTGTGTTACTGTGTGTGAGTGTCGGATTAATTCTGTATCTGTCACTGTCTGTTACTGTATGTGAGTATGGGATTAATTCTGTATCTGTCAGTGTGTGTTACTGTGTGTGAGTGTGGGATTAATTCTGTATCTTTCACTGTCAGTTTCTGTGTGTGAGTGTGGGATTAGTTCTCTATCTGTCAGTGTCTGTTTCTGTGTGTGAGTGTGGGATTAATTCTGTATCTGTCACTGTCTGTTACTGTGTGTGAGTGTGGGACTAATTCTGCATCTGTCAGTGTCTGTTACTGTGTGTGAGTGTGGGTTTAATTATGTATCTGTAAGCGCCTGTTACTATGTGTGAGTGTGGGAAGAATTCTGTATCGGTCAGTGTCTGTTACTGTGTGTGAGTGTGGGATTATTTCTGCATCTGTCTGTGTCTGTTACTGTGTGTGAGTGTGGGATAAACTCTGTATCTGTCAGTGTCTGTTAGTGTGTGTCAGTGTGGGATGAATTCTGTATCTGTCAGTGTCTATTACTGTGTGTGAGTGTGGGATTAGCTCTGTATCTGTCAGTGACTGTTACTGTCTGTGAGTGTGGGATTAATTCTGTGTCTGTCAGCGTCTGTTGCTATGTGTGAGTGTGGGATGAATTCTGTATCTGTCAGTGTCTGTTACTGTGCGTGAGTCTGGTATTAATTCTGTATCTGTCAGTGTCTGTTAGTGTGTGTGAGTGTGGGATGAATTCTGTATCTGTCAGTGTCTATTACTGTGTGTGAGTGTGGGAAGAGCTCTGTATCTGTCAGTGTGTGTTACTGTGTCTGAGTGTGGGATTAATTCTGTATCTGTCAGTGTCTGTTACTGTGCGTGAGTGTGGGATTAATTCTTTATCTGTCAGTGTCTGTTACTGTGTGTGAGTGTGGGACTAATTCTGTATCTGTCAGTGTCTGTTACTGTGTGTGAGTGTGGGATTAATTCTGTATCTGTCAGCGTCTGTGACTATGTGTGAGTGTGGGAAGAATTCTGTATCTGTCAGTGTCTGTTACTGTGTGTGAATGTGGTATTAATTGTGCATCTGTGAGTGTCTATTACTGTGTGTGAGTGTGGGATTATTTCTGTATCTGTCTGTGTCTGTTACTGTGTGTGAGTGTGGGACTAATTCTGTATCTGTCAGTGACTGTTACTGTCTGTGAGTCTGGGATTAATTCTTTCTCTGTCAACGTCTGTTACTACGTGTGAGTGTGGGATGAATATTGTATCTGTCAGCGTCTGTTACTGTGTGTGAGCGTGGGATTAATTCTGTATCTGTCACTGTCTGTTACTGTGTGTGAGTGTGGGATTAATTCTGTATCTGTCAGTGTCTGTTACTGTCTGTGAGTGTGGGATGAATTCTGTTTCTGTCAGCGTCTGTTACTATGTGTGAGTGTGGGATGGATTCTGTATCTGTCAGTGTCTGTTAGTGTGTGTGAGTGTGGGATTAATTCTGTATCTGTCAGTGTCGATTACTGTGTGCGAGTATGGGATTAGCTCTGTATCAGTCAGTGTGTGTTACTGTGTGTGATTGTGGGATTAATTCTGTATCTGTCAGTGTGTGTTACTGTGTGTGGGTGTGGGATTAATTCAAAATCTGTCACTATTACTGAGACTTGGTTGAGGGAAGGGCATGATTGGCAACTAAATATCCCAGGATATCGATGCTTCAGGCGGGATAGAGAGGGAGGTAAAAGGGGTGGAGGAGTTGCATTACTGGTCAAAGAGGATATCACAGCTGTGCTGAAGGAGGGCACTATGGAGGACTCGAGCAGTGAGGCAATATGGACAGAACTCAGAAATAGGAAGGGTGCGGTAACAATGTTGGGGCTGTACTACAGGCCTCCCAACAGCGAGCGTGAGATAGAGGTACAAATATGTAAACAGATTATGGAAAGATGTAGGAGCAACAGGGTGGTGGTGATAGGAGATTTTAATTTTCCCAACATTGACTGGGATTCGCTTAATGTTAGAGGTCCAGATGGAGCAGAATTTGTAAGGAGCATCCAGGAGGGTTTTCTAGAGCAGTATGTAAATAGTCCAACTCGGGAAGGGGCCATACTGGACCTGGTGTTGGGGAATGAGCCCGGCCAGGTTGTTGAAGTTTCAGTAGGGGACTACTTTGGGAATAGTGATCACAATTCCGTAAGCTTTAAAATACTCATGGACAAAGACGAGAGTGGTCCTAAAGGAAGAGTGCTAAATTGGGGGAAGGCCAACTATACCAAAATTCGGCAGGAGCTGGGAAATGTAGATTGGGAGCAGCTGTTTGAAGGTAAATCCACATGTGATATGTGGGAGGCTTTTAAAGAGAGGTTGATTAGCGTGCAGGAGAGACATGTTCCTGTGAAAATGAGGGATAGAAATGGCAAGATTAGGGAACCATGGATGACAGGTGAAATTGTGAGACTAGCTAAGAGGAAAAAGGAAGCATACATAAGGTCTAGGCGGCTGATGAAAGACGAAGCTTTGAAAGAATATCGGGAATGTAGGACCAATCTGAAACGAGGAATTAAGAGGGCTAAAAGGGGTCATGAAATATCTTTAGCAAACAGGGTTAAGGAAAATCCCAAAGCCTTTTATTCATATCTCAGGAGAAAGAGGGTAACTAGAGAAAGGATTGGCCCACTAAAGGACAAAGGAGGAATGTTATGCTTGGACTCAGAGAAAATGGGTGAGATTCTAAACGAGTACTTTGCATCGGTATTCACCGAGGAGAGGGACATGACGGATGTTGAGGTTAGGAACAGATGTTTGATTACTCTAGGTCAAGTCGGCATAAGGAGGGAGGAAGTGTTGGGTATTCTAAAGGGCATTAAAGTGGACAAGTCCCCAGGTCCGGATGGGATCTATCCCAGGTTACTGAGGGAAGCGAGAGAGGAAATAGCTGGGGCCTTAACAGATATCTTTGCAGCATCCTTAAACACGGGTGAGGTCCCGGAGGACTGGAGAATTGCTAATGTTGTCCCCTTGTTTAAGAAGGGTAGCAGGGATAATCCAGGTAATTATAGACCGGTGAGCCTGACGTCAGTGGTAGGGAAGCTGCTGGAGAAGATACTGAGGGATAGGATCTATTCCCATTTGGAAGAAAATGGGCTCATCAGTGATAGGCAACATGGTTTTGTGCAGGGAAGGTCATGTCTAACCAACTTAATAGAATTCTTTGAGGAAGTGACAAAGTTGATTGATGACGGAAGGGCTGTCGATGTCATATACATGGACTTCAGTAAGGCGTTTGATAAGGTTCCCCATGACAGGCTGATGGAGAAAGTGAAGGCGCTTGGGGTCCAAGGTGTACTAGCTAGATGGATAAAGAACTGGCTGGGCAACAGGAGACAGAGAGTAGCAGTAGAAGGGAGTTTCTCAAAATGGAGACGTGTGACCAGTGGTGTTCCACAGGGATCCGTGCTGGGACCACTGTTGTTTGTGATATACATTAATGATTTGGAGGAAAGTATAGGTGGACTGATTAGCAAATTTGCAGACAACACTAAGATTGGTGGAGTAGCAGATAGTGAAGGGGACTGTCAGAGAATACAGCAGAATATAGTTAGATTGGAGAGTTGGGCAGAGAAATGGCAGATGGAGTTCAATCAGGGCAAATGCGAGGTGATGCATTTTGGAAGATCCAATTCAAGAGTGAACTATACAGTAAATGGAAAAGTCCTGGGGAAAATTGATGTCCAGAGAGATTTGGGTGTTCAGGTCCACTGTTCCCTGAAGGTGGCAACGCAGGTAAATAGAGTGGTCAAGAAGGCATACGGCATGCTTTACTTCATCGGACGGGGCATTGAGTACAAGAGTTGGCAGGTCATGTTACTTTTGTATAGGACTTTGGTTCTGCCACATTTGGAATACTGCGTACAGTTCTGGTCGCCACATTATCAAAAGGATGTGGATGCTTTGGAAAGGGTGCAGAGGAGGTTCACCAGGATGTTGCCTGGTATGGAGGGCGCTAGCTATGAAGAGAGGTTGAGTAGATTAGGATTATTTTCATTAGAAAGACGGAGGTTGAGGGGGGACCTGATTGAGGTGTACAAAATCATGAGAGGTATAGACAGGGTGGATAGCAAGAAGCTTTTTCCCAGAGTGGGGGTTTCAATTACTAGAGGACACGAGTTCAAAGTGAAAGGGGAAATGTTTAGGGGGGATATGCGTGGAAAGTTCTTTACGCAGAGGGTGGTGGGCACCTGGAACGCATTGCCAGCGGAGGTGGTAGATGCGGGCACGATGGAGTCTTTTAAGATGTATCTAGACAGATACATGAATGGGCAGGAAGAAAAGAGATACAGAAGCTTTTAAAATAGGCGACATGTTTAGAGAGAGGATCTGGATCGGCGCAGACTTGGAGGGCCGAAGGGCCTGTTCCTGTGCTGTAATTATCTTTGTTCTTTGTTCTTTGTTCTTTGTCAGTTACTGTGTGTGAGAGTGGGTTTAATTCTGCATCTGTCAATGTGTGTCACTGTGTGTGAGTGTGGGATTAGTTCTCTATCTGTCAGTGTCTGTTACTGTGTGTGAGTGTGGGATTAATTCAGTATCTGTCACTGTGTGTGCGTGTGGGATTAATTCTGTATCTGTCAGTGTCTGATACTATTTGTGAGTGTGGGATTAATTCTGTATCTGTCAGTGTCTGTTACTGTGTGTGAGCGTGGGAATAATTCTGTATCTGTCACAGTCTGTTACTGGTTGTGAGTGTGGGATTAGTTCTGTATATGTCAGTGTCTGTTACTGTGTGTGAGTGTGGGATTAATTCTGTATCTGTCAGTGTTTGTTACTATGTTTGAGTGTGGGATTAATTCTGTATCTGTCACTGTCTGATACTGTGTGTGAGTGTGGGAATAATTCTGTAACTGTCACTGTCTGTTACTGCGTGTGATTGTGGGATTAATTATGTATCTGTCAGTGTCTGTTACTGTGTGTGAGTGTGGGATTAATTGTGTATCTGTCAGTGTCTGTTACTGTGTGTGAGTGTGGGATTATTTCTGTATCTGTCTGTGTCTGTCACTGTGTGTGAGTGTGGGATTAATTCTGTATCTGTCACTGTCTGTTACTGTGTGTGAGTGTGGGAATAGTTCTGTATCTGTCAGTGTCTGTTACTGTGTGTGAGTGTGGGATGAATTCTGTTTCTGTCAGTGTCTGTTACTGTGTGTGAGTGTGGGATCAATTCTGTATCTGTCAGTGTCTGTTACTGTGTGTGAGTGTGGGACTAATTCTGTATCTGTCAGTGTCTGTTACTGTGTGTGAGTGTGGGATTAATTATGTATCTGTCAGTGTCTGTTACTGTGTGTGAGTGTGGGATTAATTCTGTATCTGTCAGTGTCTGTTACTGTGTGTGAGTGTGGGATTATTTCTGCATCTGTCTGTGTCTGTTACTGTGTGTGAGTGTGGGACTAACTCTGTATCTGTCAGTGTCTGTTAGTGTGTGTGAGTGTGGGATGAATTCTGTATCTGTCAGTGTCTATTACTGTGTGTGAGTGTGGGATTAGCTCTGTATCTGTCAGTGACTGTTACCGTCGGTGAGTGTGGGATTAATTCTGTGTCTGTCAGCGTCTGTTGCTATGTGTGAGTGTGGGATGAATTCTGTATCTGTCAGTGTCTGTTACTGTGCGTGAGTCTGTTATTAATTCTGTATCTGTCAGTGTCTGTTACTGTGTGTGAGTGTGGGATGAATTCTGTATCTGTCAGTGTCTATTGCTGTGTGTGTGTGTGGGATTACATCTGTATCTGTCAGTGTGTGTTACTGTGTGTGAGTGTGGGATTAATTCTGTATCTGTCAGTGTCTGTTACTGTGTGTGAGTGTGGGATTAATTCTGTATCTGTCAGTGTGTGTTACTGTGTGTGATTGTGGGGTTAATTCTGTATCTGTCACTGTCAGTTACTGTGTGCGAGTGTGGGATTAATTCTGTATCTGTCAGTGTGTGTTACTGTGTGTGAGTGTGGGATTAATTCTATATATTTCACTGTCAGTTACTGTGTGTGAGTGTGGGATTAGTTCTCTCTCTGTCAGTGTCTGTTACTGTGTGTGAGTGTGGGAATAATTCTGTTTCTGTCAGTGTCTGTTCCTGTGTGTGAGTGTGGGATCAATTCTGTATCTGTCAGTGTCTGTTACTGTGTGTGAGTGTGGGACGAATTCTGCATCTGTCGGTGTCTGTTACTGTGTGTGAGTGTGGGTTTAATTATGTATCTGTCAGCGCCTGTTGCTATGTGTGAGTGTGGGAAGAATTCTGTATCTGTCAGTGTCTGTTACTGTGTCTGAGTGTGGTATTAATTCTGTATCTGTCAGTATCTGTTAGTCTGTGTGAGAGTGCGATTAATTGTGTATCTGTCAGTGTCTGTTACTGTGTGTGAGTGTGGGATTAATTCTGTATCTGTCACTATCTGTTACTGCGTTTGAGTGTGGGATGAATTCTGTATCTGTCAGTGAGTGTTACTGTGCTTGAGTGTGGGATTAATTCTGTATCTGTCACTGTCTGATACTGTGTGTGTGTGTGTGGGTATAATTCTGTAACTGTCACTGTCTGTTACTGTGTGTGAGAGTGGGATCAATTCTGTATCTGTCAGTGACTGTTACTGTGTGTGAGTGTGGGATTAATTCTATATCTGCCTGCGTCTGTTGCTATGTGTGAGTGTGGGATGAATTCTGTTTCTGTCAGTGTCTGTTACTGTTTGTGAGTGTGGTATTAATCCTGTATCTGTCAGTGGCTGTTAGTGTGTGTGAATGCGGGATTAATTGTGTATCTGTCTGTGTCTGTCACTGTGTGTGAGTGTGGGATTAATTCTGTATCTGTCAGTGTCTGTTACTGTGTGTGAGTGTGCAAATAATTCTGTATCTGTCACTGTCTGTTACTGTGTGTGAGCGTGGGAATAGTTCTGTATCTGTCAGTGTCTGTTACTGTGTGTGAGTGTGGGATGAATTCTGTTTCTGTCTGTGTCTGTCACTGTGTGTGAGTGTGGGATTAATTCTGTATCTGTCAGTGTCTGTTACTGTGTGTGAGTGTGCAAATAATTCTGTATCTGTCACTGTCTGTTACTGTGTGTGAGTGTGGGACTAATTCTGTATCTGTCAGTGTCTGTTACTGTGTGTGAGTGTGGGATTAATTCTGTATCTGTCAGCGTCTGTGACTATGTGTGAGTGTGGGAAGAATTCTGTATCTGTCAGTGTCTGTTACTGTGTGTGAGTGTGGTATTAATTATGTATCTGTCAGTGTCTGTTACTGTGTGTGAGTGTGGGATTAATTCTGTATCTGTCAGCGTGTGTTACTGTGTTTGAGTGTGGGATGAATTCTGTATCTGTCAGTGTCTATTACTGTGTGTGAGTGTGGGATTAGCTCTGTATCTGTCAGTGTGTGTTACTGTGTGTGCGTGTGGGATTAATTCTGTATCTGTCAGTGTCTGTTACTGTGTGTGAGTGTGGGATTAATTCTGTATCTGTCAGTGTGTGTTACTGTGTGTGAGTGTCGGATTAATTCTGTATCTGTCACTGTCTGTTACTGTATGTGAGTATGGGATTAATTCTGTATCTGTCAGTGTGTGTTACTGTGTGTGAGTGTGGGATTAATTCTGTATCTGTCAGTGTGTGTTACTGTGTGTGAGTGTGGGATTAATTCTGTATCTGTCAGTGTCTGTTACTGTATGTGAGTATGGGATTAATTCTGTATCTGTCAGTGTCTGTTACTGTGTGTGAGTGTGGGATTAATTCTGTATCTTTCACTGTCAGTTTCTGTGTGTGAGTGTGGGATTAGTTCTCTATCTGTCAGTGTCTGTTTCTGTGTGTGAGTGTGGGATTAATTCTGTATCTGTCACTGTCTGTTACTGTGTGTGAGTGTGGGATTAATTCTGTATCTGTCAGTGTCTGTTACTGTGTGTGAGTGTGGGACTAATTCTGCATCTGTCAGTGTCTGTTACTGTGTGTGAGAGTGGGTTTAATTATGAATCTGTAAGCGCCTGTTACTATGTGTGAGTGTGGGAAGAATTCTGTATCGGTCAGTGTCTGTTACTGTGTGTGAGTGTGGGATTATTTCTGCATCTGTCTGTGTCTGTTACTGTTTGTGAGTGTGGGATAAACTCTGTATCTTTCAGTGTCTGTTAGTGTGTGTCAGTGTGGGATGAATTCTGTATCTGTCAGTGTCTATTACTGTGTGTGAGTGTGGGATTAGCTCTGTATCTGTCAGTGACTGTTACTGTCTGTGAGTGTGGGATTAATTCTGTGTCTGTCAGCGTCTGTTGCAATGTGTGAGTGTGGGATGAATTCTGTATCTGTCAGTGTCTGTTACTGTGCGTGAGTCTGGTATTAATTCTGTATCTGTCAGCGTCTGTTAGTGTGTGTGAGTATGGGATGAATTCTGTATCTGTCAGTGTCTATTACTGTGTGTGAGCGTGGGAAGAGCTCTGTATCTGTCAGTGTGTGTTACTGTGTCTGAGTGTGGGATTATTTCTGTATCTGTCAGTGTCTGTTACTGTGCGTGAGTGTGGGATTAATTCTTTATCTGTCAGTGTGTGTTACTGTGTGTGAGTGTGGGACTAATTCTGTATCTGTCAGTGTCTGTTACTGTGTGTGAGTGTGGGATTAATTCTGTATCTGTCAGCGTCTGTGACTATGTGTGAGTGTGGGAAGAATTCTGTATCTGTCAGTGTCTGTTACTGTGTGTGAATGTGGTATTAATTGTGCATCTGTGAGTGTCTGTTACTGTGTGTGAGTGTGGGATTATTTCTGTATCTGTCTGTGTCTGTTACTGTGTGTGAGTGTGGGACTAATTCTGTATCTGTCAGTGACTGTTACTGTCTGTGAGTCTGGGATTAATACTTTCTCTGTCAGCGTCTGTTACTACGTGTGAGTGTGGGATGAATTCTGTATCTGTCAGCGTCTGTTACTGTGTGTGAGCGTGGGATTAATTCTGTATCTGTCACTGTCTGTTACTGTGTGTGAGTGTGGGATTAATTCTGTATCTGTCAGTGTCTGTTACTGTCTGTGAGTGTGGGATGAATTCTGTTTCTGTCAGCGTCTGTTACTATGTGTGAGTGTGGGATGGATTCTGTATCTGTCAGTGTCTTTTAATGTGTGTGAGTGTGGGATTAATTCTGTATCTGTCAGTGTCGATTACTGTGTGTGAGTATGTGATTAGCTCTGTATCAGTCAGTGTGTGTTACTGTGTGGGATTGTGGGATTAATTCTGTATCTGTCAGTGTGTG
Source organism: Heterodontus francisci (assembly GCF_036365525.1). Classification (NCBI taxonomy): domain Eukaryota; kingdom Metazoa; phylum Chordata; class Chondrichthyes; order Heterodontiformes; family Heterodontidae; genus Heterodontus; species Heterodontus francisci. The sequence goes on from NC_090391.1 coordinate 34,525,119, forward strand.
TTACTGTGTGTGAGCGTGGGATTAATTCAAAATCTGTCACTGTCAGTTACTGTGTGTGAGAGTGAGTTTAATTCTGCATCTGTCAATGTGTGTCACTGTGTGTGAGTGTGGGATTAGTTCTCTATCTGTCAGTGTCTGTTACTGTGTGTGAGTGTGGGATTAATTCAGTATCTGTCACTGTGTGTGCGTGTGGGATTAATTCTGTATCTGTCAGTGTCTGATACTATTTGTGAGTGTGGGATTAATTCTGTATCTGTCAGTGTCTGTTACTGTGTGTGAGCGTGGGAATAATTCTGTATCTGTCACAGTCTGTTACTGTGTGTGAGTGTGGGATTAGTTCTGTATATGTCAGTGTCTGTTACTGTGTGTGAGTGTGGGATTAATTCTGTATCTGTCAGTGTTTGTTACTATGTTTGAGTGTGGGATTAATTCTGTATCTGTCACTGTCTGATACTGTGTGTGAGTGTGGGAATAATTCTGTAACTGTCACTGTCTGTTACTGCGTGTGAGTGTGGGATTAATTATGTATCTGTCAGTGTCTGTTACTGTGTGTGAGTGTGGGATTAATTGTGTATCTGTCAGTGTCTGTTACTGTGTGTGAGTGTGGGATTATTTCTGTATCTGTCTGTGTCTGTCACTGTGTGTGAGTGTGGGACTAATTCTGTATCTGTCACTGTCTGTTACTGTGTGTGAGTGTGGGAATAGTTCTGTATCTGTCAGTGTCTGTTACTGTGTGTGAGTGTGGGATGAATTCTGTTTCTGTCAGTGTCTGTTACTGTGTGTGAGTGTGGGATCAATTCTGTATCTGTCAGTGTCTGTTACTGTGTATGAGTGTGGGACTAATTCTGTATCTGTCAGTGTCTGTTACTGTGTGTGAGTGTGGGATTAATTCTGTATCTGTCAGCGTCTGTGACTATGTGTGAGTGTGGGAAGAATTCTGTACTTGTCAGTGTCTGTTACTGTGTGTGAGTGTGGTATTAATTATGTATCTGTCAGTGTCTGTTACTGTGTGTGAGTGTGGGATTAATTCTGTATCTGTCAGTGTCTGTTACTGTGTGTGAGTGTGGGATTATTTCTGCATCTGTCTGTGTCTGTTACTGTGTGTGAGTGTGGGACTAACTCTGTATCTGTCAGTGTCTGTTAGTGTGTGTGAGTGTGGGATGAATTCTGTATCTGTCAGTGTCTATTACTGTGTGTGAGTGTGGGATTAGCTCTGTATCTGTCAGTGACTGTTACCGTCGGTGAGTGTGGGATTAATTCTGTGTCTGTCAGCGTCTGTTGCTATGTGTGAGTGTGGGATGAATTCTGTATCTGTCAGTGTCTGTTACTGTGCGTGAGTCTGGTATTAATTCTGTATCTGTCAGTGTCTGTTACTGTGTGTGAGTGTGGGATGAATTCTGTATCTGTTAGTGTCTATTGCTGTGTGTGTGTGTGGGATTACATCTGTATCTGTCAGTGTGTGTAACTGTGTGTGAGTGTGGGATTAATTCTGTATCTGTCAGTGTCTGTTACTGTGTGTGAGTGTGGGATTAATTCTGTATCTGTCAGTGTGTGTTACTGTGTGTGAGTGTGGGGTTAATTCTGTATCTGTCACTGTCAGTTACTGTGTGCGAGTGTGGGATTAATTCTGTATCTGTCAGTGTGTGTTACTGTGTGTGAGTGTGGGATTAATTCTATATATTTCACTGTCAGTTACTGTGTGTGAGTGTGGGATTAGTTCTCTCTCTGTCAGTGTCTGTTACTGTGTGTGAGTGTGGGAATAATTCTGTTTCTGTCAGTGTCTGTTACTGTGTGTGAGTGTGGGATCAATTCTGTATCTGTCAGTGTCTGTTACTGTGTGTGAGTGTGGGACGAATTCTGCATCTGTCGGTGTCTGTTACTGTGTGTGAGTTGGGTTTAATTATGTATCTGTCAGCGCCTGTTGCTATGTGTGAGTGTGGGAAGAATTCTGTATCTGTCAGTGTCTGTTACTGTGTCTGAGTGTGGTATTAATTCTGTATCTGTCAGTATCTGTTAGTCTGTGTGAGAGTGCGATTAATTGTGTATCTGTCAGTGTCTGTTACTGTGTGTGAGTGTGGGATTAATTCTGTATCTGTCACTATCTGTTACTGCGTTTGAGTGTGGGATGAATTCTGTATCTGTCAGTGAGTGTTACTGTGCTTGAGTGTGGGATTAATTCTGTATCTGTCACTGTCTGATACTGTGTGTGTGTGTGTGGGAATAATTCTGTAACTGTCACTGTCTGTTACTGTGTGTGAGAGTGGGATCAATTCTGTATCTGTCAGTGACTGTTACTGTGTGTGAGTGTGGGATTAATTCTATATCTGCCTGCGTCTGTTGCTATGTGTGAGTGTGGGATGAATTCTGTTTCTGTCAGTGTCTGTTACTGTTTGTGAGTGTGGTATTAATCCTGTATCTGTCAGTGTCTGTTAGTGTGTGTGAATGCGGGATTAATTGTGTATCTGTCTGTGTCTGTCACTGTGTGTGAGTGTGGGATTAATTCTGTAACTGTCAGTGTCTGTTACTGTGTGTGAGTGTGCAAATAATTCTGTATCTGTCACTGTCTGTTACTGTGTGTGAGCGTGGGAATAGTTCTGTATCTGTCAGTGTCTGTTACTGTGTGTGAGTGTGGGATGAATTCTGTTTCTGTCAGTGTCTGTCACTGTGTGTGAGTGTGGGATCAATTCTGTATCTGTCAGTGTGTGTAACTGTGTGTGAGTGTGGGACTAATTCTGTATCTGTCAGTGTCTGTTACTGTGTGTGAGTGTGGGATTAATTCTGCATCTGTCAGCGTCTATGACTATGTGTGAGTGTGGGAAGAATTCTGTATCTGTCAGTGTCTGTTACTGTGTGTGAGTGTGGTATTAATTATGTATCTGTCAGTGTCTGTTACTGTGTGTGAGTGTGGGATTAATTCTGTATCTGTCAGCGTGTGTTACTGTGTTTGAGTGTGGGATGAATTCTGTATCTGTCAGTGTCTATTACTGTGTGTGAGTGTGGGATTAGCTCTGTATCTGTCAGTGTGTGTTACTGTGTGTGCGTGTGGGATTAATTCTGTATCTGTCAGTGTGTGTTACTGTGTGTGAGTGTGGGATTAATTCTGTATCTGTCAGTGTCTGTTACTGTATGTGAGTATGGGATTAATTCTGTATCTGTCAGTGTCTGTTACTGTGTGTGAGTGTGGGATTAATTCTGTATCTTTCACTGTCAGTTTCTGTGTGTGAGTGTGGGATTAGTTCTCTATCTGTCAGTGTCTGTTTCTGTGTGTGAGTGTGGGATTAATTCTGTATCTGTCACTGTCTGTTACTGTGTGTGAGTGTGGGATTAATTCTGTATCTGTCAGTGTCTGTTACTGTGTGTGAGTGTGGGACTAATTCTGCATCTGTCAGGGTCTGTTACTGTGTGTGAGAGTGGGTTTAATTATGAATCTGTAAGCGCCTGTTACTATGTGTGAGTGTGGGAAGAATTCTGTATCGGTCAGTGTCTGTTACTGTGTGTGAGTGTGGGATTATTTCTGCATCTGTCTGTGTCTGTTACTGTGTGTGAGTGTGGGATAAACTCTGTATCTTTCAGTGTCTGTTAGTGTGTGTCAGTGTGGGATGAATTCTGTATCTGTCAGTGTCTATTACTGTGTGTGAGTGTGGGATTAGCTCTGTATCTGTCAGTGACTGTTACTGTCTGTGAGTGTGGGATTAATTCTGTGTCTGTCAGCGTCTGTTGCAATGTGTGAGTGTGGGATGAATTCTGTATCTGTCAGTGTCTGTTACTGTGCGTGAGTCTGGTATTAATTCTGTATCTGTCAGCGTCTGTTAGTGTGTGTGAGTATGGGATGAATTCTGTATCTGTCAGTGTCTATTACTGTGTGTGAGCGTGGGAAGAGCTCTGTATCTGTCAGTGTGTGTTACTGTGTCTGAGTGTGGGATTATTTCTGTATCTGTCAGTGTCTGTTACTGTGCGTGAGTGTGGGATTAATTCTTTATCTGTCAGTGTGTGTTACTGTGTGTGAGTGTGGGACTAATTCTGTATCTGTCAGTGTCTGTTACTGTGTGTGAGTGTGGGATTAATTCTGTATCTGTCAGCGTCTGTGACTATGTGTGAGTGTGGGAAGAATTCTGTATCTGTCAGTGTCTGTTACTGTGTGTGAATGTGGTATTAATTGTGCATCTGTGAGTGTCTGTTACTGTGTGTGAGTGTGGGATTATTTCTGTATCTGTCTGTGTCTGTTACTGTGTGTGAGTGTGGGACTAATTCTGTATCTGTCAGTGACTGTTACTGTCTGTGAGTCTGGGATTAATACTTTCTCTGTCAGCGTCTGTTACTACGTGTGAGTGTGGGATGAATTCTGTATCTGTCAGCGTCTGTTACTGTGTGTGAGCGTGGGATTAATTCTGTATCTGTCACTGTCTGTTACTGTGTGTGAGTGTGGGATTAATTCTGTATCTGTCAGTGTCTGTTACTGTCTGTGAGTGTGGGATGAATTCTGTTTCTGTCAGCGTCTGTTACTATGTGTGAGTGTGGGATGGATTCTGTATCTGTCAGTGTCTTTTAGTGTGTGTGAGTGTGGGATTAATTCTGTATCTGTCAGTGTCGATTACTGTGTGTGAGTATGTGATTAGCTCTGTATCAGTCAGTGTGTGTTACTGTGTGTGATTGTGGGATTAATTCTGTATCTGTCAGTGTGTGTTACTGTGTGTGAGCGTGGGATTAATTCAAAATCTGTCACTGTCAGTTACTGTGTGTGAGAGTGAGTTTAATTCTGCATCTGTCAATGTGTGTCACTGTGTGTGAGTGTGGGATTAGTTCTCTATCTGTCAGTGTCTGTTACTGTGTGTGAGTGTGGGATTAATTCAGTATCTGTCACTGTGTGTGCGTGTGGGATTAATTCTGTATCTGTCAGTGTCTGATACTATTTGTGAGTGTGGGATTAATTCTGTATCTGTCAGTGTCTGTTACTGTGTGTGAGCGTGGGAATAATTCTGTATCTGTCACAGTCTGTTACTGTGTGTGAGTGTGGGATTAGTTCTGTATATGTCAGTGTCTGTTACTGTGTGTGAGTGTGGGATTAATTCTGTATCTGTCAGTGTTTGTTACTATGTTTGAGTGTGGGATTAATTCTGTATCTGTCACTGTCTGATACTGTGTGTGAGTGTGGGAATAATTCTGTAACTGTCACTGTCTGTTACTGCGTGTGAGTGTGGGATTAATTATGTATCTGTCAGTGTCTGTTACTGTGTGTGAGTGTGGGATTAATTGTGTATCTGTCAGTGTCTGTTACTGTGTGTGAGTGTGGGATTATTTCTGTATCTGTCTGTGTCTGTCACTGTGTGTGAGTGTGGGACTAATTCTGTATCTGTCACTGTCTGTTACTGTGTGTGAGTGTGGGAATAGTTCTGTATCTGTCAGTGTCTGTTACTGTGTGTGAGTGTGGGATGAATTCTGTTTCTGTCAGTGTCTGTTACTGTGTGTGAGTGTGGGATCAATTCTGTATCTGTCAGTGTCTGTTACTGTGTGTGAGTGTGGGACTAATTCTGTATCTGTCAGTGTCTGTTACTGTGTGTGAGTGTGGGATTAATTCTGTATCTGTCAGCGTCTGTGACTATGTGTGAGTGTGGGAAGAATTCTGTACTTGTCAGTGTCTGTTACTGTGTGTGAGTGTGGTATTAATTATGTATCTGTCAGTGTCTGTTACTGTGTGTGAGTGTGGGATTAATTCTGTATCTGTCAGTGTCTGTTACTGTGTGTGAGTGTGGGATTATTTCTGCATCTGTCTGTGTCTGTTACTGTGTGTGAGTGTGGGACTAACTCTGTATCTGTCAGTGTCTGTTAGTGTGTGTGAGTGTGGGATGAATTCTGTATCTGTCAGTGTCTATTACTGTGTGTGAGTGTGGGATTAGCTCTGTATCTGTCAGTGACTGTTACCGTCGGTGAGTGTGGGATTAATTCTGTGTCTGTCAGCGTCTGTTGCTATGTGTGAGTGTGGGATGAATTCTGTATCTGTCAGTGTCTGTTACTGTGCGTGAGTCTGGTATTAATTCTGTATCTGTCAGTGTCTGTTACTGTGTGTGAGTGTGGGATGAATTCTGTATCTGTTAGTGTCTATTGCTGTGTGTGTGTGTGGGATTACATCTGTATCTGTCAGTGTGTGTAACTGTGTGTGAGTGTGGGATTAATTCTGTATCTGTCAGTGTCTGTTACTGTGTGTGAGTGTGGGATTAATTCTGTATCTGTCAGTGTGTGTTACTGTGTGTGAGTGTGGGGTTAATTCTGTATCTGTCACTGTCAGTTACTGTGTGCGAGTGTGGGATTAATTCTGTATCTGTCAGTGTGTGTTACTGTGTGTGAGTGTGGGATTAATTCTATATATTTCACTGTCAGTTACTGTGTGTGAGTGTGGGATTAGTTCTCTCTCTGTCAGTGTCTGTTACTGTGTGTGAGTGTGGGAATAATTCTGTTTCTGTCAGTGTCTGTTACTGTGTGTGAGTGTGGGATCAATTCTGTATCTGTCAGTGTCTGTTACTGTGTGTGAGTGTGGGACGAATTCTGCATCTGTCGGTGTCTGTTACTGTGTGTGAGTTGGGTTTAATTATGTATCTGTCAGCGCCTGTTGCTATGTGTGAGTGTGTGAAGAATTCTGTATCTGTCAGTGTCTGTTACTGTGTCTGAGTGTGGTATTAATTCTGTATCTGTCAGTATCTGTTAGTCTGTGTGAGAGTGCGATTAATTGTGTATCTGTCAGTGTCTGTTACTGTGTGTGAGTGTGGGATTAATTCTGTATCTGTCACTATCTGTTACTGCGTTTGAGTGTGGGATGAATTCTGTATCTGTCAGTGAGTGTTACTGTGCTTGAGTGTGGGATTAATTCTGTATCTGTCACTGTCTGATACTGTGTGTGTGTGTGTGGGAATAATTCTGTAACTGTCACTGTCTGTTACTGTGTGTGAGAGTGGGATCAATTCTGTATCTGTCAGTGACTGTTACTGTGTGTGAGTGTGGGATTAATTCTATATCTGCCTGCGTCTGTTGCTATGTGTGAGTGTGGGATGAATTCTGTTTCTGTCAGTGTCTGTTACTGTTTGTGAGTGTGGTATTAATCCTGTATCTGTCAGTGTCTGTTAGTGTGTGTGAATGCGGGATTAATTGTGTATCTGTCTGTGTCTGTCACTGTGTGTGAGTGTGGGATTAATTCTGTAACTGTCAGTGTCTGTTACTGTGTGTGAGTGTGCAAATAATTCTGTATCTGTCACTGTCTGTTACTGTGTGTGAGCGTGGGAATAGTTCTGTATCTGTCAGTGTCTGTTACTGTGTGTGAGTGTGGGATGAATTCTGTTTCTGTCAGTGTCTGTCACTGTGTGTGAGTGTGGGATCAATTCTGTATCTGTCAGTGTGTGTTACTGTGTGTGAGTGTGGGACTAATTCTGTATCTGTCAGTGTCTGTTACTGTGTGTGAGTGTGGGATTAATTCTGTATCTGTCAGCGTCTATGACTATGTGTGAGTGTGGGAAGAATTCTGTATCTGTCAGTGTCTGTTACTGTGTGTGAGTGTGGTATTAATTATGTATCTGTCAGTGTCTGTTACTGTGTGTGAGTGTGGGATTAATTCTGTATCTGTCAGCGTGTGTTACTGTGTTTGAGTGTGGGATGAATTCTGTATCTGTCAGTGTCTATTACTGTGTGTGAGTGTGGGATTAGCTCTGTATCTGTCAGTGTGTGTTACTGTGTGTGCGTGTGGGATTAATTCTGTATCTGTCAGTGTCTGTTACTGTGTGTGAGTGTGGGATTAATTCTGTATCTGTCAGTGTGTGTTACTGTGTGTGAGTGTCGGATTAATTCTGTATCTGTCACTGTCTGTTACTGTATGTGAGTATGGGATTAATTCTGTATCTGTCAGTGTGTGTTAATGTGTGTGAGTGTGGGATTAATTCTGTATCTTTCACTGTCAGTTTCTGTGTGTGAGTGTGGGATTAGTTCTCTATCTGTCAGTGTCTGTTTCTGTGTGTGAGTGTGGGATTAATTCTGTATCTGTCACTGTCTGTTACTGTGTGTGAGTGTGGGATTAATTCTGTATCTGTCAGTGTCTGTTACTGTGTGTGAGTGTGGGACTAATTCTGCATCTGTCAGTGTCTCTTACTGTGTGTGAGTGTGGGTTTAATTATGTATCTGTAAGCGCCTGTTACTATGTGTGAGTGTGGGAAGAATTCGGTATCGGTCAGTGTCTGTTACTGTGTGTGAGTGCGGGATTATTTCTGCATCTGTCTGTGTCTGTTACTGTGTGTGAATGTGGGATAAACTCTGTATCTGTCAGTGTCTGTTAGTGTGTGTCAGTGTGGGATGAATTCTGTATCTGTCAGTGTCTATTACTGTGTGTGTGTGTGGGATTAGCTCTGTATCTGTCAGTGACTGTTACTGTCTGTGAGTGTGGGATTAATTCTGTGTCTGTCAGCGTCTGTTGCTATGTGTGAGTGTGGGATGAATTCTGTATCTGTCAGTGTCTGTTACTGTGCGTGAGTCTGGTATTAATTCTGTATCTGTCAGTGTCTGTTAATGTGTGTGAGTGTGGGATGAATTCTGTATCTGTCAGTGTCTATTACTGTGTGTGAGTGTGGGAAGAGCTCTGTATCTGTCAGTGTGTGTTACTGTGTCTGGGTGTGGGATTAATTCTGTATCTGTCAGTGTCTGTTACTGTGCGTGAGTGTGGGATTAATTCTTTATCTGTCAGTGTGTGTTACTGTGTGTGAGTGTGGGACTAATTCTGTATCTGTCAGTGTCTGTTACTGTGTGTGAGTGTGGGATTAATTCTGTATCTGTCAGCGTCTGTGACTATGTGTGAGTGTGGGAAGAATTCTGTATCTGTCAGTGTCTGTTACTGTGTGTGAATGTGGTATTAATTGTGCATCTGTGAGTGTCTGTTACTGTGTGTGAGTGTGGGATTATTTCTGTATCTGTCTGTGTCTGTTACTGTGTGTGAGTGTGGGACTAATTCTGTATCTGTCAGTGACTGTTACTGTCTGTGAGTCTGGGATTAATTATTTCTCTGTCAGCGTCTGTTACTACGTGTGAGTGTGGGATGAATTCTGTATCTGTCAGCGTCTGTTACTGTGTGTGAGCGTGGGATTAATTCTGTATCTGTCACTGTCTGTTACTGTGTGTGAGTGTGGGATTAATTCTGTATCTGTCAGTGTCTGTTACTGTCTGTGAGTGTGGGATGAATTCTGTTTCTGTCAGCGTCTGTTACTATGTGTGAGTGTGGGATGGATTCTGTATCCGTCAGTGTCTGTTAGTGTGTGTGAGTGTGGGATTAATTCTGTATCTGTCAGTGTCGATTACTGTGTGTGAGTATGGGATTAGCTCTGTATCAGTCAGTGTGTGTTACTGTGTGTGATTGTGGGATTAATTCTGTATCTGTCAGTGTGTGTTACTGTGTGTGAGTGTGGGATTAATTCAAAATCTGTCACTGTCAGTTACTGTGTGTGAGAGTGGGTTTAATTCTGCATCTGTCAATGTGTGTCACTGTGTGTGAGTGTGGGATTAGTTCTCTATCTGTCAGTGTCTGTTACTGTGTGTGAGTGTGGGATTAATTCAGTATCTGTCACTGTGTGTGCGTGTGGGATTAATTCTGTATCTGTCAGTGTCTGATACTATTTGTGAGTGTGGGATTAATTCTGTATCTGTCAGTGTCTGTTACTGTGTGTGAGCGTGGGAATAATTCTGTATCTGTCACAGTCTGTTACTGTGTGTGAGTGTGGGATTAGTTCTGTATATGTCAGTGTCTGTTAATGTGTGTGAGTGTGGGATTAATTCTGTATCTGTCTGTGTTTGCTACTATGTTTGAGTGTGGGATTAATTCAGTATCTGTCACTGTCTGATACTGTGTGTGAGTGTGGGAATAATTCTGTAACTGTCACTGTCTGTTACTGCTTGTGAGTGTGGGATTAATTATGTATCTGTCAGTGTCTGTTACTGTGTGTGAGTGTGGGATTAATTGTGTATCTGTCAGTGTCTGTTACTGTGTGTGAGTGTGGGAATAGTTCTGTATCTGTCAGTGTCTGTTACTGTGTGTGAGTGTGGGATGAATTCTGTTTCTGTCAGTGTCTGTTACTGTGTGTGAGTGTGGGATCAATTCTGTATCTGTCAGTGTCTGTTACTGTGTGTGAGTGTGGGACTAATTCTGTATCTGTCAGTGTCTGTTACTGTGTGTGAGTGTGGGATTAATTCTGTATCTGTCAGCGTCTGTGACTATGTGTGAGTGTGGGAAGAATTCTGTATCTGCCAGTGTCTGTTACTGTGTGTGAGTGTGGTATTAATTATGTATCTGTCAGTGTCTGTTACTGTGTGTGAGTGTGGGATTAATTCTGTATCTGTCAGTGTCTGTTACTGTGTGTGAGTGTGGGACTAACTCTGTATCTGTCAGTGTCTGTTAGTGTGTGTGAGTGTGGGATGAATTCTGTATCTGTCAGTGTCTATTACTGTGTGTGAGTGTGGGATTAGCTCTGTATCTGTCAGTGACTGTTACCGTCGGTGAGTGTGGGATTAATTCTGTGTCTGTCAGCGTCTGTTGCTATGTGTGAGTGTGGGATGAATTCTGTATCTGTCAGTGTCTGTTACTGTGCGTGAGTCTGGTATTAATTCTGTATCTGTCAGTGTCTGTTACTGTGTGTGAGTGTGGGATGAATTCTGTATCTGTCAGTGTCTATTGCTGTGTGTGAGTGTGGGATTATTTCTGTATCTGTCTGTGTCTGTCACTGTGTGTGAGTGTGGGATTAATTCTGTATCTGTCACTGTCTGTTACTGTGTGTGAGTGTGGGAATAGTTCTGTATCTGTCAGTGTCTGTTACTGTGTGTGAGTGTGGGATGAATTCTGTTTCTGTCAGTGTCTGTTACTGTGTGTGAGTGTGGGATCAATTCTGTATCTGTCAGTGTCTGTTACTGTGTGTGAGTGTGGGACTAATTCTGTATCTGTCAGTGTCTGTTACTGTGTGTGAGTGTGGGATTAATTCTGTATCTGTCAGCGTCTGTGACTATGTGTGAGTGTGGGAAGAATTCTGTATCTGCCAGTGTCTGTTACTGTGTGTGAGTGTGGTATTAATTATGTATCTGTCAGTGTCTGTTACTGTGTGTGAGTGTGGGATTAATTCTGTATCTGTCAGTGTCTGTTACTGTGTGTGAGTGTGGGACTAACTCTGTATCTGTCAGTGTCTGTTAGTGTGTGTGAGTGTGGGATGAATTCTGTATCTGTCAGTGTCTATTACTGTGTGTGAGTGTGGGATTAGCTCTGTATCTGTCAGTGACTGTTACCGTCGGTGAGTGTGGGATTAATTCTGTGTCTGTCAGCGTCTGTTGCTATGTGTGAGTGTGGGATGAATTCTGTATCTGTCAGTGTCTGTTACTGTGCGTGAGTCTGGTATTAATTCTGTATCTGTCAGTGTCTGTTACTGTGTGTGAGTGTGGGATGAATTCTGTATCTGTCAGTGTCTATTGCTGTGTGTGTGTGTGGGATTACATCTGTATCTGTCAGTGTGTGTAACTGTGTGTGAGTGTGGGATTAATTCTGTATCTGTCAGTGTCTGTTACTGTGTGTGAGTGTGGGATTAATTCTGTATCTGTCAGTGTGTGTTACTGTGTGTGAGTGTGGGGTTAATTCTGTATCTGTCACTGTCAGTTACTGTGTGCGAGTGTGGGATTAATTCTGTGTCTGTCAGTGTGTGTTACTGTGTGTGAGTGTGGGATTAATTCTATATATTTCACTGTCAGTTACTGTGTGTGAGTGTGGGATTAGTTCTCTCTCTGTCAGTGTCTGTTACTGTGTGTGAGTGTGGGAATAATTCTGTTTCTGTCAGTGTCTGTTACTGTGTGTGAGTGTGGGATCAATTCTGTATCTGTCAGTGTCTGTTACTGTGTGTGAGTGTGGGACGAATTCTGCATCTGTCGGTGTCTGTTACTGTGTGTGAGTGTGGGTTTAATTATGTATCTGTCAGCGCCTGTTGCTATGTGTGAGTGTGGGAAGAATTCTGTACCTGTCAGTGTCTGTTACTGTGTCTGAGTGTGGTATTAATTCTGTATCTGTCAGTATCTGTTAGTCTGTGTGAGAGTGCGATTAATTCTGTATCTGTCAGTGTCTGTTACTGTGTGTGAGTGTAGGATTAATTCTGTGTCTGTCAGTGTCTGTTACTGTGTGTGTGTGTGTGGGATTATTACTCTATCTGTCACTGTCTGATACTATGTGTGAGTGTGGAATTAATTCTGTATCTGTCACTGTCCGTTACTGCGTGTGAGTGTGGGAATAATTCTGTTTCTGTCACTGTCTGTTACTGTGTGTGAGTGTGGGATCAATTCTGTATCTGTCAGTGTCTGTTACTGTGTGTGAGTGTGGGACGAATTCTGCATCTGTCAGTGTCTGTTACTGTGTGTGAGTGTGGGTTTAATTATGTATCTGTCAGCGCCTGTTACTATGTGTGAGTGTGGGAAGAATTCTGTATCTGTCAGTGTCTGTTACTGTGTCTGAGTGTGGTATTAATTCTGTATCTGTCAGTATCTGTTAGTGTGTGTGAGAGTGCGATTAATTGTGTATCTGTCAGTGTCTGTTACTGTGTGTGAGTGTGGGATTAATTCTGTATCTGTCACTATCTGTTACTGCGTTTGAGTGTGGGATGAATTCTGTATCTGTCAGTGTGTGTTACTGTGCTTGAGTGTGGGATAAATTCTGCATCTGTCACTGTCTGATACTGTGTGTGAGTGTGGGAATAATTCTGTAACTGTCACTGTCTGTTACTGTGTGTGAGAGTGGGATCAATTCTGTATCTGTCAGTGACTGTTACTGTGTGTGAGTGTGGGATTATTTCTGCATCTGTCTGTGTCTGTTACTGTGTGTGAGTGTGGGACTAACTCTGTATCTGTCAGTGTCTGTTAGTGTGTGTGAGTGTGGGATGAATTCTGTATCTGTCAGTGTCTGTTAGTGTGTGTGAGAGTGCGATTAATTGTGTATCTGTCAGTGTCTGTTACTGTGTGTGAGTGTGGGATTAATTCTGTATCTGTCACTATCTGTTGCTGCGTTTGAGTGTGGGATGAATTCTGTGTCTGTCAGCGTCTGTTGCTATGTGTGAGTGTGGGATGAATTCTGTATCTGTCAGTGTCTGATACTGTGCGTGAGTCTGGTATTAATTCTGTATCTGTCAGTGTCTGTTAGTGTGTGTGAGTGTGGGATGAATTCTGTATCTGTCAGTGTCTATTGCTGTGTGTGTGTGTGGGATTACATCTGTATCTGTCAGTGTGTGTTACTGTGTGTGAGTGTGGGATTAATTCTGTATCTGTCAGTGTCTGTTACTGTGTGTGAGTGTGGGATTAATTCTTAATCTGTCAGTGTCTGTTACTGTGTGTGAGTGTGGGATCAATTCTGTATCTGTCAGTGTGTGTTACTGTGTGTGAGTGTGGGACTAATTCTGTATCTGTCAGTGTCTGTTACTGTGTGTGAGTGTGGGATTAATTCTGTATCTGTCAGCGTCTGTGACTATGTGTGAGTGTGGGAAGAATTCTGTATCTGTCAGTGTCTGTTACTGTGTGTGAGTGTGGTATTAATTATGTATCTGTCAGTGTATGTTACTGTGTGTGAGTGTGGGATTAATTCTGTATCTGTCAGTGTCTGTTACTGTGTGTGAGTGTGGGATTATTTCTGCATCTGTCTGTGTCTGTTACTGTGTGTGAGTGTGGGACTAACTCTGTATCTGTCAGTGTCTGTTAGTGTGTGTGAGTGTGGGATGAATTCTGTATCTGTCAGTGTCTGTTAGTGTGTGTGAGAGTGCGATTAATTGTGTATCTGTCAGTGTCTGTTACTGTGTGTGAGTGTGGGATTAATTCTGTATCTTTCACTATCTGTTGCTGCGTTTGAGTGTGGGATGAATTCTGTGTCTGTCAGCGTCTGTTGCTATGTGTGAGTGTGGGATGAATTCTGTATCTGTCAGTGTCTGATACTGTGCGTGAGTCTGGTATTAATTCTGCATCTGTCAGTGTCTGTTAGTGTGTGTGAGTGTGCGATGAATTCTGTATCTGTCAGTGTCTATTACTGTGTGTGTGTGTGGGATTACATCTGTATCTGTCAGTGTGTGTTACTGTGTGTGAGTGTGGGATTAATTCTGTATCTGTCAGTCTCTGTTACTGTGTGTGAGTGTGGGATTAATTCTCTATCTGTCAGTGTTTGTTACTGCGTGTGAGTGTGGGGTTAATTCTGTATCTGTCACTGTCAGTTACTGTGTGCGAGTATGGGATTAATTCTGTATCTGTCAGTGTGTGTTACTGTGTGTGAGTGTGGGATTAATTCTGTATCTTTCACTGTCAGTTACTGTGTGTGAGTGTGGGATTAGTTCTCTATCTGTCAGTGTCTGTTACTGTGTGTGAGTGTGGGATTAATTCTGTATCTGTCACTGTCTGTTACTGTGTGTGAGTGTGGGATTAATTCTGTATCTGTCAGTGTCTGTTACTGTGTGTGAGTGTAGGATTAATTCTGTGTCTGTCAGTGTCTGTTACTGTGTGTGTGTGTGTGGGATTATTACTCTATCTGTCACTGTCTGATACTATGTGTGAGTGTGGAATTAATTCCGTATCTGTCACTGTCCGTTACTGCGTGTGAGTGTGGGAATAATCCTGTTTCTGTCAGTGTCTGTTACTGTGTGTGAGTGTGGGATCAATTCTGTATCTGTCAGTGTCTGTTACTGTGTGTGAGTGTGGGACGAATTCTGCATCTGTCAGTGTCTGCTACTGTGTGTGAGTGTGGGATCAATTCTGTATCTGTCAGTGTCTGTTACTGTGTCTGAGTGTGGTATTAATTCTGTATCTGTCAGCATCTGTTAGTGTGTGTGAGAGTGCGATTAATTGTGTATCTGTCAGTGTCTGTTACTGTGTGTGAGTGTGGGATTAATTCTGTATCTGTCACTATCTGTTACTGCGTTTGAGTGTGGGATGAATTCTGTATCTGTCAGTGTGTGTTACTGTGCTTGAGTGTGGGATAAATTCTGTATCTGTCACTGTCTGATACTGTGTGTGAGTGTGGGAATAATTCTGTAACTGTCACTGTCTGTTACTGTGTGTGAGAGTGGGATCAATTCTGTATCTGTCAGTGACTGTTACTGTGTGTGAGTGTGGGATTATTTCTGCATCTGTCTGTGTCTGTTACTGTGTGTGAGTGTGGGACTAACTCTGTATCTGTCAGTGTATGTTAGTGTGTGTGAGTGTGGGATGAATTCTGTATCTGTCAGTGTCTGTTAGTGTGTGTGAGAGTGCGATTAATTGTGTATCTGTCAGTGTCTGTTACTGTGTGTGAGTGTGGGATTAATTCTGTATCTGTCACTATCTGTTGCTGCGTATGAGTGTGGGATGAATTCTGTGTCTGTCAGCGTCTGTTGCTATGTGTGAGTGTAGGATGAATTCTGTATCTGTCAGTGTCTGATACTGTGCGTGAGTCTGGTATTAATTCTGTATCTGTCAGTGTCTGTTAGTGTGTGTGAGTGTAGGATGAATTCTGTATCTGTCTGTGTCTGATACTGTGCGTGAGTCTGGTATTAATTCTGTATCTGTCAGTGTCTGTTAGTGTGTGTGAGTGTGGGATGAATTCTGTATCTGTCAGTGTCTATTGCTGTGTGTGTGTGTGGGATTACATCTGTATCTGTCAGTGTGTGTTACTGTGTGTGAGTGTGGGATTAATTCTGTATCTGTCAGTGTCTGTTACTGTGTGTGAGTGTGGAATTAATTCTGTATCTGTCACTGTCCGTTACTGCGTGTGAGTGTGGGAATAATTCTGTTTCTGTCAGTGTCTGTTACTGTGTGTGAGTGTGGGATCAATTCTGTATCTGTCAGTGTGTGTTACTGTGTGTGAGTGTGGGATTAGTTCTCTATCTGTCAGTGTCTGTTACTGTGTGTGAGTGTAGGATTAATTCTGTATCTGTCACTGTCCGTTACTGCGTGTGAGTGTGGGAATAATTCTGTTTCTGTCAGTGTCTGTTACTGTGTGTGAGTGTGGGATCAATTCTGTATCTGTCAGTGTCTGTTACTGTGTGTGAGTGTGGGACGAATTCTGCATCTGTCAGTGTCTGTTACTGTGTGTGAGTGTGGGTTTAATTATGTATCTGTCAGCGTCTGTTGCCATGTGTGAGTGTGGGATGAATTCTGTATCTGTCAGTGTCTGATACTGTGCGTGAGTCTGGTATTAATTCTGTATCTGTCAGTGTCTGTTAGTGTGTGTGAGTGTGCGATGAATTCTGTATCTGTCAGTGTCTATTACTGTGTGTGTGTGTGGGATTACATTTGTATCTGTCAGTGTGTGTTACAGTGTGTGAGTGTGGGATTAATTCTGTATCTGTCAGTGTCTGTTACTGTGTGTGAGTGTGGGATTAATTCTCTATCTGTCAGTGTTTGTTACTGTGTGTGAGTGTGGGGTTAATTCTGTATCTGTCACTGTCAGTTACTGTGTGCGAGTGTGGGATTAATTCTGTATCTGTCAGTGTGTGTTACTGTGTGTGAGTGTGGGATTAATTCTGTATCTTTCACTGTTAGTTACTGTGTGTGAGTGTGGGATTAGTTCTCTATCTGTCTGTGTCTGTTACTGTGTGTGAGTGTGGGATTAATTCTGTATCTGTCACTGTCTGTTACTGTGTGTGAGTGTGGGATTAATTCTGTATCTGTCAGTGTCTGTTACTGTGTGTGAGTGTAGGATTAATTCTGTGTCTGTCAGTGTCTGTTACTGTGTGTGTGTGTGTGGGATTATTACTCTATCTGTCACTGTCTGATACTATGTGTGAGTGTGGAATTAATTCTGTATCTGTCACTGTCCGTTACTGCGTGTGAGTGTGGGAATAATTCTGTTTCTGTCAGTGTCTGTTACTGTGTGTGAGTGTGGGATCAATTCTGTATCTGTCAGTGTCTGTTACTGTGTGTGAGTGTGGGACGAATTCTGCATCTGTCAGTGTCTGTTACTGTGTGTGAGTCTGGTATTAATTCTGTATCTGTCAGTGTCTGTTAGTGTGTGTGAGTGTGGGATGAATTCTGTATCTGTCAGTGTGTGTTACTGTGCTTGAGTGTGGGATAAATTCTGCATCTGTCACTGTCTGATACTGTGTGTTAGTGTGGGAATAATTCTGTAACTGTCACTGTCTGTTACTGTGTGTGAGAGTGGGATCAATTCTGTATCTGTCAGTGACTGTTACTGTGTGTGAGTGTGGGATTATTTCTGCATCTGTCTGTGTCTGTTACTGTGTGTGAGTGTGGGACTAACTCTGTATCTGTCAGTGTCTGTTAGTGTGTGTGAGTGTGGGATGAATTCTGTATCTGTCAGTGTCTGTTAGTGTGTGTGAGAGTGCGATTAATTGTGTATCTGTCAGTGTCTGTTACTGTGTGTGAGTGTGGGATTAATTCTGTATCTGTCAGTGTCTGTTACTGTGTGTGAGTGTGGGATTAATTCTTAATCTGTCAGTGTCTGTTACTGTGTGTCAGTGTGGGATCAATTCTGTATCTGTCAGTGTGTGTTACTGTGTGTGAGTGTGGGACTAATTCTGTATCTGTCAGTGTCTGTTACTATGTGTGAGTGTGGGATTAATTCTGTATCTGTCAGCGTCTGTGACTATGTGTGAGTGTGGGAAGAATTCTGTATCTGTCAGTGTCTGTTACTGTGTGTGAGTGTGGTATTAATTATGTATCTGTCAGTGTATGTTACTGTGTGTGAGTGTGGGATTAATTCTGTATCTGTCAGTGTCTGTTACTGTGTGTGAGTGTGGGATTATTTCTGCATCTGTCTGTGTCTGTTACTGTGTGTGAGTGTGGGACTAACTCTGTATCTGTCAGTGTCTGTTAGTGTGTGTGAGTGTGGGATGAATTCTGTATCTGTCAGTGTCTGTTACTGTGTGTGAGTGTGGGATTAATTCTGTATCTGTCACTATCTGTTGCTGCGTTTGAGTGTGGGATGAATTCTGTGTCTGTCAGCGTCTGTTGCTATGTGTGATAGTGTGGGATGAATTCTGTATCTGTCAGTGTCTGATACTGTGCGTGAGTCTGGTATTAATTCTGTATCTGTCAGTGTCTGTTAGTGTGTGTGAGTGTGCGATGAATTCTGTATCTGTCAGTGTCTATTACTGTGTGTGTGTGTGGGATTACATCTTTATCTGTCAGTGTGTGTTACTGTGTGTGAGTGTGGGATTAATTCTGTATCTGTCACTGTCTGTTACTGTGTGTGAGTGTGGGATTAATTCTCTATCTGTCAGTGTTTGTTACTGTGTGTGAGTGTGGGGTAAATTCTGAATCTGTCACTGTCAGTTACTGTGTGCGAGTGTGGGATTAATTCTGTATCTGTCAGTGTGTGTTACTGTGTGTGAGTGTGGGATTAATTCTGTATCTTTCACTGTCAGTTACTGTGTGTGAGTGTGGGATTAGTTCTCTATCTGTCAGTGTCTGTTACTGTGTGTGAGTGTGAGATTAATTCTGTATCTGTCACTGTCTGTTACTGTGTGTGAGTGTGGGATTAATTCTGTATCTGTCAGTGTCTGTTACTGTGTGTGAGTGTAGGATTAATTCTGTGTCTGTCAGTGTCTGTTACTGTGTGTGTGTGTGTGGGATTATTACTCTATCTGTCACTGTCTGATACTATGTGTGAGTGTGGAATTAATTCTGTATCTGTCACTGTCCGTTACTGCGTGTGAGTGTGGGAATAATTCTGTTTCTGTCAGTGTCTGTTACTGTGTGTGAGTGTGGGATCAATTCTGTATCTGTCAGTGTCTGTTACTGTGTGTGAGTGTGGGACGAATTCTGCATCTGTCAGTGTCTGTTACTGTGTGTGAGTGTGGGTTTAATTATGTATCTGTCAGCGCCTGTTACTATGTGTGAGTGTGGGAAGAATTCTGTATCTGTCAGTGTCTGTTACTGTGTCTGAGTGTGGTATTAATTCTGTATCTGTCAGTATCTGTTAGTGTGTGTGAGAGTGCGATTAATTGTGTATCTGTCAGTGTCTGTTACTGCGTTTGAGTGTGGGATGAATTCTGTATCTGTCAGTGTGTGTTACTGTGCTTGAGTGTGGTATAAATTCTGTATCTGTCACTGTCTGATACTGTGTGTGAGTGTGGGAATAATTCTGTAACTGTCACTGTCTGTTACTGTGTGTTAGAGTGGGATCAATTCTGTATCTGTCAGTGACTGTTACTGTGTGTGAGTGTGGGATTATTTCTGCATCTGTCTGTGTCTGTTACTGTGTGTGAGTGTGGGACTAACTCTGTATCTGTCAGTGTCTGTTAGTGTGTGTGAGTGTGGGATGAATTCTGTATCTGTCAGTGTCTGTTAGTGTGTGTGAGAGTGCGATTAATTGTGTATCTGTCAGTGTCTGTTACTGTGTGTGAGTGTGGGATCAATTCTGTATCTGTCAGTGTCTGTTACTGTGTGTGAGTGTGGGACGAATTCTGCATCTGTCAGTGTCTGTTACTGTGTGTGAGTGTGGGTTTAATTATGTATCTGTCAGCGCCTGTTACTATGTGTGGGTGTGGGAAGAATTCTGTATCTGTCAGTGTCTGTTACTGTGTCTGAGTGTGGTATTAATTCAGTATCTGTCAGTATCTGTTAGTGTGTGTGAGAGTGCGATTAATTGTGTATCTGTCAGTGTCTGTTACTGCGTTTGAGTGTGGGATGAATTCTGTATCTGTCAGTGTGTGTTACTGTGCTTGAGTGTGGGATAAATTCTGTATCTGTCACTGTCTGATACTGTGTGTGAGTGTGGGAATAATTCTGTAACTGTCACTGTCTGTTACTGTGTGTTAGAGTGGGATCAATTCTGTATCTGTCAGTGACTGTTACTGTGTGTGAGTGTGGGATTATTTCTGCATCTGTCTGTGTCTGTTACTGTGTGTGAGTGTGGGACTAACTCTGTATCTGTCAGTGTCTGTTAGTGTGTGTGAGTGTGGGATGAATTCTGTATCTGTCAGTGTCTGTTAGTGTGTGTGAGAGTGCGATTAATTGTGTATCTGTCAGTGTCTGTTACTGTGCGTGAGTGTGGGATTAATTCTGTATCTGTCACTATCTGTTGCTGCGTTTGAGTGTGGGATGAATTCTGTGTCTGTCAGCGTCTGTTGCTATGTGTGAGTGTAGGATGAATTCTGTATCTGTCAGTGTCTGATACTGTGCGTGAGTCTGGTATTAATTCTGTATCTGTCAGTGTCTGTTAGTGTG
Organism: Heterodontus francisci; assembly: GCF_036365525.1. Taxonomy (NCBI): domain Eukaryota; kingdom Metazoa; phylum Chordata; class Chondrichthyes; order Heterodontiformes; family Heterodontidae; genus Heterodontus; species Heterodontus francisci. The sequence goes on from NC_090391.1 coordinate 34,545,303, forward strand.
TGTGAGTGTGGGATGAATTCTGTATCTGTCAGTGTCTATTGCTGTGTGTGTGTGTGGGATTACATCTGTATCTGTCAGTGTGTGTTACTGTGTGTGAGTGTGGGATTAATTCTGTATCTGTCAGTGTCTGTTACTGTGTGTGAGTGTGGAATTAATTCTGTATCTGTCACTGTCCGTTACTGCGTGTGAGTGTGGGAATAATTCTGTTTCTGTCAGTATCTGTTAGTGTGTGTGAGAGTGCGACTAATTGTGTATCTGTCAGTGTCTGTTACTGCGTTTGAGTGTGGGATGAATTCTGTATCTGTCAGTGTGTGTTACTGTGCTTGAGTGTGGGATAAATTCTGTATCTGTCACTGTCTGATACTGTGTGTGAGTGTGGGAATAATTCTGTAACTGTGACTGTCTGTTACTGCGTGTTAGAGTGGGATCAATTCTGTATCTGTCAGTGACTGTTACTGTGTGTGAGTGTGGGATTATTTCTGCATCTGTCTGTGTCTGTTAGTGTGTGTGAGTGTGGGATGAATTCTGTATCTGTCAGTGTCTATTGCTGTGTGTGTGTGTGGGATTACATCTGTATCTGTCAGTGTGTGTTACTGTGTGTGAGTGTGGGATTAATTCTGTATCTGTCAGTGTCTGTTACTGTGTGTGAGTGTGGGATTAATTCTTAATCTGTCAGTGTCTGTTACTGTGTGTCAGTGTGGGATCAATTCTGTATCTGTCAGTGTGTGTTACTGTGTGTGAGTGTGGGACTAATTCTGTATCTGTCAGTGTCTGTTACTATGTGTGAGTGTGGGATTAATTCTGTATCTGTCAGCGTCTGTGACTATGTGTGAGTGTGGGAAGAATTCTGTATCTGTCAGTGTCTGTTACTGTGTGTGAGTGTGGTATTAATTATGTATCTGTCAGTGTATGTTACTGTGTGTGAGTGTGGGATTAATTCTGTATCTGTCAGTGTCTGTTACTGTGTGTGAGTGTGGGATTATTTCTGCATCTGTCTGTGTCTGTTACTGTGTGTGAGTGTGGGACTAACTCTGTATCTGTCAGTGTCTGTTAGCGTGTGTGAGTGTGGGATGAATTCTGTATCTGTCAGTGTCTGTTAGTGTGTGTGAGAGTGCGATTAATTGTGTATCTGTCAGTGTCTGCTACTGTGTGTGAGTGTGGGATTAATTCTGTATCTGTCACTATCTGTTGCTGCGTTTGAGTGTGGGATTAATTCTGTGTCTGTCAGCGTCTGTTGCTATGTGTGATAGTGTGGGATGAATTCTGTATCTGTCAGTGTCTGATACTGTGCGTGAGTCTGGTATTAATTCTGTATCTGTCAGTGTCTGTTAGTGTGTGTGAGTGTGCGATGAATTCTGTATCTGTCAGTGTCTATTACTGTGTGTGTGTGTGGGATTACATCTTTATCTGTCAGTGTGTGTTACTGTGTGTGAGTGTGGGATTAATTCTGTATCTGTCACTGTCTGTTACTGTGTGTGAGTGTGGGATTAATTCTCTATCTGTCAGTGTTTGTTACTGTGTGTGAGTGTGGGGTAAATTCTGTATCTGTCACTGTCAGTTACTGTGTGCGAGTGTGGGATTAATTCTGTATCTGTCAGTGTGTGTTACTGTGTGTGAGTGTGGGATTAATTCTGTATCTTTCACTGTCAGTTACTGTGTGTGAGTGTGGGATTAGTTCTCTATCTGTCAGTGTCTGTTACTGTGTGTGAGTGTGGGATTAATTCTGTATCTGTCACTGTCTGTTACTGTGTGTGAGTGTGGGATTAATTCAGTATCTGTCAGTGTCTGTTACTGTGTGTGAGTGTAGGATTAATTCTGTGTCTGTCAGTGTCTGTTACTGTGTGTGTGTGTGTGGGATTATTACTCTATCTGTCACTGTCTGATACTATGTGTGAGTGTGGAATTAATTCTGTATCTGTCACTGTCCGTTACTGCGTGTGAGTGTGGGAATAATTCTGTTTCTGTCAGTGTCTGTTACAGTGTGTGAGTGTGGGATCAATTCTGTATCTGTCAGTGTCTGTTACTGTGTGTGAGTGTGGGACGAATTCTGCATCTGTCAGTGTCTGTTATAGTGTGTGAGTGTGGGTTTAATTATGTATCTGTCAGCGCCTGTTACTATGTGTGAGTGTGGGAAGAATTCTGTATCTGTCAGTGTCTGTTACTGTGTCTGAGTGTGGTATTAATTCTGTATCTGTCAGTATCTGTTAGTGTGTGTGAGAGTGCGATTAATTGTGTATCTGTCAGTGTCTGTTACTGCGTTTGAGTGTGGGATGAATTCTGTATCTGTCAGTGTGTGTTACTGTGCTTGAGTGTGGGATAAATTCTGTATCTGTCACTGTCTGATACTGTGTGTGAGTGTGGGAATAATTCTGTAACTGTCACTGTCTGTTACTGTGTGTTAGAGTGGGATCAATTCTGTATCTGTCAGTGACTGTTACTGTGTGTGAGTGTGGGATTATTTCTGCATCTGTCTGTGTCTGTTACTGTGTGTGAGTGTGGGACTAACTCTGTATCTGTCAGTGTCTGTTAGTGTGTGTGAGTGTGGGATGAATTCTGTATCTGTCAGTGTCTGTTAGTGTGTGTGAGAGTGCGATTAATTGTGTATCTGTCAGTGTCTGTTACTGTGCGTGAGTGTGGGATTAATTCTGTATCTGTCACTATCTGTTGCTGCGTTTGAGTGTGGGATGAATTCTGTGTCTGTCAGCGTCTGTTGCTATGTGTGAGTGTAGGATGAATTCTGTATCTGTCAGTGTCTGATACTGTGCGTGAGTCTGGTATTAATTCTGTATCTGTCAGTGTCTGTTAGTGTGTGTGAGTGTGGGATGAATTCTGTATCTGTCAGTGTCTATTGCTGTGTGTGTGTGTGGGATTACATCTGTATCTGTCAGTGTGTGTTACTGTGTGTGAGTGTGGGATTAATTCTGTATCTGTCAGTGTCTGTTACTGTGTGTGAGTGTGGAATTAATTCTGTAACTGTCACTGTCCGTTACTGCGTGTGAGTGTGGGAATAATTCTGTTTCTGTCAGTGTCTGTTACTGTGTGTGAGTGTGGGATCAATTCTGTATCTGTCAGTGTCTATTGCTGTGTGTGTGTGTGGGATTACATCTGTATCTGTCAGTGTGTGTTACTGTGTGTGAGTGTGGGATTAATTCTGTATCTGTCAGTGTCTGTTACTGTGTGTGAGTGTGGGATTAATTCTGTATCTGTCACTGTCTGTTACTGTGTGTGAGTGTGGGATTAATTCTGTATCTGTCAGTGTCTGTTACTGCGTGTGAGTGTAGGATTAATTCTGTGTCTGTCAGTGTCTGTTACTGTGTGTTTGTGTGTGGGATTATTACTCTATCTGTCACTGTCTGATACTATGTGTGAGTGTGGGATTAATTCTGTATCTGTCACTGTCCGTTACTGCGTGTGAGTGTGGGAATAATTCTGTTTCTGTCAGTGTCTGTTACTGTGTGTGAGTGTGGGATCAATTCTGTATCTGTCAGTGTCTGTTACTGTGTGTGAGTGTGGGACGAATTCTGCATCTGTCAGTGTCTGTTACTGTGTGTGAGTGTGGGTTTAATTATGTATCTGTCAGCGCCTGTTACTATGTGTGAGTGTGGGAAGAATTCTGTATCTGTCAGTGTCTGTTACTGTGTCTGAGTGTGGTATTAATTCTGTATCTGTCAGTATCTGTTAGTGTGTGTGAGAGTGCGATTAATTGTGTATCTGTCAGTGTCTGTTACTGTGTGTGAGTGTGGGATTAATTCTGTATCTGTCACTATCTGTTACTGCGTTTGAGTGTGGGATGAATTCTGTATCTGTCAGTGTGTGTTACTGTGCTTGAGTGTGGGATAAATGCTGTATCTGTCACTGTCTGATACTGTGTGTGAGTGTGGGAATAATTCTGTAACTGTCACTGTCTGTTACTGTGTGTGAGAGTGGGATCAATTCTGTATCTGTCAGTGACTGTTACTGTGTGTGAGTGTGGGATGAATTCTGTGTCTGTCAGCCTCTGTTGCTATGTGTGAGTGTGGGATGAATTCTGTATCTGTCAGTGTCTGTTAGTGTGTGCGAGTGTGGGATGAATTCTGTATCTGTCAGTGTCTATTGCTGTGTGTGTGTGGGGGATTACATCTGTATCTGTCAGTGTGTGTTACTGTGTGTGAGTGTGGGATTAATTCTGTATCTGTCAGTGTTTGTTACTGTGTGTGAGTGTGGGATTAATTCTGTATCTGTCAGGGTGTGTTACTGTGTGTGAGTGTGGGGTTAATTCTGTAGTTGTCACTGTCAGTTACTGTGTGTGAGTGTGGGATTAGTTCTCTATCTGTCAGTGTCTGTTACTGTATGTGAGTGTGGGATTAATTCTGTATCTGTCACTGTCTGTTACTGTGTGTGAGTGTGGGATTATTTCTGTATCTGTCAGTGTCTGTTACTGTATGTGAGTGTAGGATTAATTCTGTGTCTGTCAGTGTCTGTTACTGTGTGTGTGTGTGTATGGGATTATTACTCTATCTGTCACTGTCTGATACTATGTGTGAGTGTGGGATTAATTCTGTATCTGTCAGTGTCTGTTACTGTGTGTGAGCGTGGTATTAATTCTGTATCTGTCACTGTCTGTTACTGCATGTGAGTGTGGGAATAATTCTGTTTCTGTCAGTGTCTGTTACTGTGTGTGAGTGTGGGATCAATTCTGTACCTGTCAGTGTCTGTTACTGTGTGTGAGTGTGGGACGAATTCTGCATCTGTCAGTGTCTGTTACTGTGTGTGAGTGTGGGTTTAATTATGTATCTGTCAGCGCCTGTTACTATGTGTGAGTGTGGGAAGAATTCTGTATCAGTCAGTGTCTGTTACTGTGTCTGAGTGTGGTTTTAATTCTGTATCTGTCAGTATCTGTTAGTGTGTGTGAGAGTGCGATTAATTGTGTATCTGTCAGTGTCTGTTACTGTGTGTGGGTGTGGGATTAATTCTGTATCTGTCACTATCTGGAGCTGGATGAACTGAGGATCATTCGGGAAGCTGAGGGGTTGATAGATAGAAGCTACACGGAGGTCGTTACTCCACAAATCAAAGGCAGCTGGGTAACAGTTAGAGGTGGGAAGAGGTCAGTGCAGGGATCTCCTGTGGTCGTTCCCCTCAACAACAAGTATACAGTTTTAGATACTGTTGGGGGGGACGGCCTATCGGGGGCAGGCTGCAGTGACCGGGCCTCTGGCACGGGGTCCTGCACTGTGGCTCAGAAGGGAAGGAGGGAGAATGGGAGAGCACTAGTCATCGGGGACTCGATGGTGAGGAGTACGGACAGGCGGTTCTGTGGGCGCAGGCGAGACGCACGGATGGTTTGTTGCCTCCCTGGTGCCAGGGTCCGTGATGTTTGTGATCGCGTCTTCAGGATCCTTAAAGGGGAGGGGGAGCAGCCAGAGGTCGTGGTGCACATTGGCACCAACGACGTAGGAAGGAAGGGTGGCACAGATGTTAGAAGTGAGTTTAGGGAGTTAGGCTGGAAGCTGAAAGCTCGGACGGACAGAGTTGTTATCTCTGGTTTGTTGCCGGCGCCACGTGATAGTGAGGCTAGGAATAGGGAGAGAGCACAGCTGAACACGTGGCTGCAGGAATGGTGTAGGAGGGAGGGCTTCCAGTTCTTGGATAATTGGACTGCATTCTGGGGAAGATGGGACCTGTTCAAACAGGACGGGCTGCATCTGAACCAGAGGGGCACCAATATCCTGGGAGGGAGGTTTGCTAGTACTGTTCGGGAGGGTTTAAACTAGTTTGGGAGGGGGATGGGAACCGGACTTGTAATCCAGGGACCAGTGGGTCCACTCAGAAAGACAAAGAGTGTAGTGAGGTATTGGGGAAGGTAGCACTGTCACAGAGGACAGATGGGCACGGAGAAGGGTTAAAGTGCGTATACTTCAACGCAAGAAGCATCAGGAATAAGGTGAGTGAATTGAAGGCGTGGATGGGCACTTGGGACTACGATGTTGTGGCCATCACTGAAACGTGGATAGGTGAGGGGGAGGAATGGTTTTTGGAGGTACCTGGTTATAGATGTTTTCATAAGATTAGGAATGGTGGTAAAAGAGGTGGGGGGGTGGCATTGTTAGTTAGAAATAGTGTAACAACTGCTGAAAGAATTTTCGAGGAGGATCTGCCGACTGAGGCACTGTGGGTTGAGGTCAGGAACAGGAAAGGAGCAGTCACCTTGATGGGAGTTTTCTATAGGCCCCCCAATAGCAGCAGGGAGGTGGAAGAGCAGATTGGGAAACAGATTTTGGAAAGGAGCAGAAGTCACAGGGTAGTAATTATGGGGGATTTCAACTTCCCAAATATTGATTGGCAACTCTTTAGATCGAATAGTTTGGATGGGGTAGTGTTTGTGCAGTATGTCCAGGAAGCTTTTCTGACTCAGTATGTAGACTGCCCGACCAGAGGGGAGGCAATATTGGATTTGGTACTAGGTAATGAACCAGGGCAAGTGATAGAGCTGTTGGTGGGCGAGCACTTTGGAGATAGTGATCACAATTCTGTAGCATTCACTGTGGTAATGGAGAGGGATAGGTATGTGCAACAGGGCAAGGTTTACAATTGGGGGAAGGGTAGATATGATGCTGTCAGGCAGGAACTGAGGAGCATAAGTTGGGAGCATATGCTGGCAGGGAAGGGCACGGTCGAAATGTGGAACTTTTTCAAGGAGCAGATAGTAGGGGCCATTGATAAGCATGTCCCTGTCAGACAGGGAAGGGATGGTCATGTGAGGGAACCGTGGTTGACAAGAGAGGTTGAGAGTCTTGTTAGGAAGAAGAAGGATGCGTATATAAAGTTGAGGAAAAAGGGCACAGGCATAGCTCTGGAGGGATACAAGTTGGCCAGGAAGGATCTGAAGAAAGGGATTAGGAGAGCTAAGAGAGGGCATGAAAAATGCTTGGCGGGTAGGATAAAAGAAAACCCCAAGGCCTTTTACGCGTATGTCAGAAATATGAGGATGACTAGGGGGACCATAGGTCCGGTCAAGGACAATAGCGGGAGACTGTGTGTTGAGCCGGAAGAGATAAGTGAGGTTTTGAATGAGTACTTCTCTTCGGTATTTACGAATGAGAAGGGGTGTATTACTGAAGAGGACGGTGGGAAGCAGACTGGTAAGCTCGAGGAAGTGCTCGTTAGGAGGGAAGATGTGTTGGGGTTTTTGAATAACTTGAAGATAGACAAGTCTCCCGGGCCTGACGGGGTATATCCAAGGATGTTATGGGAAGCAAGGGATGAAATTGCAGAGCCGCTGGCAATGATCTTTTCATCTTCTCTGCTGACGGGGGTGGTACCAGGTGATTGGAGGGTGGCAAATGTTGTGCCCCTGTTCAAGAAAGGGAATAGGAACAACCCTGGGAATTACAGGCCAGTTAGTCTTACTTCGGTGGTAGGCAAGTTGATGGAAAAGGTGCTGAGGGATAGGATTTCTGAGCATCTGGAAAGACACTGCTTGATTCGGGACAGTCAGCACGGTTTTGTGAGGGGTAGGTCTTGCCTCACAAGCCTGATTGAATTCTTTGAGCAGGTGACCAAGCAAGTGGATGAGGGTAAACCAGTGGATGTGGTGTACATGGATTTTAGTAAGGCATTTGATAAGGTCCCCCATGGTAGACTTATGGAGAAAGTCAGGAGGCATGGGATAGTGGGGAATGTGGCCAGTTGGATTAAGAATTGGCTAACTGATAGAAGGCAGAGAGTGGTCTTAGATGGTAAATACTCAGCCTGGAGCCCAGTTACCAGTGGCGTGCCGCAGGGATCAGTTCTGGGTCCTCTCCTGTTTGTGATTTTTATTAACGACTTGGATGAGGAAGTCGAAGGGTGGGTCAGTAAATTTGCAGATGATACAAAGGTTGGTGGAGTTGTGGATACCGAGGAGGGCTATTGTCGTCTGCAAAGGGACTTGGATAGGTTGCAGTGCTGGGCTGAAAAGTGGCAGATGGAGTTTAACCCTGAAAAGTGTGAGGTCGTCCATTTTGGAAGGACAAACATGAATGCAAAATACTGGGTTAACGGTAGGGTTCTTGGGCATGTGGAGGAGCAGAGAGACCTTGGGGTCTATGTGCATAGATCATTGAAAGTTGCAACTCAAGTGGATAGGGCTGTGAAGAAGGCATATGGGGTGTTAGCGTTCATTAGCAGAGGGATTGAATTTAAGAGCCGTGAGGTGATGATGCAGCTGTACAGGACCTTGGTAAGGCCTCATTTGGAGTACTGTGTGCAGTTCTGGTCGCCTCATTTTAGGAAGGATGTGGAAGCCTTGGAGAGGGTGCAGAGGAGATTTACCAGGATGTTGCCTGGAATGGAGAATAAGTCTTACGAGGAAAGGCTGAACATTCTAGGCCTCTTCTCATTAGAAAGGAGAAGGATGAGGGGTGACATGATAGAGGTTTATAAGATGATCAGGGGAATAGATAGGGTAGACAGTCAGAAACTTTTTCCCCGGGTGGAGCAAAGCGTTACAAGGGGTCATAAATTTAAGGTGAAGGGTGGGAGATATAAGGGGGATGTCAGGGGAAGGTTCTTTACCCAGAGAGTGGTCGAGGCATGGAATGCCTTGCCCGGGGAAGTTGTTGAGTCAGAAACTTTAGGGACTTTCAAAAGGCTTTTGGATAGGTATATGGATAAAGGAGAATGATGGGGTATAGATTAAATTGTCCTTGACAGAGGACAAAGGATCGGCACAACATTGTGGGCCGAAGGGCCTGTTCTGTGCTGTATGTTCTATGTTCTATGTTCTATGTTCTATATGTTACTGCGTTTGAGTGTGGGATGAATTCTTTATCTGTCAGTGTGTGTTACTGTGCTTGAGTGTGGGATTAATTCTGTATCTGTCAGTGTCTGTTACTGTGTGTGAGTGTGGGATGAATTCTGTTTCTGTCAGTGTCTGTTACTGTTTGCGATTGTGGTATTAATCCTGTATCTGTCAGTGTCTGTTAGTGTTTGTGAATTCGGGATTAATTGTGTATCTGTCAGTGTCTGTTACTGTTTGTGAGTGTGGTATTAATCCTGTATCTGTCAGTGTCTGTTAGTGTGTGTGAATGCGGGATTAATTGTGTATCTGTCTGTGTCCGTCACTGTGTGTGAGTGTGGGATTAATTCTGTATCTGTCAGTGTCTGTTACTGTGTCTGAGCGTGGGAATAATTCTGTATCTGTCACTGTCTGTTACTGTGTGTGAGTGTGGGATGAATTCTGTTTCTGTCAGTGTCTGTTACTGTGTGTGAGCGTGGGATCAATTCTGTATCTGTCAGTGTCTGTTACTGTGTGTGAGTGTGGGACTAATTCTGTATCTGTCAGTGTCTGTTACTGTGTGTGCGTGTGGCATTAATTCTGTATCTGTCAGCGTCTGTGATGATGTGTGAGTGTGGGAAGAATTCTGTATCTGTCAGTGTCTGTTACTGTGTGTGAGTGTGGTATTAATTATGTATCTGTCAGTGTCTGTTACTGTGTGTGAGTGTGGGATTAATTCTGTATCTGTCAGTGTCTGTTACTGTGTGTGAGTGTGGGATTATTTCTGCATCTGTCTGTGTCTGTTACTGTGTGTGAGTGTGGGACTAACTCTGTATCTGTCAGTGTCTGTTAGTGTGTGTGAGTGTGGGATGAATTCTGTATCTGTCAGTGTCTATTACTGTGTGTGAGTGTGGGATTATTTCTGCATCTGTCTGTGTCTGTTACTGTGTGTGAGTGTGGGACTAACTCTGTATCTGTCAGTTTCTGTTACTGTGTGTGAGTGTGGGTTTCATTATGTATCTGTCAGCGCCTGTTACTATGTGTGAGTGTGGGAAGAATTCTGTATCTGTCAGTGTCTGTTACTGTGTCTGAGTGTGGTATTAATTCTGTATCTGTCAGTATCTGTTAGTGTGTGTGAGAGTGCGATTAATTGTGTATCTGTCAGTGTCTGTTACTGTGTGTGAGTGTGGGATTAATTCTGTATCTGTCACTATCTGTTACTGCGTTTGAGTGTGGGATGAATTCTGTATCTGTCAGTGTGTGTTACTGTGCTTGAGTGTGGGATAAATGCTGTATCTGTCACTGTCTGATACTGTGTGTGAGTGTGGGAATAATTCTGTAACTGTCACTGTCTGTTACTGTGTGTGAGAGTGGGATCAATTCTGTATCTGTCAGTGACTGTTACTGTGTGTGAGTGTGGGATTAATTCTATATCTGCCTGCGTCTGTTGCTATGTGTGAGTGTGGGATGAATTCTGTTTCTGTCAGTGTCTGTTACTGTTTCTGAGTGTGGTATTAATCCTGTATCTGTCAGTGTCTGTTAGTGTATGTGAATTCGGGATTAATTGTGTATCTGTCAGTGTCTGTTACTGTTTGTGAGTGTGGTATTAATCCTGTATCTGTCAGTGTCTGTTAGTGTGTGTGAGTGTGGGATTAATTCTGTATCTGTCACTATCTGTTACTGCGTTTGAGTGTGGGATGAATTCTGTGTCTGTCAGCGTCTGTTGCTATGTGTGAGTGTGGGATGAATTCTGTATCTGTCAGTGTCTGTTAGTGTGTGCGAGTGTGGGATGAATTCTGTATCTGTCAGTGTCTATTGCTGTGTGTGTGTGTGGGATTACATCTGTATCTGTCAGTGTGTGTTACTGTGTGTGAGTGTGGGATTAATTCTGTATCTGTCAGTGTCTGTTACTGTGTGTGAGTGTGGGATTAATTCTGTATCTGTCAGGGTGTGTTACTGTGTGTGAGTGTGGGGTTAATTCTGTAGTTGTCACTGTCAGTTACTGTGTGTGAGTGTGGGATTAGTTCTCTATCTGTCAGTGTATGTTACTGTATGTGAGTGTGGGATTAATTCTGTATCTGTCACTGTCTGTTACTGTGTGTGAGTGTGGGATTATTTCTGTATCTGTCAGTGTCTGTTACTGTATGTGAGTGTAGGATTAATTCTGTGTCTGTCAGTGTCTGTTACTGTGTGTGTGTGTGTATGGGATTATTACTCTATCTGTCACTGTCTGATACTATGTGTGAGTGTGGGATTAATTCTGTATCTGTCAGTGTCTGTTACTGTGTGTGAGCGTGGTATTAATTCTGTATCTGCCACTGTCTGTTACTGCATGTGAGTGTGGGAATAATTCTGTTTCTGTCAGTGTCTGTTACTGTGTGTGAGTGTGGGATCAATTCTGTATCTGTCAGTGTCTGTTACTGTGTGTGAGTGTGGGACGAATTCTGCATCTGTCAGTGTCTGTTACTGTGTGTGAGTGTGGGTTTAATTATGTATCTGTCAGCGCCTGTTACTATGTGTGAGTGTGGGAAGAATTCTGTATCAGTCAGTGTCTGTTACTGTGTCTGAGTGTGGTTTTAATTCTGTATCTGTCAGTATCTGTTAGTGTGTGTGAGAGTGCGATTAATTGTGTATCTGTCAGTGTCTGTTACTGTGTGTGGGTGTGGGATTAATTCTGTATCTGTCACTATATGTTACTGCGTTTGAGTGTGGGATGAATTCTTTATCTGTCAGTGTGTGTTACTGTGCTTGAGTGTGGGATTAATTCTGTATCTGTCAGTGTCTGTTACTGTGTGTGAGTGTGGGATGAATTCTGTTTCTGTCAGTGTCTGTTACTGTTTGCGATTGTGGTATTAATCCTGTATCTGTCAGTGTCTGTTAGTGTTTGTGAATTCGGGATTAATTGTGTATCTGTCAGTGTCTGTTACTGTTTGTGAGTGTGGTATTAATCCTGTATCTGTCAGTGTCTGTTAGTGTGTGTGAATGCGGGATTAATTGTGTATCTGTCTGTGTCCGTCACTGTGTGTGAGTGTGGGATTAATTCTGTATCTGTCAGTGTCTGTTACTGTGTCTGAGCGTGGGAATAATTCTGTATCTGTCACTGTCTGTTACTGTGTGTGAGTGTGGGATGAATTCTGTTTCTGTCAGTGTCTGTTACTGTGTGTGAGTGTGGGATCAATTCTGTATCTGTCAGTGTCTGTTACTGTGTGTGAGTGTGGGACTAATTCTGTATCTGTCAGTGTCTGTTACTGTGTGTGCGTGTGGCATTAATTCTGTATCTGTCAGCGTCTGTGACGATGTGTGAGTGTGGGAAGAATTCTGTATCTGTCAGTGTCTGTTACTGTGTGTGAGTGTGGTATTAATTATGTATCTGTCAGTGTCTGTTACTGTGTGTGAGTGTGGGATTAATTCTGTATCTGTCAGTGTCTGTTACTGTGTGTGAGTGTGGGATTATTTCTGCATCTGTCTGTGTCTGTTACTGTGTGTGAGTGTGGGACTAACTCTGTATCTGTCAGTGTCTGTTAGTGTGTGTGAGTGTGGGATGAATTCTGTATCTGTCAGTGTCTATTACTGTGTGTGAGTGTGGGATTATTTCTGCATCTGTCAGTGTCTGTTACTGTGTGTGAGTGTGGGACTAACTCTGTATCTGTCAGTGTCTGTTACTGTGTGTGAGTGTGGGTTTCATTATGTATCTGTCAGCGCCTGTTACTATGTGTGAGTGTGGGAGGAATTCTGTATCTGTCAGTGTCTGTTACTGTGTCTGAGTGTGGTATTAATTCTGTATCTGTCAGTGTCTGTTAGTGTGTGTGAGAGTGCGATTAATTGTGTATCTGTCAGTGTCTGTTACTGTGTGTGAGTGTGGGATTAATTCTGTATCTGTCACTATCTGTTACTGAGTTTGAGTGTGGGATGAATTCTGTATCTGTTAGTGTGTGCTACTGTGCTTGAGTGTGGGATTACTTCTGTATCTGTCACTGTCTGATACTGTGTGTGAGTGTGGGAATAATTCTGTAACTGTCACTGTCTGTTACTGTGTGTGAGAGTGGGATCAATTCTGTATCTGTCAGTGACTGTTACTGTGTGTGTGTGTGGGATTAATTCTATATCTGCCTGCGTCTGTTGCTATGTGTGAGTGTGCGATGAATTCTGTTTCTGTCAGTGTCTGTTACTGTTTGTGAGTGTGGTATTAATCCTGTATCTGTCAGTGTCTGTTAGTGTGTGTGAATGCGGGATTAATTGTGTCTCTGTCAGTGTCTGTTACTGTTTGTGAGTGTGGTATTAATTCTGTATCTGTCAGTGTCTGTTAGTGCGGGATTAATTCTGTATCTGTCAGTGTCTGTTACTGTGTGTGAGTGTGAGATTAATTCTGTATCTGTCAGTGTCTGTTACTGTGTGTGATTGTGGGATGAATTCTGTCTCTGTCAGTGTGTGTTACTGTGTGTGAGTGTGGGATTAATTCTGTATCTGTTACTGTCTGCTGCTGTGTGTGTGTGTTGGATTAATTCTTTATCTGTCAGTGTCTGTTATTGTGTGTGAGTGTGGTATTAATTCTGTATCTGTCAGTGTCTGTTATTGTGTGTGAGTGTGGGACTAATTCTGTATCTGTCAGTGTCTGTTACTGTGTTTAAGTGTGGGATTCGTTGTGTCTCTGTCAGTTTCTGTTACTGTGTGTGAGTGTGGGTTTAATTCTGTATCTGTCACTGTCTGCTACTGTGTTTGAGTGTGGGATTAATTGTGTATCTGTCCGTGTCTGTTACTGTGTGTGAGTGTGGGATTATTTCTGTATCTGTCAGTGTCTGTTACTGTGTTTGAGTGTGGGATTAATTCTGTATCTGTCAGTGTCTGTTACCGTGTGTTAGTGTGGGTTAGTTCTCTATTTGTCAGTGTCTGCTACTGTGTGTGAGTGTGCGATTAATTCTGTATATGTCTGTGTCTGTTACTGTGTGTGATTGTGGGATTAATTCTGTATCTGTCAGTGTCTGCTACTGTGTTTGAGTGTGCGATTAATTCTGTATCTGTGACTGTCTGTTACTGTGTGTGAGTGTGGGATTAATTCTGTATCTGTCAGTGTCTGTTACTGTGTTTGTTTGTGGGATTAATTCTGTATCTACCAGTGTCTTTTACACTCTGTGAGTCTGGGATTAGCTCTGTATCTGTCAGTGTCTGTTACTGTGTGTGAGTGTGAGATTAGTTCTCTCTCTGTCAGTGTCTGTTACTGTGTGTCGAATTAGTTCTCTCGCTGTCATTCTCTAGTGTAGTATGTGATTTTGTATCTAACTCTCTCGCTGTCATAATCTGTTACTGTGTGTAAGTGTGAAGTTAGTTCTGGATCATTCTCTCACTTTCTCTTTCTCTCTCTCTGTGTTGTGTGTGTGGAATTCATTCTCTATGCACTCGGCTCTGCCATAGTGTGTTAGTGACTATAGTGTGTTTGTGAGTGTTTCTATCTGTCTCTTCCACTCTATGGGAATCCGGATTCATTCTGTATCTGACTGTCTCTGCTATTGCATTTTTTTAGAGATACAGCACTGAAACAGGCCCTTCGGCCCACTGAGTATGTGCCGACAATCAACCACCTATTTATACTAATCCTACACTAATTCCATATTCCTACCACATCCCCACCTGTCCCTATATTTCCCTACCACCTACCTATACTAGGGGCAATTTATAATGGCCAATTTACCTATTAACCTGCAAGTCTTTTGGCATGTGGGAGGAAAGCGGAGCACCCGGAGGAAACCCACGCAGACGTAGGGAGAACTTGCAAACTCCACACAGGCAGTACCCGGAATTGAACCCAGTCGCTGGAGCTGTGAGGCTGCGGTGCGAACCACTGCGCCACTGTGCCACGGTTCTTTGTGTTAGAGAAATTGTTTCTGGATCTCTCAGTCCCTGGTGCAGTTTGTAAGTGTGAGTTTCATTCTGCCTCTGACACTCTGATACAATATGAACGAGAGATTAATTCTGTATCACACACTGTCTGGTCCTGTGTGGTTATTTGTATTTCACCTGCATCTGTCAGTCTCTGGGATTCTATACATGCGTGGGATTAATACTGTTACTGTCAGTTTCTGTTCCAGTATGTGAGCCTGGGATGTATTCTATTTTGTCAGTCTCTGCTACTGTGTGTGTTTAATTTAATCTGTATCTGTCTGTCTGTGGTAAAGTGTGTGTGTTTTAGATTTAATCTCAGTGTTCATTTCTCTATGAGAGTATGGGATTATTTCTCTATCTGTCTCTGCTACTGTATGTGAACGTGGGGTTCATTCTGTATCTCTCAGTCACTGGTACTGTTTATGTGTGTTACATTCTTTCTGACTATGTCAGTTTGTGCTAAAGTAGGAGTGAGTGATGAATGCTATGTGTTTCACTCTCTGTTTACTGCTGTTTAATTCTGTATTTGTCAGTGTCTTGTATTGTTTGTGAATGTTGGATTCATTCAGTACTTGTCAGTCTATGTAGTTTGATGTTGCTGGGCACTATATTCTTTATCTGTAAGTCTCTGGTACTGCAACTGAATGTGTTTGTGTGTGTTTTTAGTGAGAGAGAGAGAGAGAGAAGTACATTCTCTGTCAGAATCTGTTATTGGGTTCAATTGGGATTTATTCTCTATTTTTCAGTCTCTGGCACTGTATGTGAATCTGTGGTCCATTTTGTCGATCGCAGAAGTGTGTGTGTGGCATTCATTCTGTACCTATCAGTCTGTGGTATTGTTTGAGTGAGGGATCTGACATTCCATGCTGCTGTGTGTAAGCATGTGATTCATTCTGTATGTGTCTGTTTGTGGTACTGGATGAGAGTGTGAGATTTAGTCTGTATCTGTCAGTCTCTTGTATGTTTGTGCATCTGGTGTTCTTTTGTCATATGTATTTCATTTGCTTCTCACTTCTGGTCTCTCAAATAATATATTGAACATTAATACCTCAGTATGTATTTACTTCACATGTAATTTATATTATGACAACACAAGGTTTGATGCTGTAGATTTTATTTAACTAATATGAGGGTGTTATAACTACTATTGACTCAGTCTCCCTGTAAACACACCAGTTATACATAATTTTAACCTAACCTTTACAGCACTAATAACAGTGCATGAGGTTCTTGGACTGGCTTGTATGCTGGAGCTCAGTCGACAGTGATGGAATTGACACTGTATCTTTCAGTTTGAAATGGGATGTAATGTTTAGCTCTGGGTTAAAACAATTGATACTGCATCTTGCAGCTGTATAATGTGGATGAATGCTGAACTGCGATCAAAGTTGTCCCTCGGGGTTTCACTATTTTACAGCATCACTCAATCTGATACTGCACATAATTTTGGACTTGCTTCTAAGCTGGGTGTGAGATTAGACTATTGGGATGAATATTGTGCAAACTGATAGAGCAGGTTGAGTGCGTTGTTTATTTTTAAAATTTGAGTCCGAGGGCACCTTTTCTGGTATGAATTCTATACCTTTCAATCGGGTACATGTGTCAGATCTACCGAATAGTTCATTTGTCGCTCAGGCTGCACAGTCTATTTCCAAATTTGTTAAAGCACCAATCTTGGAGGTGAGGCAAACAGTGAGGATGATATGAACAGCCTGCAACAGGACATAGATAGGCTAGTAGAATGGGCAGAGAGGTGGCAGATGGAATTTAATACTGACAAGTGTGAGGTGATGCATATTCGCAGAAGGAATTGGGAGAGGCAATAGATACAAAATGGCACAGTTCTAAAGAGTTTGCAGGAATAGAGGGCCCTGAGGATGCAAGGTCATCGTCGGTGGCAGGAGGTATAGAGAGATTCGATAGTAAAACATATGGGATCTTGGGCTTTATAAACAGAGGCATTGAGTACAAAATCAGGGAAGTTATGCTGAACCTTTATAAAGCTCTGGTTAGACCCCAACTGGAGTATTGTGTCCAGTTCTGGTCACCATACCTCAGCATGGATGGGAGGGCCCTTGAGAGGCTGCAGAGGAGATTTACCAGAATGGTTTCAGGGATGGAGGATTTTAGTCAGAAGGTTAGGTTGGAAAATCTGGGCTTGTTCTCCTCAGAACAAAGGTGATTGAGTGGAGATTTGACTCAAGTGCACAAGATTTTAACAGGCAAGCTGGAAAGGGAAAACTGTTGCCATTAACAAATGATACAAGGACTAGTTTACACAGATTGAATATTTTTGACCAGAGATTCAGGGGGAATATGAGGAAACAGTGTTTTACACAGGGGATGGTAATGACCTGGAACTCACTGCCCACAAGGGAGGTGGAAGTGGAGACAATCACCGACTTCAGTAGGATGTTGGATGGTCACCTGAGAGAAATAGACTTGCAGGGCTATGGGGATCGAGCCGGGGAATGGGACTGACTGTATTCCTTTTTGGAGAGTAAACATGGCGTCAATGGGCCGAATAGCCTTCTCTGTGCTGTACATGACTCTATGAGTATTTAAATCTGATAGTTGACCTGGGATTCATGTCTCTACCTGTCAGCAGTACTGAATTGAGTTGAACTGGATACAATGTCTGTCTCTCCTGCTCTGTTTACCTTGTTGGGATTGACAATGTATGTCTGGATCTTGCATTCAGTGAGAGACTGATTCCTTCTGGTGTCCCTGACAGTGGAACTGGTGAGCTGTCTGTGCCTTTACACTCTGGGAATGATCACATACTTACTGTGTGTTAGAAGGAGCTGGGCTGCACGGTTCCTTTGTCCTGGGAAACATCACATCTATTCCGGTTCCTGCACAAAGGAGAAGTATTCCTTGTAAGACAAGAGCAGGTGAGGGTTAGAACTTTACAGTTTCATCATTATCAATTCCACAGTGGGAACCCGGTGATACAATGTGTCAGTGTTGGACAGCACTGCAGTACAGCAGCACAGTTTTGTTCCCCCTTACCCTGACCACAACACAAGAACATAAGAACTAGGAGCAGGAGTAGGCCATTCAGCCCTTTGAGCCCTCGCCACCATTCACTGAGATCATGACTGATTTTGCTGCACTATCCCTGTAACCCTTTATGTTTTAATATATGGAAATATATCACTCTACGTCTTGAACATATTCAATGATTGAGTCTCCACAGCCCTCTGGGTTAGAGAATTCCAAAGATTCACCAGCCTCTGAGAGAAGAAATTCCTCCTCATCTCAGTCCTAAATAGCCTGCTCCTTATTCTGAGACTGTGTCCCCTGGTTCTAGATCCCCAGTCAGGGGAAACATCCTTCCTGCTGTAAGCTGTCGAGCCCTGTAAGAATTGTGTTTGTTTGAATCAAATCACCTCTCATTCCTCTAAACTTAAGTGAATACAGTCCCAGTCTTATTGATCTTTCCTCATTGGGCAATCCCGTCATCCCAGGTTTTAGCTTGGTGAACCTTCATTGCACTCCCTCTACGGCAAGTCTATCTTTTTATACTTAAGGAGACCAAAACTGCACACAATACTGCAGGTGCAGTCTAAACAAAAATCTATGTAACTGCAGTAACATATCTTAACTCCTATACTCAAATCTTCTTTCAAAAAACGCCAACATACCATGTACCTTAATTGCTTGTAATACCTGCATGTGAGATTTCAGTTACTTATGAACAAGCACAATCAAATCCCTTTGTAATTCAACACTTCCCAGCGTCTGATCATTTAAGAAATATTCTGTATTTCTGCTTTTCCTCCCAAACCTCACATTTCTTCACATTGTATTCCATCTGCCAAGTGTTTTTGCTCACAGACACGCAGACACACTCAGACAGACTGACACAGAAACACACACTCATAGACAAAGCCCGAGAATCCCCCTTCCGCTCCCTCTCTGCTCCGGGACCATTGTTTGCTCCATTCTGCCTCTAACAATTCAGCTCCACCTCCCCTCCAGAACTTGTCCCGGTCTCAATGCTGACCTGAGCCA
Source organism: Heterodontus francisci (assembly GCF_036365525.1). Classification (NCBI taxonomy): domain Eukaryota; kingdom Metazoa; phylum Chordata; class Chondrichthyes; order Heterodontiformes; family Heterodontidae; genus Heterodontus; species Heterodontus francisci. The sequence continues at coordinate 34,563,934 of NC_090391.1, forward strand.
CTGTGCACACACTCTCCCAGCGTCATGTGCTGCTGGAAGGAGGCTGCAATTTACTCTATTCCGCCGGGGAGCGGGATCTCTCCATTCGCCACTGTTTCAAACCCTCTGCTGCTGCTGCTGACTCTGTGAATGGCTGCGGGGGAGAGCAGCACGCATGCGCGTTTCCCTTCATTCGTCAACAAGGAGGGGGCGGAGCTAAATCACACGTGCGCACCTAACAGGTTGAACAACAAAGAGAATTTGAATTCATCCAGCTCCTCCAACGGAAGTAAACGTCCCCAGGCACTTCAAGGTGGTCACTCTAACACAACATATAACACTCAGACTCATAAGGAGATATTAGGGACAGGTGACCAACAGCTTGTTGGTTTTACGTCGGTTTGAAGAAGTGTGTTAAAGGTGGAGAGATTAAAATTGGGGGATGGGCAGGAGGTCAGAATTAGAGGAACGCAGATGTGGGGCTGGAGGAGTTTTCAGAGATAGTGAGGGGGTGAGTGGCCATGGAGGGATTTGAACAGGAGGAGAGGAATTGTCCGGGCAGGAGTTGGTTGCAGAGGTAGGAAGGGGGTGAGGAGCCATGGAGGGATTTGAACAGGTGGATAAGAATTGTCTCGGTGGAGGAGGTTACAGAGATAGCGAGGGGTCATGAAGAGATTTGAACAGGAGGGTAGGAATTGTCCGGGCTGGAGGAGGTTACAGAGATAGGGAGGGGGCGTGGAGACATGGAGGTATTTGAACAGGAGGGTAAGAACTGTCCGGGCTGGAGGAGGTTACAGAGGTAGGGAGGGGGCGAGGGGACATGGAGGGATTTGAACAGGAGGATAAAATTGTACCGGATGGAGGAGGTTACAGAGATAGGGAGGAGGCGAGGGGACATGGAGGGACTTGAACAGGAGATTAAGAATTGTCCGGCCTGGAGGAGGTTCCAGAGATAGGGAGGGGGCGAGGGGACATGAAGGGATTTGAAGAGGAGGATAAGAATTGTCCTGGCTGGAGGAGGTTACAGAGATAGGGAGGGGGTGAGGCGTCATGGAGGGATTTGAAGAGGAGGATAAGAATTGTGCGGGCTGGAGGAGGTTACAAAGATATGGAGGGGGTGAGGGGTCAAGGAGGGATTTGAAAACAAAGATGAGCATTTTACAATCGAGGTGTTGCTTGACTGGGAGCCAGTGTAGGTCAAAGAGCACAGGGGGTGTGAGGTGAACAGGGGGTGAGGGATAAACTGGACTTGGTGTAAGCTGGGACATTGGCAGCAGAGTTTGGGATTACCTAAAATTTATGGAGAGTAGAATGCGGGCGAGCAGCCAGGAGTGTGTTGAATTATCAAGACTAGAGGTAACGAAGGCATGAATGAGGGTTTCTGTAACAGATGGGCTGAGACAGGGACAATGTCAGGTGATGTTATGAAGGTGGAAGTGGACAGTCTTAGTGATGTGTGGTTGGAAACTCATCTCGGGGTCAAATATGACACCAAGGTTGCACACAACAGACATTTGCTAGGGAGTGGAATGGAGTTGGTAGCTGGGGAATGGAGTTTGGAGAATGTATCAAAAACAATAGCTTCAGTCTTCACAATAAACCTCCGTGCAAGGGGACACATGGATCTTTTCTGAAACCAAAGAAACACAGGCATTTATGTAGTGCCATTCAAGACCTTAGGTTGTCCCAAAATACTTTGCAAACAATGAAGGACACCTGAAGTGTCATCACTGTTGTAATGTAGGAAACACAGCAGCCAATTAGTACACAGCAAGATCCCACCGACAGCAATGTGATAATGACCCAGATCCTCTGTTTTTAATGATGTTGATTGAGGGGCAAATATTAGGTGGACACCAGGGTAACTCCCCCTGCCCTTCATTCAAATATTGCCATGAGATCATTTTACATCCACCAGCGAGGGCATACGGGTCACTTGGTTGGATGTCTCATTGGAAAGACAGCACCGCCTACAGTGACGGACTCCCTCAGCACTGCACTGGAGTGTTAACATAGATTTTTGTGCTCAAGTCCTGGTGCAGAACTTGAACACACAATCTTCTGATTCACACAGTGTGCTACCCACTGAGCTATGGTTGAAAAGCAACTGGTTAACAATGATGTGAAGGGGGTAGATATATTAATCAGATTAATTACAGAGGTTAGCTTTGTTAGCTAACCAGTTGGTACCATCTGCGCTGCTTGAGCCAGGACGTTTTGATGGTAAATTCTATATCATACATGAATGAACTCCAGTACTGGATGGACAGATGAACAGAAACATCCTATTATTGTCTGGGTCTGTACTGTGTGTGAGTGGGAGAGACAACATAAACTAAAGGTATCATTCTAAAAGGAGGTGCAGGAACGGAGGGGTATATGTGGACAATTAATTGAAGGTGTCAGGACAGATTGAGAAAGCAGTTAATAAGGCAGATGGATCCTGGGCTTCATGAATAGAGCAGAGGGTGCAAAAGCAGGCAAGTTATGGTGAACGTTTTAAAGACACCGGCTCTTCCTCACTTGGAATATTGTCTTCAATTCTGGTCACCACATTTTAGGTATAAAGTGAAGGCTTCAGAGAGAATGCAGAAAAGATTTACAAGAATGGTTCCAGGGATGAGGGACTTCAGTTAATGTGGAGAGACTGGATAAGCGGGGTTTCTTTTCCTTAGAGCAGAGACGTTTAAGAGGGAGAGTGACAAGAATGGTACCTGGGATGATGGACTTCATTTAATGTGGATTGATTGGAGAAGCTGGGTCTGTTCTCCTTCGAGAAGAGACGACTGGGAGGAGAGTTAATAGAGGTGTTCAAAATCATGAGGGATCTGGACAGAGTAGATGGGGAGAAACAGATCCCATTGGGAGAAGTGTCAAGAACCAGAGGAGACCGATTTCAGGTGATTGGCAAAACTGCCAGAGGCGACATGAGGGAAAAGGGAAACGTTTCTTGTACAGTGAGTGGTTTGGTTCTGGAATACACTGCCTGAGAGTGGAGGCAGATCCAATCGTGGTTTTCAAAGTGAAATTGGATAATTATCTGAAGAGAAAAGAATGCAGGGTTACAAATAAAAGACAAGGGGAGTGCGATTAGCTAACTTGGTCTTGTCGAGAGCAGGCACGGGCTCGACGGGCTGAATGGCCTTCTATATTGTAACCATGATTTAATACCGTAATTTTGTTGTTACCAGCCCACCTACCAGGGGAAACCTTTTCTCCTTACAGAATGCATGCAAAACCTTCCTGAATTTCAACCCCTCCATTGAACCGCCCATTAAATGTTCGCTGTTTGAGCAGAGCAACCTGAGCTTCAGGAGCCCGGGCCTCAGAGTGTATAACATTTACTGAGCTGAGAAAATACAAATACTCCCGGGAATCCGCAGTATTTACCACCTGCTGTTCTGGCGTTTGATCCCATGTCCGCAAAAATTAGTCTGCGTTTCTGCATGTTACTATGAGTTACCCGTTATACCAGAGATTGTTACAAACAACAACAGCCAAAAAGAAAAACTACACTAACATATTGTGTCAAGTGCCGAATTAAATCCAAACTTACAATATCAGAGGCAAATAGAGACAGAATACTACCCATGCACACGCAACACCACAAACGGAAAAGTACTGAATGAATCCCACACTCATATACAGTAACATCGTCAGACCAATGCAGAATGAATCCGAAAATCATATTGTATCGGGGAGTGACAGATACATTATGCACCCTACAATAACATAGAATACCAGAGACTGACCAAATATCGAATGATTACATCACACACACAGTCCCAGAGAGGGTTGAATGAATCCCACACTCACAATCTGCAGCAGAGACTTACAGATAGACAGTGTCTCCATCCCTGATACATAGAGAATGAACAGCGAGTGACAGATACAGAATTAATCCCTCATACACACAGAGGACCAGAGAGTGACAGACACAGAGTGAATCCCACACTCACACTGCACCAGACAGTGATAGAAACACAATTGATCCCACACTCGCAGGAAGTATCTGGACCTGCCAGAAAGAAAGCGAATCTCACACTCACACAAAGTATCCGAGAATGACAGAGACTGAATTAATCCTACACTCATACACAGTACCAGAATCTGACAGATACAGAATTAATCCCACACTCACAAACTCTACCAAAGTGAGGTAGCTGCAGAATTAATTCCACACTGACACATAGCAAGAGAATCTGACAGCTACAGTCTTAACTCCACTCTCATACACTGTACCAAAGCGAGACAGATGCAGAATTAATCCCACATTCACACACTGTACAAGACAGTGACAGACAGAACTAATCCCATATGCACTCACAGTACCAGAGTGTGACAGGGGCAGAATGCCGGGACTCTACAGCCTTCTAGACTCAACTGTTAGTTCAATAACTCAGAGCATGACTGTCTTTTGTATTTTATTTTAACCATGGGCCTGCATTAAACGTTTTCTGTCCGATGTTTGCATTTGGACAGATCAGTTCATTATTCTGTCATTAACACTCTCTCCAGACTAATTCTTTGTCTTTTAATACAACTAATGACACTCCCTTTGCCTTTGTTCCATGACCTCTTTATCATTTATTCACTCCGGCCATCAGCCCTCTCACACACCTTCCCTTGTGTTCTTCTTCACCTCCACCCCGCCCACTTTTCACTTGTTCATAGCCTGTTACATTTTTAACCTTTAACAGTTCCGATGAAAGGTCGCAAACCTGAAACATTAAGTTGGTTGCTCTGTGCACAGATGTTCCCAGACCTGCTGAGTATTTCCAGCACCTTCTGTTTTTATCTGAGTCAGAATTAATGCGGCATTAATCAGGTGAGGTCCCAGATAGTGACAGATAGCAAATTCATAGCACATTCACACACAAAACCAGATGCTGACGGATACAGAATTAATATTACATTTATACACAATACAGTTAGTCACAGATACAGAATTAATCATCTATTTGACAATCTGTGTATGGTGTATATATCTCCTGTTCAAATAAATCAGTCAGGAAGTTCGTACTGAACAGAATACCGGCAGAATACTGCCTGTGTGATGTGCTGCAAATGTTAAAGCAAGGAATTCAACATGAAATAATAGGTGAGGGTTGCATTTCAAACTGTGTTTGTGCTGCTTGAACACAGCTCTTTATAGAGCAGCACCGCTGCTGTCAGAGCCCTGGAGCATTTTGACTGCGGGCAGATATCGGGCGGGAATGTTGAAAGCTCCTGTCATTGGCAGGAATCACTTTGACTGGCGGCCTGTCTTTGTATGGGATTGGGACAATGAGCCAGCGTGCGGTGCAGTGACGGACTGCTCGCCCAGCTGGAAGGTTGGGAATTTCCAGCGGCTGGGATTTCCGGCGGGTCCAGCGCTCTTTAAACCTCTCTCTCCTTCTTCACTTTGGCTGCAGTCGCTGCTTCTTCACTGCCTCCGTCACTGAAACATGTCGGAAGCGAAAGCTCAGAGATTCAGCGATGCAGCAGTGGAGATTCTGGTGGATCAGGTGAGGTCCCACAAGGAAGTCTTCTTACCCTCGGACGGGAGGAAGACGCCCAAACAGACATTATGCCAGGCCTGGGACGAGGTGGCCCTCAATGTGAATGCCAGGACTGATATCATTGGGACTGGGGGGCAGTGCTGCAAGAAGTTCAATGACATCACCCGCACTGCAAGGGTAAGACTCCAGGTGCACTGCTCAGGGAGTGCGACACTGTCAGAAGTGCGTCCTTAACGTATGATATGAAAGATCTCACTGCTAGATTTGAACATGAGCAGAGAAATAGTTTCTCCTTACTAACTGTATAAAAACCCACCCAATTTGAAAACCTCTATTAAATCTCCCATTATATTCCCCTGCTCTAAGGAGAACAATCCCAGCTTCTCCAGTCTCTCCACATTAACTGAAGACCCTCATTCCTGCTAACATTCTGGTACATGGCTCTGCGGATCTGTTGGTAACACTGTGTCCTCTCAGTCACAACTTTGTGAGTTCAGGTTTCACTCCAGAACCTGAGTACAACAAACTAACTTGACACACCAATGAGCAAGTGCTGTCTAAGGCCATGAGAAGCAGGGATAGACCATATGGCCCCTCAAGTCTGCTCCAACCTTCAATACAATCACGGCTGATCTTCTACCTCAGCTCCATTTTTCCACCTGCTCCCCATATTCCTCGATTCCCTGAGAGTTTACAAAAGTATCAATCACAGTCTTATAAACACCCAAAGATGAAGCGTCTGCAACCTTCAGAGATGAAGAATTCTAATGTTTCACACCCTCTGAGTGAATACATTTCTCCTCCTTTCAGTCCTACATGATTGGCCCCTAATGCTGAGGCTATGTCCATCTGTCTAGATTCCCCAGCTAGAGGATAACCCCTCTCAGTGTCTACCTTATCAACCCCCTTCAGTGTTATATATGTATCAATGAGATCATAGAGTTATACAGCACAAAAACAGGCTATTCGAGCCATCATGTCTGTGCCAGCCATCAAGCACCTATCTATTCTAATCCCATTTTCCAACACTTGGCCCGTGGCCTTGATGCTATGGCGTTTCAAGTGCTCATCTAAATACTTCTTAAATGCTGTGAGGGTTCCTGCCTCTACCACCCCTTGAGTCAGTAATTTCCAGATTCCAACCACCCTCTGGTTGAATTTTTCTTTCCTCAAATCCCGTCCGCACCTCCTGCCCCTTACCTGAAATCTATGCTCACTGGTTATTGACCCCTCCACTTACGTGGAACCTTCAAAGAGATCACCCCTCCTTACTGCAGTAATTGACTTCCTGATCAACAATGTAATGCCACCTCCTCTTTCACACCCTCCATTGTCACGCCTGAAGATTCTATACCCTGGAATATTGAGCTGCCTTTCCTGCCCTTCCCTCAACCGTGTCACTGTGATCGCAATAATATCATATTCCCATCTGCTAATCAACGCACTCTGCTCATCTGCCTCACTAGTAAGACTCCTTGCTTTAAAAAGATGCAATCCAGCCTTGAATTATTCGCTTGTGCCACACCAGGCCTATATTTGCTCTGCCTTCCAGACTGACTCAATTGCTCTTCTATATTTGCCTTGTATTACCATTACTTTAGCTCCACTCTGTATCCCATCCCCTGCCAAATTAATTTAGCCACCGCCGCCCGCCCCCCACCCCCACTCCCCCACCGCAACAGCACTAACATACCTCCCAGCAAGGTTCTTGATCCCTTTCCGGTTCAGGTGCAACCTGTCCAACTTGTACAGGTCCCACCTTCGCCAGAAACTGATCCAGAGATCCAGCAAACAAAAGCCCTCCCTCTTGCATCATCTCTTCAGCCACGCATTCATCTGCTCTATCCTTCTATTCCTATACTCAGTAGCACATGGCGCCGGGGGTAATCCAGAGATTACAACCTATGAGGTCCTGCTTTTTAATCTGCTACCTAGCTCCCTAAATTCTTGTTACAGGACCTCATCCCTCTTTCTACCTATGTCATTGGTACGAATGTGAACCACCACCTCTCATTCTTCTAAACTGCCTCGAGTATGAGCACAATTTGCTCAGCATCTCACCATAGGACAACTCTCTCACCCGAGGTACCAACCCAGAACTACCCCCAGGGAAGTACTTCGTTCCACAGGTGCAGAGACCAAACTGCACACAATACTCCAGCTGCGGTCTCACCAGGTCCCCATACAATGGTAAGACAGTCAGAGGTACCACGTTTCCGACGCAATGACAAAGAGAGATCCCGATAGCCCTCTCAGGTAGATGTAAAAGATCACATTGTCACAATGTGGAGGAAGAGCAGAGGGACAATTCTCCCCGATGTTAATCCCTCAATCAACATCACAAAAGCAGATGATTAGGTCAGAATCACATTGCTGTAGTTGGGATCTTGCTGTGCACAAACTGACTGCCGCCGTTCCTCCATTCCAACAGCGAATACACTTCAAAGTACTTCATTGGCGAAAAGCATTTTACAACGTCATCTTGTCTTCAAAGTTGCTATATAAATGCAGGCCCTTATCTTTGCTCGTATCTGACATAGTACTGTAGGTCACCTGAGGGTCAGAGATGGTGGTTTACAGTCCCATTCCACAGACTTGAGAGCACAATCTAGGTTGCCTTTTAGGTGAGATGTCAGACCATGGTCCTGTCCTCTCAGTTGGTGTAAACAATCTCCTTGCACTATTTTGAAGAAGAACAAGAGAGTTCACTTGGGTTCCCTTGGCCAACATTCATCCCTCAACAAACTGCACTGAAACACATGATCTGGTCATTGATCTCAAAGTGGGACCACGCTGTTGGCAAATTGGCTGCTGCGTTTTCTATATTACAGCAGTGACGAGATTTCCAAAGTCCTCCATTGGCTCCAGAGTGTTCGGGACATCTTGCGTCCTGAATGGTGCAATAAAAATGCACGTTTTCTTCCTTTATCTGGAGTTGCCCCATCATCTGTTCAGCTTGCAGCCTCAGACTCTCCCACTCTCGCCACAGGACAAACTGGCACACAAGCCCAGGAAGAGGACCTGTATTCAGGAACTCACCCAGATGGAGCAAGAAGCTCTGGACATCATATGTCTCGGCAGCTGGTGAAGAATGCAGAATGACAGTGTTGGAGGCTGATTGACACAGGGTGAAGATCTAATTCTCTTCTCCTCTCTCTTCCATTAACCAATCACGTGGGCGTTGTGGCGCCCCTGCACACACATTGTGCTGTCCCCACATCTTGCTGCTGTCTAACCTTCCCATCACACACTGAAACATGCCCCTCTCCCCTCTGTTCCAGGTCTGAGCCATTACTTGGGTCCTGCAGAAAACGCTTTGTTACCAGTTCCAAGATTTTAGCACACCAACATGGGATTCGCTGGCGGAAGAGATGTCCATTTGTCAGGATGTACGGAGAGTGAATCATTCAGGAATGGTGAGCACAAGCTGTCTATGGTGGAACGGAGAGTGCAAGAGATGGATGGCCGAAGGGCAAGCTCTGCTTCCAGAACTGACGAAGAGCACACGGATGGAGTGTTAACCAGCCCAGCCTTTAAAAGGAGGACCTTCCATGTGCATCATCAACTGCTGGAGGCACTGGACAACCTGTCCAGGAACTGTCTCACGCTGTCTGAGAGGATGGAGGAGTCTGTATCCAAACTGGGTGATGCTCTGCCACAAGATCTCACCGCCTTGCAGTCCACCAAGGAGCCTGTTGTCAGCTCCAGGGACGCCGCAGTGATGTCCCCTGCCCAGGAGCCGATGGCCCCCGCCCTGGCATCGTTGATCGAGTCTCAAAGTGGTGCCATTCAGGCTCTGACCTGTGCTGTCTCCTCCGGATTCGAAAGGCTGGTGGGATATATTGACCGTGGCTTCGGTCGTGTCACAGCTCTGCTGTATTCAGCTCTCCCACCGATCAATGCTGAGTCCTGGCCACATGGGACTAGCACCGTGCACGTGGTGCAATGTGCCCTCTCTCGGGGCGTCATTGTATCCGTGCCCACGTCCATTCCTCAACCCAATGCGCCCACACGGCCAGGAAGCGGTCTAGACCAGACTGCACTGGCTACAGCAGTGATACTGCAGACTGTGAGCAAGATCCCTCAGACATGGGTTCTGAGGGACCACAGACTATGAGTATCTATCAAAACCTGACTGATGACAGTACACTGCACAATCCTCATACTGAAACCATGGGAACTCCTTTGGGAAAAAGGAGAGTAGCAAAGAGGGTTGATACATTATTAATAATGTTGGCACACAGTTTTTGTAAACGTGATTTAAATATTAAATCTTTGAAATTCAGACTTTGTATTCCTGGAAGGATGTATTGTCATCAGTGAAGAACGACTTGCATTTCTATACCGCCCTTCATGACCTCAGTGCGTCACCTCACGCTCAACAGCCAATGAAGTAATATGGAAAGTGTAGTCGCTGTTGTGATGTAGGAAAATCGGAAGCCAGTTTCTGCACAGCGAGATTCCACAAAAAGCGATATTCCAAAACCCAGATAATTTGTTGTAGTAATGTTGGTTGAATGATAAATATTAGGCCTCAGGATACCGGGATGACCACCACCCCCCCCCCCCCCACCCCCACCCCCCATCGCCACTACTGCTCTTTTTCAGACTAATGCCATGGGATCTGTTACATCTACTTGAGAGGGCAGACTGCATCTTATTTTAATGTCTGATCTGGTAGACGGTACTTCTGACAGAGCAGCACTCCATCAGTACTGGCACTGGAGTGTGCGCCGAAATTTCTGACTGAAATTGAATTCACCGCCGTCCAACTGAGTGTTTGTAACTGAAACTGCCTCACAATCTAGAACTATTCAACTAGATAGAACCCTTCTCTCAGTTTCTCTCAGTATCTTCTGATGTAAAGAAACTTTTACCGACTGTGATCCTGAAGGGAAATTTCTCAAACCAATCCTTGTGAGAGGTGGGAGGGAAGAGGTTTCTCCGTGTGTTTGCTGGGATCGCGTTGGAGTTAATCTCTGAGGCAACATTCGCAGATAAAAATAGTCGTTTGGTTGTTCAGAGCTTGAGTATTGCTGTAAATAGAGACATTTTGTCGAAGCTTTTCGTCTTGCACTCATCAGGACAAGTCTCAAGAATACCAATTTATGGAGAAGAAACAAATTATACTGTATGAGAAGAGAGTGCTGATTAGTTGGCAGGTGAACTCTGATTGGTGGATGCGTTGTCATGGAGAATGCACCAGTTTATGGTGACTGACAGTTAACTACCAAGCTTTGCTTGAAATTTTCATCATGACTCAAGTATCAGCTTAATTTAATCAGAATGATACACACGTTCACTGAGAGTATTAACCAACTGCCCTCAGCTGCCAGACAGCAGACAGCTCAACAGGCAAGAGAGGGTTAATCGAGAACGTTGATATTTCTCACTCTCTGACACTTTTCCAAAGTGTGGGATTAATAATGTCCCTGTATCTGGTACAATATCTGTGAGGGACAAGACGACATCCCTTGTCTCTTAAAAGTGCAGTATCAATTAGAAGGTGATTCTGCTGAATCTGGGGCTGCTGTTGTCCTCACTCCTGCCTTTCTCTCTGCTGATGGAAAGCTGATGGGAGATCGGAGGTGCAGTGTCTCACCTGGGCTGTTTCCCTGGACTGTATATATCGGTGGGCAGTTACTGTGTCTGAGAGCACACCTTCAGTACCAGTGTGAGAAAGGTATTGTTCCCTCCTGTGATGTGCGGGTGAGTTTATCCATCCTAATTTTGCCTGGACATCAGGAAAGAACCTGACTGTGCACTGTCTGGCAGAGCACGAATTATTCAGTACACAACCCGTCGCTGAAACATGTAAGTGTTGCTGCTTAAAGAGCCTTGGGTGTGCTTGTACAGGAATACAGAAATTTAGCGTGCAGGCACAGCAAGCAATTAGAAAGGCAAAATAGCATGTCAGCCTTTATTGCAAGGGGGTTGAAGTAAAGGAATAATGAAGTCTTGCGACACTTGTACAGGATATTGGTGAGAACACATCTGGAGTACTGTGTGCAGTTTTCATCTCAACATTTAAGAAAGGTTATACTTGTATTGGAGGCGGTAGAGCGAAGGTTCAGTAAACCTTAGGATGAGGGGTTTCCCTAAAAAGGGAGGCTGAGTGTATTGAGCCTATATTGTCTGGAGTTTAGAGAATGAGAAGCAATCTCATTGAATCATGGTAGATTCTGAAAGAGCTGGATAGGGTAGACACTAAGAGATTGTTTCCGCTGGTCGTGGAATGTAACACAGGGGCATACAGTCTCAGGAGATGGACGCGATCATTTAGGAGTTAGATGAGAAGGAATTACTTCATTCAAATTGTTGTGAAACTTTGGAATTCTCCACCCCATAGTGTCTGCATTCTCTATCATTGAATACATTTAAGGCTGGGATGGACAGATTTTTGGTCTCTCATAGAATCAAGGAATATGGTGAGCAGGAGGAAAGTGGGGAAGGAAACAACATTCAAGACGAAGTGGACAAAGAAAGAGCTGGAAACACCCAACAGGTCAGGCAGCATCTCTGCAGAGATTACCCGAGTTAACGTTTCAGGTCAATGTGTGTGTGTGTGTGTGTGTGTGTGTGTGTGTGTGTGTGTGTGTGTGTGTGTGTGTGTGTGTGTGTGTGTGTGTGTGTGTGTGTGTGTGTGTGTGTGTGTGTGTGTGTGTGTGTGTGTGTATTTGGTGGTGGGGAATAGAAGAATGAGCTAAGTTTGGAGAGAGAGAGAGTCGCTTTGTTTGAGTCAGACTGAAAGCCTGAGGAGGAACTGAGAACTGAGTGCCCATTCCCCCTGTTGAAGGGCAGACGTTGGTGTAGTAACGTCACTGAGCTGGTAATCCAGAAGTCCAGGATAATGTTTTGGGGACATGATTTCAAATCCCACCACGGCAGCTGGTGGAATTTAAATTCAATAAATTAAAAGAAAAAAAATCTGGAACTGAAAAATCGATCATCTCATTTTAGAAAGGGTGTAATTGCACTAGAGAGGGTTCAGAGGAGATTTATGAGGATGTTGCCAGGACTGAAACAATGCAGCTATGAGGAAAGATTGGATAGGCGGTGGTTGTTCTCCTTGGAACAGAGCAGGTTGAGGGGAGATCTGATTGAGATGTACAAAATTTTGAGGGGCCTGAATAGAGTGGAGCTGAAAGGCCCATTTATCATGCCAGAGAGGTCAATGACTGGAAGGGCATATATTTAAAGTGATTGGTAGAAGGATTCGAGGAGAGATGAGGAAATGTTTTTCACCCTGTGAGTGGTGGGGCTCTGGAACTCACTGTCTGTTAGGGTTGTGAAGGAAGGAACGCTCAACTCATTGAAAAGGTGTCTGGATATGCACCTCGAGTGCTGTAACGTGCAGGGCTATGGTCCAAATGCTGGAAGATGGGTTTGTCTGGGTAGCTCGATTCACAGACGGTACAGACACGATGGGCCAAGTGGCCTCTTTCTGTGCCGTAAACTTTCTATGATTCTATTCTATGAATCTATGAAAGCTAGTCTCAGTAATGATGCCATGAAACTATTATCAATTGTCAGCAAAAAATAATCTGATTCACTACTGCCCTTTATGGATGTACATCTGCTGTACTTACCTGGTCTGGCCTACATGTGACTCCAGACCCACTGCAATGTGGTTTACTCTTAACTGAACTCTGAAATTGCCTTACAAGCCACTCAGTTGTTAATTAGGGATGAGCAACAAATGCTGGCCTTGCCAGTGACGCCCACATCCAATACAAAAGCTGCAGAGCAATTTCCTCTGCTCTGGGGAATTCAGTGTAAGCGGGAACCCTGTTGAAATTCGAGCCAGTTGAGTTAGGAACACAGTAACTGGAGTAGACTGTAGACTGGACTGCAAGGAGACAGGTTGACGTGAGATAGAAGTTATTTAGACAGGAATATTCCTGTCTGTTCATTGTAATACGAGTTCAGTGAAAGGCTCCGGGCATCTGGAAATATCTGTCAACAAAGAATAAAGAACAGTACAGCACAGAAACAGGCCATTCGGCCCTCCAAGCCTGCACCGATCTTGATGCCTGCCTAAAGTAACACCTTCTGCACTTCCGGAGCCCATAACCCTCTATTCCCTTCCTATTCATGTATTTATCAAGATGCCTCTTAAACATCGCTTTCGTAACTGCTTCCACCACCTCCCCCGGCAGCAAGTTCCAGACACTCACCGCCCTCTGTGTAAAGAACTTGCCTCGCACATCCCCTTTAAACTTTGCTCCTCGCACTTTAAACCTATGTCCCCTAGTAAATGACTCTTCCACCCTGGGAAAAAGCTTGTGACTATCCACTCTATACATGCTACTCATAACTTTGCAAACCTCTATCATGTCGCCCCTTCACATCCTTCGTTCCAGTGAAAACAATCCGAGATTATCCAACCTCTCCTCATAGCTAATGCCCTCCAGACCAGGCAACATCATGGTTGACATCGATGGAGTCTCATTCTGTAAGGGTTTGTACTTCGGTTCTATATTGAGAAACGGTTTTCAGCTGGAAGTGGGGGGCTGAGAGATCAGAGAGCATTCTCTGCTCTGTCTCTCTCTTCTCTCACTCTCTGTTTAATCCTCACTTGCTTTCCTCCCCTGCCCGCGCTCTATCTTTCCTTATTCGAAGGCAGTTCGGGGCGGGCTGTGTTAAAGAAGAGAAAGCTATAGACGCTCCCTTCTCATTCAGGAGTGATTCGAGTGAAGAGGCGGCATGTCTGAGAGAGGGGAAGGAGTCAAAGGACCGGCAAAAGCGGGAGCCAAGTGGCCACACAAAACTGCCTTCGTGATAAAATCACCAGCGCAGCAATCCGCCGCCCGGCAGGATCTCCAATGTTATATTGCTCAACCAATCAGACAGCCACTTATAAATCAATAAATCAAACCATTGGCTTCGATTTACGAATCGTAAGAAAATAATATCGAGTTTCTTTTGTGCGAGTGGCACAATGTCTTTCAATGTGATAGTTCTTGTGATTTTGGGCTGAGATTTATATATTTACCTGTCAGCAGGTATTTTATAGGAGGTGGCATTTGTGGTCCATCCCCAACTGCCCTGCAACTGAATAATGCATTTCGGAGTCAACCACACCGGAGTGGATCTGGAGTCACATGTCGGTGAGACCAGATAACAACAGAGAGCACATGGCAACATTAGTGAAATTCTCTTTCAATGCTAGGTTTTGTGTCATTTAATTGAATTTATTGATTAATTGAACATTAATTCCACGAGCTGCTCTGTGGGATTTGAACCCATGTCGCAATGGCATGAGCTTGTATGGTTGTACGACCACCAAAGCGATATGACCACAACTCCATGGCACTTCCACCACCACGTCAACTCCCACCCCCACCACCTCCCCCAGCAGCTCCCCCCGCCCTCCCCCCAACCCCGCCAACAACTTCTGCACTTTTGTTCTGTTTGACAGTTGGATTGAAAATATATTTGTGGCACTTGGGATCTTGGTAACATATGAACTAGTAGCAGGTGTAGGACACGCTACTCCAGAGCGAAAAAATGTCCTCATCTCTGCCTTAAATGGTGACCCATATTTTGGATAGTAATCCATACTTCTAGATTCTCCCACAAGAGGAAACATCCTTTCCACATCCACCCTGTCAAGAACCCCCAGAATCTTATGTGCGTCAATCAAGTCAGCTCTTAGTTTTCTAAACGCCACCGGATGCAAAACTAGCTTCTCCAACCATTCCTCCCAAGACAACACGCCCATTCTATGTATTGGTCTCGTAAACCTTCTCTGAACCTCTTCCTTAAATAAGGAGCCCAATACTGTACACAGTCCTCCGGATGTGATTTCACTGATTCTCTGTATAACTGAAGCATAACCTCCATACTTTTTTAATTCCTGTCGCGATAGTAAGAGCAGTAAGAGCCTGCCGACCCCTGCGCTCTGTGACTGTGGACCTGATGGGCTGTCAGTGTCTCAGCACTCTGGGAGTGATAATGTACCTACTGTGTGTGGGAAGGAAGTTGTTGATAGCTTGGGTGGAGGAATCATCACATTCATGCTGCTTGATGGTTTTGTTTTTTCTTCAAGAGGCAACAGAGGAGATTAACAAGGATAATGTATTCGCTGTTGAGTTCATGGGCACCCAAAAAGCGTTTGATAAAGTGCCACATAACAGGATTGTCTGCAAAGTTAGAGCTGATGGAATAAATGGAACAATAGCCGTGTGGATACGAAGTTGGTTTTGAGACAGGGAACAGAGAGTGGTGGTGAACAGTTGTTATTTTTGACTGGAGAATGGTATATCGTGGAGTTCCCCAGGGGTCAGTGTTAGTTACCCTGTCCTTCTTGATCTATATTAATGGCCTAAACTTGGGTGGACAAGGTACACTTAGGAAATTTGCACATTGCACAATACATGGAAGTATTGAGAGATGTGAGGAGCATAGTGATAAACATCAAGAGCACACAGATAGGCTGGTGGAATTCATAGAGAAGAGGCAGATGGAATTTACTGCAGAGAAGTGTGAAGTGATACATTTCATTCTGAAAAACTAGGAGAGGCAAGATAAAATATAACACAACATTCGAAAGTGGGTTCTGGAGCAGAGGGATCTGTGGATAGAAGTGCACAAATTGGTGAAGGTGGCAGGGCTAGGTGAGAAAGTGCTTCACAAGGGAAACTGAATTCTGGGCTTGGGGGCTTTATGAATTGAGGCATAGAGTACAAAAGCAAGGAAGTTATAAAAAACCTTTATGAAACACTGGCTCAGCCTCAACTGGGGTTTTGTGTCCATTTCTGAGCAACACACATTCGGAAGGATGTTAAGGTATTAGAGAGGGTGCAGAGAAGATTTACAAGACTGGTTCCAGTTTTGAGGAACTTACGTTACGTGGATAGATTGGAAAAGCTGGGGTTGTTGTTCTCAGAGAAGAGAAGGTTGAGCTGAGATTTAATAGAGCTGTTCAAAGTCATGAGGGTCTGGACAGAATAGATAGGGAGAAATGTTCCCATTGGTGGAAAGATACAGCACTAGAGGGCACCGATTGAAGGTGATTGTAAAAAAAGACACAACAGTGACATGCGGAATAAAATAGCATTTTTCTTTATTACACTGCCAGTGGTTAGGTGGAGTACATGCTTCACATATATGAGGGACTGTGTTCATGCCCCAGTATCTCCAAATAATTCTGACAACATTTTATCTCGAAAATGACAACGAGGATGGTCAGCTTTTATATTAAAGTCCACAACCTGCACCAATACAGCTGTTAAATCAGTCAATGACAACGTATCAGGACTTCATTTTATACTCCCCGGGCCGCAAGCCTCAGCCTATAGCAGCCCAGTGCCAACACTGCTCACAATCCGGAATGTGCTCGGGTACGAATGTCATGCTCGTTGTCCGCTCCTGTTTCATGTTGGATGCCCTGTCACTCTTCCTCTTATTTTCCTAATCTAACTTCAGGTACCAGGCTGCAGACTGCTGGGGCACATGTCATCATGATTTGCATATGAATCAACATTCCTGCATCGTTGCCAGGTTCAGCTCCTGGAATTCCCTCCATAAAACCATCAGGGAATCAGCAAATGACGCAGCAATGATTGGGATCTATTCTTCCGTGTACAGAGGGACCTGGGTTTCCTCGTCAATAAGTCACTGAAAGCGAACATAGAGGTTCAGCAAGCAATTAGGAAGGCTAATGCTATGTTAGCCTTTATCTTCGGAGTATTTGAGTGCAGGAATAGTGAAGGATTGCTTCAATTGTACGGACTTGTGATTAGACCGCTCTTGGATAACTGTGTGCAGTTTTGCTCCCTTTACCTTAGACGTGCTTTTATTGCCATACAGGGAGTGCAACGAAGGTTCATCAGATATTTTCCCGGGATGTCGGGACTGTCCTGTGAAGAGATATTGGCGGAACTGGGCCTGCAGTCTCTGGAGTTTCGAGGAATGAGAGGTTATCACCTTGAAACCTACAAAGTACTTGAAGGAATACACAAGTTAGAGACAGGTAAGATATTTCCACTGGTTGGGGAATCTAGAACTGGGGGAAACAATTTCAATATCAGAGGGGAGCCACTTAGGACAGAGATAAGGAGACATTTCTTTACTTAGTGGGTTGTGAATATTTGTAATTCTCTACCCCAGAGGCCTGTGGAAGTTCAGTCATTGAGTATATTGAAAGCAGAGATTGACAGATTTCTAAATACTAATCACATGCAGGGATATGGGGATAGTGTGGGAAAAAGGCATTGAAGTGGATGATTCGCCATGATGGCACTGTATTGTGGAGCAGCTTCGATGGGCTGAATGGCCTATTCCTGATCCTATGTGCCTATATCTCCCCAGAAATTCTATCTTCGAGAAAGACAAATATATTAACATGTTGGGAATATTATCATCAGCAAGTCACATGTCATATTGATTTGGATATGTATCACCTTCATTGTGGCCGGGTTCAAACCCTGAAACACCCTCCCTAAAACCACCAGATAATGATGTAGCACAGATTGGAGTCTATGCGGCCCATTGTCCCTGTTCTGCCTATTAGCTAGCGTCATTCAATTCATCCCACTCACACCCTGCTCATTCCCCACAGTCCTGCACATTTTCCGCTTCAGGTATTTATCCAGTTACCCTTTGAAAGTTATTACTGAATCTGCTTCCACCGCTGTTTCACTGAGTGTATTCCAGATCTCAATAATTCACTGGATAATTATTCTCTGCTGTCACTCCTTGTTCTTTTAGCCAATTACCTGAAATCTGTGTCCTCTGGTTCTGACACTTCTGCTACTGGAGCAGTTTATCCTCACTGATTACATCTAAAGATTGCATGATCTTAGGCGCTTCCATTACATTTCCCCTTAACCTCCGTTCCCCTGCAGTGAAAACAGAGTGTTTCTCCAGTCTCTCCATATAACTGATGCTTTCGTCCCTGATACCATACTGTCAAAGCTCCTTGGAATCCCTTCTTTGGCCTTTGACTCCATTCGAAAGTTCCCAGAATTGGACACAACATGTGAACTGGGGCTTAAACAGTCTTTTATATAGATTGCACACAACTTCACTGCTTTGTAATTCAAACTTGAGTTATAATTACAAGGATCATTCTGAACTCCACAAAAATGCTCTCTTGCGTTACCATAGTGAGCGCTCGAATTGGAGTGGGGGAAAATGTGTTCCTTTTTATAAAATTTACCCCGCGTTCTGAAGCCAAGTACATCTGTGGGAAACTGTCGAAAAGTAAAGGACACATTTCTTTGCCCTTGTTTAATACAAGAGGCATCGGCACTTTTGGATCGGTCTCACGACTGGGGAAAGACTGCTGATACTGATGAGGACTGAGAAATGATAAAGACAACGAATCAATGGTGGAGTAGGAGCTACATGGTTGGGGATGTAGCTCAGTGATAGAGCGCATGCTTTGCATGCACGAGGTGCTGGGTTCAAACCCCAGCATTTTCAGGTTGTTTTCAGGGGAACGATATCAAGCAAAGCAAGCGCAGTATCGTTGAGCTCTAACTGTCGCTCCACGAGTTGGAGCAATAAAGCTGTTTAATATTGCAGCAGGTCTTCATCGCACACCCGATGCACTCAGCCAGTAACAGTCCAGTGTCAACGCTGCTCACAGACGGGATTGTGTCCCAGTGCAGTGTCATGCTCGCAGTCCGCTTATATTTAATGTTGAATGCCCTGTCATTGTTCCACTCACTTCCCTAATCTAACGTCAAATGTCAGACTGGGCACTGCTGGGGCAAGACGGAGAGTTGGGCGTTTGCGTGAGCAGCAGAAAGGGTGATGGAGTCTTGGGGCATGGAATAACAGTAAGGTGACAGCACAGAAGGAGGTCATTCAACCCATCCAGCCCATGCTAGCTTTCTGCAATAGCAAGTTAACTGCTTCCACTTCCCTGGCTTTCCCCCTTAGCCCTGCAATTATCTTTTTTGATCTTCAGGCGTTTTTCCAATTCCCTTTTTAAAGTCACTCTTGAATTTGACTCCACCACAGTCACAGGTAGTGCATTCCAGATCCTAACTACTCGCTGGAGAAAGAATATTTCCCTCCTGTCACTTGTGATTCTTTGCTGGATCACCTTAAATCTGAGTGATCTGGTTATGGACCCATCCACCAATGGGAATAGTTTCTCTCTAAAGGCTCTGTTTTTACCCCTCATGAGATAAAACCAAACAGTGTGCTGGATTTAGTGCCATCAGTTCTTAAATTAATCTCAACATATTCCCAACTCTCACGCTGGTTTTATACTGCACTCCTTCGAGGGCCTCTCTGAGCGATCACTCTCGGTATCAGCAGATGATTTATACAGTTCCAGCATAGCATCCCTTTTCTTATACCTTGTACCTCGACGAATAAAGGAAATGTTTCCATATGCCCTCTTAACCACCTTATCGACCTGTCCTGCTTCCTTCAGGGATCTGTGGACATTCACTCCCTCTGCACCTCTTAGCATTTTCCCAATAATCGTGTATTCCTTTGCCATGTTTGGCCTCTCAAATGTATCACCTCACACTTCTCTGGGTTGAACTTCATTTGTCATTTTTCTGCCCACCTGACCAGTCCATTGACATCTTCCTGCAGCCTTCAGCTATCCTCCTCACTATCAACCACATGACAATTTCTGTGCCATTAGGAAACCTCTTGATCATGCCCCCTACATTTATATCCATATCGTGAATATATTCTACAAGATGAAGAGCACCTAGTACTGAACCGTGTGGTACACCACTGAGCACTTCCTTCCAGCCACTAAGACACCAGAGAACAATTATCCTTTGCTTTCTGCCATTGAGCCAACTTTACACACAACATTTGGGACCAAAGCATATGAACGACGAGAGTGGGATTCGAAACCACGTTTACAGAGCACAGCAGGTTAGTATTAAACTCCAGGCCACCTCGTTGTGCTGCAGCAATGCTACCGAGACGGAAGGATACGTATCCCTGCATACAGAATGTCAGATACTGATTGAATCCATCACTCACATTCAGAATCAGAGACTGATAGATACAGAATCTTTCCCACATCCACACACTGTGCAAATATTGTCGCAGCCATAATGAATCATACAATCAGACACCACTACAGGAGACTGACAGATGAGGAATGAATCTCACACTCACATTCAATCAAGAAACTGACAGGTACACATTGTATTTCGATCACATACCGGAACAGAGAGTGGCAGAAACACAATGCATACCACGTCGACACAAACAACCAGAGACTGTTGGCTGCAGCAATAAATCGCCAAACACACACTATACCAGAGACAGACAGTTATGGAATTAATCCAACACACACACACACAGTCCCAGAGACTGAAAGTTACTGAATTATTCCACCAGAGAGTGACAGACACTGAATTAATCCAACACGTACACACTATGCCAGAGAGTGACAGCCACAAAATTAATTTGACATAAAATAATAGAGACTGTTTGATAAGGACCAAATATCACTCCAATTAGTTGTCCAATCACGGCCAATTTTTGTGTCATCTGCAAACTTCTTCATCATGCCCCTAACATTTACATCCAAATCATGAATATATACCACAAAAACGAGGGCACCTACTGCTGAGCCGTGCGGGACACCACTGGAAGCCTCCTTCCAATCCCAAACACAAGGGGTGACAATTGCCCTTTGCTTTCTGCCACTGATTCAATTTTACATCCAGCGTGCTATATCTTTCTGGCTGCACAGGGATTTAGTCTTTTAACCAATGTTCCATTTGGGACCTTGTCAAAAACAGATGAATAAGAAAATGGGATTTGAACCCAAGTGTGCAGAGCACAAGAAATTAACAGTTCATCGCGTTAGTCTATCTGTTATTTCGCTGCATCATTGTGGAAGTGTTGAGACAGAATGAAACTTATTGCTGCATACAATACCTCAGAATGACAGATACTGATTGAATCCATCCTTCACATACAGAATCAGAGACTGATAGACGCAGAATGTTTCCCATATTTACATATTGTGCAAATATTGTCAGAGCCAGAATGATTCACACGTTCAGACACCACTACTGGAGACTGACAGATGAGGAACGAATCTCACACTCACAGCCAATCCAAGAAACTGACAGGTACACACTGTATTCGGTCACATAACAGAGCAGAGAATGGCAGAAGCAGAATCTATCCCACGCCCACACACAGAACCAGATACTGTTAGATACAGCATGAATCCGACACACACCTTAAATATGGCAGAGACAGACAGCTACTGAGCCTGTGCAATTCGCTACCACAGAAAGCAGTTGAGGCCAAAACATTGTATGTTTTCAAGAAGGAGTTAGATATAGCTCTTGGGTCTAAAGGGATCAAAGCGTATGGGGAAAAAGCTGGAACAGGCTACTGAGTTGCATGATCCGCCAATCATAATACTCGAAGGGCCGAATGGCCTACTCCTGCTCCTTTTTTTCTATCTTTCGAAACCAACAAGTACGCAGTGCCAGAGGGTGACAGGGACAGAATTATTCCACCAGAGAGTGACAGAGACTGCATTAATCCAGCACATACACACTATGCCAGAGAGTGACAGACATAAAATTAATTTGACACAAAGTAATAGAAACTGTGTGATAAGGACATAAAACTCACTCCCACGTGCAGGACAACTAATTTCACACAAAGGTGTAACCAGTGTTGGTGTAACAATATGTAATAAGAGCTCGTCTTCACTCCGAGCATTTCTAAATCCGAGACGTCCAATGGAAGCTGAACAATGTAATGTCAGTTGTGCCCCTCCATGATCTGGAAACTTTGCTGTGCAGCAGATTGCTGATCTCTCTTTGCAGGAAGTCTGAACTGCAACATAGCGGAGTGAATTCACACAGTCAGTCAGGACTAAATAATCAGGCAATGTGAGGAAATAGTTTCTGCCTGGAACTTCTCCTTTCATATTGCTTCACATTGTTATGCTGGAGAATAAGTTAATCGATCGATTCTTTATAAAAAGTTGTCCCTGCATTATTTAGCTATTTGTAAATATGCTCTGTTATATTTTACTCTACATTGAAAAGTATTTCTGTCTGATTTCTCAGGATACTCTTTACATCACTTCAAGTAAACAGAACATAAATGCACAAAGAACTGAGCACAACGGTGTTGCTCTTACTGAATGATGAAACATTCCCTTTGGGAGGGATGAATATTTAAATAAGGAATGGGAAGCAACGGAGAGAAAAGATTCTGAGGGACAATGGATTTTGCTGAATCCATGTATTTCTATCTTCGTTTCACAGTTCCAGTCAGATAAGAAATATTAATAAAAAGCTGGAAGAACCGAGTTAAACTTATCATGACGTGGGAAAGAAAGCAACGTAAAAGATACTCTTCCTTTGGACACATTATCGATTCAAGCAAGATTAGGTCCCATTCAAATCTTCGAGTTTCCGATGGAAAGACATCAAATACATCGAATTTGTGATAGCCGAGAATGCAACGCGGGTCAACGGCTGGAAATGGCAGCTATGCTCACCACTCTACCACCATTACCTGTATCAGCTTGTTAATAGAGTGGCTCTGTGCTGTTCGGGACTGAATCTCTGCCTTTGAATTTCTCCAACTTGATTCCTACTGAATCGAGAATGTTCTAAACGTCACTCCTTCAAGAGACTGCTGGATTGGCATCTTATTTCAGCCCAGGACGGATGCCATAGCCCTGACTGGTGGATTTAAGTGGAACTTTACGGGGCTTAGAAGGGGGTTTCAGAAGAGCTGAGCATGAAGGGAAAACATCAAGCAAGTCCTGGAAGAGGATCGCCATTAAGACATGAACATGAATCAGCGGGGGGAACTGACTTCAGAAAATCAATGTGTTTCCCTGATAAAAGGGTGTGGGTGGGCGTGGTTTACCTGGGTTTTCAGAAAGCTTTTGACAAAGTCCCCCACAAGAGGTTGGTTAGCAAAATTAAAGCACATGAGGTAGGAGGTAATATACTGGCAGAGATTGAGGATTTGTTAACAAGCAGAAAGCAGAGAGTAGTAGTAAATGGGTCAGTCTCACGTTGGCAGGCTATGAATAGTGGGGTACCGCAGTGATCAGTGCTTGGGCCCCAGCTGCTCACAGTATATGTCAATGATTTGGATGTGGGGAACAAATGTAATATTGCCAAGTTCGCGGATGGGAACTAGATGTGAATATCTGTTGTGAGGAAAATGTAAAGAGGTCAAGGGGATTTGGACAGACCTAATGATTGGGCAAGAACATGGCAGATGGAATATAATGAGGAACAATGTGAGGTTATCCACTTTGGCAGGAGGAATAGATGTGAAGAATATTTCTTAAATGGTAATAGATTAGGCAATGTAGATGCACAAAGGGATCTGGATGTTCCTGCAATAAGTCATTCAAAGCTAACTTGCAGGTGCAGCAAGCAATTCGGAAGGCGAATTGTATGTTAGCCTTGATCGCAAGAGGATTTGAGTACAGGAGTAGTGAAGTCTTGCTTCAATTGTATAGAACCTTTGTTAGACTGCATTGGAGTACTCGTTGCAGTTTTGGTCCCCTTACCTTCGGAAGGATAAGATTGTCATAGAGGGAGTGCAACGAAAGTTCACTGGACTTGTTCCCCGGATGGTGGGACTGTCCTATGAAGAGATATTGGGGAAACTGGGCCTGTATTCTCTAGAGTTTCAAGGAAAGTGAAGTGATCTTATTGAAAGCTACAAAATACTGAAAGGGATAAGCAGGGTAGATGCTGCTAAGATGTTCCCCTGGTTGGGAAGACTAGAACCAGGGGAAACAATTTCAAAATAAGGAGGAAGCCACTTAGGAGAGAGATGAGGAGACATTTCTTTATTCAGAGGGCTGTGAATCTTTGGAATTCTCTGGCCCAGAGGGCTGTGGAAGCTCAGTCATTGAGTATGCTTCAAAGAGAGATCGACAGATTTCTAAATAGAAATCCATAAGGGGATATGAGGATAGTGCGGGAAAAGGCATTGAAATGGATGATTATCCAGTATCATATTGAATGGTGGGGCAGGCTCGATAAGCTGAATAGCCAACTCCTGCTCCTATATTTTCATCTGGTAAATTATGTCTCTAATCCAATTTGATAGTGGTAAATCATAATCGTCAACAGGAAGGGATGCAAATCACAGGTCAGGGTAATCCCATGTGAGAGGGAGTCCCTAGAGAAGAAGGGTGCTCTCTCACAGACAGACTGGTTACAGTTCCCGGTGTATCACCACACAGTGAGTGACTTTTTCAGTGGGAACTGCGGCTGCAGAGAGTCTTTGGGAAATGAACTTCCTTATAAGCCCACGGACTCTCAAAGCTCTCAGGACTACATTTCCTCACACCTCACTTCTTGCAAGGACTCCTTTCCATTCTCCCAGTTTCTCCACCTTCATCACATCTGTTCTGACGATGTTATCTTCCATCCCAGCCCTTTCAATATGTCTTCTTCATTCATCAGCTGAGAATTTCACCACACTGTTGTTGGCTGGGCCCTCCACCGTGGCTGATCTATTTCACACACTTCTGCTCTATTCCCTTTTGCCTCCCTCCCAGAAGCATGATAGGGTTCGCTTTCTTCTCACCTTCCACCCCAGCTTCCTTCATATACAACGGATCATCCTTTTCCAAACACATCCACCACCCCCTACCCCGCTCCTCTCTGTGATACCCTCAGTCACTCCACATTTAGGGCGGCACAGTGGCGCAGTGGTTAGCACCGCAGCCTCACAGCTCCAGGGACCCGGGTTCGATTCCGGGTACTGCCTGTGTGGAGTTTGCAAGTTCTCCCTGTGTCTGCGTGGGTTTTCTCCGGGTGCTCCGGTTTCCTCCCACAAGCCAAAAGACTTGCACGTTGATAGGTAAATTGGCCATTATAAATTGTCACTCGTATAGGTAGGTGGTAGGGAAATATAGGGACAGGTGGGGATGTTTGGTAGGAATATGGGATTAGTGTAGGATTAGTATAAATGGGTGGTTGATGTTTGGCACAGACCCGGTGGGCCGAAGGGCCTGTTTCAGTGCTGTATCTTTAATCTATACCTCCCCTCTTTCCTGCAGCGCCTTTCCATGCAAGCACAGTATTTTCAACACCTTCCTATTTACTTACTCCCTTCCCACTGTCCAAAGCCCAAACAGTCCTTGCAAGTGAACGAGCCATTTGCTTGTACGTCTTTCAATTTAGTATCCTGTATTCGCTACTCACAATGTGGTCTCCTCTGCACTGGGAAGAATAAATGCAGACTTGATGATCACCTAGGGGAACACCTCTGTTCATTCTGCAAGGCAATCCCGAGCTTCTTGTAGCTTATTGTTATAATTTTCCTCCTTACACATATTCTGATCTTTCTGTCCTTGACCTGTTGCAGTTTTCCAATGAAACTGAACACAAGTTCGATGAACAGCACCTCCTCTTTCGTCTGGGAAGTTTACAGCCTTCCGGACCGAATATTGAGTTCACTGCGTCTGCATCAAAACATCTGCCCTCGTTTTAAACTTTGGTCGTGTTTTCCAGGTTTGTTTTTTTTCTGTTCTCCCCACTGCACCTCACTTGACTTTTTTAATCACTTCACTTTGTGCTCGGACAGCTGATATCCTATTATTTATACCTCATCCAGAAACATCTGTTTATTTACTTAGCTTTGGACCATGACAACCTTTCTCATTTAATCTCTCCTGCCCTCCATCCGATGACAGACCTTGCCTTTTGTTCTACTTCGCCCCTCTACACTTTCACTTGATCAAAACATTTCTCACCTTTGCCAGTTCAGATCAGTTCATCGGCCTTCTCTCCTCAGATGCTGGCTGCTCTGCTGTTGGGGAATAATCTATTTGCTGCTTAGACAGAAGCCTGGTTTTGTTGGCAATGTAGCTCAATGGTAAAACACATGCTTGGCATTTATGAAATCCGCGCTTCAATTTCCTGCAGTAATATGAATCTTGAGTGCCAGAATGACAAGTTTTTCGGCAAGCCAATAAAATAATCCAAGACTTTCTTGGTCTTGGAAACAGACATGATTCTCACCTGGGACGGAAAACCTCACACTCCAGTGCAATGACTTCTAAACACAGCTCTTCAAGGTGTACTTGTCGGAGACAATATTTCAACACGGCATCTCCATCTGTGGTCTGCCCTGCCCACATCTTCAGTGAAATGAGTTTCA
The DNA here is from genome assembly GCF_036365525.1 of Heterodontus francisci. Classification (NCBI taxonomy): domain Eukaryota; kingdom Metazoa; phylum Chordata; class Chondrichthyes; order Heterodontiformes; family Heterodontidae; genus Heterodontus; species Heterodontus francisci. The sequence continues at coordinate 34,590,528 of NC_090391.1, forward strand.
ACACTTTCTGGGCGGCCAGTATAGGAGCGGAAATGAAGTTGTGTAGATCATGAATTGTTTAGAAAGGAAAGGTATTCAGTTCCTTCTTCGTTTCTGTCTTCCATTCATTCTGTTTTATCTGGTCATTCACCAATTGTTGTGCTCAAATTGGCTGCTTCATTTCCGACATTACAACAGTGACTCCACTTCAAAACAGCTTCATTGACTGTCTTTCTCACTTGCTCGATGTCTGTCTTTCTCTCTTTCTGCTGTTTTCCTGCCCCTCTCGCTCGATCCACAATTCTCTCTCTGCAACAGAACCTCATCTGATGATCACCACAACAATTCAGTTCAGAACAACCACCGATTGAATGTGTCTGATGGGTGATGGTGCAATGTGGAGCTATGTGGCAGGCCCATCTCTGGTATCAGTTTGACGTCTCTGCCATTCACCTTTACTGTGAGCCTGCGATTACCTTCTGCTGCAGACCTGTTTGGAGTAAATTCCAAAGTAAAGAGGAATAAAGTGGACAGTTGTGTGCACATGGGAGCACTTGGATACTGGTTGCATGGAATTACAGAGAATATAGGGAACAGAAATAGTCAATTCGGACTAATCAGTCCATGCTAGCCTTTACGCTCCACTGGAGCGTCCTCCCATTCTTCCTCATCTAATTCGGTCATCATATCCTCGATTGTCTTCTCCCTCATGTGCTTATCTAGCTTCTCATTAAATTCATCTATGTTATTCACTTCAAACCATTTCCTGTTTCGGGAGTTCCACATTCTCCCTATTCTCTGAGTAAAGAACTTTCTCCTGAATTTCTTCATTGAATTTGATGGTGGCTGTCTTATATTGATGTCCCCTCGATTTGCTCTCTTCACAAGTGGAAAAGTTCTCTCTTCATTCTTACTTTCTCAAAACTTCCCTGAATTTTAAAATCTCCTACTAATTCGCCATTTAACTTCTCTTTTCAAGAGGAGCTGCAGCTTGTTCATCCTCTCATGGTAGATAGAGCCTCACAGTACTGGTATCCGTGTAACTTTTTTGCAACAAATCCAGTTTCAAAGTACAAAGAACAAAGAACAACAGAGCACATGAATAGGCCAATCGGCCCTCCAAGCCTGCGCCGATATTGATGAAAGTCTAAACTAAAATCTTCGGCACTTCCGGGGTCCGTATATCTCAACTCTCCATCCTATTCATGTCTTTGTCAAGATGCCTCTTAAAAGTTGCTATCGTACCGGATTCCACCACCTCTCCCGGCAGAAAGGTCCAGGCACTCACCACCCTCTGTGTAAAAAACTTGCCTCGCACCTACCCTCTAAACTTTGTCCCTCCACATTAAAAATATGTCCCCTGGTAACTGACTTTTCCACCCTGGGAAAAAGCTTCTAACTATCCACTCTGTCCATGCCACTCATAACGTTGTAAATCTCTGTCAGGTCGCCCCTCCACCTCCGTCGCTCCACTGAAAACAATCCGAGTTTATTCAACCTCTCCTCATAACTAATACCCTCGAGACCAGGCAACATCCTGGTAAACCTCTTATGTACCCTCTCCAAAGCCTCAAGTCCTTCTGGTAGAGTGGCGAACGGAATTGCACACAACTTTCCAAGTGTGGCCTAACTAAGGTCCTGTACAGCTGCAGCATGACGTATCAAATTTTATACTCTATGCCCCGACCGATGAAGGCAAGCATGCAGTATGCCTTCTTGAATACCTTATCAACCTGCGTTGCCACTTTCAGTGACCTGTGGACCTGCACGCCCACATCTTCTAAGGGTTCTGCCATTTACTGTATACTTCCCACCTGTATTAGACCTTCCAAAATGCAGTACGTCACACTTGTCTGGATTAAACGCCATCTGCCCTTTCTCCACTCAATTCTCCAACCGATCTATATCCTGCTGTATCCTCTGACAATCCTCATCACTATCCGCCACTCCACCAACCTTTCTGTCGTCCGCAAACTTACTATTCAGACCAGCTACATTTCCCTCCAAATCATTTATATATACTACAAAGAGCAAAGGTCCCTGCGGAACACCACTAGTCACATCCCTCCATTCATAAAAGCACCCTTCCACTGCTATCCCTGTCGACTATGACAGATCCAGTTCCGTATCCATCTTGCCAGCTCAGCTCTGATCCCGTGTGACTACACATTTTGTACCAGTCTGTGCCGACCATCAACCACCCATTTATACTAATCCTACACAAATCCCATATTCCTACCACATCCCCACCTGTCCCTATATTTTCCTACCACCTACCTATACTAGGGGCAATTTATAATGGCCAATTTACCTACCAACCTGCAAGTCTTTTGGCTTGTGGGAGGAAACCGGAGCACACGGAGAAAACCCACGCAGACACAGGGAAAACTTGCAAACTCCACACAGGCAGTACCCAGAGTTGAACCCGGGTCACTGGAGCTGTGAGGTTGCGGTGCAAACCACTGTTCCACTGTGCCGTTGTATTGCATGCAAAAGGCACCATCTCCACTGCCAAGTGTTCGGAACAACAAGTTCGACACAACATTAGTGGGTCATCATCTGGCCATGAGGAAGCGAATATTCCTCCAAATGTGGCTATCCCTTACCATTCCAAGGGAAGGGATGCAATTACCAACATTTCTATGGGGATGCGGAGCAGATATTCAGTGACTTGTTATTGCTAGGACTATCACTAATGCAGCGTTAGAGTGCCAAGTGCTATGTTGACCAATGGCCACAACGATGCATCATTTTTTTTTACTTTTGACTATTAATCCACAATTTATAGTCTTCGCAATTTGGAAAACGAATAAATTGATTAAATGCATCACGCTGGAGGTGGCGAAAATGGCGGAGGATGATCCTTTGGATATGGAGGCTGGTGGGATGAAAAGTGAGGACAAGGGGAACCCTGCCACGGTTCTGGGAGGGAGGGGAAGGGGTAAGGGTAAAGGTGCAGGTAATGGGTCGGACACGGTTGAGGGACCTGTCAACCACAGTGGGGGGAAATCCTCGGTTGAGGAAAAAGGAGGTCACATCAGAAGCACCGTCATGGAAGGTAGCATCATCAGAGCAGATGCGTCTGAGACGGAGAAACTGGGAGAATGGAATGGAGTCCTTACAGGAGGTATGGTGTGAAGAAGTGTAGTCGAGGTAGCTGTGGGAGTCGGTGGGATTATAATGGATATTGGGAGACAACCTATCCCCAGAGATGGAGACAGAGAAGTCGAGGAAGGGAAGGGAAGTGTCAGAGATGGACCATGTAAAGGTGAGAGAAGGGTGGAAACTGGAAGCAAAGTTGATAACGTTTTACAGTCATCAATGTACCGGAAAAAGAGTTGGGGGAGGGGGCCTGAGTGGGACTGGAACACAGAATGCTCGACATATCCCTCAAAAAGACAGGCATAGCTAGGACCCATGCGGGTACCCATAGCGACACATTTTACTTGAAGGAAGTGCGTGGAGTTGAAGGAGAAGTTGTTCAATGTGAGAACAAGTTCAGCCAGGTGGAGGAGGGTGGTGGTGGATGGGGACTGGTTGGACCTCTGTTCCAGGAAGAAGCGGAGAGCCCTCAAACCATCCTGGTGGGGGATGGAGGTGTACAGCGATTGGACGTCCATAGTGAAGAGTAGGCGGTTAGGACCAGGAAACTGGAAACTGTGAAAATGAAGTAGGGCGTCAGAAGAGTCACGGATGTAGGTGGGAAGAGACTAGACCAGCGGAGAAAAGATAGAGTCCAGATAGGAAGAAATAAGTTCAGTGGGGCAGGAGCAGGCTGACACAATGGGTCTGCCGGGACAGTCCCGTTTGTGGATTTTGGGAAGGAGGCAGAAGCGGGCTGTCCGGGGTTGTGGGACTATGAGGTTGGAAGCCGCAGAGGGAAGATCTCCAGAGGAGATGAGGTCAGTGACAGTACAGCCTGCCGGACTGAACATTGAGTTCAATAATTTCAGAGCATGACAGCCCCCCATTTTACTTTCATTTTTAGTTGTTTTTTCTTCCTTTTTTTCACATTCTTTTTTACATTCTTCACAATCTTTTTTTGCATTTATTTCATTTCATCTTAGCTTGTTCAGTTTGCTTACCCACTGTTTTTTTCAGGTTTTTTTTCAGGTTTGCATTTGCTGCTGTTCAATATTCAGTGTATTTACAACTAATCTGTACTAATGCTTTGTCTTTCAACACACCATTAACATATTGTTTGCCTTTGCTCCGTGACCTATGTGGCCTGGTCCAATCTGCACCTTCTCCTTTGTTATCTCTTGCCCCACCCCCACCTCACTTGCTTATAATCTGTGACTTATCTAATATTTGTCAGTTCCGAAGAAGGGTCACTGACCCGAAACGTTAACTCTGCTTCTCTTTCCACAGATGCTGCCAGACCTGCTGAGTGATTCCAGCATTTCTTGTTTTTGTTTCAGATTTCCAGCATTCGCAGTATTTTGCTTTTATTCTCTTTTGTGACATTGTCCATTATAATTTCCTCTACTGTGTTCAGTTGCATACCAAAAATCTCTGCCAATGAAATTTTGCCATATTGCAACTACAGCCGGCTACCAGTGCACCTGGACTTTCCACCTACTGGCGTCCCAGTATGTTTGCACAGATAGTCCATCCTTTAAATATGGAGACTGTATTATGCCCGTCCGCACAGCTTAATGATCTCTTTCTCTCTATCCCCTATTCACATGTTGACCTGATAGGCCTCTCGTTCTATGCAGCCCCTGATACCTAATTCCAATAACAGCTAAACAACTGACTCTTGGGCGCGGCGTAGAACAGGCGGGTGATCCAATACCGTCCGTTTGGCGTCAGCATCAAAAGTGAATATCTAACCCATAAAGTCACAGCTGCTACTTAGTCAGATACACTAAAAGGGCAAAAATGAATGACACTCTATATCATTCAGGGAATTTTGACGAAATATAACGCAATATGTCGACAAACGCTAACTAGGAATGTTATGATAATAATTAAGAATAAGCACACATTTAAATTCCCAAAATTGAAAAAACAAAACAAATGGAAATTCAGGATGCAGGAATGCAAAATATAACTTACATGTAATTGTGTCACTGCATAGGCTGCCAGGAGGTGGTGCAGTCCTTCAAACAACAAAACATCGTCAATTAAACAATTCACCTTACATGGCCCTGGTTACCAACCTCTTGAAGCTGACATTGAATGGATTGTTGACGTGGTTCACGTTTTTTGTGTAAAACTGCCCTCTCATTGCACGACTAAGAACAAGTGTGCACCAAACGTTTTCAAACCCAGATATATTTCATCGATGGAAAGCAATATTTCTAAAATGAATGAAAGCTGCAGTTAATTGGATGAGTGCTTTACTGTGTATCTGTTACTCTGTAAGTGTCTGTGTTCTGATATGAGTGTGCCTTTGTGTGTGTACGGGTGAGTATTCTTATGTGTGGATGTGTTTGATTGTTTGTTTGAGTGTGAGCCTGTGTCTGTTCGCATTTCTGAGTATGTGTAATTAATTTTTGGACTGTATGCATGATTATGGATGTGAGATGGAGGGGGATGTTGGGGAGAGTCGGGTGCAGGTGGTGTAACGATGGTGCTCGTATCTGAAATGCAAAAGACATGTCGTACATCGAGTAAACGTTATTGTGAACTTGGGCTTCTGAGCATTATGTTGGTAGGTTGCGGTTGAAATTTGACGCTCACTGGACTCACCTCATTTTTCTGCTGCTTCTGTACTTCCCTGAGAAGGAAACATCAGGAGTCAGCGACTGCTCCAGAAAATCAGAGCATGACAAAATCAAAGAGATTAAAAGATCTTTGGGCCCCTCAGTCTCCGCTATAAGATTGATGGTGACATAGTGGTTATGATTAGAATATGGGATTAGAATAGTTAGGTGTTTGATAGCTGGCACAGACACGGTGGGCCGAATGGCCTGTTTCAGTACTGTATGACGCTATGACTCTGTGTTAGTTGTGTAGTAATCCAAAGGCCTGGAGTAAGGATCTGGAGAAATTAGTTCAGGTATAAATGTATTTTGTTGACGGAAGCTGGAATGAAAAAAGCTAGCCTCAATAATTGTGATAATGAATATACTGCATTGTTGAACAAGCCCATTTGGTTCACTTATGATATTGATGGAATGAAATTTGTCATCCTTACGTGGTCGGGCCGCTATGTGACTCCAGAAGCCACACTTTGAAATGTTCTCAAAAGCAACAATTTGAGGAACTAAAGTTGATAGTTGTTAATCCGGATCACACGTTATCTTAAAGCATCTCAATGACAGTTAATCTGTTGGAGCGAGTAGCCACTGCTGAGATGCTCATTGGTGCGGTGTAACGTGGTAAAGGTCGAGTCATAACGTGATCCTTCACTTCTAAACGGCGAGGTTAAGGTGTAGGATGAGGATGAACAGATAAAGGGAAGAATCCAGGGTATGGAAGAGGTGGCTGCTCAACTTGGAGAGGGAGCAACGAAATGAGCATGATACAATAGGCAGGAGTGGCAATGGAAGAGACCAGTTACGGAGAGGCGCTCTATGAAGGACTGAACTTTGAGAAATGATTAAAATGTTGACGAAGTGGAGAGATCCAGAAAGACGAAGAATGGTAGTAAGCCACGCTGGCAGTCAGAATAGGTGTCTTTGGTACTTTGGGTGGATGGAGGCTTGATGAGCAGGCATTGAATAGTAATTGCTTGGAGAAAGCAGGAGTACACTGACAAGACCATCACTTTTAAACACTTTATACAGAATGTGGACTTTAGATGTGGGTGTGATTTAAACGACAGAGATAATTTCTTTATGACAACAGTTTTGATGAATGCATCGACAGAGCCAAAAGAGGTTTGGTGCGTTGGCAGTGACGGAACTGAGGTGAGGAATTTGACAGCGGAGAGGTTCAGAACGGAATGGGTCCATTGACCTTTTGGTGGGTCTCATTGATGGGGTAAGATTAATGGTGATGGGTGTGGCGAATATCACAGAAAATATGCGATCAAGTTAGATAAGGTGACCCAAGAAGGAGCAGCCAGAGGCTGCGAGGCAGTGTGGCGGGAAATGTCACAAGTGGAAGTGGGTTATCTTTGATTTTAAAAGACAAAAGCTTGTCTGACAAGGGAGGTCGTTCAGAAAGAAAGTCTCTATAGTTCGCCGCCCCCATTGTAGAATCTAAACATTTTGTCAATGATTCCAAGATATTCACCTTCAGAATTATAGTTGGAAGGCCATTCCAAACATCATCACTGCTTGAAGACGATCTTCCCTTAATCTCTCCCAGATTATCTTTGATTAGTTTGAACCTGCATCCCTTTGCCTCACCTTCACTTCCTGCCATCTTCCAGGTTTACCACTTCTATACTATTTACTATCTGAACAATTCTATTCAGTCACCTCTCTCAAATCTCCCTCCAGAGAGAGACGACTGACGTGTTCCACACATTGTTCATAAACTGACATGGTTCGGGTAGGAAATTGTCTTTGTTGGTTCGGGCTATGTGATAATGCTCGTCCGTTTTTCACCAGCCAAGGCAAATTTCTAACCCAGCCATATGACCCAAAAGTAATGTTATAGGTGACTCCCCACATGAAAAACACAGCCATGTATTCAGCTCCAGTGAAAGCCATGGGGGAGCATAACAGATGGTGATATTGAGATATTGCCTCTCTTGGCATTCCACCCAAGGCAAATTTTTACCCAGCTCACTTCCAGCTTCGCCATTGGCTATTTCACCTTTTATGTCGTGATACCCCGATACCTTAATGTCAGAGGTTAGGGGTCAGGTGCTAAATGGTTTCGGTATTTGATTAGTGGCAGTGAAGAAGAAGCAGCAGTTACCTTAGTCTGCATATTTGTAATGCACGGTTGCTACATGTGGTTTAACCTACCTTTCCTCCAGAGGCACACACCCAACCGAGCAAGGATGAAAATCAGAACCACAGCAGAGCCAACACCAGCCACAAGCGCAATGGATTTTGCTAAATCAGATAAAGCGGTAACAGTGGAATCAAGGTAATGAACAGCTCCTGCATAAGATAAATAAGCTGGTGTATAAGACAATACAGACACTGGAAGTCTATTCGGATCGAGAGAAAGATAGATGGTCGCAGTATAACTGAAGAATTGCTGAATCTCTGCAATATTTCCTATTGGAATAAGTTCAGAAAGGAACAGATTTTTCTTTACACAGCGTACTATAAATAAGTATTAACTTGACATTATTAAATGTCACCATTATGAATAAAGGTTGTTCCGATGCTAAAGGTAAGGGCTATGTAACTTTCCTCTTCTTCGTTAGATGTATACATTGCTTTCGCACTCATTATCAGTAGCAGAAAGGTGGTAATAAAGACCTCATATAGGTGACCATTGTTGGGAAACTATCTCAAAGTGATAGAGTAGTAAGTAGCTGCCGAAGTAAACTGGGACGTTTCCTCAGTGAAAATAGAATTTAATTTCCGAGCGCCAACTCATGACCAGAAACCTCAACTGCATCATTACACTGTCATGGCAAAATTAAGTGGGAAATAATCATGTAACAAATCTCCACTGCGAACACTCACACAGAAATCTAGCTGACAAGTATTCAAACTGGAAATAAGTTTTGGAAATGGGAATTGGGCGCCCTCAGGAAAACTTTTTTTCAAATAACGTGTAGCTAACTAGTCTATTAACGTCATGAGGCTGTCAGTAGCAGGAGATCATATGCGTGAGTAGTCTTGTTGATAGCCCTCTTCTTTCTCTTTTGACAGGTGATGTTACTAATGGAATATATTCTGTCGTAAGGAGCGATGAAGGGACTGCAGTGTGAACATACTATATTTTCAGATGCTATGTAACCCTGTCATTCCCTGAACAGAGCAGCATTTCATGTCACAACAAAACAGCAAAGACATAATTTTGATGTCAGATAATCCTTTTCCCTTTTTTTCGGCTTCCTTGTCTCAAGAGACAATGAATAAGCGCCTGGAGGTGGTCTGTGGTTTGTGCAGCAGCTCCTGGAGTGGCTATAATGGCCTATTATAGAGTCGCAGACTCTTCTACAGGCGCTACAGGTAAAGTTGGTTGTCGGGGCTGTTACACAGTTGGCTCTCTCCTTACAGTGCTCTCTCTTTTCCTGCCAACTGCTGAGTCTCTTCGACTCGCCTCTCTTCAGCCCCACCTTTATAGCTGTCTGCCAGCTCTGGCAATCGCTGACAACTGGCTCCCACGACTTCTGGTCAATGTCACAGGACTTGATGTGTCATTTGCAAAAGTTTTTAAATCGGAGACATGGACTGCTGGTGGGTCTGATACCAGTGAAGAGCTCGCTCTGCAACACGTCCTTGGGGATCCTGCCATCTTCCATGCAGTTCACATGGCCAAGCCATCTCAAGCGCCGCTGGCTCAGTAGGGAAGACATGCTGGGGAAGTTGGCCGCCTCGAGGACATCTGCGTTGGAGATACGGTCCTGCCACCTGATGCCAAGGATTATCCAGAGACAGTGAAGATGGAATGCGTCGGGACGTTGCTCTTGGCTGACATACATTGTCCAGGCCTCGCTGCCATGGAGCAAGTTATTGAGGACAGAGGCTTGAAACACTCGGACTTTTATGTTCTGTCTCAGTGCACCATTTTCCCACACTGTCTTGGCCAGTCTGGACATAGCAGCAGACGCCTTTTCCATGCGCTTGTTGATTTCTGCATCGAGAGACAGGTTACTGGTGATGGTTAAGCCTAAGTAGGTGAACTCTTGAACCTCTTCCAGAGTATAGTCGTGGATATTGTTGGGTGGAGCATTTCTGACGTCCTGTCCCATGAAGTTTGTTTTCTTGAAACCGATGGTTAAGCCAAATTCGTTGCAGGCAGCTTCAGTCCTGTCGATGAGTCTCTGCAGACACTCTTCCGTGCAGGATATTAATGAAGCATCGTCAGAAAAGAGGAGATCCCTGGTGAGGAATTTCCGTACTTTGTTCTTCAGTCTAAGATGGGAAAGGTTGAACAACCTGCCACATGATCTTGTGGGAGAAACATTCCCTCTTCTGAAGACTTGAACACATGTGAGAGCAGCAGGGAGAAGAAGATCCCAAACAGTGTAGGTGCGAGAACACAGCCGTTATGATGAATTGTACCTTTCATATTGTGATGGACGAGGTGATAATGCTTAGAAGCATTGGTGGACATCCGATCTTTGCAAGTAGTCTGATGAGACCACGGCTGCTGACGAGGTCAAAGGTTTTGGTGAGATCGATGAAGACATTGTTCGTGTCATTTATCCTGTTGCTGGCGAAGGGAGAACAGCATGTCAATAGTGGATGTCAGAAGATCGTTCGCAAATCGAAGACCCTCAGAAGACCACCATCATTAACAATGACTCCAGCCAACTCAACGTGGGCATTGCAGCACTTGGGCGCTCTGGCATTGGGAGGATTAATGAGAATGGACAGTGTCTGCTGGAGTTGTGCACCTACCACAACCTTTGCAACTCCAACTCGCTCTTTCAAGCAAAATCCTGTCACCAGGTTTCATGGAGACACACAAGATCACGTCATTGGCATAGCTGTCCCTCATCATCATAACGCGAGCCTCCATAAACAATGTTCAAATCACACGCAGCTTTCACAGTGCAGACTGCGACACCGACCACTCCCCAGTGTGCAGCAAAATTAGACTCAAACCAAAGAGGTTACATCACTCCAAGCAGAATGGCCACCCGTGCATCAACACGACCAGAACCTCTTACCCACAGCGGTCACAAAAGTTTCTCAATTCGCTTGAATAAACCCTTCAACACACTCCTGCAGGGGAAGCAAAGACCAAGTGGGCCCACATCAGAGAGGCCATCTATGACTCAGCAATGACCACCTTCTCACGTAAATGTGAGAAACAGAATGCAGACTGATTTCAATCTCACCAGTCATAACCGCTAATGCACTGCACTGCTGAGTTAGAAGAAAGCCCCCAGCGAGTTCACATCCTTAGCACTTAAAGCCACCAGAAGCACCACACAAAAATAGCTATGCGCTGTGCAAACGACTACTGGAAACACCTATGCAGTTGTATTCAGCTGGCTTCCAAAACGGAAAACATCAGAGGAATGTACGACGGCATTAAGAGAGCTTTCGGGCCAACCATGAAGAAGATCGCCCCCCTCAAGTTTAAGTCAGGGGAACGGATCACAGACCAAAGCAAGCAAATGGATCGCTGGGTGGAGCACTACCTTGAACTGTACTCCAGGGAAAATGATGTCACTGATACCGTCCTCAATGCTGCCCAGTCTCTGCCAGTCATGCATAACCTGGTCGAACAGCCAACAATATCGGAGCTCATTAAGGCCAACAATTCTCTAGCCAGCAGAAAAGCACCTGGCAATAGTAAAGTGTGCCAAGCCTGCTTTACACTCAGAACTCCATGAACTATTTTGTCTTGCTGGGATGATGTAGCTGTAACACAGGACATGCGCGATGCCATTATCATAGCCCTCTCTCAGAACGAGGGAGACCACGGTGACTGCAATGACTACCGTCGAATCTCCCTACTCAGCACAGTGGGGAAAGCCTTCGCTCGAATCGTTTTAAACAGTCTCCAGAATCTGGCTGAGCGTGTCGATATTGAGGCACAGTGTCAGATAATGTTGCAACAATATCTCTCCCTCATTCCATCAACATTTGCAGTGCATGTGTCTGAGAGAGTGACAGACGCAGTCATCATATATAATGATCCACGTCCAAACTGAAATGTTAATTTTCATCGTACTCAGTTTTGGAATTGCTCAAATGTAGTTGAAATGTTGCCTTTCTGAGCAAACCAGTAAATAATTATTCCTGTACGTAATAACAAATTGTCATAATTTCTAATTCTAATTCTAAATCTAATTCTAAATAATGATTCATTTCAGAGCTGAGCAAACCCAAATTATAAAACATATTTCAAACAGCCCACTGCATGTACGAACTATAATGAAACTGCAAAGGCTTGAGAAACAAAAAAATGTGCTAAATTCATAAAGATTCCAACCCATGTTATTTGTTACTAATGTGAACAAGAACTTTGAAAATGCCTCTGTGAAGCAAAACGTGAACTGAAAGTTTCAGGCGAATGAATATTCATCAGAATATTGGAGATTTAAGGGTTTATAAGCCAGGGCAAAGCCAGAATACCGAGCTTGCTGATAAAGTTGTAAAGCACTTGTTTATAATTATTTAAATGACGAACTTCCATCAGTTCAGAGTGGAGATCATTGACCTGAAATGTTAACTCTGACTCTCTACATAGTCTGCAAGGACGGCTGACTATTTACAACATGGTATGTTTTCATTTCAGATTTCCAGCATTCACCATATTTGACCATGAGTGCAGGAAGTGTATCCTGCTGCAGCTACTGGCTACTTGCATTACGGAGCTGGAGCTGCGGGTGGATATGCTGTGGAGCCTCCGCGATGCTAAGGAAGTCGTGGATAGCACGTTTAGTGAGGTGGTCACACCGCAGGTAATGGCTGCACAGTCAGAAAAGAGATGGGTGACCAACAGACGGAGTAGTAGGCAGAGGCAGGTAGTGCAGGAGTCCCCTGTGGCCATCCCCCCTCTCAAACAGATATACCACATTGGATACGGTTGAAGGGTGGGGGGGCGGGGTGGGTGGGATGACCTCACAGGGGAAAGCAGCAACAACCAAATTCGTGGCACCACGGAGGTCTGCTGCACAGCAGGGGAGGAAAAGGGTTGGAAGAGCTATAATGATAGGCGATTCTATCATAAGGGGTGCAGATAGGCGTTTCTGCGGCCGCAGACGAGACTAGAGGATGGTATGTTGCCTCCCTGGTGCTAGGGCCGAGGATGTATCGGCGCGGCTGTAGGACATTCTGAAGGGGGAGGGGGGGCAGTCAGAGGTCGTGGTCCATATTGGTACTAACGACATAGGCAGAAAGAGAGATGAGGTCCTGCAAAGTGAATATAGGGAGTTAAACCGTAGGTTAAAAAGCAGTACCTCTCGGGTTGTAATCTCAGAATCATTCCCTGTGCCACATGCTAGTGAGGGTAGGAATAGGAGGATAAGGCAAATGAATGCGTGGATGAAGAGCTGGTGTAGGCGGGAGGGCTTCTGCTACTTGGATCATTGGGATCTCTTCTGGTGCAGAGGTGACCTGTACAAGAAGGACGGGTTGCATCTAAACTGGAAGGGCACCAATATCCTTGCGGGGAGGTTTGCTAGTACTACTCGGGAGGGTTTAAACTTAGCCTTGCAGTGGGGTGGGATCCAAAGTAGTAGTCGCTCCGATGAGATAGTTGAGGCAAATGTAGAGGTTAAAACAAGCAAGTCCAGTAGGCAGGTCGGGCAGGAGCAGGGCACGGAGCATGGAAGGTCTGCTAGTCTAAATTGCATTTATTTTAATGCCAGAAGCTTACAGGTAAGGCAGATGAACTCAGGGCATGGATCGGTACATGGGATTGTGATATTATAGCTATTACGGAAACGTGGTTGAGGGATGGGCAGGACTGGCAGCTCAATATTCTGGGGTACCGATGCTTCCGGCGTGACAGAAGTGCAGGTAAAAGAAGAGGGGGAGTTGCACTATTGATTAGGGAGGGCATCACGGCAGTACTTAGAGAGGATATCCCTGGGGGAATGCCCAGCGAGGCCATATGGGTAGAACTTAGAAATAGGAAAGGGGTGATCACTTTGATGGGATTATACTATAGGCCCCTCAATAGTCCTGTTATATGGAAGGGCAAGGCTGGCTAGTTTCGGGACCCTCGGATGACGAGGGATATTGAGGGTCTGGTCAGGATAAAGAGGGAGGCATCTGTCAGGTATATGCAGCTAGGATCCAGCGAGTCCCTCGAAGAGTACAGTGGATGTAGGACGACACTAAAGAAGGAAATTAGGAGGGCGAAAAGGGGCCATGAGATTTCCCTGGCAGATAAGATAAAGGAGAATCTTAAAAGATTCTATAAGTATATTAAGTGTAAAAGGGTAGCTTGGCAGAGTAGGTTCCCTGAAGGATCAGTGTGGTAATCTATGTGTGGAGCCACGGGAAATGGGCGACGTCTTAAATGAATATTTTTCGTCCGTATTTACACTGGAGAAGATCATGGAAGCTAGTACGTTCAAAGGAGGGAACAGCGATACCCTGAAGCAAATCAGCATTGCAAAGAAGGAGCTGTTGGACGTTTTGAAGCGCATTAAGGTGGATAAATCCCCAAGGCCTGACCCGGTGTATCCTAGGATGCTATGGGAAGCAAGCAAGGAGATTGCTGAGGCCCCGGCAAAGATTTCTGTACCAGTGTTAGCCATGGATGAGGTACTGGAAGAATGGAGGATAGCTAATGTTGTGCCTTTATTTAAGAAGGGCAGCAGGGATAAGCCAGTGAACTGTCGGCCGTTGAGCCTTACATCACTGGTGGGAAAGTTATTGGAAGGGATTCTGAGAGACAGGATTTATATGCATTTGGAAAGTTATGGTCTGATTAGGGATAGTGAGCATGGCTTTGTGCGTGGGAAAAATTGCCTCAAGAATGTGATTGCGTTTTTCGAAGGGGTGACCAAGAAGATTGACGAGGGCAGGGCGATGGACGTTGTCTTCATGGTTTTTAGCAAGGCCTTTGACAAGGTCCCACATGGTTGGCTGGTCAAGAAGGTTCGAACACATGGAATCCAGAGTGAGCTAGCAAATTGGATACAAAATTGGCTTGGTGGTAGGAGGCAGAGGGTGTTAGCGTAGGTTTGTTTTTCAGATTGGAGGCTGGTGACCAGTGGTGTGTCGCAGGGATCAGTGCTGGGCCCTCTGTTGTTTGTCATATATATTAATGACTTGCATGTGAATTTTGGGGGCATGATCAGTAAGTTTGCAGATGACACAGTGGCGCAGTGGTTAGCACCGCAGCCTCACAGCTCCAGGGACCCAGGTTCAATTCTGGGTACTGCCTGTGCGGAGTTTGCAAGTTCTCCCTGTGTCTGCGTGGGTTTCCTCCGGGTGCTCCGGTTTCCTCCCACATGCCAAAGACTTGCAGGTTGATAGGTTGATTGGCCATTGTGGATTGCCCCTAGTGTAGGTAGGTGGTGGGGAAATATATGGGTGGGGATGTGGTAGGAATATGGGATTAGTGTAGGATTGGTATAAGTGGGTGGTTGATGGTCGGCACGGACTCGGTGGGCCGAAGGGCTTGTTTCGGTGCTGTATCTCTAAACTAAACTAAACTAAACTAAACTAAAATTGGTGGCACAGTGGAAAGTGAAAGAGGTTGTCTAAGTTTACAACAGGATATAGATCAACTGGAAAAGTGGGCAAGGGATTGGCAAATGGAATGTAACGCAGACAAGTGTGAAGTGATGTATTTTGTTAAGTTAAACCAGGGCAGGACATATACAGTGAATGGCAGGGCCCTGGGGAGTGTTGTTGAGCAGACAGACTTTGGAGAGCAAGTACATAGTTCCATGAAAGTGGCAGCACAGGTAGACAGGGTGGTGAAGAACGCGTATGGCATGCTTGCCTTCATAGGCCGATGCATTGACTACAAGAGTTGGGACGTCATGTTACAGTTGAACATAACGCTGGTTAGGCCGCCTTTGGAATACTGTGTGCAGTTCTGGTCCCTGTACTACAGGAAAGATGTGATTAAGCTATAGAGGGTGCAAAAAGATTCACAAGGATGTTGCCTGGTTTGGAGGGCTTGAGTTGTAAAGAGAAATTGGATAGGCTGGGTCTGTTTTCCCTGGAGCGAAGGAGGCTGTGAGGGGACATGATAGAGGTATATAAAATTATGAGAGGCATTGATAGGATAGAGAGCCAGAGTCTGTTTCCCATGGTAGGGGTGACTAAAACTAGAGGGCATAGATTTAAGGTGAGAGGGAAGAGATTGAAAGGGGATCAAAGGGGTACATTTTTCACACAAAGAATAGTGGGTATCTGGAATGAGCTGCCTGAGGAGATGAGCTAGGAACAGTAGCGACATTTAAGAGGCACCTGGACAGGTACTTGAATGAGCAAGGCATAGCGGGATATGGAATTAATGCAGGCAGGTGGGATTAGTATAGACAGGCATTATGGTCGGCATGGATGCAGTGAGCCGAAGGGCCTGTTTCTATGCTGTACGACTCTATGACATGTCTCTTGAATGTGAAAAGCACATTGAAAAGTACATATCTCAACAGATTCTCGTCCACATCTTCATTTAACTATTCCAAATGAACATGATGGGTTTCTACACTACTTCTAACTGTGTCGATACATTTCATCAGAGGCTGGAAGGTTTCATTCAAGTTGTGTTCTATTGAAGAAAGCTGGAACACTGCACCTTAGTATCATTAGATTAGTTCCTGCCATCTTTTCTCATGGATGTGATAGATTTGCAGGAAGATTGTAGAGCTCAAATATTTATTACCAACTGTAATTCAGATCAATACGGGAATGACATTAAAAATTCCCGTGTACATTGACTATAGCAAAGCAATGATGGATACAGGATTGTCCACTTATTTGTGATTTTGTTCTGTTGTTGTGTTTTGTTGTCCTGCTCACGATTTTTGACTGTTTGATGTTGACACTAAGTGCTGAAATGACTCTTCCCAACATTGGACTCTGAACTATGATGGGAGAAAAGGTCCCAACCAAACACAACTCTGTTTCTGTGCTGAACTGAGTGTGGAGTGTATTCCAGCTCCTTCATCCTGTCATCATTGCCTAATATCTAAAAGCTGTCATTTTGGACATTGCAATGTTCTCATCAGTATCTCACTCACTGTTGTACGGAACTCAGTGTTGTGGCTTTAGTTGTGGTGACCACCTCATTTCCTCCCAGCCTCTGTATCCGCTCCCATTCAAAGCTTCCTGGTTTGATCTTCTGCGAGCTGGAGAAAGACTCAGTCGTGACTGTTTACATCTCGCTTGCCTCGAAGCAGCACCCACTAGTAAATGGACAGAGCTGCCTTAACATTGCTGGTTGGTGAGTGGTGAAACAATTTTGTACAAAAGCGACTGGATGTAGGATCTGTGAGGTAGCAGAGTGGACAGATGGCAGTGGGAGGGTAGGACTGTGGTGTGCAATCTCTAGTAGCTCAGTGGATCAACTCAACAGCTAGTTTGGTGTGTAGCAATCGAGATTAGAAAACTATTGGAGCAGATGCTTGACTGTGCTGAACTCTCGGTGAATAACGGTGATGGAGTGAGAGTGGGATCAGTTTGCAGGAGATTTGAGTGATTAAGGTCACAGCAAGACGCGGACAGAGTGCCCGTTGCTCATTGTGACCTGGTGGCCCTGTTGTAAAATGTTGATGAGTGGATGTCAGCTGAAGACTCTGTCAGTGGCCGTCTTTACATCTTCTGTAATCAGACTGCTCATGGGCAAATAGCGTCTGAGCTCCAAAACTGAAAGTGTCCATTCTTTTCAATACAAAGTGACGCTGTAATTAGAACTGTCTTCCAGGGGAATTCCCCTCCGTCATATTTGGAAAAGGATTGGGAAGGAACAATGGAGGTTAAACAGTTTTATTTATGTCTCATTGTGTTGGATGATGCAAGATGTAAGTTGATGAGATTTCAGGTTTTCCAGAATGTGTCAAGTTGAGCGAAATATTATTTCATCGGTGATTGCAGAAGCTAGGATTGGTAGCAGACGAAATACGTCAGTTACTTTGGCAGACTATAGAAATGGGCTTTGTTCTCTGCCGAACAGAGGAGATGGAAATGGAAGCAGGGATTGGGAGCAGCTGATAGTGAGGGAAGGTGGAATTTGGGTGTGTGTTCAGCAGTGAACTGGAGGAAAGGAGTCAGGAGTTGGCACAGTTCGAATTTTACCACAGC
The DNA here is from genome assembly GCF_036365525.1 of Heterodontus francisci. Lineage (NCBI taxonomy): Eukaryota > Metazoa > Chordata > Chondrichthyes > Heterodontiformes > Heterodontidae > Heterodontus > Heterodontus francisci. The sequence continues at coordinate 34,608,269 of NC_090391.1, forward strand.
CATTAACCACTGCAGAATAAACAGGTAAATATCTGCAGTGAAATAACGGAGAGAAGATATAATTTTATTCTTTTATGTGATGTGAGCTCCGCTGACAAGGCCAGCATTTGTTGCCCTTGACAGCCTGCTGGGCCGCTTCAGAGGGCAGTTAAACGTCCACCATATTGCTCTGGGTCTGTAGCCACATGTCGGCCAGACCAGAAAGGATGGCCGATTTCCGTCCCTGAAAGGAATTAGCGAACCAAATGTTTTTTTTACAGAAATCAACGGAAGTTCCATGGCACCATTACAGATACCAGCTTTCAATTTCAAACTTTTGTTAATTAATTGAATATAATTCCAGCAGCTGCCATGGTGAGCTTTGAACCCCAGTCACAAGACCATAGGGTTGGGTCTCTGGATTACTAGTCCAGTGATGCTATGACTATGCAACTGCCTCCCCAATGGATGTGTACAGATTCTGTCCCCTAATATCACCAACAGTAGTTGTAACCCTGAACATGGTCCCGAATATGAGACTCAAATTTCACATTTTAACTGGGAAAAGGTAGGATCAGAGTCAAACGGGATTACTTTTGTCCCTGGATTCTGTGTCCACAATCAGTTATATTTGCAATAGAACGCCAAGAGCGAACAAGCTCAATACATTAATATGGAAAATGTTAATGACGCCACTCATAATTGCAGCATCCATGCAGTATGAGTACAGATTTCAGGTTTATTTCCGAGAGAGGTCATACGAAGAAAATGTCATTAACATTGAAATGATTGTGTTTTATCCACCACATTATTGACATCAGAGTCAAAGCTGCTGATCTAATGTGTTTGTTCAGGTGAGTGTAACTAATGCAATGATCAGGGGTATAATTGTGTAGGTGGAGACTTTTCCCCTGTATAAATCAGGACACATTGGAATGGATCAGCTCAGTGTGTCTGCCGGAGCTGTGGGTTCTAGGTTAACAAAAGTCTCTGCCTCGCACAGAAATGGTATATCCAATAATCTATCAGATAGAAGACATTTACTATCCTGTACTTTCAGCAATTGGTGTTCCTGGTAAGCCAGTATCTTAGCTTTTAATGATGTAAATCGATTTTGTCGGTGCTGCTGTCACTCTGTATACTTTCTCACTTTGTGTGCTACATAGCCACCTGTTCAATTCCAGCAATTGACTGATGGAATATCCTCATTGCCTACTCTTCCAGTCTAGTAGCTGCTGTGTTCTGTCTTGAATGGTGCTGGTTTAAGTAACTGTGGCATTGTTACTGGATTATTCCATGTATTGAATGCATTTGGATTAGGTGTCTCGGTTTGGATTAAGAATCAGACCATCAGGAGCTTTTAACAGTTTCATGATGTGGATCTAACTGGTCCTGGAATATTTTTATGAATTTTTTTTTTCAGTGATTGATAATGATGCATCTCGCGGTTTGAGTGTTACATGGGGACAGCACAATAACACGGCTCGGTTTAACTGGAATGTCAATGTGTTTGTTGGTTATCACTGTTATGGTATAGAATTCCATTCTGTGTTTGTCTGACACTGATTCAGAGGTCTGGATACTGAACTGAGTTCGCTGCTGATGCTTTCACATCTTCATTGCTTCACTGTGGTGCCTCCACTGTCACTGGACTACATTGTAAAATAGAAAGTATTGATGTGATGTTTTATTGGTTTACACTCTATCACTTGAAATAAAGAGTCTTTCCATTTATCTGTAGATTATCAGCTTCAGTGCTGATGTTGGTGCTTTATTCATTCAACAATCTCACATCCTAACGGAATACTTTATAATTCCTGGAGAAGGAATTTCAATGATTGTGAGGTTTGTCTGGAAGAAGTTTTCGATCCTGTTTATTCCATGCATTGTAGATGAAGTGAAGAGAATAGGTGAACTGGTGGAAACCTGGGTGCTCTGTAGATATATTAAATAATTCACAGAGTTTTCACCATTGAAAGAACTGGCCCTGACAATAGTATCATTGAACCTGGGGCGGGTGAAAACAACACAGGTGCAGAATTTTAGGCATAAATCATATGTGAAAAGCGGCATTAAATAACAGTTTGCAGGGTGTGAGTGCTCCAGAGAGATAGGGGAAAGAGAAAAGAAGCAGGGAGAACGAACCCGAGGGAAAGGGATAAGCAGAAGTAACGAGAAAGCAAAGAAGCAGCAATGTAAATAATTCACTGTCATGAAATGCAGAAATGTCCAGAGCAATTAGTGAGAGAAACTGTGAAGTTAGAAACATAGAAACATCGAAAATATGAGCAGGAGTCGGCCATTTGGCCCTGTTCCGCCATTCAAAAAAGATCATGGCTGATCGTCTAATTGAGTAACCTGTTCCCGCATTCTCCCCATATCCCTTTGGCATTGAGACATACATCTATCTCCTTCTTGAATCTATTTAATGAAATGGCCTCCACTGCCTTCTGCAATACAGAATTCCCAAGGCTCGCCACATTCTGAGTGAAGAAACTTCTCCTCATCTCGGTTCTAAAGGGCATACACTTTAAATTCCATTCGGTGCTGTGATGGAATATGAACCCTTGACCCGAGAACACGAGGCTGAGCCTCTTGATTATACTCCTGTGAAATTGCCATTACACTATTTTAGTCAAGCTGTTCGTTGTTAGGTTTCGTTCATTTTTCTGTTGGGTTTGATTTCTGTCCGTGTTGATTTCTGTCAGGTCGTCATTTCATTTTGCAGGAAGATTATATTCTGTACTTAGTGACTGAATAAGCAGAATAGAATCAGTTCTTCACTGATGGTAATTCATTACTTAAATACCGCACTTTAAAATCTCTGTGACTGCTGAATTCATTAAAGAGCGAGGTTGAAAGCAGAAATATATTTAAATTTATATTAAATTTTCTGTACAAGCTAAATATATTGACTATATTTTTTTAACAATGAGCTGTTCTCCAACACCGATAACCACAGGGATTATTGTTTGAATGTATTAATTGAGTTGTATTACTGGGTTCTGTAGAGTCATGGAGTTACACAGCCTCATGTCTGTGCCAGCCATCAAGCACCTATCGATACAAATCCCATTTTGCAACACTTCACCTTGTATCCTATGGCGTTTCAAATGCTCATCTAAATACTTCTTAAATGATGGGAGGGTTCCTTCCTCTACCACCCCTACAGGTAGTGTATTCCAAATTCCAACCATCCTCTGGGTGAAGCGTATTTCCTCAAATCCCCTCTGAACCTTCTACCCTGTACCTTAAATCTATGCTCCCTGGTTATTGATCCCTCTGCGAAGGGAAACAAGTTTATTGCTAGTTATCCTATCAATGCCCCTCATAATTGTGTTTATCTCAGTCAGGTCCCTTCTCAGCCTTCTCTGCTCTAAGGAAAACAACCCTAGATTATTCAGACTCTCTTCATCTGTGAAATGCTCCAGCCCAGGCAACCTCCTTGTGAATCTCCTCTGCACACTCTTCACTGTAATCACATCCTTGCTATAGTGCTGTGACCAGAACTGCACACAGTACTCCAGCTGTGGCCACACTAGCGTTTCAAACAGCTCCATCATAACCTCCCTGCCCTTATATTCTGTGCCTCGTCTATTAAATGCAAGTATCCCATATGCCTTCCTAATCACCTCCTCTACCTGTGCTGCTGCCTTCAGTGATCTATGGACAAATACAACAAGGTCTCTCTGACCCTCTGTGCTTCTGATAGATTAGATTTCGTCTAACACTCTGCTGCAGTCTCTCCCTGTGAATCTCAGCTTCTCCTCTCACTGTATTGAATCCTCAGTCTCTTCATCCATTGCTTCAGTTTATCCACTTTTCTAAACCATCTGCTCCTCTCTTGCCTCCAGCTCCAACATATACTTTTCCTTCTCTGACTCCCAATTTCACTCATTGGCTCCACCTCCAACTGTCTCGGTCAACCTGATAGGAATATTAGACTAGTCACTAGACTAGTAACCCAGAGACCCAGGACATTGCTGTTGGGACATGGGTTCGAATCCGAACACAACAGACGGTGGAATTTGAATTCAATTAACAAATCTGGAATTAAAAGCTATAAAAGCTAGTCTAATGATGGCCATGAAATCATTGTCAATTGTTGTAAAAACCCATCTCGTTCACTAATGTCCTTTCGGTAATGAAATCTGCTGTCCTTACCAGGTCTGGCCGACATGTGACTCCAGACCCACAGCAATGTGGTTGACTCTTAAATGCTCTTTTTGGAATGGCCACATTACATGAATGAATACAAAAAAAATACAGGAACATAGCAGCAGGAGGAGGCCATTCAGCCCTTCCAGCCTGCTCTGCTATTCTCGATCATGGTTGCTACCAGCACTCCAACTCAGCACTGCAGTTTTCAGCCTTTTCTCATTTGAGAAAACCAAGAGCAACAAACCAGCTTCACATCCCGCTCTCCCCAGTCTGGAACTAAATACCCAATTAACTCTTTGGATTCCATCTCTGTAAAACCGCTTCTCATTTCCCCACAAGCACGGCATCCTCACTCATTACTTCCAGTATATCCAGTGCTGACTCTATTCACTTTCTGTATTAATTTCCCAATTCATTATTAATAATTGTGTTTTCAAACATTTCACTGTGCAAAGCACTGCCCAGGTCAATGAATCAGTTTTCATTGGTCGATGCAGCAACAAAGCTGTAAATTTCAGCTCCGATCCTGTCAAACTGCTGCTTTGTCTCCAGGTCTGATCAGTAATTTCTCTGCTTCCTTTTCTCTCTCTTCCAGTTAACTTGGTGGCGATTGTGATCCTGTCCCGAGGAAAGTGCGGTCTCACCAAATGTATCACTGTCTACCTGGTGGGAATGGCAGTGGCTGATCTCCTGGTCATTATCACTGATCCAATATTGATGTGGATTGGTTCAATTTATTTTCCAGATTCATTCCTGAGAATTACTCCTGTGTGTTCTTTCATTGGCGTTCTGCTTTCTGCAACCACAGATGCTTCTGTCTGGCTCACAGTCACTTTCACCTTTGATCGATTTGTGGCCATTTGTTATGAGAAGCTGAAAACAAAATATTGCAATGAGCAGACTGCGGCTGTGGTTGTCGGAACAGTGAGTGTGCTGGGCTGTTTAGAGTCTGTTCCCTGGTACTTTACAGGGGAACAAGATTACATTATTGATAATGTTCCCATGGGTTGTGTTTATAAAGTGAGCTTCTATACTTCCCCGACATGGATCGCATTTGAATTGTTTCATCGGATTTAACCCCTTGTGTCCCGGTCTTTCTGATTTTGCTGCTCAATATTCTGACTGTCAGACGGATTTTATTCTCCAGTAAAGTCCGCAGGGGATTCCGGGTCCACAGAAATGGAGAGAATCATAAGGACCCGGAGATGGAGAATCGCAGAAAATCAATTATTTTACTCTTCAGTATATCCGGCAGTTTTATACTGTTGTGGGCGATCCGTGTTGTGTTTATCATTTACAGGCGAATTGCAGATATTCGGTATTTTTCATCCTACACTGACCCTCTCTTTATCACACAACAAGCAGCAAAGATGCTGCAGCTTCTCAGTTCCTGCACCAACACATGTATTTACGCTGTGACCCAGACGAAATTCAGACAGCAGCTGAAGAAGGCGGTGAAGTACCCCCACAGTGTCATTGTTAAATTAGTGAAATGATAGAAAGAGCTGAAGGGTTTCAAGCACTAGAACTAACTTCCATTTCATATTCCATTCCTTACATTCCCCACAGGTTAGAAAGTACATTTTATAATCACAGCACTGAGCCCTGAAATGATTTTACATCTCTTTCTGACATTATATTTTATTGATAATCTGACCTATTGAGGCCAGGACTTGCTCTGCAGAAGATTTATGAATTGTTTCTCAAAGAGGCGTCATTACAAAGCTCAGCTGGATTCAAATAAACACACCCTGGACCCAGAGTAAAATGGGAAAAGCTGAAAATCACAGTGATTGTGAGATAGTGAAAGGGGCAGAAACTGCAGTGAGACAGGGATACCAGCAGATGGAGATGGTGAGCGGGGGCAGAAACTGCAGTGAGACAGGGACACCAGCAGATGGAGATGGTGCGAGGGGACAGTAACTGCAGTGAGACAGGGAGACGAGCAGGGAGGGTTGATGAGAAGGGGGCAGTAACTGCAGTGAGACAGGGGCACCAGCAGATGGAGATGTTGAGAGGGGACATTAACTGCAGTGAGACAGTAACTCCAGCATGTGGAGATGGTGAGCCAAAGATGATGGGAATTTCTATGTGACTGAGAGTTTTAAAGTTTCCGCAATTTTTTATTTATTTTTTTATTTTAGAGATACAGCACTGAAACAGGGCCTTCGGCCCACCGAGTGCCTGCCGACCAACAACCACCCATTTATACTAACCCTACAGTAATCCCATATTCCTACCACCACTAGGGGCCATTTACAATGGCCAATTTACCTTTCAACCTGTAAGTCTTTGGCTGTGGGAGGAAACCGGAGCACCCGGCGAAAACCCACGTGGTCACATAGAGAACTTGCAAACTCCACTCAGGCAGTACCCAGAATCGAACCCGGGTCCCTGGAGCTGTGAGGCTGCGGTGCTAACAGCAAGTTTGAGGAATTTACTTCATGTGAGCTTGAGCTGCTGAATAAAATAATTTCAATACAAATTGTGTTAAATAGCTGTTTTCCTACTATGTAATCACTTGTGACATTAAAGTGTTTCCTGTTTGGAAAATTATTTTGAGTGGTTAGATGTACTTTGTGAATAAAACGACAGCATCAAATAAAACTCAAACAATCATTTACAAATAAATACTCCCTAAATAAGTTGTGTCGAGTTCTTCATCAATAAAGTATTGACATCTCTCTCTCTCACTTCTGTTTCGATGCTGGTATCTTCTGTTCTATAACTAAGAGTCATGGAAGTTTTGATCCAATTGGATTTAGAAAGTTTGTATTTAATCTGCTTTCAGATACCAGCCAGACAATGAATTCACGATCATAACAACTCCGAGACTTTTTGCATCTACTTTCTGCCAGTGTAAACAATCTCTCCTTATATCTCCAAACTGGGGGAAAGATTTTTAATATAATTAATTTCACCAGGACAGCAGCTGCAGAGCAGTTGGAACCTCCTGAATTTAGACAAGCGATGAACAAAATTCCCTCTTTTTCCCAAAGAGCGCAGAGGAAAGAAACAGTTAGGAAGCAAAGGGAAACAAGTGACACTTTATTGCAGCAGCAAAAACTCTTTGTCAGAATGTGGAAATCGTTATCGCTGTGTTTTATATAAATTGGAGGTGAAAAGTGGAAGGTTTTTAATACGATCTGTGATTAAATGGTCAGTTTCCAGCTTTTTAAACACTTGTAACATTGAAATTGTAAATGCTAAGAACGTTTATGTCCCATGGTTGCAGGGTAATACATATATACAGCAGCATCAAATAAAGTACAAAGACTCATTGACAAATACAACTGTAAATATGGGTCAGAATTGTGGGGGGAAATGTCACCAGTTGTAAAAGTTCTCTTGGCTGCATCATTAACCTGGCTCCAGTTTCAGATTTTGTCAAACAGTGGAATTGCAAATCCGATTAAAACTTCCTGTTTTTATTGCCGTCAAACAGGCCTCTCAAGCAAAAACTCTTTGCTAGATTTTCAAGGTAACTGCAGTGAGACATTTTCAGTCATTTTCTGAACTTTCTGTTAACTGGAGGTGAATAGTTAAAGACATATAATGCAATTTGTGTTCAATGGACAATATCCAAACCGGTTCCTCCATGTTTTAAAATAACAGCACCGTTTCTGCACGTTTAATGAGGTTTTGGGGGAGGGAGAGAGAGAGACGGACAGACAGGTTTCTGGCTGGAATGGTCCATTTTGTATATGACTGGAATATCCCTCCCTCCCACCTTCCTATACACAGAGGCTAACGTTGGACTGCCCCATACGTGGGAGGCAGTGTCCAGATAGAGGAAGCTGAGAGCTGGTTGGATGAGCTGTACTTTGGGTGTACTGGGTGTTTGAGTGGAAGGTTCTGGCACATATTAGTTCAAAGTCAGCCACCGTTATTTATTTCCATGCGGCTATTGTGTGAAGGTGAGTTTCTGTGTCTTAGTCTCTGTGGCTCTGTGACGTGTGTGTGTGTGTGTGTGTGTGTGTGTGTGTGTGTGTGTGTGTGTGTGTGTGTGTGTGTGTGTGTGTGTGTGTGTGTGTGTGTGTGTGTGTGTGTGTGTGTGTGTGTGTGTGTGTGTGAGAGAGAGAGAGCGAGAGAGAGAGAGAGAGAGAGTCCATCCTGAATCGCTCGCTCACTGTCCCAGTCCTGACCCTTTTTCTCCAATTCGAACCGCAATACCCTTGTCCTGGATCTATTCCCCAAGGGCGAGCTAATGGAGCGCAGAGCATATGGGATGGTGAGTATCATATCTTTATTGTATCTCTCTGCCTTTCTCCTTCCTTCTGACTCAATCCTTCTCTCAATCTCTCTTTGTCAATCTCTCTCTGTCTCTCTCCCTGTCACAATCTCATTCTGTGTTTCTCTCGCTGTGTGTGTTTCTTCCTCCTTCTGTCTCAATCTATCACTCTCTCATTCTCTCTCTCTCTCTCTCTCTCTATCAAGCTCTCTCAGTCTCGCAATCTTCTCTTTCTCAGTCCCTCTGTCACTTTCAGTGTCTCTCTCTTTCTCTCTCAATCATCTTTATCTTTCTTTGTGTTTCTCTCTCTATCTCTGTGATTCTCTATGTGTCGTTCTCTCTCACTGGCTTTCTCTCTTTCAGTCTCTGTCTCTCAAACTCTCTCTCTCTCATTCTCTCTCTCTTTCAATTCCTGGGTCTCTCAATGTATTGCCTTCTCATTGTGTTTCTCTGTTTCTCTGTGTGTGATCCCCTTTGTGTCTCTCTCACTGGCTTTCTCTCTGTCTCTCTGATGCCTGCAATTTCTTTTTTTTGCACTGGAGTGCTACAGTGGAAATTCGGTAACTGAGAATAACTAAGTGTTAATTTTATCTTAAATCTAATCTGTCTTTTAGTTCGCAGATTAACTTAGCAGTTGCTGTTAGGGTTGGAGAAGGTGAGATTTAGACCAGCTTTCAGCAGGGTTCACTCAGGCTCTGCTTGCAGCTGCACCTTGTTAATTAGATAACTGGCTTAAACCAGTTTTAAGGGGGCTAGAGTCGGTCAGTATAAAACTAGGCCATCTTACAGTGCTGACTTTGTCTACACTGGAGTGCGGACTTGGGTTGCATTAGAGTGCTATAGTCGAAGTTTGGTAACTGAGGAAGTTCGGGAAGGAGGGAGCGAGGAGCGCCTTTATTTTCTACCTGTCCTCTGAGTGAGGGGATCCGAGAGCTTCCAAAGAGCACAGCTGATTGGGAGAAGACTCGGAGGGCGGAGTAAGTATTAAAAACTTAGCTCTGGTATAAAAACTGGAAGTGACGTCACAGGAAAGCTGTGATCTGATTCGCTGGTAGGGAATTTCTTTTTACTGAATTTGAAGATAAAACATTGATAAAAATTGATTAAAACCCTAATTAACTAACTAATAAGTGGAGTAACTAAACCAGAGGGAGGAGATTACGGTATTTACTTAGCATTTAATATTTATAGTAGGAATATCACACGAGGGACCATATAGTCAATTATAACAATTTAGTAAGGATTTAATAAATATTTATTTATTTTAAATTAATTAGTGCTGGAGATGTCAGTTGGAGGGGTGAAGTGCTTCAACGGTGAGATGTGGGAGGTCAGTGACGCTTCCAGCGTTCTGGACGACTACGTCTGCAGGAAGTGTACCCAGTTGCAGCTCCTCACAGATCGCATGGATCGGGTGGAGCGGCAACTGGATGCACTGAGGAGCATGCAGGTGGCAGAAAGTGTCATAGACAGGAGTTTTAGAGAAGTAATTACACCCAAGTTGCAGGCAGATAGACGGGTGACCGCTAGAAGGGGCAGGCAGTCAGTGCAGGAATCCCCGCTGGCTATCCCCCTCTCTAGGAAGTATACCGTTTTAGATACTGTTGGGGGGGATTGCCTATCAGAGGAAAACAGCAGCAGCCAGAGTAGTGGCACCATGGCTGGAACTGTTGTTCAGCGGGGTGGGAAAAAGCGCAGAAGAGCGATAGTCATAGGGGACTCGATAGTCAGGGGGACAAATAGACGTTTCTGTGGACGTGAAAGAGACTCCAGGATGGTATGTTGCCTCCCTGCCACCAGGGTCAAGGATGTCTCTGAAGGGACAGGGGGCATTCTGAAGGGGGAGCGTGAACAGCCAGAGGTTGTGGTGCACATCGGTACCAATGACATAGGCAGGAAGAGTGACGAGGTCCTGCAGGGGGAGTTCAGGGAGTTAGGTAGAAAGTTAAAAGACAGGACCTCTAGGGTTCTAATCTCGGGATTACTCCCTGTGCCACGTGCCAGTGAGGCTAGAAACAGGAGGATAGTGCAGCTCAACACAAGGCTGAACAGCTGGTGCAGAAGGGAGGGTTTCAGATATCTGGACCATTGTGATCTCTTCAGGGACAGATGGGACCTGCACAAGAAGGACGGTTTGCATCTAAACTGGAGGGGAACAAATATCCTGGCTGTGAGGTTTGCTAGCGTCACTCGCGAGGGTTTAAACTAGCATGGCACGGGGGTGGGAACCAGAACAGGGGGACAGCAAATGAAATAAATGAGGGGCAACTGGTAAATAAGGCCAGTAAGACTGAGAGGAAGAGCAGTTAGGGAAATGTTGCGGAGCGCAGCGGGACTGGTGGTCTGAAGTGCATTTGTTTCAATGCAAGAAGTATAACAGGTAAGGCAGATAAACTTACAACTTGGATTAGTACTTGGAACTATGATGTTGTTGCTATTACAGAGAATTGGTTGAGGGAAGCACAGGATTGGCAGCTAAATGTTCCAGGATTGAGAAGCTTCAGGCGGGATAGAGGGGGATGTAAAATGGGTGGGGGAGTTGCATTACTTGTTAAGGTGAATATCACAGCTGTACTGCGTGAAGACACCTCGGAGGGGTCGTCCAGCGACGCAATATGGGTGGAGCTCGGAAAAGAAAGGGTGCAGTCACGATGTTGGGGGTTGACTACAGCCCTCCCAACAACCAGCGGGAGGTAGAAGAGCAGATATGTAGAAAGATTTTGGGAAGATGTAAAGGTAGCAGGGTTGTAGTGGTGGGTGATTTTAACTTCCCCGATATTGACTGGGACTCATTCAGTGCTTGCAGCTTGGATGGGGCAGAATTTGTAAAGAACATCCAGGAGGGCTTCTTGAAACAATATGTAGATAGTCCAACTAGGGATGGGATCGTACTGGACCTGGTATTGGGAAATGAGTCCGGCCAGGTGGTCGAATATTCAGTTGGGGATCATTTTGGGAACAGTGACAATAATTTCGTAAGTTTCAAGGTACTTGTGGATAAGGGTAAGAGTAGTCCCCGGGTGAAGGTGCTAAATTGAGGGAAGGCAAATTATAACAATATTAGGCAGGAACTGAAGAATTTAGAATGGGGGCGGCTGTTTGAGGGCAAATCATCATCTGACATATGGCAGTTTTTCAAACGTCAGTTGATTAGAATCCAGGACCAACATGTTCCTGTGAGGAAAAAGGATAAGTTTGGCATGTTTAGGGAACCTTGGATAACGCGGGATAATGTGAGCCTAGTCAAAAAGAAACAGGAAGCATTCCTAAAGGTTGAAAGGCTAGGAACAGACGAATCCCTTGAGGAATATAAAGACAGTAGGAAGGAACTTCAGCAAGGAGTCAGGAGGGCTTAAAGGGGTCCTAAAAAGTCATTGGCAAACAGGATTAAGGAAAATCCCAAGGGTTTTTATACGTATATAAAGAGCAACAGTGCAACGAGGGAAAGAGTTGGCCCTCTCAAGGACAGAGAAGGGAATCTAAGTGTGGACTCAGAGGAAATGGGCGAGGTACTAAATCAGTACTTTGCATCAGTATTTACCAAAAAGAAGGACTTAGTGGATGATGAGCCAAGGGGAGGGAGTGTAGATAGTCTCAGTCATCTCATTATCAATAAGGAGGAGGTGTCAGGTGTCTTGCAATGCATTAAGGTAGATAAGTCCCCAGGGTCTGATGGGATCTACCCCAGAATACTGAGGGAGGCAAGGGAAGAAATTGCTGGGGCCTTGACAGAAATCTTTGCATCCTCATTGGCTACAGGTGAGGTCCCAGAGGACTATAGAATAGCCAATGTTGTTCCTTTGTTTAAGAAGGTTAGCAAGGGTAATCCAGGAAATTATAGGCTGGTGAGCCTTACGTCAGTGGTAGGGAAATTATTCGAGAGGATTATTCGGGACAGGATTTACTCCCATTTGGAAACAAATGGACTTATTAGCAAGAGGCAGCATGGTTTTGTGAAGGGGAGGTCGTGTTTCACTAATTTGATTGAGTTTTTTGAGGAAGTGACGAAGATGATTCATTAAAGAAGGGCAGCGAATGATATCCAAATGGACTTCCGTAACGCCTTTGACAAGGTCCCTCATGGCAGACTGGTACAAAATGTGAAGTCACACGCGATCAGAAGTGAGCTGGCAAAATGGATGCAGAACTGGCTCGGTCATAGAAGACAGAGGAAAGTAGTGGAAGGGTGCTTTTCTGATTGGAGGGATTAGACTAGTGGTGTTCCGCAGGGATCAGTGCTGGAACCTTTGATGTTTGTAGTATATATAAATGCTTTGGAGGAAAATGTAGCTGGTCTGATTAGTAAGGTTCCGGATGAAACAAAGGTTGGTGGAGTTGCGGGTAGTGCTGAGGATTGTCAGAGGATACAGCAGGATATAGATTAGTTGGAGACTTGGGCGGAGAAATGGCAGATGGAGTTTAATCTGGACAAATGTGAGGTAATGCATTTTGGAAGGTCGAATGCAGGTGGGAAGTATACAGTAAACGGCAGAACCCTGAGGAGTATTGATAGGCAGAGATCGGGGCGTACAGGTCCACAGGTCACTGAAAGTGGCAACGCAGGTGGGTAAGGCATTCAAGAAGGCATACGGCATGCTTGCCTTCATCAATCGGGGCATAAAGTATAAAAATTGGCAAGTCATGCTGCAGCTGTACAGAACTTTAGTTCGGCCACACTTCGAATATTGCGTGCAATTCTGGTCGCCACACTACCAGAAGGACGTGGAGGCTTTGCAGAGGGTACATAAAAGGTTTACCAGGATGTTGCCTGGTCTGGAGGGCATTTGCAATGAGGAGAGGTTGGATAAAATCGGATTCTTTTCACTGGAACGGCGGAGGTGGAGGGGCAACATGATAGAGGTTTACATGATTGGAATGGACAGAGTGGATAGTCAGAAGCTTTTTCCCAGGGTGGAAGAGTCAGTTACTAGGGGACATAGGTTTAAGGTGAGAGAGGCAACGTTTAGAGGATATGTGCGAGGAAAGGTGGTGAGTGCCTGGAACTTGCTGCCAGGGGAGGTGGTGGAAGCAGTTACAATAGCGACGTTTAAGAGGCATCTTGACAAATACATGAATACGATGGGAATAGAGGGATATGGTCCCCTGAAGTGCAGAAAGTTTTAGTTTAGGTAGGCATCAAGATAGGCGCAGGCTTGGAGGGCAGAATGGCCTGTTTCTGTGCTGTACTGTTCTTTGTTCATTGTTCTTTGGTCTCCCTCTTCAAATAAAGAAAACACAAACACACCATGAACTGAGCATAATGCTGGGATTTTCACGGCGTTGCTCTTATTGAAGGATGAAACAATCCCTCTGGGAAGGCATGGATACTTAAATAAGGAACGGGAAGCAGCGTCGGGAAAAAGATTCTGAGTCAATGAATTTTAGTGAATTCATGTAATTCTATCGGTGTTTCACTATATAGTTCAGGTCAGATAAGAAATACCTTTAAAAAGGTGTAAATCCGAGTTACATTTATCGTGACGTGGGAATTAAAACCACGAAAAGGATTTCCTTCCTTTGCACACGTTATCCATTCCAAAATGTTCAGGCTGCATTCCAACTTTTCAGCTTCAGAAGGACAGAGATCAATACATGTGAAGCTAAGATGGCCAGGAAATGAACCCGATTCAACTGCTTGAAATGACAGCTATGTTCATCATTATACACCATCGCCTGTCGCGATTAGACAATGTAGTGCTTCTGTTGAGTTCAGGACTGAACCGCTAAATTTGAGCTTCTGTAACTTGATACACACTCAATAGCGAATGTCATAAACATCAGTCTCTCAACAGACAGCTGGATTTCAATTTTATTTGAGTCCAGGATCCATTTCACAGCCCTGGCAGGTGGATTGTCGCGGTGTGTTATGAGGCTTAGTTGTATGTTTCACAGGAGCTGAAAAGGAATTGAAAACATTGAGCATTCTTGGGAGAAAATCAACATTTAATTCAGGAGAATAAATCAACAGAGAGAGAAATGACTTCAGAAAAACAATGTGCTTCACTGTAGCTGTTCTTTTTTTTCTGTCTCTGATCCAATTTGATGGCGGTAAGTAATACTTATCGACAGGAAGGGACGGAGGTCACAAGGTAAACACTGTGTGAGGGAATGCCTTCAGGAGGCCGCAGTCTCACCAACAGATTGGTGACTTTCCCCTGTGTATCTTCAAAGAGTCGGTGAGTTTTTCAATGGAAACGTGGCTGCTGAAAGTCTTGAAGAAGTAAACTTCCTGATTGCACAGAAGACTTATTTAGTTATTTCGAGATACAGCACTGAAACAGGCCCTTCGGCCCACCGAGTCAGCGCCGACCAACAACCAACCAATGAAATTAATCCCACATTTTCTGATCAACCTGCAAGTCTTTGGCTGTGCGAGAAAACATGAGCACACTGCGAAAGCCCAAAAGCTCACAGGGAGATTTTGCAAACTCCACACAGTCAGTACCAAGAAGTGAACACAGGTTGCTGGAGGTGTGAGGTTGCGGCACTAACCACTGCGCCACTGTGCTACCCCAAAGCATGTTAGCTGCGAGCATGCTTGTGAATGGTGGCAAGCATTGAATCGGATTTGGTAACAAAACACAAGGCATTGTGACATCATGGGTGGCACAGTGGTGCAGTGGTTAGCACCGCAGCCTCACAACTCCAGCGACCCAGGTTCAATTCTGGGTACTGCCTGTGTGGAGTTTGCAAGTTCTCCCTGTGTCTGCGTGGGTTTTCTCCGGGTGCTCCGGTTTCCTCCCACAAGCCAAAAGACTTGCAGGTTGGTAGGTAAATTGGCCATTATAAATTGCCCCTAGTATAGGTAGGTGGTAGTGAAATATAGGGACAGGTGGGGATGTGGTAGGAATATGGGATTAGTGTAGGATTAGTATAAATGCGTGGTTGATGGTCGGCACAGACTCAGTGGGCCGAAGGGCCTGCTTCAGTGCTGTATCTCTAAACTAAACTAAACACTCCAATTACACGCAATCTTCACGAGAACAGAATTTCGTGGGAATGTTCAGCAGTTCTGGCAGCATCTGTGGAGGGAGAAACACAGTGAACCTTTCAGGTCGATGAGCCTTCCTCAGCATTGTCTCTACCCACCATCACTATAGCCTTAGAATTAAATAATGAATACCACAGTCACTACAGTATCAGAGTCTGTCAGGTGCAGATTGAACTGGGCAACCACATAGAAAAATCAGAGAAATTTTATGGCACAGAAAGAGGCTACATGGCTCATTGTTTCTGCGGCGGCCAAAAATCGAGCCACCCCGCTTCATCCCAACTTCCAGCATTTGTCCCACAGCCCTGCAGGTTACTGCACTTGAGGTGCATATCCATAGACCTTGATAAACGATTTGAGGCTTTCTGCCTCTCCCACCTTTACAGGCAGTACATTCCAGATTCCGACTACCCTCCGGGTGAAAATAAGCTTTTCTTCTTGTCCCCTCTAATCTTTCAAGCAGTCACTTTAAATCTATGTGCCCCAGTCACTGAGGTCTCTGCTAAGGTAAATAGGCCATTATTAGGCACTCTATCCAGGCCGCTAAGAACTTTTTACATCTCAATCCAATCTCCTCTCATTCTTTGATTTTTCAATGTAAACAACCACAGCCTATCCAACCTTTCCTCACACCTGCATTTGTCCCAAACCTGGCAACATCCTCGTAAATCTTGTCGAGAATCTGCCTAGTGCAATTACATCCTTTCTGTAATGAGGTGACCACAACTGCACACAGTACTCAAGTTGAGGAAGAACAAATGATTTATACAGTTCCAGCACAACATCCCTGCTCTTATACCCTGTACCTCGACGAATAAAGGAAATGATTCCATATGCCCTCTTAACCACCTTATCGACCTGTCCTGCTACCTTCAGGGATCAGTGGACATTAAATGCAATGTGTTTCACGTCCTCTGCACCTCTCAGTATTTCCCATTAATCGTGTAATCCTTTGCCTTGTTTCACTTTCCCAAATGCATCACTTCACAATTTGTAGTTTATTTTAGTTTCGTTGAGTTTCTCTCGGTTGAATTTAATTTGTCATTTTTCAGCCCACCTGACCAGTCTATTGATATCTGCCTGCAGCCTGCAGCTATCCTCCTCACCATCAACCACATGACAGATGTTTGTGCGGTCATTAAACCTGTTGATCATGCCCCCTGCATCTATATCCAAATCGTGAATATATTCCACAAAATTAAGGGAACCTGGTACTGAGCCATGTGGGACACCACTGGAAACTGCCTTCCAGTCACCATTACACCGGACTACAATCATTCTTTGTTTCCTGTCACTGAGTCAATTTTACATCCAGCTTACTACATTTCTCAGGATCCCATGGTTTTTCCTTTCTAAAGCAGTCCACCATTTGGGACCTTGTCAAAAGCAGATAGACGACACTAATGGGATTCGAACCCACGCGTGCAAAGCACAAGGGATTAACAATCCATCGCCTTAATCACTCGGCCACCTCGTCGTATAACTGCAGTGTTACCGAGACGAATAAAAATATGTTTCGCCGCATAGAGAATGATCGATGCTGATTGAATTCATCACTCACAAACAGAATCAGAGACTGATAGACACAGAATATTTCCCATATTCACATACTGTGCAACTATTGTCAGAGCCAGAATGAATCATACACTCAGACACCACTACTGGAGACTGACAGATGAGGAATGAATCTCACACTCACATCCAATCCCAGAAACTGACAGGTTCACACTGTATTTCGGTCACATACCGGAGGAGAGAGTGGCAGAAACAGAATGATTCCCACCCCGACTCATACAACCAGAGACTATTAAATAATCCGCATTAGCATTAATCCACTAAACACACAGATATTTGCAGAATTAATCCAACACACGCACATAGTGCCATAGGGTGACAGAGACAGAATTCACCCAACACATATACACAGTCCCAGAGACTGACAGTTACAAAATTATTCCACCAGAGAGTGACAGACGCTGAATTAATCCAACACATACACACTATGCCAGAGAGTGACAGACACACAATTAATTTGACACTGAATAATAGAGACGGTTTGATAAGGTCCGAATCTCACTCCAATTAGTTGTCCAATAAGGGCCATTTTTTGTGTCGCCTGAAAACTTATTGATCATGCCCCCACATTTACATCCAAATCATGAATATAGATCACATAAATCAGGGCACCTACTGCTGAGCTGTGCGGGACACCACTGGAAACACCCTTCCAGTCGCAAATACACGGGATTACAATTACCCTTTGCTTTCTGCCACTGATACAATTTTCCATCCAGCACGCTACATTTTCTTTTCTCTCAAGGGATTTACTCTTTTAACCAATCTTCTATTTGGGTCCTTGTGAAGAACAGAAGAACAACAGAATGGAATTTGAAATAAAAACTAGAAATGCTGGTAACACTCAGCTTGTCTGGCAGCATCTGTGGAGAGAGAAGCAGAGTTAATGTTTCAGGTCAGTGACCCTTCTTCAGAACTGGCAAGTATTAGAAATGTAAAAGGTTATAAGCAATTAAAGTGGGGGTAGGGCAAGAGATAACAAAGGAGAAGGTGTACATAGGACATGGTCACAGAATAGCTGACCATAAGATCATGGATCAAAGATAGGTTAATGGTGTTTTGAAAGGAAAAGGATTAGTACAGAAAGGGTGTTAACGGACTGAAAATTGAACAGCTGCAAGTGCAAATATGAAAAAAACAGTGGGTAAGCAAACTGAACAAACTGAGATGAAATCAAATAACATAGACAGTCAAAAATATAGCATAAAATGAAAAAGAAAAAAGTACTAAAAATAAAAGTAAAATGGGGGTCCCGTCATGCTTTGAAATTATTGAACTCAATGTGCAGTCCAGCAGGCTGCAGTGTGCCTAATCGGTAAATGAGATGCTGTTCCTCGAGCTTGCGTTGATGTTCACTGGAGCACTGCAGCAATCCCAGGACAGAGAAATAGGAATGAGAGCAGGGGTGAGTGTTGAAATGGCAAGCAACCGGAAGCTCAGGGTCCTGCTTGCGGACTGAGCGCAGGTGTTCCACAAAGTCGTCACCGAGTCTGCGTTTGGTCTACCCAACGTAAAGTAGAGCACAGTGTGAGCAGTGAATATAGTCTACTACATTGAAAGAAATACAAGTAAATCGCTGCTTCACCTGAAAGGAGTGTTTGGGGCCTGGGATAGTGAGGAGAGAGGAGGTAAATGGGCAGGTATTACACCTCCTGCGATTGCACGGGAAGGAGCCGAGGGAAGAGGATGAGGTGGTGGGTGTAATGGAGGATTGGATCAGGGTGTCATGGAGGGAACGATCCCTTCGGAATGCCGACGGGGGAAGGGATGAGAAGATGCGTTTGTTAGTGGCATCACGCTGGTGGTGGCGGAAATGGCGGAGGATGATCCTTTGGATATGGAGGCTGATGGGGTGGAAAGTGAGGACAAGGGGAACTCTGTCACGGTTCTGGGAGGGAGGGGACAGGGTGAGGGTAGAGGTGCGGGAAATGGGCTGGACACGGTTGAGGGCCCTGTCAACCACAGATTTTCGAGGGTGGGGGGGAATGCTCGGTTGAGGACAAAGGAAGACATATCAGAAGCACTGTCATGGAAGGTAGCGGCATCAGAGCAGATGCGTCGGAGACGGAGAAACTTGGAGAATGGAATGGAGTCCTTGCAGGAGGCAGGGTGTGAAGAAGTGCTGTCGCGGTAGCTATGGGAGTTGGTTGGCGTATAATGAATATTAGTAGACAGCCTATCCCCAAAGATAGAAACAGAGAAGTCGAGGAAGGTAAGGGTGGTGTCGGAGATTGACCATGTAAAGGTGAGAGAAGGGTGGAAATTAGAAGCAAATTTGATAACGTTTTACAGTTCGGGGCAGGAGCAGGAAATGGAACCAATACATTCATCAAAGTACCGGAAAAAGAGTTGGGGGAGGGGACCTGAGTAGGATTGGAGCAAGGAATTTTCGACATATCCCACAAAAAGACAAGCATAACTAGGATCCATGCGGGTACCCATCGCAACACCTTTTACTTGAAGGAAGTGAGTGGAGTTGAAGGAGAAATTGTTCAATGCGAGAACAAGTTAAGCCAGGCGGAGGAGGGTTGTGGTGGATGGGGACTGGTTGGGCCACTGTTCAAGGAAGAAGCAGAGGGCCTTCAAACCATCCTGGTGGGGGATGGAGGTGTCGAGAGATTGGATGTCCATCGTGAAGAGGAGGCGGTTGGGTCATGAAATTGGAAATTGTCAAAATGACGCAGGGCGTCAGAAGAGTCACAGATGTCGGTGGGAAGAGACTGGACCAGCGGAGAAAAGTTAGTGTCAAGATAGGTAGAAATAAATTCAGTGGGGCAGGAGAAGACTGACACAATGGGTCTGCCGGGACAGTCCTGTTTGTGGATTTTGTGCAGGAGTTAGTAGCGGGCTGTCCGGGTTTGCGGTACTATGAGGTTGGAAGCTGTAGACGGAAGATCTCCAGAGGAGACGAAGTCACTGACAGTCCTGTGGACAGTAGCTTGATGCTCGGTGTTGGCGTCATGGTCTAGAGGGCGGTAGGAAGAAGTTTCTGAAAGTTGGCGTTGAGCCTCTGCAAGGCAGAGGTCGGTACGCCATGCAACAACAGGTTTGATGACCATGTCGGGGTTAGACCTTAGAGAACGGAGTGCTTCAAGTTCAGATGAGGACAGGTTGGAGTGAGTGAGGGGAGCAGAGAAATTGAGATGACTAATGTCTTGCTAACAGTTTTCAATGAAAAGATCAAGAGCGGGTAAGAGGCCTGGGGGAGGGGTCCAAGTAGAGGGAGAATGCTGGAGGCGGATGAATGGGTCTTTCAGCACACCATTAACATATCTTTGCTCCATGACCTTCTGGTCAGCTATTCTGTGACCTTGTCCTATCTACACCTTCTCCTTTGTTATCTCTTGCTGCACGCCCACTTTACTTGCTAATAACCTTTAACATTTCTAATACTTGCCGGTTCTGAAGATGGGCCACTGACCTGAAACGTTAACTCTGCTTCTCTCTCCACAGATGCTGCCAGACCTGCTGAGTATTTCCAGCATTTCTTGTTTTTATTTCAGATTTCCAGCATCCGCAGTATTTTGCATTCAATTCAGTGTCTCTCCCTGTGAGATAATATAATAATAAATCCACTTGGTGACTCTCCCTGTGGAGATTCTATACTAACAGCCACACCCAGTGAATTTTCTTGTGGAAATACTGCAATAACCGACCCACTCAGTGACTGTACTTGTGGAGATTTTATAACAACAGATCCACTCACTAAGACACCCCGTCGAGAAAATCTAATAACAGGCTCACTCAGTGACTCTCGCTGTGCAGGTACTCTAACAACAGACAAACACAGTCACTATCCCTGTGGAGATACTATAATAACAGACCTGCGAGTTCACTATCCCTGTGGAGATACTATAACAACAGATCCACTCAGAGACTCTCCCTGTGGAGATACTAAAATAATAGACCCACTCAGTGGCACTCCCTTTGGAGATTCAAAAATAACAGAAAAACTCAGTGACTCTCCCTGTGGAGATACTACAGTAACAAACCATCAGTGACTCTCCCTCTGGAGATACTATAACAACAGACCTACTCAGTGATTCTCCCTGTGGATATACTATAATAACAGGCCAACTGAGTGACTCTCCCTGTGGATATACTATAATAATAGGCCAACACAGTGGCTCGCTCGGTGAAGATACTATAACATCAGACCCACTCAGTGACTCTCCCTGTGTAGATGCTATAATAACAGACTCACTCAGTGAATTTCCCTGTGCAGGTACTCGAACAACAGACAAACACAGTCACTCTCCCTGTGGAGATACTATTATAACAGACCTGCGAGGTCACTATCCCTGTGGAGATACTATATTAACTACACAGTCGAAATTCGAAAACAAAAGATACTCTTGGTGATTCTCCCGGTGAAGGTGCTATTACAGATCACTCAATCACTTTCCCTGTGGAGATACGATAATAAAAGACCACTCAGTCACCCTCCCGTGGAGATACAACACTTGGTGACTCTCCCTGTGGTAATACGATCACAGACCTACTCAGTGATTCTCCCTGTGGAGATGCGATACTAACAGACTCTCTCTGTGCATTTCCCAGTGCAGATACTATAATTACAGACCCACTGAGTGACTTTTTTTGTGCATATAATATAATAACAGCCACACTCAGTCAATATCCCTCTGGAGACACTACAATAACAGACCCACTCTCTAAGGCCCCCTGTGCAGGTACTATAATGAAAAACCCACGCAGTGACTCTCCCTGTGGAGATGCAATAATGACAACAACATAACTCAGTGTCTCCTGGTGGAGATACTATAATTAGAATCGCACGCAGATGCTCTCTGTGTGGAGATACTATAATAACTGACAAACTCATTGTCTCTCCCAGTATAGATCATATAATAATACATCTACTCAGTGACTCTCCCTGTGCAGATTCTATAATAACAGACCCACTCAGTGAATTCCCCCGTGGATATACGAGAATAATAGACCCACTCAGTTAGTCTCCCTCTGGAGATACGATAATAACAGCCCCACACATTCAGTGTTGCTCAGGAGATATTATAATAACACAAGGACTGTTGACTCTCCCTGAGGGGATACTGCAATAACATACTCACTCAGTCACTCATCCTGTGGAGATAATATAATAAGAGGCCATCTGTGACTCCCCCTGTGGAGATACTATAGCAAGAGAGCGACTCAGTCACACTCCCTGTGGAGATACTGTAACAGACCCACTCAGTCACTCCCCCTATGGAGATTCGAAAATAACAGATTCACCAATGACTCTCCCTGTTGAGATTCTATTACAACAGATGAACTCAGCGACTTTCCCTGTGGGGATACTATAATAACAGACCCACTCTGTCGCTTTCCCTGTGGTGGTACTGTGGTAACAGACACACTCAGTCACTTGCCCAGTGCGGATACTATAGAAAAGCAGCCGCACTCAGTGACTCTCCCTGTGGAGATGCCATAATGACAGACCCAATCAATCACTCTCCCTCTGGAGATACTAAAATAACAGGTCCGCTCAGCGACTGTCCCTATTGAGATACTACAGTAACAGATCATCAGTGACTCTCCCTCTGGAGATACTATAATAACAGACCCTCTCAGTGTATCTCCCTGTGGAGATACTGTAACAACAGACACATCAGTCACGTTCCCTGCGGGGATACCATAATAACAGACCCACTCAGTGAGTTTCCCTGTGGAGGTATATAATAATAGACAAACTGTGTGAACACGGCCTGTGGTGATGGTATGATAACAGAAATACTCAGTCACTTTCCCAGTGGAGATGCGATAATAACCGACGTACCCACTGACTCCCTGTGAAGATACTTTAACAACAGACCCACTCAATGACTCTCCCTATGGAAATACAAAAAATAACGGATCCACAAAGTGACTCTCATTGCGGAGAAGCTATAGTAACAGACCCACTCCGTCACACTCCCTGTGGAGATATTGTTGTAACAGACCCACTCAGTGACGCTCCTGTGGAAATACCATACCAACAGATCCGCTCAGTGACTCTCCCTGTGGAGTGACTGTAATAACAAACTCACTCAGTTACTCTCCCTGCGGAAATACAATGATAACATACCTCCTAAGTCAGTCTCCCTGTAGAGATACTAAAATAATAGTATCAGTAACTCTCACTGTGGAGAAAATATAACAACAGACCCATTCCGTGGCTCTCCCTGTTGCAAAACTAGAAGAACAGACCCACTCCGTCACTCTCACTGTGGAGCTACTATGAAAACAGAACCACTCAGAGTCTCTCCCAGTGGAGATATTAGAATAGCAAACCCACACTGTGACTCTAACTGTGGAGATGCTCTAATAATCGACAAGCTCATTAACTCTCCCTGTGGATATAATAGAATAACAGACCCAGTCATTGACTCTCCCTGTGGAGATACTATAATAACAGACCCACTTATTCACTCGCCCTGTGTGGATACTATAGTACAGACCCATTCATTCCTTCTCTCTGTGGAGGTACTATAATAACAGAACCACTCATTCTCTCACCCTGTGGAGATACTATAATAAAAGACCCACACAGTCACACTGCCTGTGCAGACACTATGAAGCAGACCTAATCCGTCAGTCTTCCTGTGGAAAGACTGGAATTGCAGGTTCATTCACTCACTCTAGCTGTGAAGATACAATAATAACAGACGGACTCATTCTCTCTCCCAGTGGAGATATTATAATAATAGGTTCGCTCAGTCACTCTCTGTGGCGGAATACTAAAATATGAAACCCACTCAGTGACTCTCCCTTTGGAGATACTATAAAACCAGATCCATTCAGTGACACTAGCTGTGAAGATGCTGTAATAACAGACCACTCAGTCACTCTCCCTGTGGAGCTGCTAGAATAACAGACCCACTCAGTGACTCTGCCTTTGGAGATAATATAATAACAGATCCATTCAATCATACTCTCTGTGGAGATAATATAATAACAGATCCACTCAGTCACCCTCTCTGTGGTGATACTATAATAATAGACCCACTCAGGGGCTCTCCCTGTGGACATTCAATAAACACAAACCCTCTTAAAGATTCAACCTGTGAAGTTGCAATAGCAACAGACCAACTTAGTAAGTCCCACTATGGAGATACTACAATAACCGACTCGCCCAGTGTCTCTCCCAGTGGAGATACTCGAATAACAATCCCACTTAACGACTCACCCATTGGGGATAATATAATAACAATCCCACTCAGTGATTCTCCGTATGGAGATGCTACAATAACAGACCCACTCTGTCATACTTCTTGTGGAGATATTCTGATAACAAACCCACTCAGTGACTCGCCTGTGGAGAGAGTTTAATAGCAGATTCACTCAATCACACTCCCTGTGGAGTTACTATAAGAACAGACGCGCTCAGTGTTTCTCCCTGTGGAGATACCATAATAACAGACCAACTGAGTCATTCTCCTTGTGCAAATACTGTGATAGCAAACCCACTCAGTGACTCGCCCTGTGGAGATACTTTATTAACAGATCCACTGCCGTCACTCTCCCTGTAGACATGCTATAATAAAGGATCCACTCAGTTACTCTCCCTCTGGAAATACTGTAATAACAGACCCTCTCAGTGATTCTCCCTTTTGGTGATACTATAATAACAGACCAACTCAATGACTCAGCCTTTGGTTTTCTGTGCCCTGTGCCGAGCCTGGCCTATTACCCGCACCTCTACCCTCACCCCTTCCCCTCCCGTCCCGAACCGCTACTGTGTTCCCCTTGTCCTCACTGCCCGCCCCCCCAGCAGCCTCCACATCCAAAGGGTCATCCTCTGCCACTTCCACAACCTTCAGCGTAATGCCACCACCAAAAGCATCTTCCCCTCCCCTGTCAGCAATCCAAAGGGATCTTTACCTCCGCGACAACCTCGTTCTCTCCTCCATTATCCCCACCACTTTATCCCCTTCCCCCTGCACCCTCCAATGCAATCGCAGGAGGTGCAATACCTGATCATTCACCTCCTCTCTCCTCACCGTTCAAGGCACCAAACACTCTTTTCAGATGAAGCAGCGATTTACTTGTACATTTTTCAATTTAATATACAGTATTCGCAGCTCACAATGTGGTCTCCTCGACATTGGCGAGACCAAAGTCAGATTGGGTGACCGTTTTTCGGAACACCTCCGCTCAGTCTGAAAGCATGACCCTGAGCTTTCGATTGCTGGCCATTTCAACACACCTCCCTGCTCTCGTGCCCACATAGCTGCCCTGGGATTGCTGCAGTGTTCCAGTGAACATCAACGCAAGCTGGATAACAGCATCTCATTTACCGATTAGGCACCCAACTGCCTGCTAGACTGAACACGAGTTCAATATTTGTAGAGCATGTCGGGCCTTTTTTTTATTTTTAGCTTTTTTTTTGTTTTTTGTTTGTTTATTTTATTTCATTTTGTTTCATCATTCATTTTTTTTACCATGTGCCAACCCATTACTTTTCTTTGTCATGTTTGTGCTTTGGACCAGTTTTTTTTGTCAATTAACACCCTCTCTGCATTAACGTTTTGGCTTTCAGCACACAATTTACATTCCGTTTGCCTTTGCTCAATGACCTTCAGTTATTCTCAGTAATCTTGTCCTATCAACACCCTCTGTTTGATTATCTCTTGCCCCACCCCCGCTTTATTTGCTTAAAAGAATGTAAATGTGTTAGATGAACAAAGGGATGTGGGAGTACAAGTTTACAAATCACTAAAAGATGTGATGTAGATTAACAAGGCCATATCAAATGCATATATACTTCGAAAGGAATGGCATTGAAAATTGGAGGAGTTAATCTTACTCTGTATCACACCTTGGTTAGTCCACATTTGAAGCATTGTATAGATGTCTGATCTCTATTGACATTTTTAGACCACACTTGCTGCTCTGTGCGCATTTGGCTCTCCGTATACCTTGTTTGCACCACATTTGGAGCACTGTGCACAGTTCTAGACTCCATATTACTCGGTTATACCACACTTGGAGCACTGTGCACAGTTCCGTTCTCCATATCCCTTGGTAAGATCATGCTTGGAGCACTGTGCACAGTTCCAGTCTCCATAACCTTTTGTCTCGACCTCCCTTTGTGCACTGTGCACAGTGCCAGTCTCCATGTCCCTTGGTTCCGCCTCACTTGGAGCACTGTGCACAGTTGCAGTCTCCATGTCCTCTGGATAGAGCTCACTTGGTGCTCTGTGAAAAGTTCTGATCTCAATATTGTAGAAAATGATATCAACAAACTGGAGTTGGTGCAAAAATGTTACACGGATACCAGTACTGTGAGGTTATATGTACACATGAGAGGATGAACAGGCTGCAGCTCCTCTTGAAAAGCGAAACTATGGGGTGAACTGGTAGAAGATTTTAAAATTCAGGTAAGTTTTGATAGAGTTGGAAAGAAGAGCACGTTTCCACTTGTGACGAAGAGTAAATCGAGGGGACATCAATATAAGGTAGCCACCACGAAATCCAATGAGGGAATTCAGGAGAAACTTCTTTACTCAGAGAGTAATGAGAATGGTTGCCATCGGGAGTGGTCTGAGGGGAATGGTATATATGCATTCAATGAGAAGCTAGATAAACACATGGTGGAGAAGGCAATAAAATTTATGATGGTAGAATTAGATGAGGAAGGATGGGAGGTCGCTCGAGTGAAGTGTAAAGGCTAGCATGAACTGATTGGGCCGTATTGCCTGTTTCTGTTCTGTATATTCTCTGTAATGCGGTGTAACCAGCAGCCAAGTGCTCCCATGTGCACACAATTTTCCACTTTGTCTTCAATTCACAGAGTTTTTATTCCTCTTTACTTTGAAACTTACCCGAAACAAGTCTGCAGTAGAAGGCAATTGCAGGCTGTTATCCAATTTCACAGAAAATATGAATGACAGAGACGTCAAACTGATAACGGAGATGGGCCTGCTGCATTGCTCAACATAGCACCATCACCCATCAGACACACTCAGTCGGAGCTTTCTATGAATTGTATTGTTGTGGTGATCATCAGATTCACCTCAAACCACTCGATCTGCATTTCTCTTCTCAGCAGATCTATAGTTTGTGGATAATTGCAGTGTTATTGTCCACTATGCTTCAGATTTAAAAGCCACTCTCGATCTCTTCACTTCAACATGGACGGGACCTGATTATCCTGTAATTTCGCCAAACTAAAACTGATATATTAACCTACACCTGGTGATCCAAATATTCCATATCCCATATATGTTGAAGGAGAGACTCTAGAGTAAGTTGAAAAATTCCCAGAACTGGACAGTTACCGCTCTCAAAAGCTACCATTGGTGGGAAGATCCAACGCAGGATAGGAAGATAGGAAGGAACTGCGTTCCCTAGTGGAGAGATCAATTACCAGGGGGCACAGATTTAAACTGATTGGTAGAAGGAGTAGAGGGGACATGAGGAAAAAGTCTTTTTCAGTCAGAGGGTGGTTGGTGTCTGGAATTCACGGCTGTATTGGTGGTGGAGGCAGAAACCGTTAACTCATTTAAAAGGTACCCGGACCTGCAACTGAAGTGCTGTAACCAGCAAGGTGACATACTAGGTGCTGGAAAGTGAGATTAGAATGAGCAGCAAGTTTTTTTCAGCCAGCACAGACATGATGGGCTGAAAGGCCTATGTCTGTGCCGTAACTTTTCCATGGCTTCTATGATCTTCCAGCCCAGTAACATAACCATATTGCCATCAAACATGCATCCAGAGAGGTGGAACAGAATAATGACTCCTTCGAGAGTGACTGTGTGGATTGTGTGAGACACGGGCCAAATTCACACACCTACAAGCCTAGTGCACCCTCTCTTGGTTAGAATCTTGCCCCAGTGACAATCCTGGAGACGGCCAATCTTGGATATTGAGGAGATATTTTTTTCTCTCAGTGGGTTGTGCGACTTTTGAATTCTCTGCCTCAGATAGTGGTGGAGGCACTACATCTCCCGCTCTTTGTTTCTCCCTCTCTCTCCCTTTCGCTTTGTCTCTGTCTCAACGTCTATCTCTGTCTCTCCACAAATCTCACTCTGAATCTCCCTTTCTGTCTCTCTCTCTGACTCTCCCGCTGTCTCTCCCTCTGTGTCTCTGTCTGTCACTTTCACTCTATTTTAACCTCTTTCCCTGGACAGTAATGCTTTGAGCCATTTCTTGCTTAATGTTGAATCTTTAACTCTATCCCTCGTTGGGAACTTCACTGTAGTTTGGAAATATCAAACACTGATCCAAAACTCACCCCTAAACACTCATACTAAACCACCAATACAGGACTGGGCAGATAATGGGGATTGTTACTGATTATTACAACTTATCACATCCTCTTTCTGTCTGTCCCTCTCATGGCTGTCTCTCTCTATCTCTCTCTCTCACTAACATGTTCTCTATTTCTCTGCCTGTCCCCACCAATTACCCCTCCGCTCCCCATTTACGCACCCCTGCCCCACTTCTCCTCTCTACCACCCTTTTCCTCAGCCTCCCTCACCCCACCCTCTCCTCTATCCATTTTTCCTCCCCTCCAGCTTCCCAACCCTCCCCCGCCCCCACGCAATTCCCCACAACCATCCCTCCCCTCTCCCTCCCCACCCCTTTCGCCTCTGCACCACTTTCCAGCCCCTACACACGCTCCCTCACACATTTACCCTCCCCAACCTCCCTCACCCATTTTCTCTCCCCTCCCCCACAGCCCCCTCCCCCACACGCCCCCCCACTCATCCCCTGCCCCAGACATTTCCCCTCCCCTCCCTTTCTAGCCCTATTCCCATTACTCCTCCCACACCTACCCCATCACACCCTTCCACCACTCATGTCCCCTAACCTTGCACACGCTCCCTCCCCCACCGTCCCTTTCCCTACACCTCAACTCCCCTCCCCACCCAACCATTTCCCCCTCCCCCACCCCTCCACCACCACTACCTCTTTATCCTCCTCCTGCCATTTTCCCTCCGGGTGGGGATGTGGGTGGAGGGTAGGTCGTGGAAGAAAAAAGGATGAGGGAGGGTGTGGGGTGAATGGAAATTATGGGGGGAGTGGTGGGGGAGGGGAAAGGGTCGTGGAAGGGGTAAATGGGTGGGATAGGAGAGGGTAAATGGATGGTGCAGCGGAGGTGACATAGGTGGTGGAGGGGCATGGGAAGGACTATTCTCAGCATTGCACTCTAAACTACGATGAGAGAAAAGGTCTCAAACAAACACACATTTACTTCTCTATTGTTCTGAGTGTGGAACCTGTTCCAGCTGCTTCATCCTGTCATCATTGCCTAATATCCATCAGCTGTCATTTTGGACCTTGCAATATTTTCATCAGTATCTCACTCACTGTTGTACAGAACTCAGTGCTGTGGCTTTAGTTGTGGTGAGCACTTCATTTCCTCCCAGCGTCTGTATCCACTCCCATATTATCTTCCTGGGTTGAACTTCTGTGAGCTGAAGAAAGAGATTCAGTCGTGATTGTTTACGGCTCTCATGTCTCGAAGCAGCTCCCACAAGGACATGGACAGAGCCGCCTTAACACTGCTGTTTGGTGAGTGGTTAAATAATTTATACCAAAGAACTGGATTTAGGATTTGTGAGGTAGTTGAGTGGACAGATATCCAGATCGGCAGTGGGAGTGAGGTGTCCAATCTCCAGTAGCTCAGTGGATGAACTCAACAAGTAGTTTGGTCTGTATTACTCGAGATTGGAAAGCTATTGGAGCAGATGATTGCCTATGCTGCATCCTCAGTGAGTAAAACTGAGGGAGTGAGACTGGGGACAGTTTTCAAGAGAGTAGAGTGATTGAAGGCAGAGCAAGAAGCACAGAGAGAGTGCCAGCTGCTCATAGTGACCTGGTGGCCCCTTTGTAAAGTGTTGATTAATGGATTTCTGATGAGGACTCTGTCAGGGGCCGTGTTTACACCTTCCGTAATCAGACTGTTCATGGAGAAACAGCGTCTCAGCTCCAACACTGGAAGTGTCCATTCTACCCAAGACAAGGCCGAGAGACGCTACCATCAGAATTGTCTTCCAGGGAAATTCGCCTCTATCATATATGGAAAAGGAATGGGAAGGAACAACGGATGGCACACCGTTTTATTTGTGTCTGATTGTGTCAGATGATGCACGATTTAAGTTGTTGAGGTTTGAGGTTTCCCAGAGGTGTTAATTTGAGTTAAATACTGCTCTATATGTGATTGTAGAAGCTGGGATTGCCAGCAGAGATGAAATACTTGAGTTACTTTGGTAGACTATATAAACTGGGGTTGTTCTCTGTGGAACGCAGAGTCTAAGGAGAGACCTAACAGAGGTGTTCACAATTATTATGGCGTTTGATAGATAAAATAGAGAGAATCTGCTCCTGTCACAAGTGGGTCAGTACCCAATGGTCAACGATTTACTATACTTGGAAAACAACGAGTAGGGAAATCAGAAAAATCAGCGTCATACTGAGGGTTCTTGTCATTTGGAATGTACTACCTAAATGAATGTTGGAAGCAGTTTCCATCTGGTCTTTGAAAAGACAACTGGACTGTAACTTGAAGGAAACTGATTTGTAGTGTCAATGGGAATAACGCCAGGATGTGGAAGGATATTGGGCAGATTTTTCAAGGAGCCAGCATGGGCAAGACAGGTGAATGGCCTCCTTCTGTGCTGTAGGATTCTAGAAATCTATTCTAGACATAAATGCAGCATGTAATGCTCGACATTTACTGATACAATATACAAAGTCAGTGAATATTGAAATCAATACATATTTAGACACTTTGTTCTGAGACACTCTCCTTTCTGCAGGAGGTGAAGTTCCTCTTTCTTTGAACTATCTTTCCTGCAAGTGTAAACCACAACTTTTCTTTATGAAACCTAACTGCTGTTATTTTCCTGTTCGGGGCTGACAATTTACCGTTTGTTTGCGTATTTGTCATTCCATTTTCCATCTTGCATCCGAATTTCAGGCACCTTTTTACATTTGTGAGCATGTGTGTGTATTGTTTGCAACAACTAAACCCTTTTGGTGCATAATTCAGGCGGCTTTCAGATATCATAGTTTTTATAAATTCCACTTCCTCATTCTTCCCGCTGGAGCTGAGCATTTCACTGAGACAAAGAACTGCAGAGCCGGGGATGTCCTTCTATAAACTCAGTGTTGTAGCTGCCTTTGCGCTCACAATTTCTCTCAATCTTTTCAAGTACTGTCATCATTCTGTAAAACCGCAGTGCAGTTTGTTTGCATTATCTAATCTCTTTGCACGGTTTCCCTAAATAACTTTCCGTATTTATGCCTTAAAATCAATTAGATGGAATATTAAACATATCTATCTCTTAAATTACATGAATGCAATATTACTTGTAAATGATAGCCTTTGAGTAAGATCTATTATTTCTCCTGTGATTTGCTGGCCTTGGAATTCATTAATATGAGCTTCAGTTGAAAGCATATCAGAAATAATGCACAGTATATTTTGATTCAATCTGTTTAAACATACTGTTGGTTCTCATGCTCTGTTCTCACTGTCAGGGGATAACTTCCTGTTTGTCTGAAGTGAAGTGTTTCTGAGGCTTTCAGCATTTGAGGTAACTGCTAACATCAGTCTGAAATATCTTCAAGTTCCTTTCTAATTGATATTGAATTTCTAAGCTGCCTTCAATACCGATAACACACGAAATGTGATTTTTGTGACTATGAGTAAACAGTCTGTAAACCTACCAGTAATTACTAAAAGCATTCCATTCTAATGATTTATCCTCCACTTCCTCATTCTGTATGCAAGAGTTGACCATATCACAGAGATATAGATCTACCCAATTTATCAAGGAAGGACAGCAGATTTCCTTCCCTCACCGACATTAATGAACCAGATGGCTTTAGATTTTTTTTTTCATTTTATGATACAGGACTGAAAAAGGCACTTTGGCCCACCGAGTCCGTGCCAAGCATCAACCACCCATTTATACGAATCCTACATTAATCCCATATTCCTACCCCTTCTTCCCTCAATTCCCCTACCACCTATCTATACTAGGAGCAATTTTATAATGGCCAATTTACCTATCAACCTGCAAGTCTTTGGCTGTGGGAGGAAACCGGCAGAAACCCACATGATCACAGGCATAACTAGCAAACTCTGCACAGGCAGTACCTAGAATCGAACCCGGTTCGTTGGAGCTGTGAGGCTGCGCTTGCAACCAATGTGCCGCTGTGCCGCCCCTAAAACATTTGTATATCATATTATGAGCTGGTATTTTCACCCTCACCATTACTGAAACGGATTGTTTTTTTTTAAATTCCTAGTTTATTTATTCATTGAATTTCTATTGCCGCAGCTTCCCTGGTGGGATTATGAATTGATATCTCAGGATAATTAGTCCAGGCCTCTGAATTATTAGTTCAGTTTATGAAGAGTGAATAACACAGAGGAATAGAGCGCGATTAAAAATCACCCAGAATGATAATTAATGTTCCCTGAGAATATTAAGGTGTTGCCATACTTGTAAGGCAAATGTAAGATAGGATGGAGCAAGGGAAGTCAAACAGTTTTATGTGTGTTTGATTGTGTCAGATGATACACGATTTAAGTTGATGGGATGTGAGGTTTTCCAAACGCAATAAGTTGATTTAAATATTGTTCTATCAGTGATTATATAAGCTGGGATTTGTGCAAAAGATGAAATACTTCAGTTACTTTGGGAGACTCTAGAAACTGGGTTTTCTCTCTATGGAACAGAGGAGTGTAAGGAAAGACCTAACAGAGGTATTCACAATTATTAGGGTTTGAGAGTGAAAGTAGGGAGAAACTGCTTCCTGTCACAAGTGTGTCAGTAACCAATGGTTAAGCATTTAATATATTTGGAAAAGAACTCAAGGAGAAATGAGAAGCATCATTCTCACATTGAGGGCTAGTGCGGTCTGGAATGTGCCATCCAAAGGAATGGAGGAAGCAGATTCCACCAGGACTTTGAAAAGACAACTGGACTTGAACTAGAAGGGAACTGATTTCTGGGATAATGGGAATAGCGCTGGGATATAGGAGCATATTGGACAGCCATTTCAAGGAGCTAGCATGGGAACGATGGGTGAATGGCCTCCTTCTGTGCTGTAAAATTATATAAATCTATTCTAAACATAAATGCAGCATGCAATGTTCGACATCCATTGGGAAAATATACACAGTCAGTGGATATTCTAGTAAATATATATTGAGTTATTTTGCACTGTGTCACTGCCCTTTCTGCTGGAGGCGAAGTTCCTCTTTCTTTAAACTAACACTCCTACAAGGGGAAACCACAAACTTTCTTTTTCACGACTAGCAGCTGTTACTGTAGTGTTCAGTGTTGACCATTTTCCACTTGTTTGCCTATTTGCTATTCCATTTTCCATCTTGCATTCGAATTTCTGGCACTTGGTCATATTTGTGAGTGTGTGTGCGTCTTGTTTGCAGCAACTAAACCCTTCTGGTGAATATTTCAGGCGACGTTCCGATCTCGTAGTTTATATTAATTCCACTCCCTTATTCAGCCTGCCAGAGTTGATCATTTCACTGAGACATAGATCTGCAGAGTGGTGGGAGACTAATGTCCTTTAATAAACTCAGTGCTGTAGCTGCCTTTGTGCTCACAATTTATCTCAAACTCCCCAGGTTCTGCCGTCCCGATGTAAAACTGCAGCGTGGTTTGTTTGCATTATCTATTCACTTTATACGGTTTCCCGAGGTAAATTCCCTTCTTTATGTTTTAAAATCAATTAGATGGAATATTGACCATCTCTAGTTATCACAAATTTATTGAATGCAATATTATTCGTAAATAATTGCCTGGGAGTAAGATCTGTTGTTTCTCTAATTGCGGTGGCCTTCCGAATTCATTGCGATGAGCTTCGGTTGAAAGAACCAGTGACAAATTGTCACAGCATACTTTAATTTAATCTGTTTAAGCACACTCTCGGTTCTCATTCACTGTTCTTACTGTCAGGGCCTAATTTCCTGTTTGTCTGAGGTAAAGTGTTTCTGAGGGTCTCAGCATTTAAGGTCACTGCTAACATCAGTCTGAAATATCTTCAAGTTCCTTTCTAATTGATATTGTATTTCTAATCTGCCTTCATGTCACAAGTTCTATCATGTTCAGCTTTCCAAACACATTTTGAAGAATTGTCTCCTGAATTCCTTGTTGGATAAGTTGAAGTAAATGCTGATCTGACAGTTTTAAAACCCACTGTTGAATTTTGTCACTGGTCACGATTTGGAGGATGGTGCATTTTATCAGGAGGACATGTGAGCTTGTTGGACTGCTGCTGGTTTAGTTAGTACCTGCAGACTTCAGGTCAATTAACCGGCACAATATCAGCACACAAACATGCTCAGACAATGGGGTGGGGTATTCCATGTGGCGGCTGTGGGTGTTTTTCTCTTTACGACCAGAGGGAAGTGATGTTCCACAATGATCAGTTCTGAAAGCATAATTTATATTAGTGAGACAGGGACACCACTTATTCTCACTGCCTCTGTCTCTCCTTCTCTGTTATAGGAACGAGAGGAGATCATTCAGCTCCTTGATCCTGCTCTCATTCGGTGACATCTCAGCTGATCTGGATCTTAGACCCATCTTCCGACATTTGTTCTGTCACCCTTCATCGTCGAACAAAAATCTATGTGGGGTCGCTTACCCTTATCTATCGCATGCCACTTCTTGTGATTGGCATTATTACATATTTTAAATTCACCAGTTATCTTCCAGTGTGAATTACTACTACATATTTCACATTTTTCCAGATGAGGCCTCGTTTGCATTGTTATTGTTTGACATTTCCCAGATTTGGTCTAATGTGCCTTATTATTAAATGTTTCACACTTACCGGATGCTTCCAAGTGTGCATTATTATATAAATGTCATACATTCCAGTTGCGAGCTTGTGTGCATCATTATTAAATGTTTCTTAATTACCTGATGTGATCCAGCGCACATCATTATTAAATGTTTTACATTTACCAGATGCTGCCCAGGGTGCAATACGAGTAACAATTTCACACATTCCAGTGTGGTCCAGTATGCATTATTATTATTATTAAATGTTTCAGAAGCTTCAGATACGTCTAGTGTGATTCATTATTAAATACTTCACTTTTACCACATTAAATCTACTGTGCATCATTATTAAATGTTTTGCATTTATTTGTTGCTGCCAGTGCGCAGCATTATTAAATACTTCACATTTACCAGATGTGGTCAATGTGTGTATTGCTATTAAATGTTTTACTTTTGCCAGATGTGGTCCAGTGTGCCCTATTATTGAATGCTTCACATTTATCAGATGCTGCCCAATGTGCAGTATTCTAACATTATACACATTTACTGTCGGTGGCCCAGTATGATTTATTATTAAATATTTTATATATACCAGTTGTAGTGCAGTATGAATTATTATTGAATGCTTAGCTTTTTCCAGATGAGAGCTAATGGGTCTTATTATTAAATATTTCACATTTAACAAATGTGGTCCGCTTCTATTATTATTAAATGCTTCACAGTTTCAAAGAACAGGACAGTACAGCACAGGGACAGGCCATTCGGCCCTCCAAGCCTGCGCCGATCTTGATGCCTGCCTCAGGATAAACTAACACCTTCTGCACTTCCGGGGCCCATATCCCTTTGTTCCCTTCCTATTCATGTATTTGTCAAGATGTCTCTTAAACGTCGCTATCGTATCTGCTTCCACCACCTCCCCTGGCAGCAAGTTCCAGGCACTCACCACCCTTTGTGTAAAAAACTTGCCTCGCACATCCCCTCTAAACTTTGCCCCTCGCACCTTAAACCAATGTCCCCCAGTAACTGACTCTTCCACCCTAAGAGAAAGCTTCTGACTATCCACTCTGTCCATGCCGCTCATAACTTTGTAAACCTCTATCATGTCGCCCCTCCACCTCCGTCGTTCCAGTGAAAACAATCCGAATTTTTCCAACCTCTCCTCAGAGGTAATGCGCTCCAGACCAGGCAACATTCTGATAAACCTCCTCTGTACCCTCTCCAAAGCCTCCACGTCCTTCCGGTAGTTTGGCGACCAGAATTGCACGTAATATTCCAAGTGTGGCCCAACTAAGGTTCTGTACCCAGCTTTCGAAATGCAGTCATGTGTGCACTATTATTCAAAGCTTCACATGTGGTCAAGTGAGAACTATTATTAAAATCTTCATACTTACCAGATGCATTATTAGTGTGCATTATTAACAAATGTTTCACATTTAGCAGATGCTGCCCAGTGAGTATTATTATTAAGCATTTGCCAGATGTGGTCCAGTATTTATCACTATGAGATATTTCACACTTTCTGGATGCGGCCTAGTGTGAATTATTGATTATTAAATGCTTCAGATTGACCAGTTGTCATTATTGTTTATTGTATTATTGTTAAATGTGTCACAGATTTGGTGTAGTGTATATTGTCATTATAATTGTCACATCAGCTCAATGGGTTCTAGTGTTCATTATATGAAATAAAAATGATGTGTCCATGTGCATTATGATTACTTTAAATTTTTTCTCAGATTTAGACATACAGCACTGAAACAGGCCCTTCGGGCCACCGAGTCTGTGCCAACCATTAACCACCCATTTATACTAATCCGACACTAATCCCATATTTCTACCACATCCTCACCTGTCCTTATATTCCCCTATCACCTACCTATACTAGTGGCAATTTATGATAACCAATTCACTTATCAACCTGCAAGTCTTTTGGCTGTGGGAGGAAACCGGGGCACCTGGAGGAAACCCACACAAACACAGGTAGAATTTGCAAACTCCACACAGGCAGGACCGAGAATTGAACCCGGGTCGCGGTGAGGCTGCGGTGTGAAACACTGCGCCAATGTGCCGCTTGTGTCACATCTGCCTGATTTGATCAAGAGTACAATGTTATTAAACGTTTCATATTTTACAGTTGTCATCTAGCATGTATTATTATTGAACGCTTCACATTTACCAGATTTAATGCAATTCACCTTTTTGTTATTTGTTCCACATTTCACTGATCGTGTCCAATGTGCATTATTATTGAACATTTCAC
The DNA here is from genome assembly GCF_036365525.1 of Heterodontus francisci. NCBI lineage: Eukaryota > Metazoa > Chordata > Chondrichthyes > Heterodontiformes > Heterodontidae > Heterodontus > Heterodontus francisci. Next base: position 34,645,237 of record NC_090391.1, read on the forward strand.
GTTTGCTCGTTGTGTCCCAATTAGCATTTTATTATTACTTGCTTCACGATGTCCAGGCGTGTTCCCAGTTTTTTAAATCCTCTTCTTCTGCATTAACCATTTCGTTTTTGATGCATTTCTATTTCATATCCACGGAGAAGACCCGGAGGGCGGAGTTCCAGACCGGTAAGTATAAAAACCTTGCCTCGGGGATTCGCAGCCGACATCCACGGAGAAGACTCAGAGGGCGGAGTTCCAGACTGGGAAGAATAAAAAACTTACGTCGGGGATTCTCGGAGCAGACTTGGAGGGCGGAGTTCCAGACTGGTATGTCACCACGGGTGGGAAAAAAAACTGAAAAAGTGACGTCACAGGAAAGCTGTTACCTGATTGGCTAGTAGGGAATCTGTACCGAATTTGAAAATAAAACTGATAAAAATTGATTAAAACCGAATTAACTAAATTAATAAGTAGAGTAACTAAACCAGAGGGAGGAGATTACTGTATTTAGATAGCAGTTAGTATTTATTGTCGAAATCTATCACTAGGGACCACATAGTTAAGTGTATCATAATTTAGTAAGGATTTAATAAACATTTATTTATTTTAAATTAATTTATTAAATTGTGCTAGAAATGTCAGTTAGTGGGGTGAAGTGCTTCACCTGTGAAATGTGGGAGGACGGTGACGCTTCCAGCGTTCCGGACGACTGTATCTGCAGGAAGTGCACCCAGCTGCAGCTCCTCACAGACCGCATTGGTCGGTTGGAGCGGCAAGTGGATGCACCGAAGAACAAAGAACAAAGAAAATTGTAAATAAGGCGAAATGGGACTAAGAGGAAGAGCAGGCAGGGAGATGTTGCTGAGCACAGCGGGACTGGTGGTCTGAAGTGTAATTGCTTCAATGCGAGAAGTATAACAGGTAAGGCAGATGAACATAGAGCTTGGATTAGTACTTGGAAATATGATGTTGTTGCGATTACAGAGAATTGGTTGCGGGAAGGGCAGGATTCGCAGCTAAATGTTCCAGAATTTAGAAGTTTCAGGCGGGACAGAGGGGGATGTAAAAGAGGTGGGGGTGTTGCGTTACTGGTTCAGGAGAATATCACAGCTGTAAAGCGGGAGGACACCTCAGAGGGGTCATGCAGCGAGGCAATAGTAAGGGGGCAGTCACGATGTTGGGGGTTTACTATAGGCTTCCCAACAGTCATCGGGCAGTCGAGGAGCAGATATGTAGACAGATTTTGGAAAGATGTAAAGGTAACAGGGCTGTGGTGGTGGGTGATTTTAACTTCCCCTATACTGACGGGGACTCAATTTGTCCTCGGGGCTTGAATGGGGAAGAATTTGTGAGGAGCATCCAGGAGGGCTTCTTGAAACAGTATGTAGATAGTCCAACTAGGGATGGGGCCATTCTGGACCTGGTATTGGGGAATGAGCCCGGCCAGGTGGTCGAACTTTCAGTGGGGGAGCATTTCTGGAGCAGTGACCATAATTCCATAAATTTTACGGTTCTTGTGGATAAGGATAAGAACAAAGAACAAAGAACAAAGATAATTACAGCACAGGAACAGGCCCTTCGGCCATCCAAGCCTGCGCCGATCCAGATCCTCTCTCTAAACATGTCGCCTATTTTCTAAGGTTCTGTATCTCTTTTCTTCCTGCCCATTCATGTATCTGTCTAGATACATCTAAACAGCCGCCATCGTGCCCGCATCTACCACCTCCGCTGGCAACGCGTTCCAGGCACCCGCCACCTTCTGCGGAAAGAACTTTCCACGCATATCACCCCTAAACTTTTCCCCTTTCACTTTGAACTCGTGTCCTCGAGTAATTGAATCCCCCACTCTGGGAAAAAGCCTCTTGCTGTCCACCCTGTCTATACCTCTCATGATTTTGACACCTCAATCAGGTCCCCCCTCAACCTCCGTCTTTCTCATGAAAATAATCCTAATCTACTCAACCTCTCTTCATAGCTAGCGCCCTCCATACCAGGCAACATCCTGGTGAGCCTCCTCTGCACCCTCTCCAAAGCATCCACATCATTTTGGTAATGTGGCGACCAGAACTGCACGCAGTATTCCAAATGTGGCCGAAACAAAGTCATATACAACTGTAACATGACCTGCCAACTCTTGTCCTCAATACCCCGTCCGATGAAGGAAAGCATGCCGTATGCCTTCTTGACCACTCTATTTACCTGCGTTGCCACCTTCAGGGAACAGTGGACCTGAACACCCAAATCTCTCTGGACATCAATTTTCCCCAGGACTTTTCCATTTACTGTATAGTTCACTCTTGAATTGGATCTTCAAAATGCATCACCTCGCATTTGCCCTGATTGAACTCCATCTGCCATTTCTCTGCCCAACTCTCCAATCTATCTATATTCTGCTGTATTCTCTGACAGTCCCCTTCACTATCTGCTACTCCACCAATCTTAGTGTCGTCTGCAAACTTGCTAATCAGTCCACCTATACTTTCCTCCAAATCATTAATGTATATCACAAACAACAGTGGTCCCAGCACGGATCCCTGTGGAACACCACTGGTCACACGTCTCCATTTTGAGAAACTCCCTTCTACTGCTACTCTCTGTCTCCTGTTGCCCAGCCAGTTCTTTATCCATCTAGCTAGTACACCTTGGACCCCATGCGCCTTCACTTTCTCCATCAGCCTGCCATGGGGAACCTTATCAAACGCCTTACTGAAGTCCATGTATATGACATCGACAGCCCTTCCCTCATCAATCAACTTTGTCACTTCCTCAAAGAATTCTATTAAGTTGGTAAGACATGACCTTCCCTGCACAAAACCATGTTGCCTTTCACTGATAAGCCCATTTTCATCCAAATGGGAATAGATCCTATCCCTCAGTATCTTCTCCAGCAGCTTCCCTACCACTGACGTCAGGCTCACCGGTCTATAATTACCTGGATTATCCCTGCTACCCTTCTTAAACAAGGGGACAACATTAGCAATTCTCCAGTCCTCCGGGACCTCACCCGTGTTTAAGGATGCTGCAAAGATATATGTTAAGGCCCCAGCTATTTCCTCTCTCGCTTCCCTCAGTAACCTGGGATAGATCCCATCCGGACCTGGGGACTTGTCCACCTTAATGCCCTTTAGAATACCCAACACTTCCTCCCTCCTTATGCCGACTTGACCTAGTGTAATCAAACATCTGTTCCTAAACTCAACATCCGTCATGTCCCTCTCTTCGCTGAATACGAGTTATCCTCGGGGGAAGGTGCTAAATTGGGGGAAGGCTAATTATAACAATATTAGGCAAAAACTGAAGAATTTAGATTGGCGGTGGCTGTTTGAGGGTAAATCAACATCTGACATATGGGAGTCTTTCAAACGTCAGCTGATTAGAATCCAGGACCAGCATGTTCCTGTGGCGAAGAAAGACAATTTTAACAAGCTACAGGAAGCTTGGATAACGCAGGATATTGTGTGCCTCGTCAAAAAGAAAACGGAAGCATTTGCAAGGGCTGGAAGGCTAGGAACAGATGAAGCACTTGAGGAATATAAAGACAGTAGTAAGGAACTTAAGCAAGGAGTTAGGAGGGCTAAAAGGGGTCATGAAAAGTCATTGCCAAACAGGATTAAGGAAAATCCCAAGGCTTTTTATACGTATAATAGGAGCAAGAGGGTAACCGGGAAAGGGTTGGCCCACTCAAGGACAGAGATGGGAATCTATGTGTGGAGCCAGAGGAAATGGGCGAGGTGCCAAATGAGTACTTTGCATCAGTATTCACCAAAGAGAAGGACTAGGTGGATGATGAGCCGACGGAAAATAGTGCAGATAGTGTCACTCATCTCATTATCAAAAAGGAGGAGGTGTTTGGCGTCTTGCAAATCGTTAAGGTAGATAAGTCCCCAGTGCCTGATGAGATCTACCCAAGAATACTGAGGGAGGCAAGGGAGAAAATTGCTGGGGCCTTGACAGAAATCTTTGCATCCTCATTGGCTGCAGTTGAGGTCCCAGAGGACGGGAAAATAGCCAATGTTGTTCCTTTGTTTTCGAAGGGTGGCAATGATAATCCAGGAAATTATAGGCCGGTGAGCCTTACGTCTGTGGAAGGGAAACTATTAGAGAGGATTATTCGGGACAGGATTTACTCCCATTTGGAAACAAATGAACTTATTAGCGAGAGAGAGCATAGTTTTGTGAAGGGGAGGTCGTGTCTCACTAATTTGATTGAGTTTTTCGAGGAAGTGACAAAGATGATTGATGAAGTAAGGGCAGTGGATCTTATCTATATGGACTTCAGTAAAGCCTTTGATAAGGTCCCTCATGGCAGACTGGTACAAATTGTGAAGTCATACAGGATCAGAGGTGAGCTGGCAAGATGGATACAGAACTGGTTCCGTCATAGAAGACAGAGGGTATCAGTGGATGGGTGTCTTTCTGAATGGAGGGCTGTGACTAGTGGTGTTCCGCAGGGATCAGTGCTGAGTTGGAGGAGTTGAGGATATTGATGAGGATTGTCAGAGGATACAGCCGGATATAGATCGGTTGGAGACTTGGGCGGAGAAATGGCAGATGGAGTTTAATCTGGACAAATGTGAGGTAATGCATTTTGGAAGGTCTAATACAAGTTGGAAGTATACAGTAAATGGCTGATCCCTTAGGAGTATTGACAGGCAGAGAGATCTGGGCGTACAGGTCCACAGGTCACTGAAAGTGGCAGCGCAGGTGGATAAGGTAGTCAAGAAGGCATACGGCATGCTTGCCTTCATCGGTCGGGGCATAGAGTATAAAAATTGGCAAGTCATGTTGCAGCTGTACAGAACCTTAGTTCGGTTAGAATATTGCGTGCAATTCTGGACGCCACACTACCAGAAGGATGTGGAGGCTTTGGAGAGGGTAAAGACGAGGTTTACCAGGATTTTGCCTGGTCTGGAGGGCATTAGCTATGAGGAGAGGTTGGAAAATCCCGGATTGTTTTCACTGGAACGACAGAGGTAGAGGGGCGACATGATAGAGGTTGACAAAGTTATGAACGGCATGGACAGAGTGGATAGTCAGAAGCTTTTTTCCAGGGTGGAAGAGTTAGTTACGAGGGGACATAGGTTTAAGTTGAGAGGGGTAAAGTTTAGAGGGGATGTGCGAGGCAAGTTTTTTACACAGAGGGTGCTGAGCGCCTGAAACCTGCTGCCAGGGGAGGTGGTAGAAGCAGATACGATCGCGATGTTTAAGAGACATCTTGACAAATACATGAATATGAAGGGAGTAGAGGGATATCGGCCTCGGAAGTGCAGAACGTTTTAGCTTGGGCAGGCATCAAGATCGGCGCAGTCTTGGAGGGCCGAATGGCCTGTTCCTGTGCTGTACTTTTCTTTGTTCTTTGTTCTTTTACCAATGCGAGGGGCAGGCCCGTTGTCTGTCTATTGTATTATTGTCAAATTCTCTCACAGAGCACCATCCTGTATCGGTCCATCACCAGTCAGTGTTACTTAATAGAAGAAGGATCTGGGTTGAAATTTACACAGACTGATCCAGCTTTCTCCCAATGATTTGCTATTAGCATAATCTCCCATTCAGTGTGACCAGATACTTCATCCCATTCTTCAGCTCTTCTCTGAATTTTCTTTCTGTAAGTCCATAGATACACGTGTTGGTGCAAGAACTGAGAAGCTGCAGCATTTATCCAGTTTGCTGGGTGATGTATGTTGGGTTACTGTCGTATTTGTTTGTATAATTGTAGTTTGTCACCCGCCACATTCGGGAATGTACAACATGTGTCATCCAGAGAAGAATGAAATTAGCAGATCGAGTGAAAAGCAAGATCATTGACCTCTTCCGGTTCTCACTCTCTGTATCATTTTGATTATTGATGTGACTTATGAGTGCCCGGCAGACTATATTGGATTTTAGAATATGTTTTACAGTGAGAGCATTGAACAACAGGATGAAAAATATCGGCACTAAAGGGGTTGAAATGCTGTCGAACCACTCGTACGCCGTCCATAAGGGTGAGGTATAATAGGCAGCGGTTTCAATGCAGAAGTACGGAATTTTGTTAATTATAAGCTTGGGTTGGTATATAAAGTAAAAGGGGATGCTCTTTAGACAGCTAAGTAGACACACGGTTGCAACAACCAAGTTTGCCGTTCTCTGTGTGCAATATATTGGTCTGAAATTCTGACAACAAATAGATACAAAGCGATCGAAGGTGAAAGCTACTGTAAACCAGACTGAACAGTTCAGGGCCAGCATCTTTGTGACAAGTTTCAGGGCGCATATTGGAGTAATGAACAAGAAATTTATTGGCAAGTATATATTGTTAATTCTCTTCAGTATGACTTCAATTATCACCACCGTTAGATCTGTCACTGCCATAGCGACTAGGTAACAAGTGACACATTTGCAGAGACCGCACTTTCCTCGGGACAGGATCACAATCGCCAGCAGATTCACTGTAAGAGAGAGAAAAATATATTTATCATTAGATCATTCCAAGAACCTCTCCCAAAATCTACGCACAAGGTCCAAGCCTCTTGTTGCTTCTGTTAATTGCGACTGGTTCTGTAAACAAGAGTGAACTGGGTTGCAATGAGGCTAATTACAAAGAAAAAAACGAATATGGAACAAAAACTTAAAGAAACTGAGTTAAATAGCAGATTGAGGGAAAAATGTAAGAATATTTAAGATTCTAATTAATGAACAATAACCTGAATGACACCAGTACAATATTCCAAAAAGGATAAATAAAACAAGGCAATACTAATATGACAATCCAGCTGAGTGAGATGGACCCACCTGGCTCCATGCTTATCCAACTAATCATAGCCAGAGATTCACCAGCAATGGTTTCTCTTCCTGCTCCAGCACCGTTCTGTGGTCTCTCCTCAAGGATCTATCCTTTACCTGTTCTTATTTCTCATCGACATGCTGTCATTTGGCGACATCATCCAAAAATGCAGCACCAATGTGCACAACTACATTGGCAACACCAAGATCTACCACCTCTCTCAACTCCTGCACCGCCAATAAATTATTATACCATTTGTCTGACATCCCTGATGAACAGAGATTTCCTCCAGTTAAATATTTGGAGATTGAAGCATCATCTTCTGCCTCTGTCACAATCTCCACTCCATAGCCACCAATTCCAACCAGCTCCCTGGCCACTCTATGAGGTTGAGCAATGTCATATTGGATTCCGTGATCAGATTCCATCACGTATCCGCGCTGTCATTAACCTATTTCAACCCCTGTACATTGTCCAAATCAGCTTCCACCTCAACTCATCTACCACTGAAACTCTCATCCATGCCATTGGTACTTCCAGACGTGACTGTTCCAAGGCACCCCTGACTGGTCTCCCACATTCTTCCTTCCATAAACGTGAAGTCATCCATGACACTGCTGCCCATGTCCTTTCTCACATAAGGTCCCATTGCCCAATCATCCCTGTGCTCACTGACCTACATTGGCTGCGGTTTAGGCAACGACTCGTTTGTAAAATAAAACCATCTTTGATTTAAATTCCTTCCATTGCTTCGCCCCAACTTATCCCCCCAAGCTCCTCCAGCTCGACAGTCTTCCAAGATATCTGTTCTCGAATTCTGACCTGTTGAGCATCCTTGATATTAATTACTCCACAATTGGCGTTCATGCTATCATCTGCCTGGGTCCTAAACTCTGGAACTCTTTACCTAAACCTCTTTGCCTCTCTGCCTCCCTATCCTCCCTTAAGATTTCCCTTAAATACTACCTTTTTGACCAAAACCTTGGTCATCAGCTGTATTATTTCTTTATGTGCCTTTTGTGAAATGTTGTTCCATAACACTTCGATGAATCGCTGCGGGATGATTTAATAAGTGAAAGATGCTGTATTAACACAGGGTGTTGTTGTTGAATGGGCACCAATGTGGACCAAAATAAACTAAAAAGAATGAATTGTGGGATGAAGGTAAGGGTTTGCAATAAGATTAATAATGAAATCAAAGGGCACAACTAAAGAAGAAACGAGCCACTAAATCACATTCCTCGCTCTGTTCTCGTATCCCCTTTTATGCTTTAATTCACCCACATTTCCAATCTAATCTTTCTGAGTTAACCAGTGTTGGTAATCTCCCTCTACCTTCAGGCAAACTCCGCTATTGGGAGACAGACAATGGAGGGAGACTCAGGAAAAACAAATAAATAACTCAGAAATTTAGGGAATTTGCTCCGTGTCCAGTGAGGTCGAGAGTGGTAACTCTTGAGTCGATCTGATGAATAAAATAACGTGGAGCTGGCACAACGTTTATCTATCTATATATATATTTTACTTAAAGGGAAAGCAGCCAAAGGGGAAAGTTCACTCAAGTGACATTCTTGCACCATTCCAGCTATCATTTTCCTGTTTATTGATTTCGCCACCGTCCAACTCTTTTATTTTTATTTTTATTTAGAGATACAGCACTGAAACAGTCCCTTCGGCCCACTGAGTCTGTGCCGACCAACAACCACCCAATTATACTAACCCGACAGTAATCCCATATTCCCTACCACCTACCTACACTTGGGGCAATTTACAACGGCCAATTTACCTATCACCTGCAAGTCTTTGGCTGTGGGAGGAAACCGGAGCACCCGGCAGAAACCCACGCGGTCACAGGGAGAACTTGAAAACTCCTCACAGGAGTTTCCCCCTCCATAATTTATTTCATTTTCTCTCTCAGCTTCAATTGATGCTGCCTCAGTTCCCAGCTCTGTTGGATGATGAAATCCCAAACACCCTGACAATGTCTGGGAAAATCTGGGATTAGCAAATATTGAGCCCACATTTTCCACCATCTATGAATTTGCTTGACATTATGTTCGGCCTTCTCCATTTCGATTGCAATTTTTATATACAGTATTGACGCTTGGCATAAATTTCCTTTTTCAACTGGATCAAACAATGACCCGTGAAGCCTTGTCCTGCAGTATTTCTCCTGCATTCTGCAATCTATGGAGTCGCCTTTTGTTATCTATCCAAACATATTTTATGAAGACCTTTGCTCATTATGGATAAACCATTCCCCATTGTTTTGCCATCGTATCAAGTCTGAACAGTCATGTATCCGTTTGCAAGACTGAAACGCACTGTTCACACACAGCTACCTAACAACCAATCGAGTTCACACACAGATGACTGTTGGACAGCACCTTCACCAGTGGAGAGCCTACTACGTTTGTCCTATCCTCTTATGTTAGCTCTCCAGAAGAGAAAAAGTTGCTGATGAAGGGTTATTTTGCTGAACGAACTGAAACGTTAACTCTCTTTCTCTTCCAACAGAAGCTGCCAGACACGCTGATTATTTCCAGTGCTTTTTTTCTTTAACTTATCATTTGATATTGATCATTTAGTCTGTTTTGACAACTATTTTTTCTTTTCAATCAATGAATGATTTATGTCCTTTCAGTAGCAACAGTAGCTACAATTCTCCAGAACCGAGAATCTTGTGGAAAATTCATAGACAACTGTCTGGCATAAACTGATTACATTTCGGGTGAAAATAGTTTGCTTGTGCCAACTTGATATTTCTGTCAATACAAATAATAAGTTGAAACCTCAGCACAAGCAAAGGTGCACTTTCTCAAAGGATGATGGAGGTTTACATTTCATCTCATGACAGCATCTATTGGAAATAGGAGATTCTGGAGAGCACAGAACTGGGGAATAATCTGCCATTTTTTCTGGTGCTAGATGCTAATTTCTATCAAGAAAGCGTATGAAGCGGATTGCTGAATCTACTACATGAATTGATATAATGCAATAGGCAACTATATCACCAACGGCAATCACACGTTTTATATGTTCCCTGTTTCCTTCACTCTTTAGCGCCAGCTAACTTCCTGATGCACACACACATAGACACCATCTCTTTCCTATGTCCAAACTTATGAATATTGATATGTTGCAGTAAAAAAAGGGAACAAAAAGAATAGGAACAGTTCTACTGGTTTGCACTATAACCACTGTTAATTGCCTTACCGGTAATTCCAACGGTTGCAAGAACAGGATAGAAGATGCGTTCAAATTCAAAGATAATTGGATAGTGCATTTTCCAAGTGCGGAAGTGATGACTGTGAGACTCTGACTGAAAAGTGGCAATTCAGTCAAAGGAGACCTTATTTATACCAGTGGGCGATGGCCACTGTGACACTTAGCTGGAGTGCACCACGTTCGTTACATTCAATTAAACAAATAGAATTAATCACCCATTCCCCGCATAGCTTGATTAGGTAATGGAATCTATTTTAAGAAATATTTAAAAACACTGTAAACTTGCTGTGGAATATCTTAACAAAATAGTTCCCATGTAACCTGTGACTGAGCCGCATGAACAGCTTCATTAAACTAGCCTCTGGGTGCTGATTACATGTCCAGACCCAATACATTGAGAGTTATCTTCAAAGAATGTCTACTCAGAACTGTGTGCTATGTGAAAGGCCCCGAAGCACTTGAATTGGGAGTTGACTTAATCTTAACGGACCTCACAAAGTACCAGCAGGTCCTGGTCGCCTCTTCCACAACTGTTCACTATCCCAGGATCACACTGAAAAGCTAAAGTAACGCATGATTCTTTTCTTCACATATGGATCAACTTCTCAAATCCCTCTCACCAGTCCTCCCTACATTCACATACAAGTACTGCGAGGAGCTACTGGATTTCATTGTCAATCAAATTGAGAGCATCTGATCATCTGCCTCCGCCACTTCGCTCGCTATCACTAGCCCACCCGACTAAACTTTATTTATGGTTCCCTCTGTGCTAGTCCTGAACTTTCAAGTTCCTCCAGTTCCTCTCCTATCTCTCCCCATGCTCTTTCCGAGTTGAGTGCATCCATTAGACGCACCTCCTGCTCCATTGACCCTATTCCCAGTAGACTGCGGGCTACCCAACGTATCTTCCTGACCTCGATGTTCGCTGATAATAACAGTTCTCTCTCTTCCAGTAATGTCCCCACCGCTTCAACTCTGCCTTCATCATGCCTTGCCTCAAAAAAAAACCTCTAGTCACTCTGCCTTTGTAATCAATACACGGATCTCCAACAACACTTTCCTTTTGAAAGTCCCTCAGCCTTCTGTCGCCTCGCAAGTCCGTTTCCTTTTTTTCCTGGAACTCCACATTTGAATCTCTCCAGTCAGAATTCCACCCTTCTCAGATTGCCGAAGCTACTATTTTTAGCTGACAAGTGACAGCCAATGTGACTGCGAAATGGGTAAACTGTTCCACCTCATCCTGCTCGAACTGTCTTCAGCCTTTTACATGGTTGACCATACCACTCTCTTCCAAAGACCATACACTGTCGTACAGCTCGATGGGAATGCTGTCACCTGCTTCCATCTTATCAAAATAATTGCAGCAAGAGTATGACCAGCAATGGCTTCTCTTCCTGCTCCCCCACTGTTACCACGAATGAATCCTGCTGATCGATCCTTAGGCCCCTCCTCTTTCTGCTCAACAAGCTTCCACAGCTGTACCTCAGCACAACCTGGCTTGATACGGAGCGAGCTGAAAAGCCATGGAATACTCACCATGTCTCATATAGGGAAATGTAAGAAGGCTAGCAAACACATAAACTAGTGAACGAAATAATGCTTCACATATTTGGACAAAAGGAAATGCACTATTTAAAAAAAAAACACAGCCAGCTGTTGAATACGATAAATGCACTGATGTGTACATAGACACAGAAAACTGATACACTATGGGTTAGAACAAAGAACAAAGAACAGTACAGCACAGGAACAGGCCATTCGGTCTTCCAAGCCTGCGCCGATCTTCATGCCTGCCGAAACGTAAAAAACTTCTGCACTTCCGGGGTCCGTATCCCTCTATTCCCATTATATTCATGTATTTGTCAAGATGCCTCTTAAACGTCTCTGTGGTACCTGCTTCCACCACCTCCCCCGGCAACAAGTTCCAGGCACTCACCACCCTCTGTGTAAGGAAATCGCGTCGCACATCCCCTCTAAACTTTGCCCCTCTCATCTTAAACCTATGTCCCCTAGTAACTGACTCTTCAACCCTGGGAAAAAGGTTCTGACTATCCACTCTGTCCATGCCGCTTCTAACTTAGTAAACCTCTATCATGTCGCCCCTCCAGCTCCGTCGTTCCAGTGAAAACAATCCGAGTTTATCCAACCTCTCCTCATAGCTAATGCCCTCCAGACTAGGCAACATCCTGGTAAACCACCTCTGTACCGTCTCCAAAGTCTCTACATCCTTCTGGTAGTGTGGGGACCAGAATTGCACGGAATATTCTAAGTGTGGCCGAACTAAAGTTCTGCACAGCTGCAGCATGACTTGCCTATTTTTATAATCTATGCCACAACCGATGAAGGCAAGCATGCCGTATGCCTTCTTGACTACCTTATCCACCTGCGTTGCCGCTTTCAGTGACCTGTGGACCTGTAAGCCCAGATCTCTCTGCCTGTCAATACTCCTAAGGGTTCTGCCATTTACTGTATACTTCCCACCTGCATTAGACCTTCCAAAATGCATTCGCTCACATTTGTCCGAATTAAACTCCATCTGCCATTTCTCCGCCCAAGTCTCCAACCGATCTATATCCTGCTGCATCCTCTGACAGTCCTCATCACTGTCCGCACCTCCACCAACCTTTGTTTCATCTGCAAACTTACTAAGCAGACCAGCTGCATTTTTCTCTAAATCATTTATATATACTACAAACAGCAAAGGTGCCAGCACTGATCCCTGCGGAACACCACTAGTCACATACCTCCATTCAGAAAAGAACCCTTCCACTGTTGCATTCTGTCTTCTATGACTGAGCCAGTTCTGTATCCATCTTGCCAGCTCCCCTCTGATCCCATGTGACTTCACCTTTTGTATCAGTCTCCCATGAGGGACCTTGTCAAAGGCTTTACTGAAGTCCACATAGATAACATCCACTGCCCTTCCTTCATCAATCATCTTTGTCACTTCCTCAAAAAACTCAATCAAATTAGTGAGACACGACCTCCCCTTCACAAAACCATGCTGCCTCTCGCTAATAAGTACATTTGTTTCCAAATGGGATTAAATCCTGCCCCGAAGAATCGTCTCTAATAATTTCCCTACCACTGACGTAAGGCTCACCGGCCTATAATTTCCTGGATTATCCTTGGTGCCCTTCTTAAACAAAGGCACCACATTGGCTATTCTCCAGTCCTCCGGGACCTCACCTGCAACCAATGAGGATGCAAAGATTTCTGTCAAGGCCCCAGCAATTTCTTCCCTTGCCTCCCTCAGTATTCTGGGTCGATTCCATCAGTCCCTGGGGACTTACCTACCGTAATGCTTTGCAAGACACCCAACACCTCCTCCTTTTTGATGATGAGATGACTTCGACTATCAACACTCCCTTCCCTAGGCTCATCATCCACCAAGTCCTTCTCCTTGGTGAATACTGATGCAAAATACCTCACATTTGCCTCACATTTTTGAACAGAGGGGCTATCCACTTGTATCCAGAGTATCACTTGCAACGGCTTCTCTTCTTACTCCCGTTCCATTTCCTCTCGAGGTAAACAAGGATTTATGTCTGTCCCTTCTCTGTTTCTTATCTGCATTCATCCCCGAAGCGACTTCATCCAAAAGTGTCACATCAGCATCTACATGCATGCTGACACCAGCTCATTGCCACCTTTGTAACCCTTTCCACTGACTCTGATTTGTCATGGTGCTTGCCTGACTCTCAGAACTGCTTAAGAAAAAAGCCAAAAAATTTCTCCAGTTAAATATTGGGAATACCAAAATCACTTACTGAACTATAAACCTTCCCCTGACCGCCGATTTCATTTATGTTCATGGTCACGCTCTGAATTTGAAGCACACTGTTCACAATCTCGGCATCCGAATTGACTCTGAAATTAGTTTTCAACCCCATGTCTGCTCCATCACAGATACCATCTACTTCCACCTGGATAACATTGACCTTGGGACATTTATTAAGGAAGTTGCATTGTATATATGCAAATTGTTGTAGCTATTTCCACACCCCTCTTCCCCGGCTCTGTATTTGTTTATAAATTCTTACTGCTTTAACTCATTTCACAGATAATGAAATGCAATCAGACTGAAACTTTAAATCTCTTTCTCACTCCACAGATGCTGCCTGATCTTCAGAATATTTCCAGCATATTCTGTTTTATTTTATAATAGCATGAGTTCCTTTAAGATTAGCTGACAGGATTGTTCATACCTCACATAAGTGGAACCGGAAGCAGCCAAATCATTTGACGCAGAAACATGTTGAACTTGAAGATGATGAAGGCTTAAATCCTCATCATTCAGGTCAGTAAAATATAGAGCACAATCCAGTTGTAACTGCCTTTTCCAGCTGCGATGAGCCCAGCCATTTGTAGCTCAAGAAGTCTCGCTGTGTTTTTATCACGAAAAGAAACAATTCCCTTCAACTTGTCAGTGTATTCTCGAATTGATCACGCATTCAACTTTCCTCTTATCCTCAACACTTCTCCCACCAAACCTGTATCATCTGGGCATTAGTTTCACATTTAGACCGAACGGGGGAAAGAAACGATCTTTGCACAATGACTAATATTCACAGCGCAGCCGTTAGGATGTTCTGTGGCATATATGGGCAAGCTCCGTAAACTTGAAGTTATTCAAAACTCTGCTGGCCGTGTCCTCATTCACACCAAATCTCAATTACTCTTCGCTGACCTACCCTGGCTCCGAGGAAACAACGCCTTGAATTTAATTTCCTTATTCTTGCTTTCAAATCTCTTCATCGCCGCTCCCTGACTCTATAATCTCCCCCAGCCTCAAAACTCACTGAGATCTCTGCACTCATCCAATTCTGACACTTGAGCATCTGCTATTTTGATCACTTCATCATTGGTGACCATATATTCAGCTGTCTGGGCCCTAAACTCTGGACGTCTCTGTCTAAACTTTTCATTGTCTCCACATCCTTCAAGACAGTCCTCATAACCCACTTTTTTTTTGGTTACCTGTTCTTGCAAGCTGGCGACCCGACACGAACCAGACCAAACCCGATGACATGTGACGGGTTCGGATTGCGTCGGGTCAATATTCTGTGTCCAGAATTCGGGCTCGAGATGGGTCGGGCTGGACTGGGCTGTTTAGCTTTGGCAGGTTTAGTGCAACTTGTCATGTCCAATTATGTGAAAACCCTAATATAAATAAATATTACCTCCTAAAACTTAGGTGTGACATTTTTAAACCAAAATTTTCACTTTTATGATTAAAATAAAATGGTTTCTAGTCTGGAAAAGTTTGTGAATTACATTTCTAAGGCAATTGTATTTAAAATTACTTTATAGTATGAAATTAAATAACACAAATTGGAAGCTGACTTCTCTGCCCAAAGCAAACCCAGGAGCCGATTGTAAGGTCCATTCATATTTCAGTTATAGTGGCTGCCAAATTGGTATGAAATTTACTGGATAATTTGAATACCAGTTATGTGAGTTAAAATTAGCTTCTAAAGGAATACTAATGTCTCATTTTATACATTACACATGCTTAAAATATAATTTATGAACTTGTTTGTTTGAACATTGCAAGTACAAACTTGGAAAAATAGCTGTCATGCCCTGCGCAGGCCAGCATGGTTCTAAGCATGTTGTAATGCAATTGAGCATTGTTTAGCACTTTGTTGCTGCGTATTTCCATTTGGTAGCACTGTTAACGACACCAGTAATAGGCAGGATTGGATTACTCCTGCTTCTTATGGACAAGACATACTTGGCCAATTTTCCACATTTCCGGGTAGATGCCGATGCAATAGCTTTGAAAGAGCTTGGTGAAGGACGTGGCTCGTTCTGAAGCACAAGTATTCTTTACTACAGCTGGACAATTTTTAGGGTCAATAGCCTTTGTTCTGCTCAGTACTTTTGGCCAATTTTTGTTCTCACGTTGAGTGAATCGAATTACTGAGCTTCCGGTTGCTTGCCATTTCAACACTCCCCCCTGCTCTCATGCTCACATCTCTGTCCTGGGATTGCTGCAGTGTTCCAGTGAACATCAACGCCAACTCGAGGAGCAGCATCTCATCTACCGATTAGGCACACTACAGCCTGCCGGACTGAACATTGAGTTCAATAATTTCAGAGCATGACAGCCCCCCACTTTACTTTCATTTTTAGTCATTTTTAGTTATTTTTTCTTCCTTTTTTTTTTTGCATTCCTTTTTACATTTTTTACAATCTTTTTTTCCATTTATTTCATTTCATCTTAGTTTGTTCAGTTTGCTTACCCACTGTTTTTTTCAGGTTGTTTTTCTTCAGGTTTGCACTTGCTGATGTTCAATATTCAGTATATTCACACCTAATCTGTACTAATGCTTTGTCTTTCAACACACCATTAACATATTGTTTGCCTTTGCTTCGTGACCTTTTGGTCAGCTATGTGGCCTGGTCCAATCTGCACCTTCTCCTTTGTTATCTCTTGCCCAACCCCCACCTCACTTGTTTATAATCTGTGACTTTTCTGATATTTGTCAGTTCCGAAGAAGGGTCACTGACCCGAAACGTGAACTCTGCTTCTCTTTCCACAGATGCTGCCAGACCTGCTGAGTGAATCCAGCATTTCTTGTTTTTGTTTCAGATTTCCAGCATCCGCAGTATTTTGCTTTTATTTTAGTGTTTAATTCACTGCCACTTCTCTTCCAGGAATGCCTACCTTGAAGAAGTTCTGCTCTTCTCTCCGACGGGATTTTCGTTTGTCTCTTTTACCTTGTTCACCTTCATTGCTTTCTATTTCCCTCCTGGTGTTTGATAAGGTATCTACCAAAACTCGTTTTCACAGCCACATCTCCTTCCTCAGTGACTGTCTCCGGCTCCGACTGATTCCACGTGGATTCCAACTGCAGTTTCACCCATCATGCTTTGAAATCACCCAGGATCACAGGTATCTCCGAGAAATACAACGTTCCTCGGACTGCTACTCTCGCCGCATCCTGAGATCCACACTCAGTGCTATGCGCCGCCATATGCACACACTGGACCTCTCTCTCCAGCAGCACCGTCTCACCTTACCTCAAATCTGTTCTACTCCGCAGTTTCATCTCATCTTACGTCTCATCCGACGCATTAACAAAAAACTTTTTTTCTTCCTTTCAGGTGTTAAGGAACGCAAGCTCCAGCAGCTGATGGGGACTAATGCCCCTCCAGATCCTCCTTCCGCTTCACTTCCCTCTGACCCCACCCCTTCTGATCTGACCCCTTGCCGTGTATTCACTATACCCTCTGACCTCCCCCTCTCTGATGCTGAGCGTTCTGTACTCGGCAAAGGTCTCAGTTTTATCCCCTTACGCCCCCACCTCAATGAATTTCGCGCTCGGCATGACGTTGAGCTCTTCTTCCGTCGCCTCCGCCTCCGGGCTCACTTCTTCGGCCAAGAGTCCTCCCCCCGACCAGCAGACCCATTCACCCGCCTCCAGCATTCTCCCTCCACCTGGACCCCTCAACCTGGCCTCTTACCCGCTCTTGATCTCTTCATTGAAAACTGTCGGCGAGACATTGGTCGTCTCAATTTCTCTGCCCCCCTCACTCACTCTAACCTGTCCCCCTCTGAACTTGAGGCACTCCGTTCTCTCAGGTCTAACCCCGACATGGTCATCAAACCTGCAGACAAGGGTGGTGCTGTTGTTGTATGGCGGACCGACCTCTACCTTGCAGAAGCTCAACTCCAACTCACAGACACCTCTTCCTACCTCCCTCTGGACCATGACCCCACC
Organism: Heterodontus francisci; assembly: GCF_036365525.1. Classification (NCBI taxonomy): domain Eukaryota; kingdom Metazoa; phylum Chordata; class Chondrichthyes; order Heterodontiformes; family Heterodontidae; genus Heterodontus; species Heterodontus francisci. The sequence goes on from NC_090391.1 coordinate 34,662,937, forward strand.
ACCGAACATCAAGCCACCGTCCAAAGGACTGTCACTGACCTCATCTCCTCTGGAGATCTTCCCTCTACAGCTTCCAACCTCATAGTCCCGCAACCCCGGACAGCCCGCTTCTACCTCCTTCCCAAAATCCACAAACGGGACTGTCCCGGCAGACCCATTGTGTCAGCCTGGTGCTGCCCAACTGAACTCATTTCTTCCTATCTAGACTCTATCTTTTCTCCGCTGCTGCAGTCTCTTCCCACCTACATCCGTGACTCTTCTGACGCCCTACGTCATTTTGACAATTTCCAGTTTCCTGGTCCCAACCGTCTCCTCTTCACTATGGACGTCCAATCGCTCTACACCTCCATCCCCCACCAGGATGGTTTGAGGGCTCTCCGCTTCTTCCTGGAACAGAGGCCCAACCAGTCCCCATCCACCACCACCCTCCTCCGCCTGGCTGAACTTGTTCTCACATTGAACAACTTTTCCTTCAACTCCACGCACTTCCTTCAAGTAAAAGGTGTCGCTATGGGTACCCGCATGGGTCCTAGTTATGCCTGTCTTTTTGTGGGATATGTCGAGCATTCTTTGTTCCAGTCCTACTCAGGCCCCCTCCCCCAACTCTTTTTCCGGTACATTGATGACTGTATCGGTGCCGTTTCCTGCTCCCGCCCCGAACTAGAAAACTTTATCAACTTTGCTTCCAATTTCCACCCTTCTCTTACCTTTACATGGTCCATCTCTGACACTTCCCTTCCCTTCCTCGACTTCTCTGTCTCCATCTCTGGGGATAGGTTGTCTACCAATATCCATTATAAGCCCACTGACTCCCACAGCTACCTCGACTACACTTCTTCACACCCTACCTCATGTAAGGACTCCATTCCATTCTCCTAGTTTCTCCGTCTCCGACGCATCTGCTCTGATGATGCTACCTTCCATGACGGTGCTTCTGATATGACCTCCTTTTTCCTCAACCGAGGATTTCCCCCCACTGTGGTTGACAGGGCCCTCAACCGTGTCCGACCCATTCCCCGCACCTCTACCTTCACCCCTTCCCCTCCCTCCCAGAACCGTGACAGGGTTCCCCTTGTCCTCACTTTTCATCCCACCAGCCTCCATATCCAAAGGATCATCCTCCGCCATTTTCGCCACCTCCAGCGTGATGCCACTACCAGTCGCATCTTCTCCTCCCTTCCCCTGTCAGCTTTCCGAAGGGATCGTTCCCTCCGCGACACCCTGGTCCACTCCTCCATTACCCCCACCACCTCGTCTCCGTCCCAGGGCACCTTCCCTTGCAATCGCAGGAGGTGTAATACCTGCCCATTTACCTCCTCTCTCCTCACTATCCCAGGCCCCAAACACTCCTTTCAGGTGAAGCAGCGATTTACTTGTACTTCTTTCAATGTAGTATACTGTATTCGCTGCTCACAGTGTGGTCTCCTCTACATTGGGGAGACCAAGCGCAGACTGGGTGACCGCTTTGCGGAACATCTCCGCTCAGTCCGCAAGCAGGACCCTGAGCTTCCGGTTGCTTGCCATTTCAACACTCCCCCCTGCTCTCATGCTCACATCTCTGTCCTGGGATTGCTGCAGTGTTCCAGTGAACATCAACGCAAGCTCGAGGAACAGCATCTCATCTACCGATTAGGCACACTACAGCCTGCCGGACTGAACATTGAGTTCAATAATTTCAGAGCATGACAGCCCCCCACTTTACTTACATTTTTAGTCATTTTTAGTTATTTTTTCTTCCTTTTTTTTTTTTGCATTCCTTTTTACATTTTTTACAATCTTTTTTTGCATTTATTTCATTTCATCTTAGTTTGTTCAGTTTGCTTACCCACTGTTTTTTTCAGGTTGTTTTTCTTCAGGTTTGCACTTGCTGATGTTCAATATTCAGTATATTCACACCTAATCTGTACTAATGCTTTGTCTTTCAACACACCATTAACATATTGTTTGCCTTTGCTTCGTGACCTTTTGGTCAGCTATGTGGCCTGGTCCAATCTGCACCTTCTCCTTTGTTATCTCTTGCCCAACCCCAACCTCACTTGTTTATAATCTGTGACTTTTCTAATATTTGTCAGTTCCGAAGAAGGGTCACTGACCCGAAACGTTAACTCTGCTTCTCTTTCCACAGATGCTGCCAGACCTGCTGTGTGAATCCAGCATTTCTTGTTTTTGTATCTTACTTCTGGTATCTAGGTTAGTCTGGACCTCAGGAGTATTCCGAAATGGATCATCTATTCGGCACTTCTGGCTTAAGTTAATTGTAAATGCTTCAGTCTTGTATTTTTCACTGCCATGCTGGTCTCCTCGATTACTGATAACTGGGATGTTTTTGGAGCCTCCAGCTCCGGTTAGTTGCTTCATGTTTCACTGCCATTCAAGACTGGATGTCGGAGGACTGCAGAAGTTTGTCCTGATCCGTTATTTGTGCAATCACATACTCCTATCCATAGCTTGTTACTTCCACTGTTTCACAAGCATGTCGTCCTCCGCTGCATCTTCATCAGTTTAGCACTTCGTAGGTTAGCCTGGTGCTGCTCCTGGCATGCTCTCTGGAACTCCTCAATGACGCTAGGGTTGCTCCCATAGCATGAAGGTAATTATAAAGTGACGGATATGCAGGGCCATTTGGTTGCAGATTTTGTTATAATAGAATTGGGATGCAGCTGATGGCCCACATTCCCTCACGGATGCCAAATTTGGGCGATTATCTCTGTTCTGATTATATCCCAGTTGATATAGTGGAAGTGCCACAGAACAAGATGGAGTATGTATTCAGTGTGAAGGCAGGACCTCGTCTCTACAAGGACTGTGCAGTGGTCACTCCTACCAATAATGTCATCAAAGGATGCATCCGGGACAGATAGGTTGGTGAGTACGAGGTCAAGTCGTTTTATTTTTCTCGTGTGGGGTCTCTCACCACCTGCCAAAGGCCCAGTAACTCTCAACTCAATTCTGAAATTCAGATCATTTTTCCATGTTTGTACTAAGGCTATCAGGAGTTGAGTCGCTGTTATGACTGAGGTGGGAGGAGTCTCCAGCTAATTCCGTCCCAATTGTGCATAGGTCACGACATACATTTAAATTTTACCACTGACCAAAGCAGTCAATCAGATACTTTACTTTTCCACAAAATAAAGGGCACCAACCAGGTTTCTTTACTAAAGCGCAACATTATCAGCTTAGTATAATCCAGGTTGAACCAATGATGAAGTAAAACATAGACACATCATGACATATTAAAGCCCTTTATTTATTCAAGCCCTCACACACACACACACACACACACACACACACACACACACACGCACGCACACACACGCACACACACACACACACACATTCATACACACACACACGCTCATGCACACGCACCCGGTGTTGTTAAGCACCCAAATGTGAATTGGCGACAGTCACTAGGATCTTCCCAGCACAGTTCCTTCCAGGCGACCTTGACGATCAGTTTGGGTAGGCCTTCCAACAGATGCAGCTGCAGAAGGCTCCGAATAAGGTCGTACAACAGGAAGCAGCAACAGGGTTTTAGTTCTCACCTATTCGATGCAAGATTTCTGCAGGGTTTCTTTTCTGGAGAAAGATGAGCTGATAATCTCCTGGCAGGTCAATTAGAAAGCTATATTTTTTTGTTTCTTTTTCAACAGTTCGAATTGAAACCAAAATTTCCGGAAGTCAAGTCTCACGATGTCTACAAATCTTGGCTTGTCACTTCTTTGTAAATATCTCTTTAAGTCAAGAACAACCCATGCTGTGTTATTTGCAAACAGGTTCTATCCACTAACTGCATTTCAAGACATCTGTTAACTTAAAAAAAATAACACAACGTCCAACCATCTTTTTAAGATTCCAGATGCATTAATGTCAATGAGACAAATATAAGTCCTTAACACATATTTTACAAAAGCAACTGAAGCAATGTTGCGACCTACATGCTTCATGGAGAAAGCCTTTGTAAGTGGCGCGGTGTTGTTGGTTGAATGCACTTGCTAAAGACTGGTAGTTTCAGATTGAATATTAACAACCAAAAGAGAATTGTACAAATACCGCAAGGGAAATAAAATTCAAGACAATAGAAAAGAGTAGCGCATGGAGATTAATTGAGATAATCTTCCAAAGAGCTGGAACAGGTTCTAAGTATTCAATACTTATTATACTCAATACTTCTTTGAGTGCCTCCCATCGTTTTTGAATAGTTCTTGTATTTCTAATTCCGCTCAACGCTCGGGAGATGGTTGTGTACTGGTAAAGCCACTGAGTTAGTAATGCAGATAGAGTCATGGAGTCATACAGCAAGGAAACACACTCTTCGGCCCATCGAGCCCTTTCTGGCCATCACGCATCTATCTATTTTCATCCCAGTTTCCAGCACTTGGCCTGCAGCCTTGTATGCTATGGCGTTTCAAGTTCTCATCCACATACTTCTTATAGGTTGTGAGGGTGCCTGCCTCTACCTTCCAGGCAGTGTGTTCCAGATTCCAACCACCCTCTGGGTGACAAAATGTTTCCTCAAACCACCGCTAACCCTCCTGCCCCTCACCTTAAAACTATGACCCCTGGTTATTGACACATCCACTAAGGGGAAAAAAGGTTTCTTCCTTTCAACCCTAACAATGCCACGAATATTTTTCTATACCTCAATCAGGTCCTGCCTCAGCCTTCTCTGCTCTAACGCAAATAACCCTTGTCTATCAGTTTTTCTTCATAGCTGAAATACTCCTGCCCAGGCAGCATCCTGGTGAATCTCCTCTGCACCCTCTCCAGTGCAATCACATCCTTCCTACAGTGTGGCAATCAGAACTGTACACAATGCTCCAGCTATGGCATAACTACCGTTTTATACAGCTCCACCATGACCACCCTTCTCTTATATTCTATGCGTAATAAATACAATTATCCCATATTCCTTCCGAACCACCTTATCCACCTGTGCTGCTGCCTTCAGTAATTAATGAATAAGTACCTCAAAGTCCCTCTGACCGTTTGTACTTCCGAGGATCCTGCAATCCATTTTATATTCTTCTGACGTGTTAGTCCTCCCAAAAGGCATCACCTCACACTTTTCAGGATTAAATTCCATCTGCCACTGATGTGCCTATCTTACCAGCCCATCTATATCGTCCTTTAATCTAAAGCTTTCCTTCTCACTATTTACAACACCACCAATTGCCGTGTCATCTGCGAACTTACTGAACATCTCTCCAATAAGCACGTCTAAATCATTAATGTATACCACAAAGAGCAAGGGTCTCAGCACCGATCCCTGCGGTACACCACTGGTCACAGGCTTCCATTAGCAGATACAACCCTCGACCATCACCCTTTACCACCTATCACTGTGCCAATTTTGGATCTAATTTGCCAAATTACCCGGGCTCCCATGGGCTCTTACCTTCTTGACCAAACTCCCATGCGAGAGCTTATTAAAAGGCTTACTGAGGTCCATGTAGACTACATCAACTGCTTTACCCTCATCGACACCTCTAGTCAACGCCTCGAAAAATTCAATCAAGTTACATAGACACGATCTCCCCCTGACAAAGCAATGCTGCCTATCCCTGATTAATCCCTGCTTCTCCAAGAGGATATTAATCCTGTCCCTCACAATTTTTCCCAATAATTTCCCTACCACTAACATTAGACTCACTGGCCTGCAATAACTTGGTTTATCTCTACTACCCTTCTTGAATAATGGTACCCCATTCGCTGTCCTCCAGTACTCAGGCAACTGTCCTGTGTCCAGAGAGGATTTAAAAATATGTGTCAGATCCCCTGAAATCTCTTCCTTTTCCTCACATAGCAGCCTGGGATACATCTCATCTGGGCCTTGGGATTGATCTAGTTTTAAGCCCGCTAAAACCGCTGATACACTTTCAATGCTAATTTATTCAAGTATATCACAATCCCCCTCCCTGATCTCTGCACCTTGCATAGTGAACATAGATGAAAAGCAATCATTCAAAACCTCACCTATGTTCTCCGGTCCACACACTGTTTGCTACTTTGGTCCATAATGGGCCCCACACTTTCCTTGGTTACCCTCTTGCCCATAATATACTTAGAAAAACGCCATGGTATTTCCCTTTATCTTGTCTTCCAGTGGTTTTTCATGCACCCTCTTCGCTCCCCTAATTACTTTTTTTAATTATGCCACTACACTTTCTATACTCCTCTGGGGTCTCCGCTGTTTTCAGCGCTCTGAATCTGCCATAGGCCTCTTTTTTCCCTTATCCAATCCTCTATATCCCTTGACACTCAGTGTTCCCTGCACTTATTGTTGCCACCCTTTATCTTTATGGGAACATGTTGGCTGTTAACTCTCACTATTTTCTTTTTTGAATCCCACTGTTCTGATGTAGACTTCCCTTCAAGTAACTGCTCCCTGTCCACTTTGGCCAGATCCTGTTTTATCATATTGAAAGCGGCTTTCCTCCAATTCAGAACCTTTATTTTCGGTCCATCTTTGTCCTTCTCCATAACTACCTTTACTGTTATACAGTTATGGTCACTATCCCTGAACTGCTCCCTCAACGGCGCTTTCTCCACTTGCCCAGCTTCATTCCCTCGGATTACGTCCAGTACCGCCCTTCTCTTGTAGAACCTTCTATATACTGGCTTCAAAAGCTCTTCTGGATGTACTTTAAGAATTCTGGCCCCTTTAGGTCTTTTGCACTGATATTATCCCAGTTAATATTGATGAAGTTGAAATCCCCTACGATTATTACCCTATTACTTTTTCGGCCGTCTGAAATTTGCCTACATATCTCCTGCTCTAACTCTCCCTGACAGTTTGGAGGCCTGTAGTACAATCCCAGCCAAGTGATTGCCTGTTTATAAAAATTCTACCCATATAGCCTCATTTGAGGAACCTATTAAGATATCATCCGTCCTTACTGCAGTAATTTACTCCTTGACCAACAGTGCAATGCCACCTCCTCTTTTACCCCCTCCCCTGTCACGCCTGAAGATTCAATAGCCTGGAATATTGAGCTGCCAGTCCTGCCCTTCCCTCAACCATGTCACTGTGATAGCAATAATATCATATGCCCATATGTTAATCAGTTCATCGGCCTTACTTGTAAACTCCTTGCGGTAAAACAGATGCAATCCAGCCTTGCATTATTTGCGTGTACCTGAACAAATCTGTATTTCATCTGCCTTCCAGACTGACTCAGTTTGTCTTATATATTTGTCAGTGCATCACCTCCTACTGTACTTCCACACTGTATCCCATCCTTCTGCCAAATTAGTTTAAACCCGCCCTTCCCCCGCCACCCCCTCCCATCCCCTCCCCCCGCCACCCCACTCACCCAACAGCACGAGCAAAACTCCCAGCAAGGATGGTCCCGTTCTTGTTCAGGTGAAACCCGTCCGACTTGTACGGGTCCCACCTCCGCAGGACACAGACCCAGTGATCTAGCAAACTAAAGCCCTCCCTCCTGAACCATCTCCTCAGCCATGCATTCATCTGCTCTGTCCTTCTATTCCTATACTCACTAGCACGTGGCACCGGGAGTAATCCATAGATTTGAGCCTTTAAGGTCCTGCTTTTTAATCCACTAGCTCACTCCCTAGATTCTTGTTGCAGGACCTCATCCCTCTTTCCATTTATGTCCTTAATACCAATGTCAACCTAACCCTTTGACTTTTCACGCTCCCCCTTGAGAATGCCCTGCAGCTGCACCGTGACATCTTTAGCCTGAGCACCAGGAAGGCAACATACCATCCTGGAGTCACGATTGCGACACAGAAACGGCTATCTGTGCCGGTTACGATAGAATCCCCTATCAGTATAGCTTGCCCACTCTTTTTCCTTCCCTCCTCTGCAACTGAGCCACCCTTGGTGGCACAAACTTGGCTGTAACTGCATTCCCCTGAGAAGTTGTCTCTCTCAAAATTATCCAAAGTGGACAATCTGTCAGAATGGGAGATGGACACAGGGGACTCCTGCACTATCTACCTAGTTATTCTACTGTGCCTGGCAGTCTCCGTTCCCTTTCTGCCTGAGCAGCCATTACCTGCGGTGTGACCACCTCCCTGTAGGTGCTATCCACAATGACCACAGCCTTACGGATGCTCCAGTGTCCCCAGCCGCCGCTCCAGATCTGAAACGTGGATTTCGAGTAGCAACAGGTGGAGACACTTCCTGCACACTTTTTCGCCCTGGACACTGGAAGTGTTCCTGAATTCCTCCATTGCACAGCAGGAGCACTTCACGCTGCCGAGCTGCCCTGTCATAACTTACTCTTAATTTTCTCCCTTAAATTACTCAAAATTAGAGGTCATTTAGGGACCTTGATCTCCTAAAGGAAACACTACTTACTGTTTAGAAAACTGTAGACCTTAACTTTCTCTTTACTTTTGTTACTAACCCAGGTATTTAGAGCTATTCCCTCACAGCAGTTGCTCACCAAGCATTCACCTTGCAGTTTTCCTGTTCACTTTGTTTTCAAACTCTCGTTCTCTCCCTTTGGCTCCAGTCTTGCTGTTTTCCACTCTCCGAGATGCCCAGGTGAATGCCCTGGGGACGCGAGTTCGAATCCTACCACGACAGCTGGTGGAATTTAAATCCAATTAAATAATCAGAAATATAAGTGCAATCTGGAATTGAAAGCTAGTCTCAGCAATGGTGCCATGAAACTATCATCAATTTTGACAACAAACCATTTGGTTCACCAATGGCCATTAGGGAAGCGGATCTAACTTCCTTACTGGTTTGGCTGACATGTCACTCCAGACCTACAGCAATGTGGTTGACTTTTAACTTTCCTCTGAAATTACCTAGAAAACCACTGGATTGTCAAGGGAAATTAGGGATGGGCAACAAATCGTTCCCAGCGACGCTCAAATCCCATGAAAGAATAATCTGGGTTTAAAATATTCAACCTAAATCTCATTCACCCATGCCCGCCTTAATTAAGTGTCTAGTTGAACTTTTGGATGAGATAACAGGGAATGTTGATGAAAGGAATGTGGTAGATATTGGCGCTATGGATTTTAAGAAAGTGTGCAAGAAAGTCTTCTTACTGGGCAGTCCCTCGGGAATGAGAATGCCTTTCTTCTACTCCAGAGTTGTAGGTCATTAGCTGACTGAATAGTTGAATTCTGCATCCGCACACTCTGCCACAGTTGCGACAGGTGGTGTTTGGTGAGGCTAGAGATTGGGATGCTCGAATTTCCCAACGCTCCTTCTGCCGTTTGCACTTGGTTCGCTACCTGAGCATGTCTACGTTGTTCGAACGAGCTGGCTCTATCCTGGATGTTTCCGCTCCATTTTGGGCGGTCTCAGGCAAAGGTACCCACAAATCAGTGTAGATGTCACTTTTTTTCATGCAGTATTTAAGGATATCGTTGTAGTGTTTCATCTGCTCTCCTGGTAGCCTCTTGCTGTGACGGAGCTCGGAGTAGATAGCTTGTTTGGGGAGTACTGCGTCAGGCCTCTGAACGATGTGGTTCGCCCAACATAACTGACTTACCATGACCAGTGTCTCGATGTTGAGGATGTTGACCTGAGAGAGGAGACTGCTAATGGAGCGCCTGTCCTGGCATTGAGTTTTCAGGATCTTGCAGAGGTTCAACTGGTGATATCTCTCCAGGGCTTTGAGATGTCTGCCGTACATGAGGGGTTTCAGGGACCCCATGTCATAGTAGTCTTTGTTTAACAAAGTGCCACATAAAAGGCTGGTTGACAAAGTTGAGGGTCAGTGTACAATTGGATACACAAATGGTTCAACTACAGAAAACAACAAAGCGTGGTAAATAGCTGCTGATCAGACTGCCGTATGCTCGACAGTAGGGTTGTCTAACGGTTAGTGCTAGGACCTGTGCTTTTTTTTTGCTGCATATTAATCAATTAAATCTTGGAATAGAGTAGAATTTCAAAATTTGCCGATGGCGCCGAACGTTGCAGATGAAATGAACTGAAAAAGGAAATAAATAGGTGAGCAGTTTGAGAAGACAACTCAGAGATGGAATTTCATACAGAAAAGAGGGAGGTAATGCATTTTGGCAGAAGGTATAGGTGAGGCAATGGCGCGCTTCTAAAGAATATGCAGGAACAGAGGGACACAGTGGTGCATGCGCATCGATCTTTGAATCTGCCAGGACACATTGAAAGAGTTGTTAACAAAGCTTATGTGACCTCGGGCTTCATCAATGGCACATAGAGTACAAAAACAAGAAGCTTTGCTGGACGTTCATCAAGTTCTGGCTGGACCCCAAATAGATTATTGCATCCAGCTCTGAAATCACACTTCAGGAAGGATTCCTTGCCCTTTGAGAGGATGCTGAGAGAATTTACCAGAATGGTTCCAGGGTTGGGGGATTTTGGTTACAAGATAATGTTAGAAAAACTAGTGACGTTCTTCTTGAAACAGAAGAGATTCAGTGGAGATATCATAAAGTTTTACAATATTATGACAGGCCGTGAGACAAACCTAATGGTACAAGGACTAGGGGACAACGATTGAAAGTTTGAGGCAAGAGATGCAGGGGGATTGTGGGGTTCTTTTAGGTCACTAATGGTACTTACCTGGAACTGGCTGCCCATGACGGTGCTGGAAGCGAAGACAATCAATTATTTCAATAGAAAATTGGATAGGCACTGCAAATAATAATGATTAAAAATTCTGCAGGTCTATGACCATTCAGCGGGAGAATGAGACTGACTGGATGGCTCCGAAGTGAGCCAGCATGGGCCGAATGGTCACCATCTTTGCTGTAAATGAATCAATGTCTCTATATCTCTAATCTTTTCCAAGGTTATCCAGAGTGCTCTGAGGAGAGATACACAAATAAATAAGGAAACATAAGAAGTGACAAAAAGCTTGGTAACAGAGCGAGTTTCAATGAGGATATCAAAGGAAGAGTGGGAGATGGAGAGATAGGAAGGTCAGGCAAGTTTTCCGAGAGTTGTATTTAATCAACAAAGACATGGGTATGGATTGTGAGAGGGCAAGACTGGAGGATTATAAAATCAAACATTAAAAACTTGAATTTAAATAGTGCATTTAAGATAGAAAAACGTTGAAGGACAATTCACAAAAATATATTCAGAGGCCAGTAGATCCTGCCCAAAAAGGGTATTAGGGGAGGTAACCATAAGCTCAATCAGAGGAATGTATTGTTATCAGGAGAGGAGAGGAGTGGTAGGTAGCGAGGTTTAAGGACAGAATTCTGCAGCATAGATTTGATAACAGCAGGAAGATAGTCGGTAGTAACTAAATGCCAATGTGGTAGATGTGGTTTGTTTTATTTATAGGAGCTTCCAGAAGGCACTCGACGAGAATTCACATCAGGGACACCTAAAAATAAAGCACCTGGGCCTGGACGCAACCTATTGTCTAGGCTGTGGAGTTGTCCAGGAGAGAGGAGACAGAGTGGGGCCAAAGGCTATGTGCTGAAATGGTCAGTTTATTCTTATTGTTGGCTCCCAGTGATCTGGACTTGGGTGGCGTCTTTTCACTAAATTTCTAAATGAATAGGTTAAGGGAATGAAGCGTCATCTATCTATGTTTGCTGACGAGTGTAATTTCAGTGACACAGGTAATAGTGGAAATGAGAAAAAACAGAGATATAAAGAGATGTTGATCGTTTAGGTATTCGGGGAGGTATTAGAGAACATAGATGTCATCAGCGTACAAGTAAATTCTCAGCCCACACCTGCCGGTGTAAACTCCAATGGAAAGTTGTTATTGAAGATGAAGAGAGACATCAAAGATTATGCTGATGTGGGGTGAAGGGAGATGCCATAACTGGAGATTCTGCATCTGATCAGATGGATAACTGTGTAAACAAAGAGGGAAGTCCCACCAAGAGTGAGTAAAGTTAACCAATTGTATTTCTCTTATTTTATGAGATCAATGTGTCGCAGGCTAGGCCAGCATTTACTGCCCATGCCTAATTGTCCTTGAGAAGGTGGTGGTGAGCTGCCTTCTTAGATTAGAGATACAGCACTGAAACAGGCCCTTCGGCCCACCGAGTCTGTGCCGAACATCAACCACCCATTTTTATACTAATCCTACATTCCTACCAAACATTCCCACCTGTCCCTATATTTCCCTACCACCTACCTATACTAATGACAATTTATAATGGCCAATTTACCTATCAACCTGCAAGTCTTTTGGCTTGTGGGAGGAAACCGGAGCACCCGGAGAAAACCAACGCAGACACAGGGAGAACTTGCAACCTCCACACAGGCAGTACCCAGAATCGAACCCGGGTCCCTGCAGCTGTGAAACTGCAGTGCTGACCACTGCGCCACTGTGCCGCTTCAATCCATGAGCGGTAGGTACACCCACAGTGCTGTTAGGAAGGGAGTTCCAGGATTTTGACCCAGCGACAGTGAAGAAACGGCAATATAGTTCCAAGTCAGTATGGTGTGACCTGGAGGGGAATTTGCAGGTGTTGCTGCTCCCATGCATTTGCTGCCCTTGTCCTTCCAGGTGGTAGAGGTGGCAGGTTTCGAAGGTGCTGTCTAAGGAGCCTTGGTGCGTTGTTACAATGCATCTTGAAGATTGTACACACTACTGTCCGTCGGTGGTGGAGAGAGTGAATGTATGTGGATGGAGTGCCAATCAAGCGGGCTTTGTCCTGGATGGTGAGCTTCTTGCGTGTTGTTGGGGCTGCACCCATCCATAAAATTGGAGAGTATTCCATCAATCTCCTGACCTGAGCCTTGTAGACGGCGGACAGGCTTTGAGGAGTCCTAGCCTCCGACTTGCTCTTGTAGCCACAGTATTTATATGGCTACTCCAGTTCAGTTTCTGGTCAATGGTAGCCCCTAGGATGTTGATAGCGCGAGTTCCGCAATGTTACTGCCATTGAATGTCAAGCGAGATGGTTAAATTCTCTCTTGGTGGAGATGGTCATAGCCTGGCACTTGTGTGGTGCGAATGTTACTTGCTACTTATCAGCCCAAGCCTGGATATTGTCCAGGTCTTGCTGCATTTCTACACAGACTGCTTCAGTATCTGAGGAGTTGCGAATGGTGCTGAACATTGTGCAATCATCAGCGAACAACCCAACTTCTGACCTTATCATGGAAGGAAGGTCATTGATGAAGCATCTGAAGACGGTTGGGCCGACGACACTACCCTGACGAACTCCTGCAGTGATGTCCTGGAGGTCAGATAAATGGCCTCCAACGACCACAGCCATCTTCCTTTGCGTTAGGTGTGATTCGAACCAGCGGAGTGTTTTCCCCCTGATTCCCATTGACGACAATTTTGCTCGGGCTCCTTGATGCCATACTCGGTCAAATGCTGACGTGATGTCAAAGGCAGTCACTCTCCAATACATGTTTTGTCAGTGGCCGATGGGCTGAGACAGAGCTTGAGGCCGTCATGTTCGCGAGGCAAATGTAGGCATCTTTTATGATGGAGGGGATATGGGATGAGAAGCTCAGATCGGAAGGATGAATAGGGTAAAGGTAAAAAAAAAATGTCTGGGGCCTGAGACAACAGCGATGAAGGGGAATGGGGTCGGTGAGTTTATGGTGAAACAAAAGATGATTGTTTTGGTCTTTTGTACGTTTTATTGGACAAAAACATAGCTCACACGAAGCAAACAGTTGTCGTCTGATCACTCAAAGGCAGTGGATGGTCGAGAGTGATGGTGGAGAGCTGGAGTTTTCTGTTGCCAACACACATGTGGAAGATGACCCGGTTCGTGGCGTTGTTGATGCCATTGGGAAGAATGTAGAAGTGGAAGAGGAGGATGTAAAAGTCGCAAGTTCAGGGACTGTTGATTGAACAGGGTTTGTAGTGAGAGCAATGGCCATTGCTGGAGATGCTTTGGTTGTGATCTGATCAGTTAGATAGGAACCAAGCAAGGGCAGTCCTTCCATAAGCGGCCAATGTCGGAGGTATGGAGCATTCACGGGTTAGTTTTGATGTAGTTTTGCAGGAGTGTGGTGATGGTGGTGGCTTCGGTCATGAACAGATATTAGCTGAGTATGATAATTTTAAATGTAAGGTGTTTGCTGGATTGAGATCTCAGCGAAGTCAGTGAATGCGACGGTGTTGGGCGAGCTGGACTTGTTGAGGGCTGGGGTTGTGCAGCACTGTGTTGGATGGAAGGAAGTTTGAGGTCGGGGTGCCAGTCAGGAGAGACCAAGAGGGATATTGTCAGGAAGTGGCACAGTTCTAATTTTGCAGAAGCCACTGTAGGATAAACTGCTAAACATGTGCAATTAAAATAACAGAGAGAGGAGTGTTATTCACCGAGTGAAGCCGACATTAAATTATCAGCTGCAATTCTGCACATGAATTAAACTGTCCCTTCGTAACATTTCTCATTTTAAATGTTTATATCCTTGGATTCAGTGTATACTGAAGAGAAATCGGTGACATTTCTAAGTGAATTGTTATGATTGAATATTATGATTACAATTATTTTAAACCAGTAAAAAAATGCTCTGCGTTTTCCCGAGATCAATCTTGTTTGATTTCCGTTTTCAGCAGATGTCTGATTAAGATAACTTTCTGGATTTTGAGATGTTTGTTTTGTATGAACAATTTTATTTACAATGCAGTCAAAGTTACTGATGTAATGTGTTTGTTCAATTTACTGCCTCGAATAGCAATGATCAGGGGTGTAGCCATGTCAGTGGAGACCTATCCCCTGTATAAATCACTGTCTATTAGAATGGATCAGCTGAGAATGAGTGCCGGAGATGTGAGTTTCAGACCAACACAAGTCAGTCCTTCGCACAGGAGCTAAATATCCAGCAATGTATAAGATAGAACGTATTTACTATCCAATTCTAGCAACCTTTGGAGTTTCCGGTAAGCTGCATTTTTATCCAGCTGTTAATGGTATAAATTAGTATTCATTTTACTGACGTATCTGAAAGTGCTTTACTCGCTGTCTGTATCACACAATCGTCTGTTCAGTTTGATCAGTTGAATGATGGATTGTCCTCAGTCTCTGTTCATTTGGTCCTGTCGCTGCAGCACAATAACTTTGATTTAATATGGCCATTCTTTGCATTATTACTCGTTTATTGTCTTCACTGAATGTATTGGTGGATGATGGAATATCCTCAGATTCTGAATGTTCGGGCTTGTATGAGTTTCTTTATGTCTGTCATGATTTTATTAACCTAACACTGGAGTTTTGTTAGGTTAATGTTAAAACTAATTGTTGTGAAATCAGGTGCTAGGGTTATGTACATAAGAATATAAGCAATAGGAGAAGGTGCAGGCCATTCGGCCCCTCGAGTTTCTTCTGTCTTTCTATACAATCATTCCTGATCTGATTTATTTCATTTTAGCGACACAGAACTGAAACAGGCCTTTCGGCCCACCGAGTCATGCTGACCAAGAATCACCCATTTATACTAACACCACAGTAATCCCATATTCCCGAACACATACCTGCACTAGGGGCAATTTACAATGGCCAATTTACCGATCACCTGCAAGCCTTTGGCGGTGGGAGGAAATCAGTGCACCTGGCGAAATCCCACGCGGTCACAGGGAGAACTTGCTACCTCCGCACAGACGGTACCCAGAATTGAACCCGGGTCCCTGGAGCTGTGAGACTGCGGTGCTAACTACTGTGCCACTGTGCCGCCCATCTTGGCCGTAAATGCCCTTTCCCGCTTCCTTGCCATCACCATTGAATTCACTATGGTTCAAAATTCCCTCTATCATAGACTGACTATAATCAATGGCTCAGCCGCCAGAGCTCTCTGGGCCCGAGACATTCCAAAGATTCATTACCCACTTAAAAAATAAATATATCCTCATCTACTTCTATGCTATTTCCCCCTAGTTATGGATTCCCCCTCGAGGGGAATCTTCCTCTCACCATCCCCCGATTAAGCTCCCTCAGAGTTTAACATGTTTCAATACTTCTCTCATACTTCTAAACACGAAAGAGGATCTGCCCAACCTGTTCAACCTTTCCTCACAAGGCAGGCCCTTCACCCCAGGAGTCAAATCGTGAAACTTCTTTGAACTGCTCTCAATGCAAAACTGTACACAATAATCTTGATGTGGTCCAAGCTATGTTTGAGAACAATTACCATGCTATCAGGAGTTGTTAATATATTCATTTGTAGAATAAACCTGTCTTGGAACATTACTTCACAAAACGAATTTTGGTAATTGATAATGACACAACTCAGTCTCAGTGTCACAAGGAGGCCTTTGTTACAGTGTTACAGTTTCCTCCATCCCCAACATCATGTGTCAGTTTCACTGGGATTTCAGTATTTTAATTGGTCATCACTGTTGTTGCATTATTTCCTTGTGTGAATCTAACGCTGCTAAAAAAGTCTGGCAGCTGAACTGAGTTTGCTGCTGACACTTTGGCATCTCCTTGGCTGCTTCACTGCGGATGAACTTACGAACTTCACTTGACTTCACTGTCATAGTAAAAATTTTCATTTTATGTTTTATCACTGTGCGTTGTATCTGTTAGCATCCCGAAACCTTCACGTTATTTGCAGATTATAGAACGCAGCGTTGTTGTTATTTGTTTATTGAAGCAGCCCACAGACTCACTCTGAGCTTTAAAATTACAACTGAAAGAATTTAAATTATTGTGAAATAAAAACAGAAAGTGCTCGGAATACTCAGCAGGTCGGGCATCATCTGTGGAGAGAGAAGCAGAGTTACCATTTCAGATCTGTGACCCTTCATCAGAACTATCAAAGGTTGGAATGGAATTAGGTTTTAAGGAAGTGAAGGGGGCGGAGTGTGGTTTGGTGCGGAAGAGAACCAAAGGGAATGTGTGTGATAGGGCAGAGGGCAGGAGAAAATAACAAAGTTTTCCTGAGACAACAGCAAAGAGGGTGTTAATGCTTCTGTTGAAAGACACAACATTAGTCCACAGCGTGTTGATAGGAGAATAATGAGAAACTCTGGCTGCATGAAGAACAAACAAATGGTTAAAAAATACAATACAATAAAAAAAATTAAAATATAAAGACAAAAAAGGACAGTCATGCTCTGAAATTATTGAAGTCAGTGCTCACTCCGCAAGGCAGTAGACTTATCAGGTGCTGCTCCTCATGCTTGCATTGATGTTCACTGGAACACTGCGGCAGGCCAAGGACGGAAATGTGGGCATGTGAGCTGGGGTTGGGTGCTGAAATGGCAAGCGACCAGAAGATCGGGGTCATGCTTTCGGACTGAGTGGAAGTGTTCTACAAAGCGGTCACTCAATCTCCTTTTGGTCACTCAATATAGAGACAACGCCATTATGTAGAACAAGCAGTGGTGTATTGTCGTTAAACTAATAAACCAAGCATTCGAATCTGATAAACCAAGCGTTCGAATCACCCGCAGCAGAAAGTGGAATTTGATTTCATTTAGTAAATTTGGAATGGAAAGTTGATCTAATAATGATCATGAAACCATTGCCGATTGTTGCAGAAAAACCCATCTGGTTCATTAATGCCCTTTCAGGAATGAAATCTGCGGTCTTTGTGCTGGTATGTTACTCCAGACCCACAGCAAGATGGTTGACATCTGAAATAGCCTAACAAGCCACTCAGTTGTATATAACTGCTAGGCAATCAATAAGAATAAAACTGGACAGAGACAAAAACCATCTCCAACAAGAGAGAAATGGCGTTACCAACGCTGAGTCCTCCACGATCAACATCTTGGGGGTTACCAGAAACAGAACTGGGGTAGCCATTATGTTTCATGCTTCAATAATTCTCTCATACTTCTTAAATTTCAAGTGTCCCGGCCCAGCCTGCTCAACCATTCCTCACAACGAAGTCCCTTCACCCCAGAAATCAGCACAATAAACTTTCTCTGAACTGTCCTCAATGCATATATGTTGCTCCTGAAATGAGACACAAATTGCACACCAGCTTTCCAAGAACATTTTCACGTTGTGGAACTAGCCTGTCCTGTAATATTACTTCATAAATCTATTTTTGGTGACTGATAACGACACAGTTCTCAGCCTGGCAGGCACCGGTGATGGGGCTGAAGGGTGTGTGATGAATGCAAGAGGGTGGGCTTTTCAAAGTGGTGGGTTCTTTTCTGATGGGCCCCTCTGTGGGCCACAGATTGCCCACGGAGGCGGTTCCCCAAGCCCACAGGGAGGACACTTCATTTTACTCGTCTTAAATCCAGCAGCGGCAGGAAGATGCCCTTAAGCAGATAATAATAGGCCTCTAACGGCCCTCAATTGGCCTCTGGGCAGGAAGGCTTTTCCACTCACAATTTGTTGCAGTGCAATGGAAAGATGACGGGCCATCCCTCCCCGGCCAGCCAGCGCACATCTATGAGACTCACGCCTCCTAGCCCATCTCCGGGAGTGGGGTGGCATTAAATCCAGGCCTAGGATTCATCACACTTCCCCCTTGGGGAAAAGAACGCCTTATGGCAAATAAGGATTTCGTTCAAACAGTTAGAAAAGACAGTAAGTTCTTAATACTGTAAACATGTTTTTAGAAATAACCTATTGTGTACTGCAGAGGTGACACTTTCCTTTGCAAACATGAAACACGTACCATATTTTACTAACACTATTTACTATTTAGCTGACAGTGGCTGCTCGCCTCTTCAATGTTCAAATGTCCTCTGGTGTCGGTATCAAATTTCACCTACATAGAAAACTTCGACCTCACACGCCTCTGTGACAAAAATACACGATGCGCCATAGACATATGTGATCAACAGTTTGTGGATGACTGCAGTTTCATTGCCCACACTGATCCAGCTTTCAAAGTCACTCTTGATGTCTTCAATTCTACTTGGAGTGGACATGAATGTTGATTAATGTTGTCAAAACAAAACTGATATATCAACCTATTTCTGGTTATCCAAATATTCCATATCCGATATATGTTGAAGGAAAGACTCTGGAAAACGTTGAAAACTTCACATAACTTGGCAGCTGCTTCTATCAAAAGGCCACCATTGATGGGGAGATCCAACACAGGATCAGCTGTGCCAGCTCAGAGATCTATAAACGACAGCAGCGAGTGTTTGACAATATAGACTTCTGCCAGTCAACAAAGGTCCTAGTGTACAAGCAGTTGTCTTCACAATACTCCTGTTCTGCAGTGAGACCTGAACTGTGTATCAGCGAAACATAAAAGTGCTGGAGAAATTTCATCAGCAATGCCTCTGCTGATTAACGAGAAGGACCGTAGAAAACACACTAGTTTCCTTTTTGAAACCAGCTCCACAAGCATTCACACGAATTGCCTTAAAAACAACTTCGATGGACAGGATACTCTATTTGGATGATCAAAAACTGTCTCCCCCGTCAGGTCCTGTTTTCCCAATTCTCAAATGGTCAATGTTACAGGAAAGGATAAAGGAAATTTTTACAAGACACTCTGAAGTTCTCTCTGAAGCGCGGCAGCATTGACATTGATGACGGGAGGTACTCAGAACGGTGGCAATTTGCCCGTCATGCTTTGAGTCCAATCGCCTTAGTGAGGACGCAAAGTGACAGGAGAGAAGAAAGGAAAATGAAGAAAATCTCAGACTCAGGATCTCAGTACATCGTGCGAAGTCTGGTCCCATGTGCCCAAAAGATCTGTGGGTCGTGAATCGGCTGTTCAGTCACATGAATACCCATGGCAGCAACTTGCCAATCAGTTTATATTTTAGAAAATTTACCAATAATGTAAAGTTAAGTTTAATAGGATTCAGACATGGTAACATTCTAATATTTCAGAGCTTTCCTTCAGACCTGCACCTTCTCTTTGAATTCTGGTCAGAGCATCAGCAATGACATTGATTTTCCCTGGAAGATGTACAATGTCCAGTGCAAATGGCTGTAACAATATTCTCCACTGAAACAACCTGACTTTCTCTGTTCTGCTGAAAAACGAGTTAGTCCTGATCCTTTTAAAGTAATATTTCCCCGTGAATATTGGTTACATCTGCAGTAAACTGTTGTAAAGCCCGTACAAGATGACAACACTGGTGAAACCCCAAAGCAGAAGCTGGTGAAAATTGATTCAAATTCGATTAATTAATAAAATCAATTAAATAATAAAAATTCAATTTGGAATTGTAGGCTATTCTCAGTAATGGTGCCATGAAAACTTACATCGGGTGTCGCAAAATCCTACCAAGTTGACCAATGCCATTCAGGGAAGGAAATATGCTTGTCTGCTCGACATGTGACTCCAGACCAACAGCAATACTGTTAACCGATAACTGCCCTCTGAAACGGCCTCGCAGAAAGTCAGTTATCAAGGGCAATTAGAGATGGGCAGTAAATGCTGGCTGTGCCAATGACGCCGATTTCCCAATCCTGCAACATCAACTCTTATGCATTGAGGAAAGCAGTCTTTACTTCCTTCTCATCATCTGAAGGGGATGAGTACACCTCCATAGCTTTCCTTTTGAAAAGAGTCTCCAGGAGTTTGTCTAAGATGATTTGGACCATTCCATATTGTGGCAGTTTTTCAAATGACACAATGTAAACTTCTACTCACTCATCACTTAATTTAGGTACCAATTAGATATACTTTGCCAAATCAAAGCTACGAGGAATTTCCCTTTGGTTAAACTTATCCTTCACCTCCAAATCACGTTCTTCAGCTTTGAGCCTTCTATTCTCAATTCAAGATTTAATGCAAATTAAACATGAGCAACAATTAAATCTCATTCTATGCTTGTACATCTAAAAAGTTACAAGTTAATTAGCATATGTAACAACAATAGTAAGGACTAATCCTCTGAACAGGATTATCAATAAGATGGTGCCAAACAGTTCCACAGTACAAGAAAGTCACGAATTTTCTCCAATAGCTTTCCACGTCCTCACCTCCAAGATGCAGAGATAGATGCAGTGAATGAGTGTTTCAGTGTCAGATGGACCGAGGCAGTGAGAGAAGCTGGCAATGTTAGGCAGGCGGAAATTGATATATTTTATGATTGAGATCTGAGGGTCAGGTCAGAGAACAACAGGATGAACTTTAAAATATATATATATTCAGCCTGACAGAACAGTTCGCATGGGGAATGGAATAACTGAAATGAGCATGGAATTGTGGTGGAGCGAAAGATGATTGATTTAGTATTTCATATAGTTACTTGGATAAAATTTCAGCCCCTGCTAAACAGACAGTTGGAGTCTGGTCACACAGAGGCAGTGGAGGGCCGAGAGAGATGGACGAGAGCTGGACCAGGGTACTGTCAGGACACACATGGAAGGTGACCCCGTGTCTGTATGTGCTGTTGACATTGGGAAGCATGTAGATGTGGAAGAGGAGGAGGCAAAATCGTAAGTTCAGGCACAGGCGAATTAATAGTGCTGGTAGGTGGAGAGAATTCATTGCAGGAGAATGTGTGACTATTATCGTATTGGTAAGACAGGAACCAAAATCGGACAGTCCCACCTAATGTGCACAATGTCAGAGGTATGGAGAGATCATGGGAGAGGTTTGATGCAGGTTTTAAGCTGAGGACGAGAATTTCACATTCAAGCCATTGAGCAATTTGAAAGCTAATGCGGGTCAGTGAAAACCATTGCGCTGTGCGAATTTCTGGACCTTTTGGGGAATGAAGATGCACGGTAGCGTATTTGGCTGAAGGAAGGTGGAGGTTGGGTTGCCAGTGAGGAGTGAATTGGAGTAATATTATCAGGAAATGGTCCAGTTCTTATTTTACTGGAGCATTTAACCACTGTAGAATGAACTGATAAACATTTGCAATAAAATAACAGAGAGGAATGTCAATGGAGCATGCTCAGAGTCTGTCCCCTAATATCACCCATAGTAAGTTCTCAGCTGTAATCCTGAACATGGATTTAACTGTCCTCGTGTCAAAGTTTACATTTTAACTCCTTGTGTCCCTAGATTCAGTGTATACTGTGAAGAAAGCCGCAGCATTTATTCATGAATCATTTGGAGTGAACATTGTCATTTCAATTACATGACGCCTGCATGTGAAGCCGTTCATTATTGTCAGATCTGCCTTGTAGGATTACGTTTTTCAGCCTTATCCCCAAGAGAGATCTGATTATGATATTTTGCTGGACTTAGAGATATTTATTTAGTAGGCACCATTTTAATTACATCTCAGACAAGGCAGCTGATGTTATGTGCTTGTTCAAGTGATTGTCACTAATAACAATGATCAGGGCTATAACCATGTCAGTAGAGACTTGTCCCCTGTATAAATCAGGGCCTACTGATATGTACCAGCTCCAAGCGACTACCAGAGCTTTGGAAATCAGAACAACATCAGTTGCTGCTTCTCACAGAAATGGTATATCCAGTAATATATCAGATTGAGGATATTTACTATCCATTTCTTGCGACCATTGGCGATCCCGGTAAGCTGCCGTCTCCAGCTGTTAATGTTGCAAATCAATATAAAATCGACTGCTATATTTGATAATGTTTTCCTTGCTGAATGGTTTACACAGTCGTCTGTTCAGTTCGGTCAGTTGAATGATGGACTGTCTGAAGGCTCTGCAAATTTTGTGCTGCAGCAGAGGCATAATGACTGTGATGATCTTTGTTCATCAAATCCTTGCATTAGTATTGGATTATCCACTATACCGAATTTCTTGCCCTTTGTTAGAATGTCTTTGGATTCTACATATTCGGGCTTGTATGAGTTCTTTTATCTGTCATGATTTTTGTTGATCTATCCCTGAGAACGAGATGAGATTAATATTTCAAATGGATGTATTGGGATAAGGTTCTCGGGCTAAGTACGTAAGGATATAAGCAATAGGAACAGGCGTAGGCCATTTGGCCACTCGATCCTGCTCCACAATACATTAAGAAGATTTGTGATTTGATTTCGGTCTCAAAACCATTTTCTTGCTTGTTCTCCATAGCTCTTGACTAGCCTATAGTTCAAATATCTCTCTATCTTAGCCTTGAATATAATCAATGACTCCGCCTGCGCAGCTCTCTGGGGTCGAGAATTCGAAAGGTTCATGACTCTCACAGAAAATGAATTCCTCCTCAGCTCCACTTGAAATGTGCATCTTTTGCCCCCTAGTTCTAGATTCCCCCTCGAGGAGAAACATCCTCTCACCATCCGCCTGTGAAGCTTCCTCAGAATTGTATATTTCAATATTTGTCCCATACTTCTAAACTCTGAAGTATATTGGCCGAAACTATTCAACCTTTCCTCGCACGAAAGCCCCTAGTACACCAGGAGTCATCGGAAAGAACCTTCTCTGAACCTCCCTCAATGCATGTATATTCGTTCTTAAATAAGGAGAACAGAACTGTACACAGTAATCTTGGTGTGTTTCCTTCAAAGGTTCTAAGAGCAGTTATCAGAGGATCAGGTGTTGTGGAACAAACCTGAGAAGTGATATTGCTTCATGAATCGAATTTTGGTGATTTATAATGAGGCAGTTCAGTGTCCTGGTTCCACAACATTAAGGGCTGGATTATAAAGGGTCCCCGACGCTGGGAACAGTAGATGGGGGGAAGGGGGCATGAAGATTGCACCAGATCGCATCGACCCCGCAGCCGGTATGACCCTTCCCAATCTCAGCGGCTGCAGCTTCATAATATGCAAATATGTACTTTTCTTTCATTAATATGCAGGCCGCAGCGATTCTGCCAGCAGGTTTGGCTCGTCATTGGGGCGGTTGGTAATGCTGCAACTTCCAATCCCCGTTCGGGGAAACGAGGCGCGACACATGTGGGGAGGGGTGGATCATTTTCCTAGTGCGGCGGGGTGGGGTGGGAGCGGGGTTACAATGCTGCAGATTGGGCGAAGCGGTAATGGGAAGGTGTAAAGGTCAAAGGTTCCGAAATTTGGGGGAGGCAGGTGGAAGGTCAAATATTAAGAGTAGGTATTTGGGGGGGGCGGAGGTGGAGGGTGAGGACAAAGGGCAGGAATGATGTGTAATTCCATTGGGGGTGGTGGGAGAGGGCATGGAAATGTTTTCTTATTCAATTTTCTAAACGTTAAATTAACGGTGCCTCTGAAAGTTTAAGTGATCATTCAGGGCTTTAAAAACGACGCCGGCGCCTGGGCATTGCTGCCGGATGCCGTTCCCAGTGACTGCTCTCCCGTTATCTCCGCGTTATCGGGAGTTGCGGGGAAACCTCCAAGGCCATGCTAATGAGCCACCGCATTTGGAATCAACGATGCTTCGTGACTTGGTGCCAGATGTGCGGGCTGCAAATTATTACATCTGTCAACTGTTTTGGTGGCACGCTTTTAAAATGCAGCCCCAAGAGTAATTTCCAATGGGATTTGAATATTTTATTGGTTATCACTTTTCTGAAGTATTTCCTTGCGGGAATCTGACGCTACTTCAGAGGTCTGGCAACTGAACTGAGCTGGCTTCTCATCCTTTAGCATTTCCTTCGCTGATTCACGACGGTTCTATTCATTTAATATCAGAGGAATTCATTGTAAATGTGTTGATTTTATGCTGTATCAGTTTAGACTGGATTTGTTGGAATCCTGAGCCCTTCTAGTTAATTGCAGATTATAAATCGCAGGGTCGATGTTGCAGTTTTGTTGACCGAACAAACCGACAATCTTACTCTGGACTTTAAAACTGCAGGTGACGAAATTTCAAATAACGTGGATTCTGTCTGGAAGAGGCACTAAATTTTATTTATTCTATGTATTGTAGATAGAGTTAATCCTATGCTGGTGGGACTGATGTATGGGGAGAGATTGAGTCGCTTCGGTTTATATTCGCTGGAGTTCAGATGAGTGAGAGGGGTTCTCTCAGAAATCTATAAAATTCTGACAGTACTTGGCAGGGTCGATGCAGGAAGGATGTTCCCGATGGTGGGAGAGTCCAGAACCAGGGGTCATAGTTTAAGGATACGGGGTAAACCTTTCAGGACTGAGATGAGGAGAAATTACTTCTCACAGAGTGGTGAGCCTGTGGAATTCGCGACGACAGTAAGCTGTTAACGCCATTTAAAGAATATGTTGTGGCTGTGGAATGGTTGGACTGAATTAACAGTGCAAGCCTCTAGACTCGGTCGTAACAATAAGTATGAAGCACAACTTGGGATCCGAATGTGTGCTGAGGGTCACTTGAGAAAGCAGCCTTCATGTGGATTGAAATTGGTACTTGGGATACAGTTTCTGGATCGGAATAATGCTGTGTCCTGGCAATGTAAGATAAACGAAAATTGTGATCCACACAGAGACATTGTGTTGCGAAGTAAATAAAAGCTAAATACTGCAGATGCTGGAAATCTGAAATTAAAACAGAAAGTGCTCGAAACACACAGCAGATCTGTCAGCATCAGGAGAGTGAGAAAAAAAAGTTAACGTTTCAGATCCGTGACCTTTCATCAGAACATTCTGAGCTGTACTCATGCTGGATTGTGGAGGGTGGTTTACCTGAATAATCATGTTGAATGAACATGTGGAGGCTTGGATAATCTGGAGAAGTGATTGGAGAGCATACGAGCTGTGGATAGATAAAGTTGACTGAGATAGAGAGCAAACGAGAAGGAATATGGAGAATGAAACAGACAGAGAGACACGATCGAAGGAGAAAGCGAGGGAGAGAAGCCATAGTGTGAATAATAGACAAAGATGAAATGCTGAACTTTCCAGAACAATGACAGTGAAACTGTGCATTGAAGGTATGATGAGCATTTTGCCAGATTTGGTGAGTTTTACTGCTGGACTCGCTCCCTGTACGTTTAACCGCGTCATATCCTCAACCTCTTTCAGTGAATGTTCCTCTTCATTATTTCTGAACTGAGTAAATAACTTAGTGGAACCAGTTATTTACTGACTGCATTCCTTGCTTTACTTTGTTTACTTTCCAAACCCTTCAGGACCCGCCTCCCTTCCAGTCCCCAAATGACCTTTTCTCTCTCTGCCTTCAATTTGCTCAATTTTTCAGCCTCCATCTGCCTCTTCCTCCTGATCTGAAGTCACCGCAGCGGCTTCCGACCTTTTTACGTTTTGAGACAGCCCCTGCTCTCTCTCTTAACCATTAAAGCAAAAAAGCCCCCCTTTACCCTCACTATCTCGGCCATTGATCTGGAGGCTAAACTAGATTTAAACCATTGGATTGCTTGTTTGAAAACCCCCATCTCCCTTCCGCACTGACACGACGGCCTCACTGTATCCAGTGATCATTATATTTCACCTTTATTTTTACAAATCAATTTCTCAATGAATAATTTATATTGTATTCAAAACCATTCTCTTCAGAAAGTTCTGGATGCTGCAACAAAGCTGTAAATTTCACGCCAGATCCTGTCAAACTGCTGTTTTAGTTTGAGGTCTGATCAGTAATTTTTCTGCTTCCCTTTTTATCTGTTTCAGTTAACCTGGTGGCGATTCTGATTCTGTCCCGAGGAAAGTGTGATCTCTCCAAATGTATCACTCGCTACATGGTGGGAATGGCAGTGGCTGATCTCCTGGTCGTCATCACAGATCCCATATTGAGGTGGATTCCGTTGATTTATTTCCCAGATTCATTCCTGTCCATTACTTCCATTTGCAGTTCAGTTAATTTCCTGATTTTTGCAAGCACAATGATCTCTGTCTGGCTGACAGTTGCTTTCACCTTTGATCGATTTGTAACCATTTGTGATGAGAAGCTGAATGCAAAATATTGCACTGAGAGAACAGCGGCTGTTATTATTGGAACAGTGAGTGTGCTGTGCTCTTTAGAATGTGTTCTCTGTTACTTTATGTATGAACCGGAATATATAATTGATAATGTTTGCCGGTACTGTATTCCGAAACAGAGCTTCTATAATTCCCCCCAATGGACTGCGTTTGAGTTGCTTCACCGCATTTGAACTCCTTGTGTCCCGTTATTTATGATGTTGCTGCTCATTGCTCTGACGGCTAGACGTATTTTAACGGCCAGTAGACTCCGCAGGGGACTCTGGGGCCTCAGCAGTGGAGAGAATCGCAATGACACAGAGATGAAGAATCGAAAAAAATCCATAATTTTACTGTTTAGTATATCTGGCAGTTTTATACTGTTATGGGTGATGCAGGTTGTCGTTTACATCTATCAGCGAATTACAAAGCTATATACTTCCTCCACCAATGACCCTCTTTATATCACAAGGGAAACAGCAGGAATGCTGCAGCTTCTCAGCTCCTGCACCAACACGTGTATTTATGCTGTAACACAAACTAAATTCAGAGAGAAGCTGAAGAAGGTCGTGCAACACCCATTAAATCTAATTGCTAAATTAGTTAAATCATAGAAAAGTGAACGTTTCCATGTTCGAGCACTAAAATCCGTTACAGATTCCACAGCCTAAACTCACGACATGGTGGAAAATTTTCTATTCAATGCACAGAACGCTGAGATGATTGCAAACTTGATTTTGAAATATTTTATTAAACGACGCACCTCATGAGGCTGGTTATCTTTGCAGAAGAATTCTTTTCTCAAAAATGACGGTGCTAAAGAGCAGAGCTGAACATCAACTGAAGCAGCTGTCAGTAAAAGGAGCTTCCGTTGGCTTGATGACAGAGTGACAGGGTGGTGTACTGGTAATGTCACTGAACTAATAATCCAGAAGCCCATGCTTCTGGAATTGCAAGATGGTCTCAGTAATAGTGCAATGTAATCTAAAGTGAAATGGTCGAACAATTTTCTTACGGAAGAGACCTGGCCTAGCTGTATCTCTATTTACACACGTTGGCACAAAGAGAGAGAGACAGAGGAGGAGGGAGAGATAAAGGGAGGGACAGAGTGAGAGAGTGGGGGGGCGGGGTGGAGATATAGAAATAGGTAGAGAGAGAGAGTTAGAAAGAGCAAGGGAGATATGGACAGAGATACCGAAACAGGGGAAGGTGGAAAGGGACAGACATGAGAAAGGAAAAGACATCGAGAGAGGATGAGACAAGTTGTAACAATCAGTAACATTCCCATTCTCTGCCCAGTCCTTTGTTGGAGGGCAAGTGTGAGGGTTTTAGGGGTGAATACCTTCCGGAAATCGAAATATTCTTCTTTCACACTTTGTCCCTGTGTCCCTGTTTTGGTATATGTGTGCCTATGCCTGTTTCTGTCTCCTCCCTCAGAACCTCAGTAAAACTCCACCTACATCTGTTAGCCATTTTGTGTTGGCTGCTTTTGGTGACAATACAGCTGCAGAGGATGCACTTCCTTATGCAGGATGGTAAGAAACCTCTTTCCCGCTATTTAACAGCATATTCTGTATGCTTTGTATAATGTAATTGATTAATCCACAATAATCGATCAAATCTGACATTGATTACTGCTTGACGGTCTCTCGGTTTACTTTCCTCCCAGGGCTGATTAAAAACACCAATATTAGTGTCGCGGGGAGATACAGTTTACCTCCGTGTTTTGAAAATATCAATTTCTGATCCCATTCCCAGCAAAGTATATTACATTATGGGACGCTGCAAATGTTGTTGCGCTCAATGCAGATGCTACCTTAATGTTGCAATGGGATGGTATAATTTCTTTTCGCATAACAGTCAACCCACAGGGGAAAAGAATCACTGGGACACCATTCTGAACAAACACTAAAGTACTCCAGAAAGCGAGGCTGACAAATTCAACACAAGATTCGTGGTCTGAGTCTCGTTGGTCTATTCTGATTTTTGGATGGGTACCATTAACCTAGATGTTGTGCTCTGCTCTGGACCCACAATTTTTGAACTCAGAGGCAAGATTACTACATACTGAGCCACAGCTGGCTCCAATGTTCCCTTGAAAATTTCGTTGCTTTGTGCAGCCATGTTTTTGCCCTGTGCATGGTTCCTATAAGTTTTTAATGGATCTTAGCAGAAGTGTGTAATTTATCACGGATCAGGACCCGCATGGTATCTTCCAGGCTGCTGCACACAGCTTTGCGGGAAAATTGACCGACACGGTCAATCCCAGTCTCTTCCTTGTTCTCTCTGGTACTCTCTCCCCATTGCTATCCTTCCCTCTCGCCGTTATTCTCTCTCTGTATCAATCCCTGTCTTCCTCACTATTACTCTCTCCATCTGTATGGAGGGGGAGCAAGAGAGACATAATATAGAGGCAGCTTTCCTCTGTATCTAACCCCACTCTGCACCTGCCCTGGGAGTGTTTGATAGAACAGAGAAGACAGAGATTTATGCTGATGCTAGATCCTTTCCATAACTCTTCGTCTCACAACCTCTCTTTCCTGTTTGAAGATGCTCCTTAAAACCAACTTTTTCGACCACCTATACGGTCACCTAGCCTAATATCTCCTTACATAGCTCGGTGCCAATTATTTATTTAGAGTCATAGTGTCGTACAGCATAGAAACAGACCCTTCAGTCCACCGCGTCCATGCCGACCGTAATGCCTATCTATACCAATCCCACCTGCCTGCATTAATTCCATATCCCTCTCTGCCTTGCTCATTCAAATGCATGTCCAGATGCCTCTTAAATGTCGCTACTGTTCCTGCCTCCACCACCTCCTCTGGCAGCTCATTCCGGATAACCACTATTCTTTGTGTGAACAATTTACCCATTTGATCCCCTTTAAACCTCCTCCCTCTCACCTTAAATCTATGCCCTCTAGTTTTAGTCACCCCTACCATGGGAAACAGACTCTGGATATCTACTCTATCTATGCCTCTCTTAATTTTATATACCTCTATCATGTCCATTTTAACCTCCTTTGTTCCAGGGAAAATAGACCCAACCTATCCAATCTCCCTTTATAATTCAAGCCCTCCATAACAGGCAACATCCTTGTGAATCTATTCTGCACCCTCTCTCGCTTAATCACATCTTTTCTGTAATGCGGCGACCAGAACTGCACACAGTACTCCAAATGTGGCCGAACCAACGTAATGGACAACTGGAACATGGCGTCCCATGATAGATTAGATTAGAGATACAGCACTGAAACAGGCCCTTCGGCCCACCGAGTCTGTGCCGTACATCAACCACTCATTTATACTAATCCTACACTAATCCCATATTCCTACCAAACATCCCCACCTGTCCCTATATTTCCCTACCACCTACCTATACCAGTGACAATTTATAATGGCCAATTTACCGATCAACCTGCAAGTCTTTTGGCTTGTGGGAGGAAACGGGAGCACCCGGAGAAAACCCACGCAGACACAGGGCGAACTTGCAAACTCCACACAGGCAGTACCCGGAATCGAACCCGGGTCCCTGGAGCTGTGAGGCTGCGGTGCTAACCACTGCACCACTGTGCCGCCCAATGCCTCAGCTTATGAAGGCAAGCATGCCATATGCCTTCTTCACCACCCTGTCTACCTGCGTTGCCACTTTCAGGCAACTATGTACTTGAACCCCAAGGTCTCGCTGCTCAAGAACAATTCCCAGGGCCCTGCGACTCACTGTTTATGTCCTGCCATGGTTTAACTTCCCAAAATGCATCATTTCGCACGAGTCTGCGTTGACTTCCATTTGCTAATCCCTTGCCCACTTTCCCAGTTGATCTATATCCTGTTGTAACCTTAGACATCCTTCTTCACTGTCCACTATACCACCAATTTTGTTGTCATCTGTAAATCTACTAATCGTGACCCCTACATTCACATCCAAGTCATTAATATATATGAGAAACAACAGAGGGCCCAGCACCGATCCCTGCGGCCACACCACTGGTCACTGGCTTCCAATCAGTAAGATAAACCTCCACTACCACCCTCTGCCTCCTATCGCCAAGCCAATTTTGTAACCAATTTGCTAGCTCACCCTGGGTCCCATGTCTTCGAACCTTCCGGACCAGCCTACTATTCGGGACATTGTCAAAGGCCTTGCTAAAGTCCATGTAGACAACGTCCATCGCCCTGCCCTCTTCGATCCTCTTGGTCACCTCCGCGAAAATCACAATCAAATTCGTGAGACATGATTTCCCACGCACAGCACCATGATGACTATCCCTAATCAGACCATTCCTTTCCAAATTCATATAAATCCTTTCTTTCAGAATCCCTTTCAATAACTTTAGCCACTGATGTAAGGCTCACCGGCCTTTAGTTCCCTGGCTTATCCCTGCTGCCCTTCTTAAATAAAGGCACAACATTAGCTATCCTACATCTTCCGGCACCTTACCAGTGGCTAACGATGATACAAAAATCTCTGCCAGGGCCCCTGCAATCTCCTCCCTTGCTTCCCATAGCATCCGTGGATACACCTTGTCAGGCTCTGGGGATTTATCCAAATTAATGCGCTTCAAAACCTCCAACACATCCTCCATGTAATGTTAATATGCTCCAGGATATCGGTGTTCCCTCCCTTGAACTCAAAAGCTTCCATGACCTTCTCCACGGTAAATGCGTACAAGAAGTATTCATTTAAGACTTCGCCCATTTCCCGTGTCTCCACCCATAGATTACCACACTGATCCTTAATGGGACCTACTCTCTCCCTCGCTACCCTTTTACTCTTAACATACTGATAGAAGCTTTTCGGATTGACCTTTTTCTTATCTGCCGGGGAAATCACATGGCCCCATTTCGCCCTCTTATTTTCATTCTTAAGTGTACTCCTACATCACCTATACTCCTTGAGGGACTCGCTTGATCGCAGCTGCCTATACGTGACATCGGCCTCCTTCTCTGTGCTGACCAGACCCTCAATATCACTCGTCAACCAAGGTTCCCTAAACTTGGTAGCCTTGCCCTTGCATCTAACAGGAACATGCCGGCCCTGAACACTTCCTATCTCACTGTTAAAAGCCTCCCATTTGCCAGACGTCCCTTTACCTGTAAACAGTCTCTCCCATTCAACCTTTGAGAGTTTCTGTCCGATATCATCGAAATTAGCCTTCCCTCAATTTAGGACTTCAACCTGAGGACCAGTCCTATCCTTTTAGTAAATTCTATATAGTTAATTGTAACATAATTTAGTAAGGGTTTAATAAGTTTCATTTATTTTAAATTAATTTGTTGATTAGTGCTAGAAATGTCAGTTAGAGGGGTGAAGTGCTTCACCTGGCAGATGTGGGAGGTCCGTGACGCTTCCAGCATTCCGGACGACTACATCTGCAGGAAGTGCACCCAGTTGCAGCTCCTCACAGACCGCATGGATCGGTTGGAGCGGTAACTGGATGCACTTAGGAGCATGCAGGTGGCAGAAAGCGTCATAGGCAGGAGTTCTAGAGAAGTGGTTCTCCTTCTAGATAAGGTGCAGGCAGATAGATGGGTGACCGCTCGAAGGGGCAGGCAGTCAGTGCAGGAATCCCCTGTGGCTCTCACCCTCTCTAACAAGTATACCGTTTTGGATACTGTTGGGGGGATGGCCTTTCAGGGGAAAACAACAGCAGCAGCCAGAGCAGTGGCACCACAGCTGACACTGTTGCTCAGCAGGAAGGGAAAAATCGCAGAAGAGCAATAGTTATAGGGGACTCTATTGTCAGGGGCACAGAAAGGCGCTCCTGTTGACGTTAAAGATACTCCAGGATGGTATGTTGCCTCCCTAGTGCGAGGGTCAAGGATGTCTCTGAACGGACAGGGGGCATTCTGAAGGGGGAGGGTGAACAGCCAGAGGCTGTGGTACACATCGGTACCAATGACATCGGCAGGAAGAGTGATGAGATCCTGCAGGGGTAGTTTAGGGAGTTAGGTGGAAAGTTAAAAGACAGGACCTCTGGGGTTGTAATCTCAGTATTACTCCCTGTGCCACATGCCACTGAGGCTAGAAATAGGAAGATAGTGCAGCTAAACACGTGGCTGAACAGCTGGTGTGGAAGGGAGGTTTTCAGATATCTGGATCATTGGGATCTCTTCAGGGACAGGTGGGACCTGGACAAGAAGGACGGGTTGCATCTAAACTGGAGGGGCACAAATAGCCTGGCTACGAAGTATGCCAGCGTCACTCAGGAGAGTTTAATCTAGTGTGGCAGGGGGGTGGCAACCAGAGCAGTAGGACAGCAAGTGAAATAAATGAGGGAGAACTCGTAAATAAGGCCAGTGAGACTAAGACAAAGAGCAGGCAGGGAGATGTTGCGGATCACAGCGGGTCTCGAGGTCTGAAGTGCATTTGTTTCAATGAGAGAAGTATAACAGGTAAGGCAGATGAACTTAGAGCTTGGATTAGTACTTGGAGTTATGATGCTGTTGCTATTACAGAGACTTGGTTGAGGGAAGGATAGGATTGGCAGCTAAATGTTCCAGGATTTAAAAGCTTCTGGCGGGATAGCGGGGGATGTAAAAGGGGTGGGGGGGTTGCATTACTGGTTTAGGAGATTATCACAGCTGAAGTGCGGGAGGACACCTCGGAGAGGTCATGCGGCGAGGCAAAATGGGTGGAGCTCAGGAATATGAAGGGCGCAGTCACGATGTTGGGGGTTTACTACAGGCCTCCCAACAGCCAGCGGGAAGTAGAGGAGCACAAATGTAGACAGATTTTGGAAAGATGTAAAGGTAACAGGGTTGTAGTGGTGGGTGATTTTAACTTCCCCTATATTGACTGGGACTCCCTTAGTGCTAGGGGCTTGGATGGGGCAGAATTTGTAAGAAGCATCCAGGAGGGCTTCTTGAAACAATATGTAGATGGTCCAACGAGAGATGGGGCCGTACTGGACCTGGTATTGGGGAATGAGCCCGGCCAGGTAATGGAAGTTTCAGTCGGGGAGCATTTCGGGAACAGTGACCCTAATTCCGTCAGTTTTAAGGTACTTGTGAATAAGGATAAGAGTCGTCCTCAGGTGAAGGTGTTAAATTGGGGGAAGGCTAATTCCAACAATATTAGGCAGGAACTGAAGAATTTAGATCGGGGGCGGCTGTTTGAGGGTAAATCAACATCTGACATGTGGGAGTCTTTCAAACGTCAGCTGATTAGAATGCAGGACCAGCATGTTCCTGTGAGGAAGAAGGATAACTTTGGCAAGTTTCGGGAAACTTGGATAACGCGGGATATTGTGAGACTAGTCAGAAAGAAAAAGGAAGCGTTCGTAAGGGCTGGAAGGCGAAGCCCTTGAGGAATATAAAGACATTAGGAAGGAACTTAAGCGAGGAGTCAGTAGGGCTAAAAGTGTCCATGAAAAATCATTGGCATACAGGATTAAGGAAAATCCCAAGGCTTTTTATACGTATATAAAGAGCAAGAGGGCAACCAGGGAAAGGTTTGGGCCACTCAAGGACAAAGCAGTGAATCTATGTCTGGAGCCAGAGGAAATGGGCGAGGCACTAAATGAATACTTTCCATCAGTATTCACCAAAGAGAAGGGCTTGGTGGATGATGAGCCGAAGGAATGGAGTGTAGATTGTCTGGGTCATGTCGTTAACAAAAAAGAGGAGGTGTTGGGTGTATTGCAAAGTATTATGGTAGATAAGTCCCCAGGGCTTGATGGGATCTACCCCAGAATACTGAGGGAGGCAAGCGAAGAATGTTCTGGGGCCTTGACTGAAATCTTTGCATCCTCATTGGCTACAGGTGAGATCCCAGAGGACAGGAGAATAGCCAATGTTGTTCCTTTGTTTAAGACTAGTGGCAAGGATAATCCAAGAAATTATAGGACGGTGAGCCTTACATCAGTGGTAGGGAAATTATTAGAGAGGATTCTTCGGTACAGGATTTACTCCCATTTGGAAACAAATTGACTTATTAGCGAGAGACAGCGTGGTTTTGTGAAGAGGAAGTCGCGTCTCATTAATTTGATTGAATTTTTTGAGGAAGTGACGAATTTGATTGATGAATGGAATGGCAGTGGATGTTGTCTATATGGACTTCAGTAAAGCTTTTGACAAGGTCGCTCAGGGCACACTGGTCCAAAAGGTGAAATTACACGGAATCAGAAGTGAGCTGGCAAGATGGATACAGAACTGGCTTGGTCATAGACGACAGTGGGTTGCAGTTTAAGCGTGCTTTTCTGAATGGAGGGCTGTGACTCTTGGTGTTCCGCAGGGATCAGTGCTGGGACCTTTGCTGTTTGTAATATATATAAATGATTTGGAGGAAAATGTAGCTGGTCTGATTCGTAAGTTTGCGGATGACACAAAGGTTGGTGGAGTTGCGGATAATGATGAGGATTGTCAGAGGATACAGCAGGATACAGATCGGTTGGAGACTTGGGCGGAGAAATGGCAGATGGAGTTTAATCCGGACAAAAGTGAGGAATTGCACTTTGGAAGGCCTAATGCAGGTGGGAAGTATAGAGTAAATGGCAGAACCCTTAGGAGTATTGACAGACAGAGAGATCTGGGCGTACAGGTCCACAGGTCACTGAAAGTGGCAACGCAGGTGGATAAGGTAGTCAAGAAGGCATATGGCATGCTTGCCTTTATCAGTCGGGGCATAGAGTATAAAAATTGGCACGTTCATGCTGCAGCTGTACAGAACTTTAGTTCGGCCACACTTAGAATATAGCGTGCAATTCTTGTTTGCCATACTACCAGAAGGACGTGGAGGCTTTAGAGAGGGTGCAGAAGAGATTTACCAGGATGTTGCCTGGTCTGCCGGGCATTAGCTTGAGGAGAGGTTGGATAAACGCGGATTGTTTTCACTGGAATGACTGAGGTGGAGGGGCGACATGATAGAGATTTACAAAGTTATGAGCGGCATGGTCAGAGTGGATAGTCAGAAGCTTTTTCCCAGGGTGAAAGAGTCAGTTGCTAGGGGACACAGGTTTGAACTGAGAGGGGCAAAGTTTGGAGGGGATGAGCAAGGCAGGTTCTTTACACAAAGGGTGTTGAGTGCCTGGAACTTGCTGCCGGGAGGGGTGGTGGAAGCAGGTACGATAGCAACGTTTAAGAGGCATCTTGACAAATACATGAATAGGATGGGAATAGAGGGATACGGTCCCCAGAAGTGCAGAAGGTTTTTGTTTAGGCACGCATCAAGATCGGCGCAGTCTTGGAGGGACGAATGGCCTGTTCCTGTACTGTACAGTTCTTTGTTCTTTGTTCCTTTCCATAACTATCTTGAAGCTAATCGAGTTATGGTCACTGGTCCCAAAGTGCTCCCCCACTGACAGATCACTCACCTGCCCAGCTTCATTTCCTAAGAGGACGTCGAATGTAGCCCCTTCTCTCGTAGGGCCATCCACACACTGCTTCAGAAAACTATCCTGGGCACACTTAACAAATTCTTCCCCATCTGATCCCTTAGCACTAAGGAAGTCCCAGTCAAAATTAGGGAAGTTAAAAAACGGACTATTACAACCCTGTAATTCCTACATCTATCTTTGATTTCCCTCCATATATTCTCCTCCAATTCCGTCTGACTATTTGGGGGCCTATAGTATAATCCCATCAAAGTGATCACCCCATTCTTATTTCTAAGTTCTACCCATATGGGCCCGCTGGACATTTCCCCCGGGATATCCTCTGTTAGTACTGCCGTGATGTCCTCCCTAATCAATAGTGCAATTCCTTCCTCCTCTCTTACCTCCACCTCTGTCACGCCGGAAGCATTTGTACCCCAGAACATTGAGCTGACAGTCCTACCTATCCGTCAACCACGTTTCTGTAATAGCTATAATATCACAATCCCATGTACTGATCCATGCTCTGAGTTCATCTGCCTGTTACCTGTGAGGCTTTGTACATTAAAGTAAATGCTGTTTAGCCTCCCAGACCATCCACGCTCCCTGTCCTGCCCCTGCCCGGCCTGCCTGCTGGATTTGCTTGCCTTAACGTCTACATTTGCCTCAATTATCTCATCAGAGAGACTAATCCTTTGGGTCCCACCCCCACCCCCTGCAAGCCTCGTTTAAACCCTCCCGAATAATTCTAGTAAACCTCCCCGCAAGGATATTGATGCCCTTCCAGTTCAGATGCCACCTATTCTTATTGTACAGGTCATCTCTGTACCAGAAGAGATCCCAATGATGCAAGTAGCTGAAGCCCTCCCGCCTACACCAGCTGTTCAGCCACGCATTAATTTGCCTTTTCCTCCTATTCCTACCCTCACTAGCACGTGGCACAGGGAGTAATCCAGAGATTACAACCCTCGAGGTCCTGCTATTTAACCTTCGGCCTAACTCCCCGTATTCACTTTGCAGGACCACATCTCTCTTCCTGCCTCTTATTTATTTATTTTGTTTGTTCATTCGAGTCGCTGGCAAAGCCAGCATTTATTGCCCATCCCTAATTGTCCATGAGAGCGTGGTGGTGAGCATTTTCTTGAACCACTGCAGTCCATGTAATGTAGTTAAACCCACTGTGCTGTTAGGAAGTGAGTTCCAGGAATTTGACCCAGCGACAGTGAGGGAACGGAGATACAGTTCAAAGTCCGGATGATGTGTGACTTTCGTTGCTGTGTGCGACCGGTATTTTCAGTAGACAGTCGATACCAATTTTTAATTCATATTTAGACATTTATAGATGTACAGTTCCTCCTAGAATCTTCCTGTATCTCCCCGTCCTCCACCCCCCACTTTGTTAAGACCAAGATCTCATATGTTTTGCTAATTATTCTCTCCATCTCTCCTGCCGACTTCAAAGATCACTGCTCGAGCACCACCAGTTCCCTCTGTACCTGCACACTCTTGAGAACTGTGCCTTGTTATGATCAAACAAAACCAACATGGTTTCCCGGAAGATAAATTGTTTCTTTTCAGGATATATCTAGTAGGCTAGATAAAGAGGATCCAGTAGATATTTTATACTTGCATTTCAAAAAGGCTCCACACAAATGGTTAAACTGAAAGATAAGGCTCAGAGAGTCGGAGGTAATATATTAACATGAATGGAGAATCGGCTAAGCAAAGAGTAGGGATAAAAAGGACATTTTCAATTTGGAAGTCTGTGACTAGTAGGGTTCCCCAAGGATCAGTGCTGGGGCCTCAGCTATTTGTTCTGAACGTATTTGTTCCGACTCTCGCTAACTTTCACTGCCTCTCTCGGTTCCTTGGTCACTCTTTGTCACTCTCACTGTCCACTTCTCTCTGTGATCCTCTGTTTAAATCCACATGCAGAACCTCAATAACAGAACACAATCACAATATTAGCCATTCAGACGGTTAATATTAGTTTACAAACATCAGACAGCCTTTTTAGGCTTGTTCCCGGTGGCCATATAAAGTTACCACAGCACTGGGACAGCTATTTCAGAGACCGACTGCTCACTAATGTAAAGTTAGTGTTTAAAACGTGGCAGAGACACAGACATGGAGACACTGAGACACATATTACTGGACAGGAGTGAATCATTCCTTTGTACTCATTGTGTACTGTATGTGTACAGCAGCTGACACGTTGTTAAATTCATTCACGGGATCTGGGCATCAGTGTCAAGACCAGCATCTGCTGCCAAACTTCCCTTGGAAGTTGATGATCATCAACCCTCCTTGTTAAACCCAAGAAAAATTCAATCAAGTTAATCTGACACAATTTCTAAATGGTAATTAATATTGTTTACCAGAAATTTTCCCCAATAATTAGCCCCCCACCGAGGTGAGGCTGAGTTGCCTTTAATTATGCAGTCTATCCCATTCTCCCTTTTTAAGCAACAGTACAACATTCGCAGTCCTCCATTCCTCTTGCCTGTAACCAGAGAGGATTGGAAAATTATGGTCAGAGCCGTCGCTTCACCCCCCCACCCCCCCGTACCTCATAACAGTCTGTACCTGGTGAATTATCAGCTTTCAAAGATGCTAAACCCCTTAAATATTTCCTCTCTCACTTTTTATCCCATGCAATATTTCAAACCCTTCCTCCTTGACTATAATGTCTGCATTGTCCATTATTTTGTGAAGTCTTGTAAAATATTCACTAAGAAACATGCCCACATCTTACGCTTCCACAGGTAGGAATAATGAGGAGAGGGGATATAAACTAGAGGGTTCAATTCTAAAGGAGGTGCAGGAAGAGAGATCTGGGACTATATGGGCACAATTCATTGAAGATGGCAGGGCAGGTTGACAAAGTGGTTAAAAAGCCACACGGGATCCTCGGCTTTACAAATAGAGGGAAACGTGGAGTACAAAAGCAAGGACATTATGATGCAAAGCACTGGTTCGGCCTCAGCTGGAGTACTGTGTCACACTCTGTACTGCACCACACTTTGGGAAGGATGTGAAGGCTGTGGAGAAGGTGCAGAAAAGGTAGACGAGATTCTTCCAGTCAAAATGAACACCCTGACTTTTCTCCACAGTGTATTCCATCAGCCACGTTCTTGCCCACTAACTGAACCTGTACATATTCCTTACTCCATACCTTCTCAGTGTCCTCCTCACAGCTTATTGTCTCAACTGAATTCGTATTATCAGCGAACTGGATACATTACATTCCATCCTTTAATCGTCCAATCATTTATCCCCACGATTAGCGACCTCACTTTTATATGTTAAAGACAACAATCTGTTTCAGATATTATTGCACTAGATCCTGCCTCTGTTCATAAAACACCAGACTCTGCCTCCGTTATTACTGCACTAGACAACATCTCGATTTGTTACCCCAGGTCAGGTCTCTGCTTGTGCTGCGTTTCACCTGGTCTCAGTTTGTATTGCCCACCATTTCTCTGTTTCTCATACAATAGGCCCTGCCTTGACTCCATATCTAACAGCATGCTGCCCATGCCCTGGGAATGTT
This sequence comes from Heterodontus francisci, assembly GCF_036365525.1. Taxonomy (NCBI): domain Eukaryota; kingdom Metazoa; phylum Chordata; class Chondrichthyes; order Heterodontiformes; family Heterodontidae; genus Heterodontus; species Heterodontus francisci. The sequence continues at coordinate 34,702,331 of NC_090391.1, forward strand.
TGACGGGAAAGTGCAGAGGGAAACTTTCTTCTTTGGCCTCTTTGTCTCGAGAGACAATGGTTAAGCGCCTAGAGGTGGTCAGTGGTGTGTGCAGCAGCGCCTGGAGTGGCTATAAAGTCCATGTCTAGAGTGACAGACTCTTCCACAGACGCTGCAGATAAAATTAGTAGTCGGGACTGTTACACAGTTGGCTCTCTCCTTGCATTTCTGGCTTTTTTCCTGCCAACTGCGATGTCTCTTCGACTCGCCACTCTTTAGCCACGCTTTTATGGCTGTCCGCCAGCTCTGGCGATCACTGGCAACTGACTCTAACGATTGCCGTCAATGTCACAGGACTTCATGTCACGTTTGCAGACGTCTTTAAAGCGGAGACATGGACGGCCGGTGGGTCTGGTACCAGTGATGTGCTCGCTGTACAATGTGTCCTTGGGGATCCTGCCATCTTCCATGCGACTCACATGGCCAAGCTACCTCAAGTGCCGCTGGCTGTGTCGGGTGTATATGCTGGGGATGTTGGCCGCCTCGAGGACTTCTGCATTGAAGAAATAGTCCTACCACCTGATGCCAAGGATTTTCCAGAGGCAGCGAAGATGGAATGAGTTGAGATATTGCTCTTGGCTGACATATGTTGTCCAGGCCTGGCTGCCGTAGAGCAAGGGACAGAGGACACAGGATTGAAACACTCAGACTTTTGTGTTCCGTGACAGTGCGCCATTTTCCCACACCCTCTTGGCCAGTCTGGACATAGCAGCAGACGCTTTTCCCATGCGCTTGTTGATTTATGCATCGAGAGGCAGGTTACTGGTGATAGGTGAGCCTAGGTAGATGAACTCTTGAACCACTTCCATAGCGTTTTCGCTGATATTGATGGATGGAGCATTTCTGACGTCCTGTCCCATGATGTTCATTTTCTTGAGCCTGATGGGTTCGGCCAAATTCTTTGCAGGCAGCCGCAATCGTGTCGATGAGTCTCTGCAGACACTCTTCTGTGTTGGATGTTAATGCAGTATCGTCAGGAAAGAGGAATTCCCTGATGAGTACTTTCCACATTTTGGTCTTTGCTCTAAGAAGGGAAAGGTTAAACAACCTGCCATCTGATCCTGTGTGGAGGAAAATTCCTTATTCTGAAGACTTGAACGCATGTGAGAGCAGCAGTGAGAAGATGATCCCAAACAGTCTAGGTGCGAGAAGACAGCCCTGTTTCACGCCACTCAGGATAGTAAAGGGGTCTGTTGAGGCACTGCTATGCTGAATTGTGCCTTTCATGTTGTCATGGAATGAGGTGATGATACTTAGTAGCTTTGGTGGACATCTGATCCTTGCTAGTAGTCCAAAGAGACAAGGTCTTCTGATGAGGTCAAAGGCTTTGGTGAGATCTATGAAAGCAACGTAGAGGGGCAACTCTTATACGCGGCATTTCTCCTGTAGCTGGTGAAGGGAGAACAGCACATGTTGATCTCTCTGCTCGAAAGCCACACTATGCCTTAGGGTAGACACCGTCAGCCAGCTTCTGGTTTAAGATGACTCTTTTGAAGGCTTTCCCCACTATGCTGAGCAGGGAGATTCCACAGTAGTTCTTGCAGTTACCACAGTCACCCTTGTTCTTATAGTGGATGATGGTATTGGCATCGCACATGTCCTGCGGTACTGCTCCCTCACAGCAGCACAGGCAAAGCAGTTCATGAAGTGCCGAGAGTATAGCAGGCTTGGCACTCTTGATTATTTCAGGGCTAATGCCGTCCTTCCCAGGGGCTTTTCCACTGGCTCTTGAATCAATGGCATCACTGAGTTTCGATTTTGTTTTTTGATCGTTCAGCTCATCTATGTGTGGTAGAGACTGCGCTGCATTGCGGGCAGTATCAGTGGCAACATTTTCCCTAGAGTACAGTTCTAGGTAGCGCTCCACCAAGGGGTACATTTGCTTGTGTTTATCAGTGATCGTTTCCTCTGATTTAGACTTGAGGGGGGCGATCTTCTCGATGATTCACCCAAAAGATCTCTTAATGCCATCGTACATTCCTTTGATGTTTCCAGTTTGGAAGGCCAGCTGAATACGACTGCAGGGGTGTTGCCAGTCGTCATTTGCACAGCGCCTGGCTGTTCTTTGTGCAGCGCGTCTGGCGACTTTAGGTGCTACGGATGTTAACCCGCTGGGCGCTTTCTTGTAGTTCAACCATGCAGAGCGCAGAGCGGCTATGACAGGTTGCAGCTCTTCAAAGTGTGATTGAAACCAGTCTGCATTCTGCTTCTCACGTTTGCCATAGGTGGTCATTGCTGAGTCAGAGATGGCGTCTCTCATGTAGGCCTACTTCGTCTCTGCATCCCCTGCAGGAGTGTTTTGAAGGGCTTTTTCAAGTGAATTTAGAAACTTATGCAACAGCTCTGGATAAGAAATTCTGTTAGTGCTGGTGCGCGGGCGGCCCTTCTGCTTGGAGTGATGTAGCTTCTTTGGTTTGAGTCTAACTTTGCTGCACACCAGCCAGTGGTCAGTGTCGCAGCCCGCACTGTGGAAGCAGCGTGTGATTTGGATACTGTTTATAAAGGCTCGCCTTGTGACGATGAGGTCCAGCTGGTGCCAACGACGTGATCTTGGGTGCTTCCATGAAACCTGGTGACAGCGTTCAGTATGAAAGAACAAGTTGGTGATGCAGAGGTTATGATAGGTACACACGCCAGCAGTCTCTGTCCATTCTCATTCATCTTTCCAATAACACCGCGCCCAAGGCAGTAGGGCCATGAGTCATGGTTCGCCCCATCCCTGGCGTCACAATCCCCAAGCAGGAACAAATGTTCAGTATTGGGAATGCTACTACTGATATTATGGAGTTGCTCGTCGAACTGGTCTTTAACTTCAGGTGCGGAGCAGATTGTTGGAGCAGAGATGCTGAGTAGGTGCACCGGACCAGAGGCGGTGAGCAGTCAGATGGGCAGTATGCGTTCTGAGCCATTTGAAGGTGGCTCTATCATGCTGAGCAAAGAGTTTCTGATGGCGAAGCCCACTGAATGCTGTTTTGGTTCTTCAGGATCCCTAACCTGCCAGTGGAAGGTGTATTCTTGCCCTCTTAGAGATCCACTTGCTGGAAGGCGTGTCTCCTGAAGTGCGGCAATGTCCACATTGAGTCTATTGAGCTCCTTGTTAATGATGGCAGTCTTATGAGAATCGTTAATTTGTGTAAGGTCTTCCGACAAGCCAGGACACATAGTTCTGACGTTCCAGCAGAAGATGCGTAGGTAGGTGGGAGGGAGTGGGGATCGAGTGTCTGTACAGTTGGTGCTCCCCTCCTGTCCCTCCTCTGTTAAATATGAAAGTGCACAGGTTGGAAGTGGGTTGATGACATGGTTGAGGTTTTTATGTTTTAAGCACTGAGTCGATCCCAACCCACCCAATTTTTGTGGTAAACTTTAACACCAGTAATGAGAAGCATGGCTGGACTGGGATCTCTGCCCTGCATTCTGGATATCTGGAACAAGTGCAGCGGCCTACAGACTTCTGGGATTTCCACGGGTAGGAGCAGGTGGCCCAAGTGCCCATGAGGCTCAGGGCCACAATCCAGTCATGGTCGCCCTTCCACCGTCACTGCTGGGAGCCGGGAAAGAATCTTCACCGTGAGCTGGATGGCGACCACGAGCGCAGCGAAAGCCTGGAGTGCATGGATGATGCTGACATCAAGGAGGCCGTGCAGGCTGTGGACTGGCCCGCTCTCCAGGCTTGCGACCTGCGCCGGACGCCTCCCCACTCCCACCCTCGCACCACCTTATCACCACTTTCCCCCTCACACCCCCTTCCCCCACCCCCTCCTCCCTTGCAGCCCCTTCCCCCTCCCGCACCCCCTTTCCCCAAACCCTCTCCAACTCACTCCCCACCCCATTCCCCCTCCCACCACCTCCCTCCTTGCACCCCCTTCCCAGCTCCACCCTCGCACCCCCTTCCCATTTCCCCCCTCGCTGCCCCTTCCCCACATCCCCTGAACCCTTTCCCCTCGCACCCACTTACCCCTTGCAACCCCTTCCCCCCCCCTCTCCCCTGCAGACCCCGCTCCCCCTTCCCCTCGCACCCTGTCTCCCCTTCCCTCTCCCTCCATGAAATCGCACAATTTACTTGTTAGGGTCCCTGCTCATGGATAGGAGCTAACAACCCCACTGCCTTGTGGGTGTCCCGGGAGAGACTAAGGCTAAGGGACTAAACCATAAGAGAAAATCCGGAGCAGATCCTGTCAGGCTTTCATGTGTCAACTTTGGCATGTTTCCGGCATTTCCTGCAGCCATGCCAATGTCAAACGTCGTGCTCTCCACTCCTTTGGACCTCACTAGGAAGGCTGAGACGGGTGTTTTTAGCTTGGATAACTCGCAACCACGATACATCCGCCTAGGCATGCACCGTGGAGAGGTCACTCCATAGTCGCCTCACAGCGACCAAAACAATACGGAAGGCAGCAGGTATGTGTTATAAATCCAGCTCAATTGGGGATTGGGAGCCAAGGGTTGCCTTTGTCGGTGGGAGATATCATCATATCTCACTGGACAGCTACCGCCCCCTCAAACTGGGAAGCCCCCGATCAATATGGTTCTGTCCCGCCACAGTCCACCTGCTTCACTGGGTGCTTGGAGCTCTGGGTCATGGAACGACAAGTGAACTATGACTCAGCACCAAACAGCACGACAAAAAAATGGAAAGAAGGTACCAGCCCTTCGTTTTGAAAACTGGAACGTCACAAATATGTATCCTGGCCTGTCGGAATGTTTATTAACTACACACAAAACAGAAGTGCACGTGCTTTTTTTTAAAGATAGGTCAATTAAGTCATTTTTATTGTTCTTTCTTCAGGCGCCTTTTCAAAGACTGTAATAAAGCCAAAAACTAAAGAAAAAGTTATTTAACATTTTTATATCAAAAGAGCTAACACCACTTCTTAAACAAACTTTAATCTTTCCAATATATCATTTGCTTATCATTCTCTCACTAAAATCAATATCCAATTTCTGACGTTGTTACTGAAATCAGTCAGCAAGACATGTCTTCCAGTTATAACTGCAAAATAAAACAATAGCCGATTTTAGACGTTGATCCAATAAAAGCAGTGTTTACAACTTTAAATTGGATTTCTGCCAGACATCTTCAGACTTTCAAGGTAGACTCTTATCTCTTAGAAAATTGTTAATTGCCTTTTTACAGTTGCAAAACCAACTTTTAAAATAAAAATGTAACTTTAACTTTTATAACCCATTCCTGGGTCCACAATCTGAAATTGAAATGAACACACTCAACAGTCACTTTTCACACTCATTCAATTCCAAACAACTTACTTTAAAAATTGATTCCTGCAATGCGTTATGTATTCAAAATACCAACATTTGTGTCAAATTCCCCGTCCTGATGCCAAGGAATGCATAGGTTCAACTAATTCACGACTAAACATGACTCAAGGTTCCAACAAAATATACACGTGCAAAAGAAAAGAAAAAGTAACAGACTCATGTTTCATCTTTAAAGCCAGACAACAAAGAGTTAACGACAGTCAGTTCTACAGAACACAAGGTGAACATCCCAAGGTCATTGATTTCATTCGTGGAAGCTTCAAACATTCACACATTCGAATCCGAAGACTCAATACCTTCTTGTTCCTCACTTGAAATTGACTAAAACATAACCTCTTCCCAGTGCTTCTGTCCAAAGGGTCCCTGACTCTCAAAAACCTTATCAGAATATTCGACCCACTTGGGCTATTGACACTTCAGGGACTCCCAGAGCACCTCCTTCCAATCTGGAGAGGCATCCATCATTCTGCTGTTTTTCTGGCACGTCTATGTGTCGGACACGGTGTGAGTTTAAGATGATCACAATATGTGCTCACCTAGAGACAACAAATATTGACCCTCAAACTAAGGTTTCAACTGACGTGGTGGACAAAAGACAACTGCACGAGATACTTCCTATAAACACTTTCATTGATACTTAGATCACTTATCTGCTGTTATATTCCCCGTGGTGATGGGGAAGCGGAATTATTGCAGTACAGAATAAGGGACAGTTTGAGGTTTCTGTCCTGCTCTGGCTTTTCACAGAAGGATGTTCACCTTTGAATGGAAGGTTTTTTAAATTTTACTTTGTGTCTTTGGCAAAGGCGAAGCGAAAAATTGATCAAGAGGAGGTAATGGAGAGGCTAACTGTATTTAAAATTGATAAGGACCCCGACCAGATGAGATACATCTAAGGATATAGAGGGAAGTGAGGGTGGAAACGGCTGAGGCACTGTTCATAACTTTGCATTCTTCCTTAGACTGACGGGTGACGCAAGAGGACTGGAGAATTGCAGATGTTACACCCTAGTTCAAAAAAGGGTGCAAAGTGAAGCCCAGTACCCACAGGTCAATCAAGTGAACTTCGGTGGTGGGAAGGTTTTTAGAAACATAATTTGCGAACCATTGAATAGACATTTAGACAATGGTGGATTAATTAAGGACAGGCAGCAGGGATTTGTGAAGGGCAAATCGTATTTAACTAACTTGCTTGAGTTTTTTTTGTATGGGTTTCAGAGTGTGTTGATGAGGGGAATGCGATGGATGTGGTGTACATGGACTTCCAAAGGCATTTGACAAAATGCCACAGAACAGGCTTATAAGAAAAGGTAGAGCGTAAGGAGTAAAATGGAAAGTAGCTGCCTGGATGCAAAATTGGCTGAATAACAGGAAGCAGAAAGTAGTGGTGAATTCAGACTGAAGGAAGTTTTTTAGTGAAGTTCGCTATGTGTCGGTCTTCGGACCCTTGCTTTTCCTGACAGATATTAATGGCCTAGACCTGAATGTACAGGGCACAATTTCAAAATTTGCGGGCGACACGAAACATGGAATTTCTGTGAACTGTGGGAAGGAACGTGGTAAAAATGAAGAGGGCATTGACAGTGGAAAAGGCGGAGAAGAAACAGGCAATGTTTAATACAGAAAAGTGAGAATTGGTTAATTTTTGTAGGAAGAACGAGGAGAGTCGATATAATATCAAGAATGCAATTCTAAAGGGGGTGCAGGAGTAAAGGGATCTGAGGTATAAGGACACGAATCATGGGAAGTGGCAGAGAAGGTTGAGAAAGTCGTTAATGAAGCATATGGGATTCCGGGCTTCACAAATAGAGTACACAATCAAGGACAAAAGAACAAAGAACAAAGAACAGTACAGAACAGCAACAGGTCATTCGGGACTCCAAGCCTGCGCCGCTCCTGATGCCTGTCTAACCTAAAAAGTCTGCACTTCCGGGATCCATATCCCTCCACTCCCATCCTATTCATGTATTTCTAAAGCTGCCTCTGAAACGTCGCTATCGTACCTGCTTCCACCACCTGACCCGGCATCAAGTTCCAGGCATTGACAGGCACCCTCTGCGTAAAACACTTGCATCGCACATCCCCTCCAAACTTTGCCCCTAACACTTTAAACCTATGTCCCCTAGTAACTAACTCTTCCACCCTGGGAAAAAGCTTCTGACTATCCACTCTGTCCATGCCACTCATAACTTTGTAAATCTCTATCATGCCGGCCCTCCACCTCCGTCGTTCCAGCGAAAACAATCCGAGTTTATCCAACCTCTCCTCATAACTAATACGCTCCAGACCGGGCAACATCCTGGTAAACCTCCTCTGTACCCGCTGCAAAGCGTTCACATCCTTCTGATAGTGTGGCGACCAGAATTGAACACAATATTCCAAGTGTGACCTAACAAAGTTTCTGTACAGGATTAGAATTAGAACATTAATGCGCAGTACAGGCCCTTCGGCCCTCGATGTTCCGCCGTCCTGTGAAACCATCTGCCCTACGCTATTCCATTTTCATCCATATGTCTATCCAATGACCACTTAAATGCCCTTAAAGTTGGCGAGTCTACTACTGTTCCAGGCAGGGCGTTCCACGCCCCTACTACTCTCTGAGTAAAGAAACTACCTCGAACATCTGTACTATATCTATCACCCCTCAACTTAAAGCTATGTCCCCTCGTGTTTGCCATCACCATCCGAGGAAAAAGACTCTCACTATCCACCCTATCTAACACTCTGATTATCTTATATGTCTCCATTAAGTCACCACTCCTCCTCCTTCTCTCCAACGAAAACAACCTCAAGTCCCTCAGCCATTCCTCGTAAGACCTTCCCTCCCTACCAGGCAACATCCTAGTAAATCTCCTCTGCACCCTTTCCAAAGCTTCCACATCCTTCCTATAATGCAGTGACCAGAACTGCACGCAATACTCCAGGTGCGGTCTCACCAGAGTGTTGTACAGCTGCAGCATGACCTCGAGGCTCCGAAACTCGATCCCCCTACTAATAAAAGCTAACACACCATATGCCTTCCTAACAGCCCTATTAACCTGGGTTGCAACTTTCAGGGATTTATGCAGCTGGACACCAAGATCTCTCTGTTCATCTACACTACCAAGAATCTTCCCATTAGCCCAGTACTCTGCATTCCTGTTACTCCTTCCAAAGTGAAACACCTCACACTTTTCCGCATTACGCTTAATTTGCCATCTCTCAGCCCAGCTCTGCAGTCTATCTATGTCCCTCTGTACCCTATAACATCCTTCGGCACTATCCACAACTCCACCGACCTTCGTGTCATCCGAAAATTTACTAACCCACCCTTCTATACCCTCATCCATGTCATTTATAAAAATGACAAACAGCAGTGGCCCCAAAACAGATCCTTGCGGTACACCACTAGTAACTAAACTCCAGGATGAACATTTGCCATCAACCACCACCCTCTGTCTTCTTTCAGCTAGCCAATTTCTGATCCAAATCTCTAAATCACCTTCAACCCCATACTTCCGTATTTTCTGCAATAGCCTACCGTGGGGAACCTTATCAAACGCCTTACTGAAATCCATATACACCACATCCACTGTTTTACCCTCACCCACCTGTTTGGTCACCTTCACGAAAAACTCAATAATGTTTGTGAGGCACGACCTACCCTTCACAGAACGTTGCTGACTATCGCTAATGAACTTATTCTTTTCAAGATGATTAAAAATCCTGTCTCTTATAACCTTTTCCAACATTTTACCCACAACCGAAGTAAGGCTCACAGGTCTATAATTACCAGGTCTGTCTCTACTCCCCTTCTTGAACAAGGGGACAACATTTGCTATCCTCCAATCTTCCGGCACTATTCCTGTCGACAACGACGACATGAAGATCAAGGACAAAGGCTCTGCAATCTCCTCCCTGGCTTCCCAGAGAATCCTCGGGTAAATCCCATCTGGCCCAGGGGACTTATCTATTTTCACACGATCCAAAATTGCTAACACCTCCTCCTTGTGAACCTCAATCCCATCTAGCCCATTGGCCTGAATCTCAGTATTCTCCGCGACAACATTTTCTTTCTCCACTGTAAATACTGACGAAAAATATTCATTTAAGGCTTCCCCTATCTCCTCTGATTCCACACACAACTTCCCACTACTATCCTTCATTGGCCCTTATCTAACTGTAGTCATTCTTTTATTCCTGATATACCTATGGAAAGCCTTTGGGTCTTCCTTGATCCTTTCCGCCAATGACTTCTCGTGTCCTCTCCTTGCTCTTCTTAGCTCTCCCTTTAGATCCTTCCTGGCTAGTTTGTAACTCTCAAGCGCCCTCACTGAGCCTTCACGTCTCATCCTAACATAAGCCTTCTTCTTCCTCTTGACAAGCGCTTCAACTTCTTTAGTAAACCACGGCTCCCTCGCTCGACAACTTCCTCCCTGCCTGACAGGTACATACTTATCAAGGACACGCAGTAGCTGCTCCTTGAATAAGCTCCACATTTCGATTGTGCCCATCTCCTGCAGTTTCCTTCCCCTTCCTACGCATCCCAAATCTTGCCTAATCGCATCATAATTTCCTTTCCCCCTTTTAAAGCTGCAGCATGAGCTTGTCAATTTTTATACTCTGTGCCCCGACCGATGAAAGCAAGCATGCCGTATGCCTTCTTGACTAAGTTAACCATAGCGTTGCCACTTTCAGTGACCTGTTGACCTGTACGCCCAGATCTCTGCCTGTCAATACTCCTAAGGGTTTTGCCATTTGCTGTGTACTTCCCACCTGTATTAGACCTTCCAAAATTCATTACCTCACGTTTGTTCGGATTAAATTCCATCTGCCATTTCTCTGCTCAAGTCTCAAACCAATCTATATCCTGCTGTATCCTCTGACAATCCTCATCACGATCCGCAAATCCACCAACCTTTGTGTCCTCTTCAAACTTAATAATCAGACCAGCTACATTTTTTCCAAATCATTTATATATACTGCACACAGCAAAGGTCCCAGCACTGATCCCTGCGGAACACCACTAGTTACAGCCCTCCATTCAGAAAAGCCTCCTTCACTCTCCCCTCTGTCTTCTATGACTGAGCCAGTTATGTATCCATCTTGCCAGCTCACCTCTGATCCCGTCTGACTTCACCTTTTGTATCAGTCTGCCATGAGGTACCTTGTCAAAGGCTTTACTGATGTCCATGTAGACAACATCCACTGCCCTTCCTTCATCAATCATCTTCTTCATCACTTCCTCAAAAAACTAGATCGAGTTCGTGAGACACGACCTCCCCTTCACAAAACCATGCTGCCTCTCGCTAATACGTTCATTTGTTTCCAAATGGGAGCAAATCCTGTCGCGAAGAATCCTCTGCAATAATTTCCCGACCACTGACTCACCGGCCTGTAATTTCCTGGATTATTCTTGCTACCCTTCTTAAACAAAGGAACAACATTGGCTATTCTCCAGTCCTCTGGGACTTCACCTGTAGCCAATGAGGATGCAAAGATTTCTGTCACGGCCCCAGCAATTTAATCCCTTGCCTCTCTCAGTATTTTGAAGTAGTTCCCACCAGCCTCTGGGGACTTATCTCCCTTAATGTTTTTCAAGACTCCCAACACCTCCTTTTTGATAACGACATGGCCCCGGCTATCTGCATTCCCTTCCCGAGACTCATCATCCACCAAGTCCTTCTCTTTGGTGAATACTAATGCAAAGTACTCATTTAGTGCCTGGCCCATTTCCTTTTGCTCCACACATAGATTCGCTCTTCAGTCCTTGAGTTGGCCAACCTTTTCCCTGGCTACCCTCTTGCTCTTCATATACGTATAAAAAGCCTTAGGATTCTCCTTAATCCTGTTTGCCAATGACATTCCACGGCCCCTTTTAGCCCTCCTGACTCCTTGCTTAAGTTCCTTCCTACTTTCTTGATATTCCTTAAGGGCTTTGTCTGTTCCTAGCCTTCGAGCCCTTGAGAATGCTTCATTTTTCTTTTCGACCAGTCTCGCAATATCCTTCGTTATCCAAGGTTCCCGAAACTTGGAAAACTTATCTTTCTTCCTCACAGAAACATGCCGGTCCTGGATTCTAATCAACTGACTTTGAAAGACTCCCACATTTCAAATGTTGATTTACCTTCAAACGGCCGCCCCCAATCTAAATTCTTCAGTTCCTGCCTAATATTGTTATAATTAGCCTTCCCCCAATTTAGCACCTTCACCCGAGGACTACTCTTATCCTTATCCACAAGTACCTTAAAACTTATGGAATTATGGTCACTGTTCCCGAAATGCTCCCCTACTGAATCTTCGACCTCCTGGCCCGTCCCATTCCTCAATACCAGGTCCAGTACGGCCCCTTCCCTAGTTGGGCTGCCTGGATATTGTTTCAAGAAGCCCTTCTGGATGCTCCTTACAAATTCTGCCCCATCCAAGTCCCAAGCACGAACGGAGTCCCAGTCAATAGAGGGGAAGTTAAAATCACCCACCACTACAACCCTGTTGCTTTTCCATCTTTCCAAAATCTGTCGACAAAACTGCTCCTCTACATCCCGCTAGCTGTCAGGAGGCCTGTAGTAAACTCCCAACATCGTGACTGCACCCTTCCTATTCCTGAGCTCTACCCATATTGCCTCGCTGCATGACCCCTCCGAAGTGTCGTCCCGCAGTACATGTGATATTCTCCTTAACCAATAATGCTACTCCCCCACCCCATTTTACATCTCCCTCTATCCCGCCTGAAACTGGTAAATCCCAGTACATTTAGCTGCCAATCCTGTCCTTCGGTCACCCAAGTCTCTGTAATAGCAACAACATCATAGTTCCAAGTACAGATCCAAGCTCCAAGTTCATCTGCCTTACCTTTCATACTGCTCGCATTGAAACAAATGCACTTCAGACCACCAGTCCCGCTGCGCTCAGCAAAATCACCCTGCATTCTCTTCCTCTTAGTCTTACTAGCCTTATTTACTTGTCCCCCCTCAGTCATTTTACCTGCAGACCTCCTGCTCTGGTTCCTACACCCTGCCACACTAGTTTACTCCCTCCCGAGCGAAGCTAGCAAACCTCGCAGACTGGATAGTTGTGCCCCTTCAGTTTCGATGCAACCAGTGCTTCTTGTACAGGTCCCACCTGTCACGGAAGAGATCCCAGTGATCTAGATATCAGAAACCGTCCCTTACACACCATCTGTTCAGCCACGTGATTTGGCGCCCTATCTTCCTATTTATAGCCTCACTGTCAAGTGGCACAGGGAGTAATCACGAGATTACAACCCTCGAGGTCCTGTTTTTTAACTTTCTGCCTAACGTCCTGATCTGCCCCTGTAGGACCTCGTCACTCTTCCTGCCTATGTCGTTGATACCAATGTGTACCACAACCTCTGCGTCTCACCCTCCCCCTTCAGAAGGTGCCCTGTCCATTCAGAGACATCCTTGACCCTAGCACCAGGAAAGCAACAGATCATCTTGGAGTCTCTTTCACGTCCACAGAAGCGCCTATCTGTGCCCCTGACGATAGAGTCCCTTATAACTATTGGTCTTCTGTGCTTTGTCCGTCCCTGCTGAACAACAGAGCCAGCCGTGGTGCCACTGCTCTGGCTGCTGCTATTGTTTTCCCCAAGTTATGATACTCTTGTATAAAACACTGATTCGGTCTCAACTGGAGTATGAGGTTCCTTTCTAGACACCACACTCTAGGAAGAATGTTAACCCATTCGACAGGTTGCAGAACAGATTCGTGAGAATGGTCCCAGGGATGAGGAGCTTCATTTACCTGGACAGAGTGGAGATTTTGGGTCTGCTTTCCTTGGAGATCAGAAGGTTGAGAGGACATTTGATCGAGGTATACAAAATCATGAGTGGTCTAGACAGAGAAGAGAGGAGAAACCGTTCCTATTGCCATAGAGTCACAGAGTCGTAAAGCATACAAACAGGCCCTGCGGCCCACCACGTCCATGCCGACTGGAATGCCTATGTATACTAATCCAACCTTACTGCATTAATTCCATATCCCTCTATGCCTTGTAAATTCAAGTACCTGTCCAGATGCCTCTTAAATGTCGCTACTGTTCCTGCCTCCACCACCTCCACAGACAGCTCATTCCAGTTACCCACTATTCTTTGTGTGAAAAATGTGCCCCTTTGCTCTCCTTTAAACCTCCTCACTCTCACCCTAAACCTATGCCTTCTAGTTTTATTCATGCATACCATGGGAAACAGATCCGATCTATGCCTCTCATAATTTTATATACCTCTATCATGTCCCCTCTCAGCCTCCTTCGCTGCAGGGAAACCAGGCCCAGCATTTCCAATCTCCCTTTGTAATTAAGCCCTCCAAACCAGGCAACATCCTTGTGAATGTTTTCTGCATCCTCTCTAGCTTAATCACATCTTTCCTGCAGTGTGGCGACCAGAACTGCACACAGTACTCCAAATTCGGCCTAACTAACGTCATGTACAACTGTAACATGACGCCCCAACTCTTTTATTCAATGCCTCGGCTGATGAAGGCAAGCATGCCATAAGCCTTCTTCATCACCCTGTCTACCTGTGCTGCCACTTTCAGGCAACTATGTACTTGCACCCCAAAGTCTCTCTGCTCAACATAACTCCCCAGGTCATTCACGGTTTCTGTCCTGCCCTGGTTTACCTTCCCAAAATGCATCACTTCGTACTTATTTAGAAATACAGCACTGAAACACGCCCTTCGGCCCACCGAGTCTGTGCTGACCATCAACCACCCATTTATACTAATCCTACATTGATTCCATTACCCTCTCACATCCCCACCTTCTCTCAACTCCGCTAACACCTACTCGGGGCAATTTATAATGTCCAATGTACCTATCAACCTGCAAGTCTTTGGCTGCGGGACGAAACTGGAGCACCCAGCGAAAACCCACACGGTCACAAAGCGAACTTGCAAACACCACACAGGCAGTATTCAGAACAGAACCCGGGTCGTTACAGCGGTGGTGCTAACCACTGCGCCACTGTGCCGCCCCATTGTCTGCGTTCAATTCCATTTGCCACTCCCTTGCCCACTTTCCCAGGTGATCGATATCCTGTTGTAACCTTAGACAGCCTTCTTCACTGTCCACGATACCACGATTTTTTTTGTCATCTGCAAACTTACTAATCATGCTCCTTACATTCACATCCAAGTCATTAATATATATGACAAACAACAGAGGGCCCAGCACTGATCCCTGAAATACCACTGGTCACCGGCCTCCAATCTGAAAAACAACCCTCCACTACAACCCTCTGCCTCCTATCACCAAGCCAATTTTGCATTCAATTTGCTAGCTCACCCTGGATCCCATGTGTTCGAACCTTCTGGATCGGCCTGCTATTCGGGACATTGTCAAAGGCCTTGCTAAAGCCCATGTAGACAACGTCCATCGCCCTGCCCTCGTCAAACCTCTTGGTCACCTCTCGAAAAACGGAATCAAATTCGTGCGACATGATTTCCCAAACACAAACCCATGCTGACAATCCCCAATCAGACCATGCCTTTCCAGATGCATATAAATCCTGTCTCTCAGAATCCCTTCCAATAACTTTCCCACCACTGATGTAAGGCTCACCGGTCTGTAGTTCCCTGGATTATCCCTCATGCCCTTCTTAAATAAAGGCACAACATTAGCAATCCCCCAGTCTTCCGGTACCTCTCCCGTGGGTAACGATGATGCACAAATCTCTGCCAGGGCCCCAGCAATCTCCTCCCTTGCTTCCCATAGCATCCTAAGTTACACCTGGTCAGACTCTGGGGATCTATCCACTTGAATGCGCTTCAAAAGTTCCCGGCACCTCCTCCTTTGTAATCTTGATATGCTCCAGGATATCGGTGTTCCATCCCTTGAACTCATTAGCTTCCATGATCTTCTCCACGGTAAATACGGACGAGAAATATTCATTTAATACCTCACCCGTTTCCCGTGGCTCCACACATAGAATGCCACACTGATCCTTAAGGGTCCTATTCTCTCCCTAGCGACCCTTTTACTCTTGTAGAAGGGTCGATAATGAGAGGATACAGATTTAAGGTGATTGTAAAAGAAGCAAAAACATCATAAGGGGAAAAAAGTTTTGATACAGTGACTGATTGGTATCTGGACTTCACTGCCTGACCGTGTAGTGGAGGCACACTCAATCGAAGTATTCAAAAGAGAATTGGATAATTATCTGAAGAGAAGAAAAATGCAGGGCTGTGGGACTAGGTGAGGTAACTGCCAAGCTTTGTTTGAAATGTAAACCTTGACTCTGATTGGCAGTTAACTGTCAGTCACCATAAACTGGCACATTCTCCATGACAACGTCTCGACCATTCAGAGTCCATTTTACAACAAATCAGCACTCTCTTATGCAATATAAATTTACTGTTTACCCTTGCATTGGTATTCTTTCGAAGTGTACTGATGAGTGAAAGACGAAAAGCTTCGACAAAATGTCTCTGTTTTCAGCAATTCACAAGGAAATTGGAAGTTTATGAAATTGTCTCGAAACTAAAGTTATCAATTAATTCTTGTTGGGTAACTTAAGATCTAGTGAGAATGAAAAACTGTGTTCAATCAGTATTAGGAGGGAAATTGTGTTAGTGAAATTGATGGGATTAAAGGCCGATAAATCCCCAGGGCCTGATAATCTACATCCCAGAGTACTTAAGGAAATGGCTCTAGAAATATAAGATGCATTGCTGGACATTTTTCAAAATTATATTATCTCTGGAACATTTCCAACGGATTGGAGTGTAGCTAATGTAACCCCATTAATTACAAAAGAGGTAGAAAGAAAACAGGGAATTATAGACTGGTTAGCCTGACAACAGTAGTCTGGAAAATTCTATAGTCCGTTATAAAAGACGTAATAGCAGGCCCCTTGGAGAACAGTGACAGGATCAGACAAAGTCAAAATGGATTTCCGAAAGGGAAATCATGCGTATCAAATCTTCTGGAAATTTTTGAGGAAGTAGCTAATAGAATACATAAGGGACAGCCAGTGCAGGTGGTGCATTTGGACTTTCATAAGGCTTTCCATAAGGTCCCAGAGAAGGGAGTAGCGTGCAAAATTAAAGCACATGGGATTGGGGGTATGGTACCGACATGGATCGAGAACTAGTTGGCAGACAGTGAACAAAGAGTAGGAAAAAACGGGTCGTTTTCCGAGTGCCAGGCAGTGACCGGTGGGGTACCGCATGGATCAGTGTTAGGACCCCAGATATTCACAATATATATTAATGATATAGATGAGGGAATTAAATGTAATATATCCAGGTTTGCAGACGACACAGAGCTAGGTGGGAGTGTGAGCTGTGAGGAGGATGCACAGAAGCTCCAGAGTGATTTGGACAGGTTGAGTGAGTTGACAATTTCATGGCAGATGCAGTATAATATGGATAAATACGAGATTACACTCTTTGGTGGCAAAAAAGAAAAGACAGATTGTTATCTGAACGGCGATAGACTGGGAAATGGGCAGGTGCAGTGAGACCTCGGTGTCCTTGTGCACCAGTCGCTGAAAGTAAGCATGCAGGTGCAGCAGCAGTTAAAATGGCAAATGCTATGTTCGCCTTTATAACGAGAGGATTCGAGTACAGGAGCAAGAATGTCTTGCTGCAATTATACAAGGCCTTGATGAGAACAGATCTGGAGTATTGTGCGCAGTTCTGGTCGCCTTATCTGAGGAAGGATGTTCTTGCTCTGGAGGGAGTGCAGCGAAGGTTCACCAAACTGACTCCTGGGATGGCACGACTGACGTACGAAGAGAGATTGGGTTGATTAGGCTTGTATTCGCTGGCGTTTACAAGAATGAGAGGGGACCTCATAGGAACCTACAAAATCCTAACAGGACTGTACGGACTAGATGCAGGAAGAATTTCGCGATGGCGGGGGGAATTCAGGACCAAGGGGCACAGTCTAAGGATAAGCGGTAAACCGTTTAGGACTGAGATTAGGAGAAATATCTTCACCCAGGGAGTGGGGAGCCTGTGGAATTCTTCACCACGGGAAGCAGTTGAGGCCAAATAATTAAATATATTCAAGAAAGAGTTAGATATAGTTGTTGGGACTAAAGGAATCAAGGGATGCAGGGAGAAATAAAGAATAGGTAAAATGGGAATAAGGAGGCCGAAACTGCACATAACACTCCAGGTGTGGTCTCACCAAGGCTTTGTATAATTGCAGCAAGACATCCTTGCTCCTGTACTCGAATCCTCTCGCTATGAAGGCTAACAGCAGCTGCATGCTTACCTTCAGCGACTGGTGCACAAGGGTACTGAGTTTGGATGATTAGCCATGATCGTACTGAACGACGGAGCAGGCTCGAAGGGCCGACTCCTGCTCCTATTTTTCTATGTTCTATGCTTCTAATTCACTTCTGTCCCACTTTGTAATTGGCGGGCTTTTTTCTGCCATATTGCAAAGGCCAGTGGCAGGCTGGAAGATTGGGAAACTTTTAAAGGTAAACAAAGCGTGACTAAAAAGGTAATAAAAAGAGCAAAGGTAAGTTATGAAAGAAAACTAGTGCAAAATACAAACACGGATAACAAAAACTTCTATAATTATATAAAAGGGAAGAGAGTAGCTAAAGTGTATGTTGGTCCATTGGAGGATGAGAGAAGGGAACGCAGAAATGGCAGACACTAAATCAGTATTTTGATTTAGTTTTCACGGTGGAGGACACTAGTACCATCCCAACAGCAGCAGGTAATACAGAGGTTATTGAAAGGGAGGAACTTTGAACAATCATCACCAAAAGGGAAAAAGTACTGAGCAAACTATTGGGATTGAAGTCAAACAAGTCCCCAGGGCCTGGTGGCCGACATCCGAGGGTCTTAAAGGAAGTGGCGGTGGAGATAATGGATCCATCGGTTGTAATATTTCAAAATTCTCTGGATACAGGAAAGGTTCCAGTGGATTGGAAAAAGGCTAATGCAACGCCCTTATTGAAAAATGGATGGAGGCAGAAAGTAGGAATCTATAGACCAGTTAGTTTAACATCTGTCATTGGGAAATTGTTAGAATTTATTATTAAGGAAGTAATAACGGACCATTCAGAAAGTCAGAACGTAATCCATGGTTTTATGAAGGGTAAATCGTATTTGACTAATTTGCTAGAGTTCTTCGAAGCTGCAACAAACAAAGTGGATGTAGTTTATCGAGACTTCCAGAAGGCATTTGCCGCACAAAAAGTTAATACACAAGGTTAGTTCACATGGGGTTGGGGGCAATTTATTGGCTTGGATAGAGGATTGGCTAACCAACAGAAAACGGAGAGTCGGGATAAATGGGTCTCTTTCTTGTTGGCAAGATGCAACTAGTGGGGTACCAAAGGGTTCGGTCCTCCGGCCCCAACTATTTACAATATATATAAATGACTTGGATGCAGGGTTCAGAAGGTATTATAGGCAAATTTGCAGATGGCACTAAAATAGGTGGCACATTAAGTTGCAATAAAGAAATAGGAAATTATCAAATGGTTATGGATAGATTAGATAATTGGACCAAAATTTGGCAGATGGATTTTAACGTGGATAAATGCGATGTTATCCAATTTGGTCAGAAGAATAGAAAGGCAAATTGTTATCTAAATGGAGAGAAACTTCAGGGTGTTTCGCTGCAGAGGGATCTGGGTGTCCTCCTGCATGAATCGCAGAACACTGGTTTGCAGGTACAGGAGGTGAGAGGAAAGCAAATGGAATTTTGGAATTTATTGCTAAAGGAATAGAGTGTAAAGGTAAGGAAGTGTTGCTGCAACTTTACAAGGAATTGGTGAGACCGCACCTGGAGTATTGCCTACATTTTTGGTACACTTACTTGAGAAAGGATGCAGTTGCATTGTAGGCAGTTCAGAGGAGTTTCACGAGATTGATTCCAGGGATGAGGGGGTTATATTATGAAGAGAGATTGAGCGGTTTAGGCCTTTACTCTCTAGAGTTTATAAGAACGAGAGGAAATCTAATTGAGGTACATAAGATGATTAAGGAGATTGACAAAGTGGATTTAGAGAGGATGTTTCCTCTTGTGGGACAATCTAGAACGAGATGTCATAGTTTTAGGATTAGGGGTAGCAGATTTACAACAGAGATGAGGAGAAATTACTTCTCTCAAAGTGTCGTGAATCTGTGGAATTCATTACCCCAGAGTGTGGTGAATGGCGGCATATTGGGTGAATTTAGGGAGGAGATAGACAGTCTTTTAATTCGAAAAGCATTGAAGGGTTATGCAGAACTGGCAGGAAAGTGGAGTTGAGGCCGAGATAAGATCAAACATGATCATATAGAATGGCAGAGCAGGCTCGAGAGGCTGTATTGTGCACTGCTGCTCCAAGTTCTCATGTTCTCACCAGTCGAAAATTGAAGCCATTGACTTAATGTACTGTTTTATAATTGGCTCTCTAATTCGTTAAGAAATATAGCATTTGAGATCCCGCCGGGCGGCGGATTCCTGCGCTGGTGATTTTATTACCAAGGCAGTTTTGTGTGGCCACTTGGCTCCCGCTTTGTCCGGTCCTTTTCTTCCTTCGCCTCTCCTAGACATGTCGCCTGTTCACTCGAATCGCTCCTGAATGAGAAGGGAACATCTACAGGCTCCTTTTAAAAACAGCCCGTCCCAACCTACCTTAGAATCGGGACAGATGGAGCACAGGAAGGGAAGGAGACCAAGGGAGGATTAAAAGTAGGAGAGGAGAGAGACAGAGCAGGAAATGGTCTCTGATCTCTCAGCTTAAAACCGTTTCTCCATAATTGAGCCAAAGTGCCATCCCTAACAGACTGGGACTCCATCGCCAGGTATTTCCAGATGCCCGCAGTTTTTCACTTCACTTCTATCACAATGAACAGACAGTAATATTCCTGTCTAAATATTTTCTATCTGAAATCAACCTGTCTCCTTCAATTCCAGTCTGCAGGTTACTCCAGTCCTTGTGCTCCTAACCCGACTGACTCGAATTTCAACAGGGTTCCTGCTTGCACTGAATGCCCCAGAGCAGAGGAAATTTCTCTGCAGCTTTTGTATTGGATCTGGACGTCACTGGCAAGGCCAGAATCTGTTATTCATCCCTAATTAACAACTGAGTAGCTTGCAACGCAATTTCAGAGGGCAGTTAAGAGTACACCACGTGTAGTCCGGACAAGGTAAAGCCAGCAGTTTTCAATCTCTAAATGGCATTAGTGAACCAGTAAGGTAAAATTGACGATTGATTCATGGCACCATTACTGGGACCAGCTTTCATAGATTCATCGAATAGAATCATAGAAGGTTTATGGCACAGAGAGAAGCTACTTGACCCATTGTGTCTGCACCCGTGGAGAAACGAGCCACCCAGCGTAATCCCATCTTCCAGCATTTGGACCAGAGCACTGTAGGTTGTGTCACTTGCGATGCATATCCAGCCACCTTTTGAATGAGCTGAGGGTTTCAGCCTCTACCACCCTTACAGACAGTGAATTCCAAACCCCCATCACCCTCAGGGTTAAACACCTTCCCTCATCTCCCCTCGAATCTTTCCAGCAATCATTTTAAATCTATGCACTCTTGTCGCTGACCTCTCTGCTAAGGTGAATACAGATTACAACTCCACTCTATCCAGGTCACTCAGGATGTTGCACATTTCAATCAAATCTCCCCTCAGCCTTCTCCGTTCCAAGGAGAAAAACCCCATGTTATCCAATCTTTCCTCACAGCTACATTTTTCCATTTCTGGCAACATCCTCGTAAATCTCCTCTGTACCCTCTCTAGTGCAATTACATCCTTTCTGAAATGAGGTGTCTGATTTTTCAGTTACAGATTTTTTTTTCTATTAATTAATTGACTTTAAATTCCACCTGCTGCTGTTGTGGGATTTGAAACCATGTCCCCAGAACATTACCCTGGACCTCTGGATTACCAGCTCAGTGACCTTACTGCGCATCGTTTTCCTTTCAGCAGAGGGAATGGGCGCTCAGCTGTCTGTTCCTTCTCAGCCTTTCAGTCTGATTCAAACAAAGCAACTCTCTCTCTGCAACCTTAGCTCATTCTTCCATTCACCACCTCCCTTGCCACCACCACCCCACACCGCCACCACACATTCACATCGAACTGATTGATATGTTAACTCCAGAGATGCTGCCAGACCTGCTGAGTGTTTCAGCACTTTCTTCGTCCATGTCACCTTGAATGCTGTTGCGTTCTCCACGTTCCGCCTGCTCGCCATAACCCTTGATTCCATGAGAGACCAAAAATCTATCCCAGCCTTAAATGTATTCAATGATAGAGAATCCACAACACAATGGGGCAGAGAATTCCAAAGATTCACAACCCTTTGAGTGAAGTAATTTCTCCTCACCCTACTCCTAAATGATCACCCCCATATCCTGAGACTGTGTCCCCCTGTGTTACATTCCCTGACCAGCGGAAACAATCCCTTAGTGTCTACCCTATCCAGCTCATTCAGAATCTTGCATGTTTCAATGAGATTGCCTCACTCTCTAAACTCCAGGCAATATAAGTTCAATATACTCAGCCTCTCTGAATAGGAAAACCCCGTCATCCTATGGTTTACCTAATCTTCACTGTTCCGCCTCCAATACAAGTATACCTTATTTAAATGTTGAGATGAAAATTGCACACAGTACTCCAGATGTAGTCTCACCAAAAGCCTGTAAAATTGTAGCAAGACTTCTTTATCCCTTTACTCCAACTCCCTTGCAATAAAAGCCGACATGCCATTTTGCCTTGCTAATTGGTTGCTGTGACTGCACGCTAAATTTCTGTATTCCAGTACAACCACACTCAAGGTACTTTGAACAGCAACACTTACAAGTTTCAGGGACGGGTTAGGTACTGAATAATCAGCGCTCCGGAAGACAGTGCACAGTAAGACATTGACAGTTAGGTTCTCTCCTGACGTCCAGGCAAACTTGGCACGGATAAACTCACCCGAACATCAAAGAACAAATAACAAAGAACAGTGCAGCACAGGAACAGGCCATTCGGCCCTCCAAGCCTGCGCTGATCCTGATGCCTGACAAAACTAAAACCTCTGCACTTCCGGGAACCGAATTCCTCTATTCCCATCCTATTCATGTATTTGTCAGGATGCCTCTCAAACGTCGTTATCGTACCTGCTTCCACCAGCTCCCCCGGCAGCATGTTCCAGGCACTCACCACCCTCTGCGTAAAGAACTTGCCTCGCACATCCCCTCTAAACTTTGCCCCTCTCACCTTGAACCTATGTCCCCTAATAACTGACTCTTCCACCTGGAACAAAGCTTCTGACTGTCCACTCTGTCCATGCCGCTCATAACTTTGCAAACCTCTATCATGTCTCCCCTCCACCTCCGTTGTTCCAGTCAAAACAATCCGAGTTTATCCAACCTCTCCTCATAGCTAATACCCTCCAGACCAGGCAACATCCGGATAAACCTCTTCTCTACCCTTTCCAAAGCCTCCACGTCCTTCTGGTAGTGTGGCGTCCATAATTGCACGCAATATTCTAAGTGTGGCCGAACTAAAGTTCTTTAAAGCTGCAGCATGACTTGCCACTTGTTATACTCTATGCCCCGACCGATATGGGTAAGCACGCCGTATGCCTTCTTGACTGCCTTATTCACCTGCTTTGCCTCTTTCAGTGACCTGTGAACCTGTACGCTCCGATCTCTCTGCCGTTCAACACTCCTAAGGGTTCTGCCATTTACTGTGTACTTCCCACCTGCATTGGACCTTCCAAAATGCAGTACCTCACATTTGTCCGCATTAAACTCCATCTGCCATTTCTCCGCCCAAATCTCCAACCGATCTATATCCCGCTGTATCCTCTGACAATCCTCATCACAATCCGCAGCTCCACCAACCTTGTGTCATCCGCAAACTTACTTTTCAGACCAGCTACATTTTCCTCAAAATCATTTATATATACTACAAGCAGCAAAGGTCCCAGCAATGATCCCTGCGGAACACCACGAGTCACATACCTCCATTCAGAAAAGCACCATTCCACTGCTACCCTCTGCCTTCTATGACCGAGCCAGTTCTGTATCCATTTTGCCAGCTCACCTCTGATGCCGTGCGACTTCACCTTTTCTACCAGTCTGCCATGAGGGACCTTGTCAAAGGCGTTTCTGAAGTCCACATAGGTAACATCCACTGCCCTACCTTCATCAATAATCCTCATCACTTCCGCAAAAAACTCAATCAAATTAGTGAGACACGACCTCCCCTTCACAAAACCATGCTGCCTCTCGCTAATATGTTCGTTTGTTTCCAAATGGGAGTGAATCCTGTCCCGAAAAGTCCTCTCTAATAATTTCCCTACCAATGATGTGAGGCTCACCGGCCTTTAATTTCCTGGATTATCATTGCTACCCTTCTGAAACAAAGGAACAGCATTGGCTATTATCCAGTCCTCTGGGACCTCACCTGCAGCCAATGAGGATGTAAAGATTTCTGTCAAGGCCTCAGCAATTTCTTCCCTTGCCTCCCTCAGTATTGTGGGGTAGATCCCATTCGGCCCTTGGGACTTATCTACCTTAATGCTTTGCAAGACACCCAACACCTCCTCCTTTTTGATAATGAGACGACTGAGACTATTTACACTCTCTTCCCTCGGATGAGACAACATCTGTCTCACACACAGCACTTAAGGTATGCTCTCAGACACAGTAACTGCCCACCTGTCCATACAGTCTAGGAAAGAAATCCAGATGAGACACTGCCCCTGCGATCGCCCATCAGCTTTCCATCAACGGAGCGAAAGGCAACAATGAGATCAGGAGAAGTCCCAGATTGAGCAGAATCCCCTTCCCATTGGTACGTCACCTTGAAGAGACAAGAGATGTAGTCTTGCCCCTCACAGATATTGTACCAGAGGTAGGGACATTTTTATTCCCACACTTTGGTAAAATGTCAGCGAGTGAGAAATAACAACGTTCCAGATTAACCCTCTCTTGCCTGTTGAGTTCTCTGCAGTCTGGCAGCTGCGGGCATTTCCTTGATACTCTCAGTGATCGTGTGTATCACTCTGATTAAATTAATCTGATACTTGAGTCATGAAGAAAATTTCAAACAAAACTTGGTAGTTAACTGTCAGCCACCATAAACTGGTGCATTCTCCATGGCAACGCTTCGACCAATCGGAGCCCACTTGCCAATCAATCTCTCTCATACAGTATAGTTTAATTCCCCTGACATTGGTATTCTTGCGACTTGTTCTGATGAATGCGTGACAAAAAGCTTTGAAAAAGTCTCTCCTTTTCAGCAATATTCAAGTTCTGTCCTACCAAGCGACTATTTTAACCTTGTACTGTTACTCTCAGAGATTAACTCCTGCACGATCCCAGCAAACACACTGAGACCCTCTTCCCTCCTATCTCTCACCAGGATTGGATTGAGAAATTTTCCTTCAGGGTCACGGTCATTAAAGGTTCTTTACATCAAAAGATACTGAGAGATACTGTGACAAGGCTTGTATCTAGCTGAATAATTCTAGACTGCAAAGGCAGTTTCAATTACAAGCACTCAGTTGGACGGTGGTGAAATCAATTTCAGTCAGAAATCTTGGCGCACACTCCACTTCCAGTTGGAGGGATTGCACTGTCAAAAGTGCGTCTATCAGATGAGACTTTGAAATGAGACACTGTCTCAGATCGGCTGCAGAACAGTCTAAAGTGGGAGGGTGAACAGCCAGTTGTCATTGTGCACATAGGCACGAATGATACAGGTAAAAAACGGGATGAGGTCCTACAAGCAGAGTTTAGGGTGTTAGGAGCCAAGTTAAAAAGTAGGACCTCAGAGGTAGTAATCTCAGGATTGCTACCAGTGCCACGTGATAGTCAGAGTAAAAATGAAAGAATAGTCAGGATGAATGCGTGGCTTGAGAGATGGTGCAGGAAGGAGGGGTTCAGATTTTTGGGACATTGGGACCGGTTCTGGGGGAGGTGGGACCATTACAAATTGGACGGTCTACACCTGGGCCGGACTGGAACCAATGTCCTTGGGGGTGCTTTTGCTAACGCTGTTGGGGAGGGTTTAAACTAATGTGGCAGGGGGATGGGAACCAATTGAGGAGGTCAGTTGACAGTAAGGAGGTAGTAACAAAAGCAGTAAGGAACTAGATAATGAAGTCAGTGTGACTGAGGGGAAGAGCTGGCAGGGAGCAGATGATGAATATAAAGGAACTGGTGGTCTGAGGTGCATTTGTTTTAATGCAAGAAGTGTAGTAGGTAAGGCAGATGAAATTAGGGCTTGGATTAGTACCTGGGAGTATGATGTTATTGCTATTACTGAGACTTGGTTGAGGGAAGGGCATGATTGGCAACTAAATATCCCAGGATATCGATGCTTCAGGCGGGATAGAGAGGGAGGTAAAAGGGGTGGAGGAGTTGCATTACTGGTCAAAGAGGATATCACAGCTGTGCTGAAGGAGGGCACTACGGAGGACTCGAGCAGTGAGGCAATATGGACAGAACTCAGAAATAGGAAGGGTGCGGTAACAATGTTGGGGCTGTACGACAGGCCTCCCAACAGCGAGCGTGAGATAGAGGTACAAATATGAAAACAGATTATGGAAAGATGTAGGAGCAACAGGGTGGTGGTGATAGGATATTTTAATTTTCCCAACATTGACTGGGATTCACTTAGTGTTAGAGGTCCAGATGGAGCAGAATTTGTAAAGAGCATCCAGGAGGGTTTTCTAGAGCAGTATGTAAATAGTCCAACTCGGGAAGGGGCCATACTGGACCTGGTGTTGGGGAATGAGCACGGCCAGGTGGTTGAAGTTTCAGTAGGGGACTACTTTGGGAATAGTGATCACAATTCCGTAAGCTTTAAAATACTCATGGACAAAGACGAGAGTGGTCCGAAAGGAAGAGTGCTAAATTGGGGGAAGGCCAACTATACCAAAATTCGGCAGGAGCTGGGGAATGTAGATTGGGAGCAGCTGTTTGAAGGGAAATCCACATGTGATATGTGGGAGGCTTTTAAAGAGAGGTTGATTAGCGTGCAGGAGAGACATGTTCCTGTGAAAATGAGGGATAGAAATGGCAAGATTAGGGAACCATGGATGACAGGTGAAATGTGAGACTAGCTAAGATGAAAAAGGAAGCATACATAAGGTCCAGGCGGCTGATGAAAGACGAAGCTTTGAAAGAATATCGGGAATGCAGGACCAATCTGAAACGAGGAATTAAGAGGGCTAAAAGGGGTCATGAAATAGCTTTAGCAAACAGGGTTGAAGAAAATCCCAAAGCCTTTTATTCATATATAAGAAGAAAGAGGGTAACTAGAGAAAGGATTGGCCCACTAAAGGACAAAGGAGGAATGTTATGCTTGGACTCAGAGAAAATGGGTGAGATTCTAAACGAGTACTTTGCATCGGTATTCACCGAGGAGAGGGACATGACGGATGTTGAGGTTTGGAACAGATGTTTGATTACACTAGGTCAAGTCGGCATAAGGAGGGAGGAAGTGTTGGGTATTCTAAAGGGCATTAAGGTGGACAAGTCCCCAGGTCCGGATGGGATCTATCCCAGGTTACTGTGGGAAGCGAGAGAGGAAATAGCTGGGGTCTTAACAGATATCTTTGCAGCATCCTTAAACACGGGTGAGCTCCCGGAGGACTGGAGAATTGCTAATGTTGTCCCCTTGTTTAAGAAGGGTAGCAGGGATAATCCAGGTAATTATAGACCGGTGAGCCTGACGTCAGTGGTAGGGAAGCTGCTGGAGAATATACTGAGGGATAGGATCTATTCCCATTTGGAAGAAAATGGGCTTATCAGTGATAGGCAACATGGTTTTGTGCAGGGAAGGTCATGTCTTACCAACTTAATAGAATTCTTTGAGGAAGTGACAAAGTTGATTGATGAGGGAAGGGCTGTAGATGTCATATACGTGGACTTCAGTAAGGCGTTTGATAAAGTTCCCCATGACAGGCTGATGGAGAAAGTGAAGGCGCATGGGGTCCAAGGTGTACTAGCTAGATGGATAAAGAACTGGCTGGGCAACAGGAGACAGAGAGTAGCAGTAGAAGGGAGTTTCTCAAAATGGATACGTGTGACCAGTGGTGTTCCACAGGGATCCGTGCTGGGACCACTGTTGTTTGTGATATACATTAATGATTTGGAGGAAAGTATAGGTGGACTGATTAGCAAGTTTGCAGACGACACTAAGGTTGGTGGAGTAGCAGATACTGAAGGGGACTGTCAGAGAATACAGCAGAATCTAGATAGATTGGAGAGTTGGGCAGAGAAATGGCAGATGGAGTTCAATCAGGGCAAATGCGAGGTGATGCATTTTGAAAGATCCAATTCAAGAGTGAACTATGCAGTAAATGGAAAAGTCCTGGGGAAAATTGATGTCCAGAGAGATTTGGGTGTTCAGGTTCACTGTTCCCTGAAGGTGGCAACGCAGGTAAATAGAGTGGTCAAGAAGGCATACGGCATGCTTTACTTCATCGGACGGGGCATTGAGTACAAGAGTTGGCAGGTCATGTTACAGTTGTATAGGACTTTGGTTCGGCCACATTTGGAATATTGCGTGCAGTTCTGGTCGCCACATTACCAAAAGGATGTGGATGCTTTGGAGAGGGTGCAGAGGAGGTTCACCAGGATGTTGCCTGGTATGGAGGGCGCTAGCTATGAAGAGAGGTTGAGTAGATTGGGATTATTTTCATTAGATAGACGGAGGTTGAGGGGGGACCTGATTGAGGTGTACAAAATCATGAGAGGTATCGACAGGGTGGATAGCAAGAGGCTTTTTCCCAGAGTGGGGGATTCAATTATTAGAGGACACGAGTTCAAAGTGAAAGGGGAAAAGTTTAGGGGGGATATGCGTGGAAAGTTCTTTACGCAGAGGGTGGTGGGTGCCTGGAACGCGTTGCCAGCGGAGGTGGTAAATGCGGGCACGATGGCGTCTTTTAAGATGTATCTAGACAGATACATGAATGGGCAGGAAGAAAAGAGATACAGAACCTTAGAAAATAGGCGACATGTTTAGAGAGAGGATCTGGATCGGTGCAGGCTTGGAGGGCCGAAGGGCCTGTTCCTGTGCTGTAATTATCTTTGTTCTTTGTCTGCCCTCTCAGGTAGATGTAACAGATCCCATGGCACTAGTCTGAAGATGAGCGGTGGTGGTGGAGGGAGGGGAGGACAGTTCTGGGGCCTAACATTTATCCCTCAACCAACATCCCCACAACATATTATCTGGTTATTGTTGCCGTGTTGTCTGTGGGATCTTGCTGTGCACAGAGTGGCTTCCGATTTTCCTACATTACAACAGCGGCGACACTTCCCACAGTACTTCATTGCATGTTGAGCATTCGGTGATGCACTGAGGTCGTGAAAGGCGCTGTAGAAATTACACATCTTTCTTCAATGCTGACAACATATCCATGCAGGAACACAAAGTCTGAATTTCCAAGTTCAATATTTAATTCACGTGTACAAAAACCGTGTGTCAGCATTGTTAACAAAATATCAACTCTCTTTCGTACTCTGGTGCTTCCCAAATGAGGACCCATAGTTTAAGTATGAGGCTTGTGCCGTGTACTGTCATCAGTCAGGTTATAATAGATGCTCATAGTCTGTGGCCTCTCAGACGCCGAGTCCGAGGGGTCTTGCTCACAGTCTGCTGTATCATTGTTGTCGCCAGTGCAGATGGTTCCTTCCCGCATTCTGGCCGTATGGCAGTGGTGGTTTGAGGAATGGGCGCGGACAAGATACGCTGAGGTCTTGTGGCAGGGCATCACCCAGTATGGACACAGACTCCTCCATCCTCTCAGACAGGGTGAGGCAGTTCCTGGAGGTTGCCAAGTGCCTCCAGCAGTTGATGATGCACATGGAAGATCCTCCTTTTAAAGGCTGGGTTGGTAAACTGTCCATCCTTGTCCTTTTCGGCAGAGCTGGAAGCTGAGCTTTCCCTTCGGTCATCCTTCTCCTGCACTCTCTTTTCCACAATGGCCAGCTTCTGCTCACCATTCCTGAATGATTCGCTCTCCGTGCATCCTGACAACTGGACATCTCTTCCACCAGCGAATCCCGTGCTGGTGTACTGGAATATTTGTGCTGGTGACAAAGCATTTTCTGTTCGCTGTTCCCCTTCCATCACATGCACAGCTGGTCCTAAATAATGGCTCAGACCTGGAACAGAAGAGCGAGGGGAGAGGGGCAAGTGTCAGTGTGTGATTGGAAGGTTCGACAGCGGCAAGATGAGGGGCAGCACAATGTGAGTTTAGGGGCGCCACAACGCCCACGTTTTTGCTTAAGGAAAGAGAGAGGATAAGAGGATAATGTCTTCATCCTGTGTCAACCGGCCTCCAACAGCGTCATTCTACATTCTTCTCCAGCTGCCGAGATATATGATGTCCAGAGCGTCTTGCTCCATCTGGGTAAGTTCATGAATGCAGGTCCTCGTCCTGGGCTTGTGTGCTAGTTTGTCCTGTGGAGAGAATAGGAGGGAGTTAGTGTCTGCTTTCTGAGGCTGTAATCACGGAATCACAGAACTGTTACAGTGCAGAAGGAGGCCATTCGTCCCATCATGTCCGCGATGATTGTCTGAAAGAGCAACTTCCTCAGTTCCATTTCCCTGCCTTCTCCCCATAACCTTGTACAGTCTTGCTTTTAATATCACTGTCTAACTGTCTAATTCCCTTTTGAAAGCTCCAATTGAACCTGCATCCACCACGTTCTCAGGCAACACATTCCAGACCTTAACCACTCGCTGTTTGAAACGTTTTCCCTCATGTCAGTTTTGCTTCTCTTACCAAATATCTTAACTCTGTGCCCTCTCGTTTTCGATCCTCTCACCAGTGGTAACAATGTATCTCTATCTACTCTGTCCAGACCCCTCACGATTTTGAATACCTCAATCAAATCACATCTCAGTCTTCTCTTCTCCAAGGAAAGCAGTCCCAACTTCTCCAATCTATCTTTGTAACTGAAATTCCTTATCCCTGCAACCATTCTCGTGAACCTTTCTGTACTCTCTCCAATTCCCTCACGTCTTTCCTCAAATGCAGCGCCCAGAACTGGACGCAACATTCCAGTTGAGGACGAAACAGCAAGTCTCATACAAGTTCAGCATAACTTCCTTGCTCTTGTACTCTATGCCACTATTAATAAAGCCCAGGATACTGGATGCTTTATTAACCACTCTCTCAACCTGCCCTGCCACCTTCAATTACTTATGCACATATACACCTATGTCCCTCTGCTCCTGCACCCCCTTTAGAATTCTTCCCTTTATTTTATATTGTCTGTCCATGTTCTTCCTACCAAAATGAATCACTTCTCATTTCTCTGTATTGAACTTCATCTGCCACCTGTCTGCCCATTCCACCAACGTGTCTATGTCCTTTTGAAGTTCTACACTATCCTCCTCACAGTTCATAGTGCTTCCAAGTTTCGTATCATCTGCAAACTTTGAAATTGTGCCCTGTGCACCAAGGTCTAGGTCATTAATATATATTAGGAAAAGCAAGGGTCTCGGCACTGATCCCTGGGAAACTCCACTACAAACCTTCCTCCAGCCCGAAAAGCACCCATTAACCACTGCTGTTTGTTTCATATCACTCTGCGAATTTCATATCCATGGTGCTACCGTCCGTTTTATTCCATGAGCTACCAATTTGCTCACAGGTCGTAGAGAGATGCAGCACTGAAATAAGAACCTTCGGCCTACCGAGTCTGTGCCGACCATCAACCACCCATTTGTACTAAGCCTGCATTAACCCGATAGTTCCCAACAGCCCACAGAATTCTCCGACATACGACCTACATACACTGGAAGTAATTTGCTGTGACTAATTTACCTATCAACCTTCAAGTCTTTGGATGTGGGAAGAAAACAGAAAACCAGGTGGAAATGCACCAGGTCACAGGGAGAGCTTGTAAACTCCACGCAGGCAGCACTCAGAATAGAACCTGAATTGGTGGAGTTGTGAGGTTGCAGTGCTAACCACTGCGCCACCTTTTAAAAGTGAATGCATGCCAGCTCAGCAGCATTGCCTTATAAACCCTTTCTGTCACCTCCTCAAAAAACTCCAGCAACTTAGTTAAACATTATTTTCCCTTAAGAAATCCATGCTGGCTTTTCTTAATGAACTCGCAGTTGTCTATGTGACCATTGATTTTGATCCGAATTATTTTTTCCATACGTTTTCCCACCACCGAAGTTAAAATAACTGACCGAAGTTAAAATAACTGAACTAAGTTGCTCGTGTCGTCTCCACACTCTCTGTCTCTCTATGTCTCTGTCTCTCTGCCTCTGTCTCGCTCTCTCACCCTCTCTCTCTTTGTTATGTCCCTTTCTTTGTCTCTGCCTGTCTGTCTCTGTCTCTATCACTCTTTCTTTCTCACCCTCTGTTCCTCCCTCTCTCGCCCTATCTCTCTGTCTCTGCCTCTCTCTCTGTCTCTCCCGGTCTCTCCCTCTTTCTCGGCCTCTGTTTCTGCCAATCCCTCTATCTGCCTCTCTCTCTCTCTCCCTCTCCATCTGTTGCTCTGTCTGTCATTCCAACTCCCTCTGTCCCTCAAGCTCTCTCCCCTCCTGTCCTCCTCCTCTCTCTCTCTCTTCCGCTCAATTTCTGTTTGTCTTTCCCTCCCTCGCTGTTTCTGTCTCCCCTGTCTCTATCTCCCTGTTTCTGTCTCTCCCTCCTTCTCTGTCTCTGTTTCTCCCTCTATGTCTGTATCTTTCTCCCCTCTCTCTATCTGTGTCTCCCTTGTCTCTCTGTCCCACTCTCTCTCTCGCTCTGTGTCTCTCTCACTGTCTCTCCTTCTTTCTCTGCCTATTCCTCTCTCTCCCGCATTGTCTGTATCTCTCTCATACCATCTCTCCCTCTCTTTCTGGGAAGACTGTGCAGAAAATGAGGATTGTTACTGATTGTTACAACTTGTCTCATCCTCTCTCTGTCTCTCCCTCTCATGTCTGTATCTCTCAATCTCTCCCTCTCTCTCTCTGCTTCCTCTGTCTCTGCCACTGTCTCTCCCTCTCTCTCTCTCTCTCTCTGCCTATCCCAAGCATCCTCTCTCTCTCTACCTCTCCCTCTCTCTCCCTCTGCCACTGCCTCTTTCTCTGTCTCTCCATCTTTCTCCGCAGCTGTCTACGACTCTGTCTGTGTCTCTCTCACGCCATCTCTCCCTCTCCTTGGAAAGAAATGTTTTTATCCATTTCTTAGTTAATTTTGAGCCTGTAAATCTTGCCCTTGCTGGAAACGTCACCGCGATTTGAAAATATCAAACACTGATCAACACTCGCCCCTTAAAATCCCGCATTAAACGCCCAATTCCGGACTGGACAGATAATAGGGATTGCTCCTGTGGTTCTGTCAAGGGCACCCCACACCCTGTCTCCCATTTCCCTGCTCTAAAGTTTGTCAGTGTTTAATAATACTTTTTCAACAACATTAAATGTCACTGCAGTTTGAAAATATCAAACACCTATCCAGCACTTGCCCCCAAAACAGTCACAGTAAACCCCCAACGTTTCCTTCAAATTTAGTTCTTGCACACAGTTATAATTTTTAATTATATCTTTTCGAAACGTTATTAGATATAAAGATTTTCTGCTAATCTTGCACTTTCTCTCTCTATTTCTCTGACTCCCCCGCTGTCTCAGTTTCAGCTTTTGTCTCTCTCCCTCTGGCTTTGACTCCCTCTCTTTGTCCTTTTCTCCCTTTGCCTTTGCCTCTCTCCCTCTGTCTTTGTCTCTCTCCCTCTGTATCTGTCACTTTTGCTTCCTTCCCGCCTTTGTCGCTCTGAATCTGCTTGTCTCCCTCTCTGTCTGTCTCTCTCCCTCCAGCTCAGTTTCTCACTTTGTCTCTCTCACACTAGTTCTCTCTTTCTCTGTCACTCTGTCTCTGTACCATTCTGTCTGTACCTCTCTCCCTCTGTCTCGCCCTTCCTCTGTCTCTGGACAGCAATGCTTTGAGCCATTTATTGGTTAATTTTGAACACATAACTCTTGTCCTTATTTGGATTGTCACTGCTGTTTGGAAATATCAAACACATATCCAACACTCACCCCTTAAACGCTCACACTAAACCCCCAAACAGGACTGGGCAGACAATGAGCATTGTTACTAGGGTTCTCTCTAGGTTTCATTTCGCCATCTCTTCTGCATCTCACTGTCTTTCACTTAGTCCCTCTCTCCATTTCTCCAATTGTTTCCATTTCCTCCTCTCCTCTGTCCCGCAATTCCCTCCACTTTATAAATAGAGAGGGAGCTCCCTCACTTTACACATAGAGAGGGATCACCCTCAACTTTATATGTAGAGGGAGAGCTCCCTCTATTTTATACAGCTACCATAGTGGGATTTGAACCCCTGTCCCCAGACCATTAGGTTGGGCCTCTGGATTACTTGACCAGGAAATGGAAGTTATCACCATGCGACTGCCTCCCCAATGGATGTGGACAGTGTCTATCCCCGAATATCACCCACACTAGTTTATAGGCCATAACGCAGAACGTGGTCCCGAGTTTGAGACTCAAAATCCACATAACTTGGAAAAAGGCAGGAACAGAGTGAAACGGGATTGCTTTTGTCACTGTAGTCAGTGTCCACTGCAGACAGATCAGTTACATTTACAATAGAACCGCCAAGAGTGAACAAGTTCAATACAAGAATATGGAAAATGTAAATGACGACATTCAGAATTGTACATCTGTCAAGTATGAGTACAGATTTCAGGTTTATTACCGAGAGAGGTCTTATGTAGAAAATGTCATTGACATTGAAATGATTGTGTTTTATCCACCACATTATTTACATCAGAGTCAAAGCTGCTGATGTAATGTGTTTGTTCAGTTGAGTGTAACAAATAGCTCTGAGCAGGGGTATAACATGTCAGTGGAGACTTACCCCAGTATAAATCAGGACCTCTTGGAATGGATCAGTTCAGAATGCCTGCTGGAGCTGTGGATTCCAAGCTAACAGCATTCTCTGCTTCTCACAGAAATGGGATATCCAGTAATTTATCAGATAGAAGATATTTGCTATCCTGTACTTGCAGCAACTGGAGTTCCTGGTAAACCAGTACCACAGCTGTTAATGGTGTAAATCGATGTAAACTGTGCTGCTGTACTCGGTATTATTTCTCATTGTGTGTGTTACACAGCCAACGGTTCTTTCCCTACCGGTGGTATTGTTACTGGATTATTCTGTTTATTGACTGCATTCAAATCAAGTATCTTTGTTAGGATAAAGAATCAGATTATCAGGAGCTTTTAACAGTTTCATGACGTTGATCTAAGCGGTCCTAGAATATATTTATGATTTTATTTTCAGTGACTGATAATGATACATCTCAAGATCTCAGTGTTACAAGGCGCACAATGTCCGCCCTGCCCAGTAACATGGCCCGCTTTTATTGGACTTTCGATGTATTTATTGGTTATCGCTGTCATCAAATATAATTTCTTTCAGTGACTGTGCCTGACTCTGCTTCAGAGGTCTGGCTACTGAATGAGTTTGCTGATGACACTTTCACGTTTCCTTCTCTGCTTTATTGTGGAGCCTTCACTGTCATTGGGCAACATTGTAAAATAGAAAGTATTGATATGATGTTTTATTGGTTTACACTCTGTCAATTGTAATCTAGATTCTTTCCATTTTTGTGTAGATTATCAGCTGCAGCGCTGATATTGGTAGTTGATGAATTAATTTATGAACTTATTATTTGGAGTCTAAAAGGGATGGTTGAGGAACCAATATGTTGAGGAACCAACTACCGAACAGGCCATCCGAGACCAGGTACTGTGTAATGAGAGAGGAATAATTGACAATCTAGTGGTGCGAGATCCCATGGGGATGAGCGACTATAACATGATAGAATTCATAATCAAGGTGCAGAGTGACATAGTTGATCCTGAGACTTGGGTCCTGAATCTTAGTAAAGTAAACTAAGAAGTTATGAGGTGCGAGTTGGCTATGATGTATTGGGAAACGTTACTTAAAGGGATGACGGTGGAAAGGCGATGGCAAATATTTAAAGTGCGCATGAATGAGCTGCAACAATTGTTTATTCCTGTCTGTAACAAAAGTAAAACGGGAAAGGTAGCCAAACCATGGATTACAAGGGAAATTAGAGATAGCATTAGATCCAAGGAAGAGGCATATAAATTCACCAGGAAAACCAACAAAGAA
Organism: Heterodontus francisci; assembly: GCF_036365525.1. Taxonomy (NCBI): domain Eukaryota; kingdom Metazoa; phylum Chordata; class Chondrichthyes; order Heterodontiformes; family Heterodontidae; genus Heterodontus; species Heterodontus francisci. Next base: position 34,737,729 of record NC_090391.1, read on the forward strand.
AAAACAACAGACCCGAGGATTGGGAGCAGTTTAGAATTCAGCAAAGGAGGACCAAGGGATTGATTAAGAAGGGGAAAATAGAGTACGAGAGCAAGCTGGTGGGGAACATAAAAAACTGACTGTAAACCTTTCTATAGTTATGTGAAGAGAAAACGATTTGTGAAGATAAATGTAGGTCCCTTACAGTCGGGAACAGGACAATTTATTATGGGGAGGGAAGAAATGGCTGACCAACTGAATGCATACTTTTGTTCTGCCTTCACAAAGGAGGACACAAATATCATACCAGAAATGTTGGGGAACACAGGGCGTAGTGAGAGCGGGAGAACAGAATGAAAATAGCATTAGTAGAGAAATGGTGTTGGAGAAATTGATGGAATTGAAGTACTTAAGGAAGAAGCCATAGAAATAGTGGATGTATTGGTGGTCATCTTCCAAGATACTATAGGCTCTGGAACAGTTCCTACAGATTGGAGGTTAGCTAATGTGACCCCACTATTCAAAAAGGGAGGCAGAGAGAAAGCAGAGAATTATCGACCAGTTAGCCTGATGTTGGTAGTGGGGAAATTCTAGAGTCCATTATTAAATATTTTATAGCAGAGCACTTGGGAGAACAGTGGTAGAATCAGACAGAGTCAGAATGGATTTATGAAAGGGAAATCATGCTTGAAAAATCTACTAGAATTCTTCGAGAATGTAACTAATAGAGTTGATGAGGGAAGGCCAGTGGATGTGGTTTATTTGAACTTTTAGAAGGCTTTCGAAAAAATCCCACATAAGAGATTAGCGTGTAAAATCAAAGTGCATGTGATTGGGAGTAGTGTATTGCGATGGATAGAAAACTGGATGTCAGACAGGAAACAAAGAGTAGGGATAAAGGGGTCTTTTTTCCAAATGGCAGACAGCGACTTGTGGGGTACTGCAGGGATCGATGCTCGGACCCTAGCTATTCGGAGTATATATTAATGATTTAGAAGAGGGAACCAGCTGTAATATCGCCAAATTTGCAGATTACACAAAACTGGATAGGAGGGTGAGTTGTGCAGACGATGCAGAGAGGCTTCAGGGTGAATTGGACAAGTTGAGTGAGTGGGCTAATGCATGGAAAAAGGAATTTCAATGATTGTGAGGTTTATCTGGAAAAAGCTTTCGATCCTGTTTATTCCATGTATTGTAGATGAAGTGAAGAGTGTATGTGAAGATAGGGAGTTTTAGGTGCTCTATAGATACATTACATTATTCACAGTGGTTTTACCATTGAACAAACTGACTCTGAGAATAGAATCATTGAACCTGGGGCTGGTGGAAAGAACAAAGGCGCAGAATGTTAGGTATAAATCGTATAAATCGAAAAGCAGCATTAAGGAGCAGTTTGCAGGGTGTGATAGGGAAGGAGAAAAGGAGCAGGGAGAACGAAACCGAGGGAATGAGATAAGCAGAAGTAAAGCGAAAGAGAAAGAGGCAGCAGTGTAAATAATTCACTATCATTAAGTGCTGGAATGTCCAGAACAATTAGTGACAGAAACTGGGAGTTGAAGTTGTCTTTTGTCAGATTGCGTTCATTTTCCTGTTGGACTTGATCATCTGTGTTGATTTCTGTCAGGTTCTCATTTCGTTTTGTAGAAAGTTCTAATCCCTTACTTAGTGACTGAATAAACAGAATAGAATCAGTTCTTCTGCGATGGTAATTCATTATTTAAAAACTGCTCTTTAAAATCTCTGTGACTGCTGAATTCAATTAAGAGCAAGGTTGATATCGGAAATATATTCTTTTATTTAACTGCCTGTACAAAATAAATAGATTGGCTATATTTTATAAACAATGTACTGTTCGACAACACCAATGACCACAGGGATTATTGTTTAAATGTAAGGATTGAGTTGTTTTACTGGGATCGATAGATTAGATTTCCTCGAACACTGTGCTGCAGTCTCTCCCTGTGAATCTCAGCCTCTCCTCTCACGGTATCGAATCCTAAACCTCCTCATCCATTTCTTCAGTTTATCCACTTTCCCAAACCATCTGCTCCAGTCTCCCCTCCAGTTCCAACATGTGCTTTTCCTTCTCTCCTTCCCAATCTCACTCACTGGCTCCGCCTCTAGCTGCCTTGCCCACCCTGATCGGAATACAGGAACATTGGAGCGGGAGGAGGCCAGTCAGCCCTTCGAGCCTGTTATGCCATTAAAGATCATTGCTGATACTCAAACTCAGTGGTGCAGTTTTCAACCTTTTCACATTTACTAACAATCCTGTCGGGTCCATGAACACCGAGCAGCAAACCAGCTGCACATCCCCCTCTCCCCAAATCTTCTCAACCAACAGTCTGCAGACAAATTCCGAATTAACCCATTGCACTCCATCTCTGTAAAACCTCTTCTCATTTCCCCACTAGTACTTCCAGTAGATCCGGTGCGAATTTTATTCACTTTCTGTATCAATTTCCCAATTGTTAATAGTTGTGTTTTTTATACATTTCACTATGACAAAGCACTCGCCACTGTTCAATGAATCAGTTTTCACTCTTCGATGCAGCAACAAAGCTGGAAATTTCAACCCAGATCCTGTCAAACTGCTGCTTTGTCTACAGGTCTGATCAGTAAATTTTCTGCTTCCTTTTCTCTCTCTTCCAGTTAACTTGGTGGCGATTGTGATCCTGTCCCGGGGAAAGTGCGATCTCTCCAAATGTGTCACCATCTACCTGGTGGCAATGGCAGTGGCTGATCTGGTGGTCGTTATTACTGGTCCTATATTGAGTGAAATTGTTTTATACCATTTCCCAAATTCATTCCTGAGCATTACTCCTGTTTGTTCTCTCATTGCCGTTCTGCATAATGCAGCTACAGTTCTTTCTGTCTGGCTGACAGTCACTTTCACCTTTGATCGATTTGTGGCCATTTGTTGTGATAAGCTTAAAACAAAATATTGCAGTGAGAAAACGGCGGCTGTGGTTGTAGGAACAGTGAGTTTACTGGGATGTTTAGTGTCTCTCCCCTGGTACTTTACACGGAAACAATATTACATTTTTGATAATGTTCCCATGTGTTGTACTATTATATCGAACTTCTTTACTTCCCCCATATGGGAGGCGTTTGAAATGTTTGACCGCGTTTTAACTCCTTATTTCCCGTTACTTCTGATTTTGCTGCTCAATGCTCTGACTGTCAGACGGATTTTATCCTCCCGTAAAGTCCGCAGGGGATTACAGGGCCACAGCAAAGGAAAGAAACACAAGGATCTAGAGATGGAGAATCGCAGAAAATGAATTATTTTACTCTTTACTATATCCGGAAGTTTTGTACTGTTGTGGATGACACAGTCTGTGTTTATCATTTATAGGCGAATTGCAGATATTCTGTATTTTGTCTCCTCCACTGACCCTGTCTTTATCAAAGAACGCACATCAAATATGCTTCAGCTTCTCAGTTCCTGCACCAACACATTTATTTACACTGTGAACCAGACTAAATTCAGACAGGAGCTGAAGAAGGTGGTGAAATACCCTCTCAATCTCATTGTTAAATTAGTGAAATCATAAAAAGAGTTGAAGGTTTTCAAACACTGGAACTAAATCGCATTTCATATTCTATTCCCTAATCTCCCCACAGGGCAGAAAATACATTTTATATTCGTAGCACTGAGCCTTGAAATTATTTTAATTCTGATTCTGAGCTTATATTTTTTGATAATCTGATCTCTTGAGGCAGGCCTAGCTCTGCAGAAGATTCATGATCTGTTCCTCAAAAAGGGTGTCAGTCCAAAGCTCAGCTGGCTTCAACTAAACCCACCCTGGACCCAGAGCAAAATGGTCAAAAGATTTCCCCAGAATTGGACAGAGAGAATTAGAGGAAGGCAAGGCTCTGAGATGGACCATGTGCATGTGAGAGAAGGGTGGAAATTGGAGACAAATTGACAGAAATGTTCCAGCTCAGGGCAAGAGCAGGAAGTGGCATGGAGACAGTCATCAATGTACCGGAAGAAGAGGTGAGAGAGGGGACGGAGATGGACTCAACAAGGAATGTTCCATACATCCTATAAAAAGGCAGGCATCGCGTGGACCCATGCGGGTACCCAACGCAACACCTATAAATTGGACCTCACATAAAATGCTAGGGAATGGCCCTGGACCTGATTTGACCACTGGTTTCTCTCTCTCTACAGATGTAACCATAGTTGGAGAGCAATTCCCACCAATTTTGTTATTCATTAGAATTGGATAACTGGAATTGTCTTTAATTACCAATCAGATTCAACTCTTGCAACCATTCATAATCCTCTGTGTAATCAGGAAGTCCATTTCCAGAAGACTCAGTGCAGCCACGGTATGCAATGAAATAGTAACTCACTGTGTGAAGATACACTGGGAAAAGTCACTGCTCTGTCAGTGAGACTGTGTCCTTCTTTTCAGGGCATTTGCTCACATAGTGATTACCCTGATGTGTGATTTCTGTCCCTTGCGATTGATAATCATTATTATCCACCATCAGATTGGTTAAGCGGCAGAATTAGCCAGATACAGTGAAGCACGTTGATTTTATGAAATCAATTTTCCCCTCTGTTGATTCATGCTCCTGATTTAAATGTCGATTCCCTCCCAGGACCTGCTGGATGTTTTGCCTTCCTATTCAGCTCCTCTGAAACGTCCTTTCAAGCCCTGTAGAGTACTGCTTCAATCCTCCTGGCCAGCGTTGTGAAATGGCTCTTGGGATGAAATGATCTGCCAATCCAGCAGTCTGTTGAGTGGCTGATGTTTCAGGACGTTCTACATTGAGTTGGAGAAATTCAAAGGCAGAGATTCAGTCCCGAACTGTACAGAGGCACTCCATGGGTCAGCTGAGAACAGTCAGAAGCGAAATGCATGTGTCGAGTTAGTCATTGTCCCTGGAGAGAGTATGATGTTCTCAACACTCATGTGCAGATTTGATCCAGTAATCATTGCCACTAGCTGCAATTAATGAAACATTTCCCTGGTCCCATTTACAAAGTCAATATCTAATGAAACAATTGACGAACGAATGAAACAATTTGAAATTTTGATGAACCTGTAGAGAACAGATTCAGCCTCAACTGGAGTATTAGAACATAGAACATTACAGCACAGTACAGGCCCTTCGGCCCTCGATGTTGTACCGCACTTTCGGAAGCATGTGAAGACTTTAGAGAGGGTGCAGATACATAGAGAAGCTGGCGTTGTTCTCCTTCGGGAAAACAGAAGGTTCAGAGGTTGATTTTATAGAGGTGCTCAAAACCATGAGGGCTTTGGAGAGAGGAGATGGAGAGAAATTGTTGCCATTGGTGGAAGGGTCGAGAACAGTTGAGAAAGAAACGCTCAACTCATTTAAAAGGAGTCCTGGGACGGGGACGAGGTGGTGGGGGTAATGGAGGAGTGGACCAGGGTGTCGCAGAGGGAACGATCCCTTCGGATTACTGACAGGGGAAGGGAGGGGAAGATGCGACTGGTAGTGGAATCACGCTGGAGGTGGCGAAAATGGCGGAGCATGATCCTTTGGATATGGAGGCTGGTGGGATGAAAAGAGAGGACAAGGGGAACCCTGTCACGGTTCTGCGAGGGAGGGGAAGGGGTGAGGGTAGAGGTGTGGGGCATGGGTCGGACACGTTTGAGGGCCCTGTCAACCACAGTGGGGGGAAATCCTCGGTTGAGGAAAAAGGAGGTCATATCAGAAGCACCGTCATGGAAGGTAGCATCATCAGAGCAGATGCGTCGGAGACGGAGAAACTGGGAGAATGGAATGGAGTCCTTACAGGAGGTAGGGTGTGAAGAAGTGTAGTCGAGGTAGCTGTGGGAGTCAGTGGGCTTATAATGGATATTGGTAGACAACATATCCCCAGAGATGGAGACAGAGAAGTCGAGGAAGGGCACAGTCCCCGTCCTAGGGCACCTTCCACTGCAATCGCAGGAGGTGTAATACCTGCCCATTTACCTCTTCTCTCCTCACGATCCCAGGCCCCAAACACTCCTTTCAGGTGAAGCAGCGATTTACTTGTACTTCTTTCAATGTAGTATACTGTACTCGCTGCTCACAGTGTGGTCGCCTCTACATTGGGGAGAACAAGCGCAGACTGGGTGACCGCTTTGCGGAACATCTCCGATCAGTCCGCAAGCAGGGCCCTGAGCTTCCGGTTGCTTGCCATTTCAACACTCCCCCCTCCTCTCATGCTCACATCTCTGTCCTGGGATTGCTGCAGTGTTCCAGTGAACATCAACGCAAGCTCGAGGAACAGCATCTCATCTACCGATTAGGGACACTACAGCCTGTCGGACTGAACATTGAGTTCAATAATTTCAGAGCATGACAGCCCCCCATTTTACTTCCATTTTTAGTTATTTTTTCTTTCTCTTTTTTCTTCCTTTTTTTTACATTCTTTTTTACATTTTTTACAATCTTTTTTTTGCATTTATTTCATTTCATCTTTGTTTGTTCAGTTTGCTTACCCACTGTTTTTTTCAGGGTTTTTTTCACGTTTTCACTTGCTGCTGTTCAATATTCAGTGTATTTACACCTAATCTGTACTAATGCTTTGTCTTTCAACACACCATTAACATATTGTTTGCCTTTGCTCCGTGACCGTTTGGTCAGCTATGTGGCCTGGTCCAATCTGCACCTTCTCCTTTGTTATCTCTTGCCACACCCCCACCTCACTTGCTTACAATCTGTGACTTTTCTAATATTTGTCAGTTCCAAAGAAGGTTCACTGACCCGAAACGTTAACTCTGCTTCTCTTTCCACAGATGCTGCCAGACCTGCTGAGTGATTCCAGCATTTCTTGTTTTTGTTCCTTCCTCCCTAAACAGTTTACTCTCTGGCATTGCGGCCAATCTCTAACATGCAAAGGACGAAGAGCCTTAACAATCCAATGCTTCACTAGACGTAAGGGCATTTCCTTCCCCACTGTAAGCAAATAACTGACTGCAGTGTGCAGACCTGATACAACTGAACATGAAGTTAACAAACCCCAGGCCTTGCCGGTCAGATTAACGAGAAATGAACTTTAACAAGGAACATCGAGATAGTCCCATTCCGGCCCATATTCTGCTGGGCTTGTTAGGTTAAAATTCCCCATGTGGGTGCTTTCGATCATCGGAGTCTGCTGTACTAATCCAATTTTGTACCAGGCAGCATGTATAACCTGGAACCTTTCAATTCCTTGGCTTTATTTCCGAACACCAGATTTATGTTTACTGCTCACATGTAAAAACAGTTACCCTCTTGCCCACGTCACAGCCCCTATTTCACGTCCTGCAAGATGTAGTGCAAAGATTTGACTTCACCCTGGAAAACCATTTCCCTTTATTTGCCTCGAAATAATCCACTGAACGTCCGTATGTGGATCTCAGAACTGACTACGTTAGAAGGTTCAGTGTAGCATGTTCAAATGCAACCTTCCTTGCTCTGAGGAGAACAATCCCAGCTACACCAGTCGCTTCGCATTAACTGAAGTCCCTCATGATTAGGAACCATTCTTGTCAATCTCCCTCTTAACCTTCTCTGCTTTAAGTAGAACAATTCCAGATTCTCAAATCGCAAAAGTGGTGAATAACCATTTGCATTTCCTCCTTTTAAACCTTTAAAGGACTTCCTTTTTTAAGTTATCATAGACTCTGCTTCATTCATTCTCTCTGTAAGGACATTTCAGTTACCCAACAACCATCTAATTGCTTTCAACATGCAAACAAACATACGAATCAGCAGCAGGAGGAGGCCACCTGGCCCCGTTCCCCCTCTGCCCTCTCTGTCTCTCCGGAGCTGGAATAAATTTGCAGTTAATTCATGAACTGAATATGAGGAATACAGCGGGTAATACAATTAGTAAATTGTTAAATGGCGCTGGAGAATAATCCTCCCATTCGCCCTCCCAGCTTTCTGTCTCTTCATGGCTGGAATATGGTTACAGTTAATTGATGAATTGAATATTAAGGATACCGTGGGTAATAAAATGAATGAAGTGTGACATGGAGTTGGAGAATAATCCCATTTCCTCCTCCCTCCTCTCTGTCACTCCCTGGACGGGACACAGTGAATTTAAAGGGGATGCAGGAATAGTGGAATGTTTATGAACATCTCATTTGTTGTTCGCTCTGCGCAAGCGGAACACTCTACCTGTGATATCCACTGTGCTCATGCGGAACCCTCTCCAACGTGTTATTCGCTGTGCGCATGCAGAACCCTCCCCACGTGATACCCGTTGTGCGCATACGGAACCCACTCCACGTGATACCCACTGGGAGCATGCTTGGGGGTTGGAGAAAGAGTGGGGAAGCCGAAACGGGTTTGGGAGGGAAAGAGAGTGGGAGGGGGAGGGGAAATGCGTGGGCGGGGGGGATGGGTGGGAGAGGGAAAAAGGGGGGGATGCTGAGGTTGGTGGGGGAGGGGAAGAGGTTGGGGAGGGGCAGGGCGGGGAGGGGAAATGGGTGGGGGACCAGTGGGGAAATGGGTGTGGGAGGGGAGGAGAAGTGGAGAGGGGAAATGGGTGGAGATGGGAAGAGAGAGAGATAGATGGAAAGAGACAGGGAGAGAGAGACAGGGAGAGAGAGATAGAGAGAGACAGTCATGAAAGGCGGAGACAGATAAAGGATGAGACAAGTTGCAACAATCAGTAACTGTCCCCATCACCTGACCAGTCCTGTGTTGGAGGATTAGTGAAAGTGTTTTAGTAATGAGTGTTGGATCAGCGTTTGATATTTGCAAATTGCAGTGACATTCTCTCCAAGGCTTTCATTGCAGCAGCTTTTTCGGGAGCAGAGAGTGCGAGCGAGTGAGCAGCTGGGAAGCTTTTTCGGGAGCAGAGAGTGCGAGCGAGTGAGCAGCTGGGAAGGTCAGTTTGAAAGTCAACTTAATTTCCTTTTGTTTTCGGCGGAGGCCAGGGGGCTGCTGGGTAAGTAAAACACTATATATCTGGGCACTTGCAGTGTCTACCACCCGCCCTCCACCTCTAACCAAAAAAAAGGACTCGGTGAGGTGTACATAAGGTAAGGCTTTTTCTATTTCTCTTTTTTATCGTGATTGGTAAAAACTTTTTGTTCCTTTTTCATTTAACTAAGTTAAGCTTAAGATTAAAAATGGCAGGAGATCTCAGACCCGTGTCATGCTCCTCTTGCTCAATGTGAGAGCTCAGGGACACGGCTGATGTCCCTGACTCCTTCACGTGAAGGAAGTGTGTCCAACTGCAGCTCTTGTTAGACCGCATGACGGCTCGCGAGCTGCGGATGGATTCACTTTGGAGCATGCGCGATGCTGAGGAGGTCGTGGATAGCACGTTTAGTGAATTGGTCACACCGCAGAATAGGATTGCTGAGGGAGAAAGGGAATGGGTGACCAAAAGGCAGAGAAAGAGCAGGAAGGCAGCGCAGGAGTCCACTGCGGTCATCTCCCTCCAAAACAAGTATACCGTTTTGGATACTGTTGAGGGAGATGGCTCACCAGGGGATGGCAGCAGTAGCCAGGTTCATGGCACCGTGGCTGGCTCTGCTGTTCAGAAGGGCGGGAAAAAGTGTGGAAGGGCTATAGTCGTAGGGGATTCGATTGTAAGGGGAGTAGATAGGCAGTTCTGTGGTCGAAAACGAGGCTCCCGAATGGTATGTTGCCTCCCAGGAGCACGGGTCAGGGATGTCTCAGATCGGCTGCAGAACATTCTGAAGGGGGAGGGTGAACAGCCAGTTGTTGTTGTGCACATAGGCACCAATGATATAGGTAAAAAACGGGATGAGGTCCGACAAGCAGAGTTTAGGGAGTTAGGAGCCAAGTTAAAAAGGAGGACCTCAGAGGCAGTAATCTCAGGATTGCTACCAGTGCCACGTGATAGTCAGAGTAAAAATTAAAGAATAGTCAGGATGAATGCGTGGCTTGAGAGATGGTGCAGGAAGGAGGGGTTCAGATTTTTGGGACATTGGGACCGGTTCTGGGGGAGGTGGGACTATTACAAATTGGACGGTCTACACCTGGGACGGACTGGAACCAATGTCCTTGGAGGTGCTTTTGCTAACGCTGTTGGGGAGGGTTTAAACTAATGTGGCAGGGGGATGGGAACCAATTGAGGAGGTCAGTTGAAAGTAAGGAGGTAGCAACAAAAGCCTGTAAGGAACTAGATAATGAAATCAGTGTGACTGAGGGGAAGAGCAGGCAGGGAGCAGATGATGAATGTAAAGGGACTGGTGGTCTGAGGTGCATTTGTTTTAATGCAAGAAGTGTAGTAGGTTGGGCAGATGAACTTAGGGCTTGGATTAGTACCTGGGAGTATGATGTTATTGCTATTACTGAGACTTGGTTGAGGGAAGGGCATGATTGGCAACTAAATATCCCAGGATATCGATGCTTCAGGCGGGATAGAGAGGGAGGTAAAAGGGGTGGAGGAGTTGCATTACTGGTCAAAGAGGATATCACAGCTGTGCTGAAGGAGGGCACTACGGAGGACTCGAGCAGTGAGGCAATATGGACAGAACTCAGAAATAGGAAGGGTGCGGTAACAATGTTGGGGCTGTACTACAGGCCTCCCAACAGCGAGCGTGAGATAGAGGTACAAATATGTAAACAGATTATGGAAAGATGTAGGAGCAACAGGGTGGTGGTGATAGGATATTTTAATTTTCCCAACATTGACTGGGATTCACTTAGTGTTAGAGGTCCAGATGGAGCAGAATTTGTAAGGAGCATCCAGGAGGGTTTTCTAGAGCAGTATGTAAATAGTCCAACTCGGGAAGGGGCCATACTGGACCTGGTGTTGGGGAATGAGCACGGCCAGGTGGTTGAAGTTTCAGTAGGGGACTATTTTGGGAATAGTGATCACAATTCCGTAAGCTTTAAAATACTCATGGACAAAGACGAGAGTGGTCCGAAAGGAAGAGTGCTAAATTGGGGGAAGGCCAACTATACCAAAATTCGGCAGGAGCTGGGGAATGTAGATTGGGAGCAGCTGTTTGAAGGGAAATCCACATGTGATATGTGGGAGGCTTTTAAAGAGAGGTTGATTAGCGTGCAGGAGAGACATGTTCCTGTGAAAATGAGGGATGGAAATGGCAAGATTAGGGAACCATGGATGACAGGTGAAATTGTGAGACTAGCTAAGAGGAAAAAGGAAGCATACATAAGGTCTAGGCGGCTGATGAAAGACGAAGCTTTGAAAGAATATCGGGAATGCAGGACCAATCTGAAACGAGGAATTAAGAGGGCTAAAAGGGGTCATGAAATATCTTTAGCAAACAGGGTTAAAGAAAATCCCAAAGCCTTTTATTCATATATTAGGAGAAAGAGGGTAACTGGAGAAAGGATTGGCCCACTCAAGGACAAAGGAGGAATGTTATGCTTGGAGTCAGAGAAAATGGGTGAGATTCTAAACGAGTACTTTGCATCGGTATTCACCGAGGAGAGGGACATGACGGATGTTGAGGTTAGGAACAGATGTTTGATTACTCTAAGTCAAGTCGACATAAGGAGGGAGGAAATGTTGGATATTCTAAAGGGCATTAAGGTGGACAAGTCCCCAGGTCCGGATGGGATCTATCCCAGGTTACTGAGGGAAGCAAGAGAGGAAATAGCTGGGGCCTTAACAGATATCTTTGCAGCATCCTTAAACACGGATGAGGTCCCGGAGGACTGGAGAATTGCTAATGTTGTCCCCTTGTTTAAGAAGGGTAGCAGGGATAATCCAGGTAATTATAGACCGGTGAGCCTGACGTCAGTGGTAGGGAAGCTGCTGGAGAAGATACTGAGGGATAGGATCTATTCCCATTTGGAAGAAAATGGGCACATCAGTGATAGGCAACATGGTTTTGTGAAGGGAAGGTCATGTCTTCCCAACTTAATAGAATTCTTTGAGGAAGTGACAAAGATGATTGATGAGGGAAGGGCTGTCGATGTCACATACATGGACTTCAGTAAGGCGTTTGATAAGGTTTCCCATGGCAAGCTGATGGAGCAAGTGAAGGCGCATGGGGTCCAAGGTGTACTAGCTAGATGGATGAAGAACTGGCTGGGCAACAGGAGACAGAGAGTAGCAGTGGAAGGGAGTTTCTCAAAATGGAGACGTGTGACCTGTGGTGTTCCACAGGGATCCGTGCTGGGACCACTGTTGTTTGTGATATACATTAATGATTTGGAGGAAAGTATAGGTGGACTGATTAGCAAGTTTGCAGACGACACTAAGACTGGTGGAGTAGCAGATAGTGAAGGGGACTGTCAGAGAATACAGCAGAATATAGATAGATTGGAGTGTTGGGCAGAGAAATGGCAGATGCAGTTCAATCAGGGAAAATGCGAGGTGATGCATTTTAGAAGATCCAATTCAAGAGTGAACTATACAGTAAATGGAAAAGTCCTGGGGAAAATTGATGTGCAGAGAGACTTGGGTGTTCAGGTCCACTGTTCCCTGAAGGTGGCAACGCAGGTCAATAGAGTGGTCAAGAAGGCATACGGCATGCTTTCTTTCATCGGACTGGGTATTGAGTAGAAAAGTTGGCAGGTCATGTTACTGTTGTATAGGACCTTTGTTCGGCCACATTTGGAATACTGCGTGCAGTTCTGGTCGCCACATTACCAAAAGGATGTGGATGCTTTGGAGAGGGTGCAGAGGAGGTTCACCAGGATGTTGCCTGGTATGGAGGGCGCCAGCTATGAAGAGAGGTTGAGTAGATTAGGATTATTTTCATTAGAAAGACGGAGGTTGAGGGGGGACCTGATTGAGGTGGACAAAATCATGAGAGGTATAGACAGGGTGGAGAGCAAGAGGCTTTTTCCCAGAGTGGGGATTTCAATTACTGGAGGACACGAGTTCAAAGTGAAAGGGGAAATGTTTAGGGGGGATATGCGTGGAAAGTTCTTTACGCAGAGGGTGGTGGGTGCCTGCAACGCGTTGCCAGTGGAGGTGGTAGATGCGGGCACGATGGCGTCTTTTAAGATGTATCTAGACAGATACAAGAATGGGCAGTAAGAATAGAGATACAGACCTTGGAAAATAGGTGACATGTTCAGATAGAGGATCTGGATCGGCGCAGGCTTGGAGGGCCGAAGGACCTGTTCCTGTGCTGTAATTTTTCTTTGTTCTTTGTTCTTTGTTCTGAGGGCAAGAGTTACAAGTTCAAAATTAACCATGAAATGGCTCAAAGCATTACTGTCCAGGGATAGCGCGAGGAAGAGTGATGAAAAGAGAGTGGCAGAGACAGAGGGAGAGAGACAGAGAGACAGAGTGAGATATAGGGAGAGATAGAGTGAGAGTCAGAGGGAGAGTAAGAGGGAGAGACAGAGGGAGAGAGAGAGAGAGAGATAGAGAGAGACAGAGGGAGAATCATAGGGAGAGTCAGAGGGAGAGTCAGAGAGACAGATACAGCTGCAGTATTGTGTACAGTTCTGGTCACCACATTATTGGAGTGAGAGTAAGAGGGAGAGACAAAGGGAGAGTCCGAGGGAGAGTCAGAGGGAGATATGGGGAGAGACAGAGATAGATGAAGAGACAGAGACAAGGAGAAAGTGCGAGAGAGGGAGAAACAGAGAAAGGGCGTGGTAGAGGCTCCACCACCTTCTGAGGCAGAGAATTCCAAAGTCGCACAAGCCGCTGAGAGAAGGAATCTCTCCTCATTATCCAGGATAGGCCGTCTCCAGGGTTGTCACCAGGGAAGGTTTCTAACCAAGAGAGGGTGTGACCCGTTTGTATGTGTGTGAACCTGGCCGGCTCTTACACAGTACACATTGTCACCCTTTAAAGGGTCACTATTTTGCTCCAACTCCCTGGTTCCGTGCTTATTGGCAATGTGATTATATTACTGTAATAAAAGCAAAATACTGCGGATGCTGGAAGTCTGAAACAAAAACAAGAAATGCTTCAATCACTCAGCAGGTCTGGCAGCATCTGTGGAAAGAGAAGCAGAGTTAACGTTTCGGGTCAGTGACCCTTCTTCGGAACTGACACATATTAGAAAAGTCACAGATTATAAACAAGTGAGGTGGGGGTGGGGCAAGAGATAACAAAGGAGAAGGTGCAGATTGGACCAGGCCACATAGCTGAGCAAAAGGTCACGGAGAAAAGGCAAACAATACGTTAATGGTGTGTTGAAAGACAAAGCATTAGTACAGATTAGGTGTGAATACACTGAATATTGAACAGCAGCAAGTGCAAACCTGAAGAAAAACAACCTGAAAAAAATTATATTACTGGGCTGGCAGACCATAGAAACCATGGACAACTACATCTCAGAAAGAGGCCATTCAGCCCATCATGTCTGTGCCAGTTTTCTAGCACCTAGTCTGCAGCCTTGAAATTACAGTACTTTAGCTGTAGGTCTGTGTACCTTTTTAATGAGCTGAGGGCTTATGCCTCCCCCACCATTCGTGGCAGTGAATTCCAGACACCCATCGCCATCTGGGTGAAAAATGTTTTTCATATGTCCCCTCCAGTACCTCTACCAATCACCTTAAGTCTCTGCCCCAGGTAATTGACCTCTCCTCTAGCGGAAACAAGTCCTTCCTGTCTACTCTATCTAGGCTCCTCATGATTTTGTACACCTCAATTATGTCACCCCTCAGCCTCCTCTGATCTAAGGAAAGCAATCCTAGCCTATCCAATCTTTCCTCATAGCTGCAAATTTCAGGCCCTGGCAATAATCTTGTAAAACTCTTCTGTCTTCTCTCCAGAGCACTTGTGTCCTTCCTATAATGTTGTGACCAGAACTGTACACAATACTCCATCTGTGGTCTAACCAGCGTTTTATACAGTTCCAGCAGTACATTCCTGTTTTTGTACTCGTTACCTCGGTCAATAAAGGAAAGCATTCCATATGGCGTCTTCATCACTGTTTCTACCTGTCCTGCCACCTTAAGGCACCTGTGGACATGCACTCCCAGGTCTCTCACTTGTTGTACCCATCCAAATTTCCTCTCGTTTATTGCGTATTCCCTTGCTTTGTTTGCACTCTCCAAATGCACTACCTCACACTTTTCTGGATTGAGTTCCATCTGCAACTTTCCACCCACTCAACCGAACCATTGATATCATTCTGGAGTCTGCGGCTCTCCTCTTCACTATCAACTACACAGCCAATTTTTGTGTTCTTTGCAAATTTTCCAGTCATGTTACCCACATGTAAATCTAAATCATTAATAAATACCACAAACAGTAAGGGGCCCAACACTGAGCCCTGTGGAATGCCACTGGAAACCACCTTCCATTCACAAAAAACATCCGTCGACCACCATTCTCTGTTTCTTGTCACCGAGCCAATTTTGGATCCAACTCACCACATTCCCTTGTATTCCATGCGCTTTTACATTTCTGAGCAGTCTGACTCTGTGGGACCTTGTCAAATGCCTTACTAAAATCCATGTGGACAACATCCACTGCACTACCCTCATCATTCCTCCTTGTTACTTCTTCAAATAAAAATCATTTAAGTTAGTAAGACACGACCTTCCCTTAACAAATCCATCGTCACCATCTCTGATTAATCCAGACCTTTTAAGACAGTTTATCCTATCTCTCAGAATTGATTCTAATAATTTTCCCACCACCTGACCGGCCTATAATTAATTCGCCTTCCCCTCTCACCCTAGTTAAGCAATGGTACAGAGTTTGCAGACCTCCAATCCTCTGGTCCCTCGCCTTTATCTAGTGAGCATTTGAAAATGGTCCTCAGAGCATCCACTATTTCCTCCGTGGCTTCCTTTAACAGCCTGGGATACAATCCATCCAGCCCTGGTAATTTATGCACTTTTAAAAATCTCAGACCCTCTCGTACTTCCTCTTTCATAATGCTTATCATATCTAATATTTCACAGTCCTCCTCTTTAACTACAATGTCTGCATCATCCCTCTCCTTTGCGAAGAGAGAGACCAAATCTCATTAAGAATCCTGCGAACATCTTCTGAATCCAAGCATAACTTACCTTGTACACCTCTGATAATTCCTACCATTTCCTCAGGTTTCCTCTTGCTCTTAATGCACTGATAAAACACCTTTGGGTTTTCCTTGATTTAGACTACCAATATTTTTTCATGTCCCCTCTTTGCATTGCCAATTTCGTTTTTACTTCACCCCTACACTTTGTATACTCCTCTAGGCTTTCTAAAGTATTAGGTTTTTTGTAACTGTCGTAAGATTTATTTTTATGCTTTATCATCGGAACATACCTTAATCTGTATGCTTCTGGATAACTAGGGGCTCTAGATATGGCAGTACCACCCTTTTTCTTTGTGGGGATATGTCTGCACTGTGCCCGCAGCATCTCACTTTGAATGCCTGCCTCTGGTTTGCCACTGATTTTCCTTCAAATATCTGCATCCAGATCAACTCTCAACTTATCAAAATTTGCCTTGCTCCAACTTAGAACTTTTATTCATGTTTTATTTTGTCCTGTTCCATGATTATGCTAAAAGTAACTGTGTTTTGGTAACCATCTGCAAAATGGTCATCCACTGCTCCTTCATGCACTTGGCCATCTTTATTTCAGAGGACTATACCTAGAATTGCGTCCGCTCTCGTTGGGCACAGATTTGACAGGCGACAACACGGACTTTGGTGACGAAAAGAAAGTTGGAGATGGGACGGTAGTTTGCAAGGTCGGTGGGGCCAAGGGCAGATTTGAAGGATAGAGCGACAGAATGTGAAGAGAAATGATCTTTCACAATACCCTTTAACATGGGTACCAGGTGGTTAAGTGGGTGATCAGGTTAATGGAACTGGGTCGAGAGAGTAGGGGGTGGGTCTCATGGACAAGATGAACTCGTAGAGGGCATGAGGGCTGAAAGGAGCAAAACTGGAGGAAGATGTGAGTTCAGGGCAAGGGGAGGGGGATACCTTAGAGAAACTTTTGTTCAGTGGCCTAGTGGAAAGCAGGGAAGTAGCAGAGGCAGATGATTGGATGGTCTCGATCTGAATGATAAAGAAATTCATGAGCTCCTGGCAGTTGTTGTTTCAGGTGAGGGTGGAGGAGACGTGGAGAGGGGTTTTAGAAGACTGTTTGCAGTACAGAAAAGAAGCCAAGGGTTATATTTACATCCTCGGATGATGCTGGAATAGTGAGGCCCATTGGCCCGTCATACCTGTGCTGGATTTCTGAAACAGCTACCAATTAGTCCCACTCGCCGGCTCTTTCCGCACAGCCCTGGAACTTTATTTCCATTCAACTATTTTTCCAATTCCCCTTTTGTAATTTACTGTTAAACCTGCTTCCACTGACTTTTCAGATCACAACACTCTGTGTTAGCAGAAAGAAATCCTCATTGCCTCTTTTTCTTTTCCCTCTCACCATAAAAACAAATAGAAAATGAATAGAATAGGCCATTCATCCCATTGAGCCTGCTCCGCTGTTCAATAAGATCATAGCTGAACTTCTACCTCAACTCCAGACTCCCCCACTATCCCCATATTTCTCCATTCCCTTCGTGTCCAAGCATCTGTCCATCTCTGTCTGGAGCATATTCATCCATGGAGCATCCACAGCTCCCTCAGGGAGAGAATTCCAAAGATTTACAGTCTTCTGAGTGAAGGAAACTCTCCTCCTCGCTGTCCTAAATGTCCAACCCCTTAATGTGAGACTGTGATCCCTCATTCTAGATTCCCCAGCTGGTGGAAACATTTCAGTATTTATCCTTTCAAACCCTTTCAAACCCTTGAAGACTTTTATCTGTTTCAATGAAATCACCACCCATTCTTCTCAACCCCAGAAAATACTGGCCAAATCTACACAATCTCTCATCATCGGACAGTTCCCTCATCCCAAGGACCAGTCTAGTGAACCTCCTCTGAACCCCGTCTAGGGAAGGTACACCCTTCCTTAGGTAAGGAGACGAAAACTGTCTACAGTGTTGTGTGATCTCTTATTTGTTGCTAATTACATTTGGTGCTGCAGTTGTTACTGCTGCAGAGGTGGATGGAGTGAAGATTGAACAATGTCTTTCAGATGGGACATGAAACTGTCTGCAGATATTGTGCATTTTCATGTAATTACAAGTGACCTGCTCGATGAATTAGAAAGGAACGTCTTCATTATTCTTGACAACAAGCAATGGCAAAAGATTAAAGGAGAAATATCGTCAGGGAAAAGCCGAGATCACAAATTTCTGTCTGAATCTGACTTCAATCAGAAAGAAAGATTTGGAATGGAGCAGGCTTTTTGGGCTGAATGGCTTACTCCTGCTCATATTTCCGCTGACCCAATGTATAAAATATTAATCGTGCGTCTTTAACAGATTAAAAACATCACCGGTTGCTTCAAAGGAGAGACTGTCAACCAGAATCTGACCCCAAGACACATAAGGAGATAATAGGATGGGTGAACAATAACTTGGTCAAAGAAGGAGGTTTTAAATAGCGTCCTAAAGGAGAAGAGATATGGAAAGGTTTAGGGAGGGAATTTCAGCGATTAGGGCCCAAATCAGGTGAAGACACAGCTGCCAATGGTGGAGCAATTACAATCAAGGGATGCGCTCGAGGCCAGAAGTGGAGCAGTGCAGAGATCTCAGAGGGTTGGAGGAGGTTACAGAGATAGGGAGGGTTGCAGGGACTGGTGGAGGTGATAGAGCTAGGGAGGGTGGTTGGCCTGGAGGAGATTACTGAGTCAGGGGGAGTGTCAGCCTGGATTATGGGGCTGGAGTCTCTGGATTGAGGCCTCGAACCTACAACCTTCAGACTCAAAGATGAGAGAGAGAGCGCGACACACTGAGCCATGGCTAACAGGTAAAAGGAAGAAAGTACTCCCATTTCTGTCGCACCTGTCACCACGTCAGGACGTCCCAAAGCCTTTCCCAGGCTATGAAGCTTTCTCTGTGTGCAGTCACTGTTGTAATGTTGGGAAACGCGGTGGGCAATGCATTCACAGCAAGACCCCACAAATCGCAGCTTAATAAATGAGCATCTGGATATCTTCAGAAAGGAGTGATGTGAGGGACACTATTCTGATTTAGTAAAGCCTTTTTCCCTCACCTGCTGTGGGTGCTTCATCTTGATTCCGGGCTCTGAACCAGCCTGGAAAGAAATCACCAGAACATTTGTGTGTTAGCTGCGTCACGGTTGCTTGGCACAGAAATTTATTCAATCCTAGCAGATGCTGAGGATGCAGTGGTGCAGGACATAGTGCGGTTACAAGGCTGCCTGTTGGTCACAGCCAGTAACTGCAGCGTTACATGTTCACATGAGAAATTCCCATTATCACTGTTCACACTGATACTTGCAATGATTAGAGACGGGGTCAGTTCAGTCCATCGTGATTGCCCTGGCTCTTTTAAAGAACTGTCCAGCTTAGTCTCACACGCCCAGTTTTTTTCCTGATGGCCCTGTAAATTCATCCTTTTCAAGTACATGTTGAATTGCCTTTTGAAAGTTTCTATTGAGTCTGCTTCCAGCGATTGATATAAATTGGATGAGTAAATGAAGGAAAAAGCAATAAAGGGATGAGTGGACAGGGAGAGTAAGTGTGAGTGGAACGATTTTTCCGTGTGGGAAGGGGGGTTAAATGCCTGTTTCTGTGTGTATCGAATCCGTGTGTGAGTGTTCCTCTGGATTTCCAAAGTCTTGGTGTGTCCATCATAGAAACATGGAAACATAGAAAATAGGAGCAGGAGAAGACCATTCGGCCCTTCGAACCGACTCCGCCATTCATTATGATCATGGCTGATCATCCAACTCGGTACCTTGTTCCCGCTTTTGCCCAACCCCTTTAATCTCTTTAGACCCAAGAGCTATATCTAACCCCTTCTTGAAAACAAACAATCTTTTGGCCTCAACTGCTTTCTATGGTAGCGAATTCAACAGGCTCACCACTCTCTGGGTGACGAAATTTCTCCTCATCTCATTCCTGCAAGGTTTATCCCGGATCCTTAGACTATAACCCCAGGTTCGGGACTCCCCCCACCATCGGGAACATCCTGCCTGCATCTACCCTGTCAAGTCCTGTTTGGATTTTCTAGGTTTCTATGACACCCCACCTGCACCCCTCCTCACTCTTCTGAACTCTTGCAAATATAATCCTAACTGACACAATTTCTTGTACGTCAGTCCCGTCATCCCAGGAATCAGTCTGGGATTCGCTGCAGTCCCTTTATAGCAAAAACATCCTTCCTGAGATAAGGAGAAGAAAACTGCTCACAATATGCCAGGTGTGGCCTAAACCTGATGCCTCCCTGCATACTCCTCACAACTTACCCTCCCACCCAGTTTTGCATCATCTGCAAATTTGGAGATATTACATTTAGTTCTCTCATCTAAATCATTCATATATATTGTGAATAGCTGGTGTCCTCGCACCAATCCCTGCGGTACCCCACTAGTCAATGCTTGTCAGTCGGAAAAAAGATCCAGT
The DNA here is from genome assembly GCF_036365525.1 of Heterodontus francisci. Classification (NCBI taxonomy): domain Eukaryota; kingdom Metazoa; phylum Chordata; class Chondrichthyes; order Heterodontiformes; family Heterodontidae; genus Heterodontus; species Heterodontus francisci. The sequence goes on from NC_090391.1 coordinate 34,758,027, forward strand.
TATCCCGACTCTTTGTTTCCTGTCTGCCAATCACTTTTCTATCCATCGCAAGACATAACCCCAATCCCATGCACTTTAATTTTGCACGCTAACATCTTACATGGGACTTTGTCAAAAGCCTTCCGAAAGTCCAAATAAACCACATCCACTGGCTTCCCCTCATCAACTCTACTAGTTACATCCTGGAGGCATTCTAGTTGATTTATCAAGCATGATTTCCCTTCCGCAAATCCATGCTGACTCTGCCCGATTCTACCACTTGTCTCCAAGTGCTCTGCTATAAAATATTTGATAATTGTCTCTAGAATTTCCCCCGCTACCGACGTCAGGATGACTGGTCTATAATTCCCTGCTTTCTCACTGCCTCCCTTTATAAATAATGGGGTTACATTAGCTACCCTCCAATCTGTAGGAATTGTTCCAGAGTATATAGAATCTTGGAAGCTGACCACCAGTGTATCCACTATTTCTAGGGACACTTCATTAAGTAGTCTAGAATGCATACCATCAGGCCCTGGGGATTTATCGGCCTTCAATTCCATCAATTTCTCCAACACCATTTCTCTACTAATACTGATTTCCTTCAGCTCCTCTCTCTCACTAAGCTCTGGATTCCCCAATGAAACACACAGTTCTCTGGTGTGGCCATTCGGCCAGTCCAGTCAATGCCGATCCCTCTATCTTGAAGGAGCCTGCCCCTTCCCCCCACATACACACACCGCAACAGGTACTGAGTCAACAGGAGACTCACATGAAGTTCCCTGGTGTCGGATTTTCCTGCTCTCGCTTGGAACACGAGGGATATTCCCCTCCTCCACCGATTTCCCCTACCCAACCCGTCCACCTTCCCCATTCAGCTGCCCTCCCATCTCCCACCCCTCCTCCTCCCCACCCCTTTCCCTGCCTAATGCCTTGCTGGCCGACCCGAACCCGACCAAGCCAGACAACATGTGTCCTGCATTCGGGCTCGGCTTGGCTCGGCTCAGGCTTAATGGTACTGCTTAGCTTTGGCAGTCTTGGTGCCACCTGTCATGTCCGCTTATGTGAAAACCCCAATATAAACATATATTATGTGTTAAAACTTAAGTGTGGCATTTTTAATCCAAACTTTTCATTGTTATGATTAAAAGAAAAATATAACGTGGGAACACGTGTATTATTTTTTCCAGACTGGTTTGAAGTCTGGAATTTTTTTATGAATTGCATTTCTAAGGCAATTGTACTGAAAATGACTTGAGAGTATGAAATTCAATAGAACAAATGAGAGGCTGCCTTCTCTGTCCAATGGAAACCCAGGAGTAGATTGTAAGGTACATACATATTTCAGTGATAGCGGCTGCCAAAATGGTATTAAAATTAATAGATAATTTGAGTAATAGTCATGTGAGTTAAAATTAGCATCTAAATAAATACGAATGTCTCGTTTTATACATAATACGCGCTTAAATATAATTTATGAACTTGGCTGTTTTAACATCGCAAGTCTTCTTTAGCCTCCTTGTCTCGAGAGACAATGGGTAAGCGCCTGGAGGTGGTCAGTTGTTTGTAAAGCAGCGCCTGGAGTGGCTACTAAGCCCAATTCTCGAGTGACAGACTCTTTCACAGGTGTTGCAGATAAAATTGGTTGTCGCGGCTGTTACACAGTTGGCTCTCCCCTTGTACTTCTGTCTTTTTTCCTGCCAACTGCTAAGTCTGTTCGACTTGCCACACTTTAGCCCCTTCTTTATGGCTGTCCATCAGCTCTGGCGATCACTGCCAACTGAGTCCCACGACTTGTGATCAATGTCACATGACTTCATGTCACGTTTGCAAACGTCTTTAAAGCGGAGACTGGTATGGCCAGTGGGTCCGATACCAGTGTCTAACTCACTGTACAATGGGTTCTTCGGGATCCTGCCATCTTCCATGCGGCTCACATATCCAAGCCATCTCAAGCGCCGCTGGCTCAGTCGGATGCATATGCTGGGGATGTTGGCTGCCTCCAGGACTTCTCTGTTGCAGATAAGGTCCTGCCACCTGATCCGAAGGATTCTCCAGAGGCAGCGAAGATGGAATGAATTGAGACATCGCTCTTGGCTGACATACGTTGTCCAGGCCTCGCTGCCATAGAGCAAGATACTGAGGGCACAAGCTTGATATATCGCAAGTACAGCCTTGGAAAACTAGCTGTCGTGCCCTGCCCAGACAACCCTGTTTGTAAGCATGTTGACGATTTGTCTTCATTGTTGAACGAGGGGTAACAAGTATACCACGGAATTCCATTGTGGAATACTTTATCTAGAATGTCATGTTGCAGCTGTTGTGTGGCGTACATCTGGAAAGCTGATACATTATGACTGAAATCCAGTGCCATTGACCACATCAATGGATCTTGTGGAGAAAATTCCCTCGGAATTATGGGATAAGTCAAAACATAGGATCCAACTTAGTTAATTTTCATGACTGAGTGGGTGAGCGACCAAATTCTACTCAACTTGTTTCAGTTTTGATAATCCAGTGTTTCAAATGCAAATAATAAAAATGATAATGCAAAGAACCAATATTCATTTTATCTTGCCTGGACGTTAACTGGCATTGTGCACACAGTTTTCTTTATCCCGTATATATGGGGTGGGGCGGGGCTTGGTTGAATACTCACCACAGGCCATCGAACAAAAATTCTAAATCTTTCACAGTAATGAATTAAAACACCTTGGCATATTAATGTGTCGTTACATTTTATATTAGTCAACCTAATAGTTGTCTTCCTTGAATGAAGTATTACTCTGATCCCAAAGGGCTGGTATTCTGTTCCATGGGAGTGAACAGAGAGTTCTCGATCTGCAGAAACGTTGGTTCATGTCAAAACTATTTTGAAAAATTAAACAGTGTAACATTATTCAAGCAATATTTTCCCATCTAAATTCGACAACTGTGTGGCACAGTGGTTAGCACGGCAGCTTCGCAGCTCCACCAATCCGGGTTTGGTTCTAGGTACTGTCTGTGTAGCGTTTGCAAGTTATCGTTGTGACAGCATGTGTTTTCACTGGTTGCTCTGGTTTCATTCCGCAGCTGAAGACTTGCATGTATGTAGGTAAATTGGCGATTTTAAATTGCCCCTCGTGTATGTAGGTGATAGGAGAAGATGTGGGGTTAACGTAGGGTGAGTGCAAATGGGTGGTTGGCTGGCACAGAGTTAGCGCTTCAGTGCTGTATCTCCCTATGACTCTAATTTCAAATAAGCAATGATTTCTGTCGAAATAGTATTGGTTGATATTCAAATTTCAGCTTTTGTCCCATTACTTGCCAACTGATTGTCTCACAGTAGCAGATGAGTAACATTGCAGAGAGAAAAACAACTATAAGTGGAACCAGAAAAAAAGTTTATCGAATCACGTACGCGTCGGAATAGACAGGATGTTAGGTGGTTCTTTTTCCAGAGAATGTAAAGTCTCTGGAATATATTATCAGCTTATGTGGTGGGTGTTGACTTTCTCAGCGGCTTCAAGAGGGAGCTCAATCAGTACCTGACTGTGAGAAGGATTGCGTCATATAGAAGGTAAGTTTATATAGGTAACACATGGTCCATGTATTCACCTGGGCAGGTTTTCACTGCCAGGGAGCACGGCATTGGAGAGGAAATTTACTGAGTCTTTTCTCCACATTGGCCCAGGGTCTTTCATATTTTTGACACTCCTAGTCGATTTAGATGCGATATAGAACAAAGAACAAAGAACAGTACAGCACAGGAACAAGCCGTTCGGCCCTTCAAGCCTGTGCCAATCTTGATGCCTCTCTAAACAAAAAACTTCTGCAATTCCAGGGACCGTATCCCTCTATTCCTGTCCTATTCATGTATTTGTCAAGATGCCTCTTAAACGTCCCTATCTCACCTGCTTCCACCACCTCCCTGGCAGCAAGTTCCAGGCACTCACCACCCTCTGTGTAAAGAACTTGCCTCGCACATCCCCTCTAAACTTTGCCCCTCACAGCTTAAACCTATGTCCCCTAGTAACTGACTCTTCCACCCTGTGAAAAAGCTTCTGACTATCCACTCTGTCCATGCCGCTCATAATTTTGTAAACCTCTATCATGTCGCCCCTCCATATCCATCGTTCCAGTGAAAACAATCCGAGTTTTTCCAACCTCTCCTCATAGCTAATGCCCTGCAGACCAGGCAACATCCTGGCAAACCTCTACTGTACCCTCTCCAAAGCTTCCATGCACTTCTGGTAGTGTGGCGGGGAGGGAAAGGGAAGATGTTTCTAGCCATAAAGGTCTAGCTATCTTGGTTTGAGGCATTCTTGATGGGCCACCTACTCTTTCTGCATCACTTCCATAAGTTTACAAGCTAGAAATTTCCCTGAATGCAACAAATGCTACAAGTACCTCCTCCCTGAATTAGTCTGGATGAAGAAATAAGTAGCAGTGGATCTAAAACAAACAAAGGTTGGTCATGCACTCTGGTAGCATCATGTCTGGCTTCCTGAAATGTCTGCTCATGCAAGAGTAATGTGCGTGGCTCATCCTCACCCTTGTTGACTTATCTTGTCTACCTTAGGCACTCTAGCAGAGTTTGGGAGTTATCTGACATACTATTACTGATGTAGATTTCCCAATTGCACTACTGATAGCTGGGAGCATTGTTTTCGTTTTTAATCTACATTTAGTTTTGCTTCAATAATATGTTTGATTGTTTTTTGGGAATCGGAGCAGGCATGAAAAGAAATTGAAGGACTCGGGCCCTGGTCGGGTTCGGGTTGGCTGTTGTCTGGTTGAGTCCCGGTCTGGTATCAATTTTATACATGAGCCAGGCTTTATCACGCGGTATCCGTGGATGCATTTCATCCGCCATGGCACTTTCACCACTTTAATTACAGAGAACCTATCGAATGCACCTTCTTTCTCAATTGTGAACCCCTCTAGTCTCTCATGTACCTCTGCTTTCAACATTGCCCGGTCTGCATCTTCCTCCTTGGTAAAGGCAGATACAAAGTATTCATTTAATACCTCATCTATGCCCTCTGCCTCCATTTGTAAATTCCCATTCTGATCCCGAATCGGCCTTTCCCCTCCTTTTACCACTATTTTACTATTTATATGACTAGGGAAAACTTTAATGCGAGCTACCAGTCTCTTTTCATGCTCTCTCTTTGCTTATCTTATTTGCTTTTTCACTAACCCTCTGGACCTTCTATGTTCAGCTTGGTTCCCAATAGTATTTTATACGCTGGTATCTGTCGAAAGCACATTTTTTCTTCCTTATCTTAAACTCTACCTCTTTTGTCATTCCTGGAGCTCTGGATTTGTTTGCCTGACTTTTCCCTTTCGAGGGAAGATACCTTGACTGTGCCCAAACTATCTCTTCTTTGAAGGTAGCCCATTGTTCTCTTACCTTCCGGGAGTGGAGCAGAGTGGACCTGAGGGGAGAACACCGAGGCCCAGTCACTTACCTTCCGGGAGCAGAGCACAGAGGAGTGGAGCAGGGAGCAGCGGAGCAGGCAGCCCACACCCCTCCCATTTCTCCTCCATCATGCATTTCCCCTCCACACCCTCCCCCTCCCCAAACATTTCCACTCCCCACCCCCACCCTTTACCCTTCCCCCACCCCCTCCCTCCTCCAACCATTTCCCTCCCCCTCTCATTTCCCTACCCCTCCCCACCGATCTCCCCTCCCCACCCTTTTCCCCTCCCACACTCATTTCCCTCCCCACCCCCCCCGTCTTCCCCTCCCCAACCAATTTCGCCTCTCCCCCACCCTTTTTCTCTCCCCCACCCATTTCCCCTCCCCACCCGCTTCCCCTTCCCCTCCCCACCCTCCTCCCCTGTCACTCCCGCTTCCCCTCCCACTTCGCACCCTCTTCCCCTTCCCTCCCATTTCCCTTCCCCCTCTCTGAAGCTCCGCCTTCTCGCCTCACCTTCTAAACGGTCATTCGTGGCAGGGAGCGTTCCGCATTGGCACAGCAGGTATTACATGTAGCGTGTTCCACATACGGGTATCACCTGGAGAAGGGGGCACATGCGCACAGCAGGTGCACGTAGGGAAGGGGGCGCATGCGGACAGTGGCTATCATTTGGAGAGGCGGCCGCTGCGGACTACAGGTATCACGTGGAGAGGGGATCCCATGCAAAGTGCAAACAATAAATGAGATGTTTGTAAACCTTCCAGATTTATTTTAAAGTCCAGTGCATCACAGCTGGGGAGAGGCAGAGAAGGTGGAGGGGGAATGGAGGATTATTCCCCAGCTCCATTTCACAATTTACTCATTTTATTACCCACTGTATTCCTGATGTTCAGTTCCTAAACTAACTCTAACTTTATTCCAGCCAGGGCGAGACAGAGAGGTGGGTGGGGGAATGGAGGGGATTATTCTCCGGCTCCATTTAATAATAAACTCGTTTTATTACCCACTGTATTCCTGATATTCAATTCCTAAACTAACTCTAACTTTATTCCAGCCAGGGAAAGACAGGGGGTGAGGGGGTGGGGTGGTTGGGGAGGGGTGTGGGGGGGTGAGGGCATGAGGGAATTATTCTCCTGCTCCATTTAACAATTCGCTTAGTTTATTACCACTGTATTCCTGATATTCAGTTCATCAATTAACTGTAACTTCATTCCAAACAGGGGGTGACAGAGAGGGGAAGGGGAAATGGAGACGAGTGGCCTCCTCCTGCTGCTAATTTGCATATTCATATATTTGTTTGCATGTTGAAGCTATTAGATGGTTGCAGGGAAACGGAATTGTCCTGCCAGAGAGAATGACAGAAGCAGAATCTTTGATAACTTCAAGAAGAGGAAAGCATTTAAATGTTTGAAGGAGGAACTGAAAATGACTAATTACCATTTTTGCTATTTGAGAAGGTGGGATTGTTCTCCTTCGAGAAGAATAAGTTAAGAGGGAGATTGACAGAATGGTCCCAGGGATGAGGGATATCAGTTAATGTGGAGAGACTGAAGAAGCTGGGATTGCTCTCCTTAGTGCAGAGAAAGTTAAGAGGGAGATTGACAGAATGGTCCCAGGATGAGGGATATCAGTTAACGTGGAGAGACTGGAGAAGCTGGGATTGTTCTCCTTAGAGGAGAGGAGGTTGCATTTGAACATGCTACACTGAATCGTCTAACGTTGTCAGTTCTAAGATTGACAGAACCGAAGTTAAATAGATTACATGGAGGCAGGTAGAGGGGCATGTTTTACAGGGTGAAGCCAAATCATTACATTACATCTTGCAGGACGGGAATTAGGTGTTGGGACGTGGACATGAGGGTATGCATTTTAATGTGTGAACATAAAACTTAAATCTGGTGTTAGGGAAAAATGAAAAACAAGGAATTGAAAGGTTCCTGGTTCGACATGCTACCGGGTGCAAAATTGGATTAGGAGAGAAATCTCCAATGATAGAAAGCACTCACCTGGGGAATCTTAACCTACCGACCCATGCAGAAACAGGTGGGAATGGAACTATCCCAATGTTCCTTCTTAAAGCTTATTTCACGTTGATTCTGACAGGCAAGGCCTGGAGTTTGCGCACTTTATCTTCAGTTTTACCAGGGCTGCACACTGCAGTGTTAGTTATTTGCTTACAGTGGGGAAGAAAATGTCCCTAAGTTTAGTGAAGCATTGAATTGTTAAGGCAATTCGTCCATTGTTGGTTACAGACTGGCCATAATGCTATAATGCTATAGGTATATCAGGAATAAAAGAATGACTAGTGTTAGATAAGGGCCAATCAAGGATAGTAGTGGGAAGTTGTGTGTGGAATCAGAGGAGATAGGGGAGGTGTTAAATGAATATTTTGCGTCAGTATTTACAGTGGAGAAAGAAAATGTTGTCGAGGAGAATACTGAGATTCAGGCTACTAGGCTAGATGGGATTGAGGTTCACAAGGAGGAGGTGTTATCAATTTTGGAAAGTGTGAAAATAGATCAGTCCCCTGGGCCAGATGGGATTTATCCTAGGATTCTCTGGGATGCTAGGGAGGAGATTGCAGAGCCTTTGTCCTTGATCTTTATGTCGTCATTGTCGACAGGAATAGTGCCGGAAGACTGGAGGAAAGCAAATGTTGTCTCCTTGTTCAAGAAGGGGAGTAGAGACAGCCCTGGTAATTATAGACCTGTGAGCCTTACTTCGGTTGTGGGTAAAATGTTGGAAAAGGTTACAAGAGACAGGATTTATAATCATCTTGAAAAGAATAAGTTCATTATCGATAGTCAGCACGGTTTTGTGAAGGGTAGGTCGTGCCTCACAAACCTTATTGAGTTTTTCGAGAAGGTGACCAAACAGGTGGATGAGGGTAAAGCAGTGGATGTGGCGTATATGGATTTCAGTAAGGCGTTTGATAAGGTTCCCTATGGTAGGCTATTGCAGAAAATACAGAAGTATGGGGTTGAAGGTGATTTGGAGCTTTGCATCAGAAATTGGCTAGCTGAAAGAAGACAGAGGGTGGTGGTTGATGGCAAATGTTCATCCTGGAGTTTAGTTACTAGTGGTGTACCGCAAGGATCTGTTTTGGGGCCACTGCTGTTTGTCATTTTTATAAATGACCTGGAAGAGGGTGTAGAAGGGTGGGTTAGTAAATTTGCGGATGACACGAAGGTCGATGGAGTTGTGGATAGTGCCGAAGGATGTTGTAGGGTACAGAGGGACACAGATAGGCTGCAGAGCTGGGCTGAGAGATGGCAAATGGAGTTTAATGCGTAAAAGTGCGAGGTGATTCACTTTGGAAGGAGTAACAGGAATGCAGAGTACTGGGCTAATGGGAAGGTTCTTGGCAGTGTCGATGAACCGAGAGATCTTGGTGTCCAGGTGCATAAATCCCTGAAGGTTGCTACCCAGGTTAATAGGGTTGTTAAGAAGGCATATGGTGTGTTAGCTTTTATTAGTAGGGGGATCGAGTTTCGGAGCCACGAGGTCATGCTGCAGCTGTACAAAACTCTGGTGAGACCGCACCTGGAGTTTTGCATGCAGTTCTGGTCACCGCATTATAGGAAGGATGTGGAAGCTATGGAAAGGGTGCAGAGGAGATTTACTTGGATGTTGCCTGGTATGGAGGGAAGGTCTTACGAGGAAAGGCTGAGGGACTTGAGGTTGTTTTCGTTGTGGAGACGGAGGAGGAGAGGTGACTTAATAGAGACATATAAGATAATCAGAGGGTTGGATAGGGTGGATATTGAGAGTATTTTTCCTCGGATGTTGATGGCAAACACGAGGGGACATAGCTTTAAGTTGAGGGGTGATAGATATAGGACAGATGTCAGAGGTAGTTTCTTTACTGAGAGAGTAGTAGGGGCGTGGAACGCCCTGCCTGCAACAGTAGTAGACTCGCCAACTTTAAGGGTATTTAAGTGGTCATTGGATAGACATATGGATGAAAATGGAATAGTGTAGGTCAGATGGTTTCACAGTTCAGCGCAACATCGAGGGCCGAAGGGCCTGTACTGCGCTGTAATGTTCTAAACAATTATCTGCTCCTCTAATAATGCCTGAGAGTAAACTGTTTAGGGAATAAGAAACCTCCTTAGGGATTTCTGCACTGTGTACCTCTGGTTTTATCCATCTGCTATCACCCTCTGGTTGTGTCCCTTCTCTGCTGCCTCTGTTGCTCTGATCATGAAAACATAAGAAATAGGAACGTTAATCCAGTCTAATCCCACCTTCCAGCATTTGAGCCTTAGCCCTGTTGGTTATGGTTCTTGAGGTGCATATCCAGACTCGTTTTAAATGAGTTGAGGGTTTCTGCCTCTGCTTTTCTCTACCCTTCCGCCAATGGGAACAGTTTCTCTCCATCTCCTGTCTCAAGAGCCTTCATGGTTTGGCATGCCTCTATCAGATCACCTCCCAATCTTCACTTCTCTAAGGAGAACAACACCAGCTTCTCTATGTGTCTGCACCCTCTCTAAAGCCTTCATGCCCTTCCTATGGTGCGGTGCCCAGAATTAGGCACAATACTCCAGTTGAGACTTAACCAGTGTTTTATGCATATTCATCGTAAATGGCTAATTGTTTCAGTCATTCATTAATTGTTTCATTGGTTATTGACTTTGTACCTACGAGCAGGGAAATGTTTCATGAATTACAGCGAGTGGCAATGATTACTGGGTCAAAACTGCACATGAGTGTACAGAACATCCTACTCTTTCCAGAGACATTGACTGACTCGTCGCATGTATTTAGCATCTGACCGTTCTCGGTTGGCCCATGAAGTCCCACTTTATAGATCTGGACTGAATATCTGCCTTTGAATTTCTCCAACTCAACAGAGAATATCCTAAAACTCCAGCCACTCAACAGACTGCTGAATTGGACTCTTATTTCACCCCAAGAGCTATTTCACAGCCCTGGCCAGGTGGATTGAAGCAGTCCTTACAGGGCTTTGAAGGAGGTTTTAAAGGAGCTGAATAGGGTGGCAAAACATCCAGCAAGCCCTTGGAGGGAATCGACATTTAAATCAGGAACACGAATCAACAGAGGGGAAAAATGATTTCAGAAAATCAATGTGTTGCACAGTAATTCTGGTTAATTCTGTCTCTGATCCAATCTGATGGTAGGAAATGATAACTATCAATAGGAAGGGACATAAGTCACAGATCAGTGTAATGGCTGTGTGAGGGAATGCCCTGAGAAGAAGGGCACATCGACAGACGAGTGACTTTTCCCCGTGCATCTTCTCACAGTGAGTGACTATTTCAGTGTATACCGTTGGCTGCACTGAGTCTTTGGGAAATGGACTTCCTGGTTGCATAGATGATGCTTGTTGATGGTGGCAAGAGTTGAATCTGGTTGGGTAATTAAAGACAAGGCACGGTGACATTAATTCCCAGTTACCCAATCATAATGAATATAAAAATTGGTTTTAATTTCTCATTAACTCTGGTAGCATCTGTAGAGAGAGAGAGACCAGTGACCCGATCAGGTGCAGAGCCCTACCCCAGCATCTTCTGTGAGCTCCAAGTTATAGGTGTTGCCATGGGTACCCGCATGGGTCCGAGCTGTGCCTGCCTTTTTATGGGATGTGTTGAACATTCCTTGCCATGTCTGAATCAGTCCCCATCCCTCACCTCTTCTTCCAGTACATTGATGACTGTCTCGCTGCCACTTCCTGTCCTCACCCTGAGCTGGAAACTTTCAGTCAATTCGTCCCCAATTTTCATCCTTCTCTCTAACTCACATGGTCCATCTAGAACCCTTCCCTTCCTCGAATTCTCTCTCCCGTTTCTGGGTAAATCCTACCCGTGTTCGTTATAAGCCCATGGACACTCACAGCTACTGGGGCTACGCTTGCTCAGACCACACGTCCTGCAAGGACTCCATTCCATTCTCCCAGTTTCTCCGTCTCCATCAAATCTGTTCTGATGATGCAGCCTTAGATAGGAGCCTTTCTGATATGTTTTCCTTTCTCATCAACTAAGGATTCCCCCACACTATGATTGACAGTGTCCTCCAGCGTGTCTGATCTATTTCACACAATTCTGCCCTCACCCCTTCCCCTCTCTCCCAGAGCGGCAGTTGGGCTCCCCTTGTCCTCACCTTCCACCCACCAGCCTCCATATTTAATGGATCATCCACCACCATTTCTGCCAACTCCGGCGTGATGCCACCACCAATCTCACCTTCCCCTCCACTCACTTTTCAGCATTCCGACCGTTCCCTCTGTGACACCCTGGTCCACTCCTCAGTCACTTGAACAACTCCCCGCTTTCCCACAGCACCTTTCCCCCCAAGAACAGGGAATGCAACTCCGGTCTTTTACCCCTTCTCTCTCTCCACTTTACAGGGCCACAAACACTACTTCCAGGTGATGCAGTGATTTATTTGTACGTCTTTCAATTTAATATTCTCTATTCGCTGCTCACAATGTTAATTCAATCCCATTCCTCCACACTGCGGAGACGAAACGCAGATTGGATGTCCGCTTTGCAGAACACCTCTGTTCAGTTTGCAAGCGCGATCCTGAGCTTCCTGTTGCTTGCTGTTTTAATTCTCCTCCTTGCTTTCACTTTGACCTTCATGTCCACGACCTGCCATAGTGTTCTAATGACGCTGAACACAAGCTGGAGCATCAGCACCTCCTCTTTCGAATGAGTACATTGGAGTTCAATAATTTTACATCAGAACACGTGACCTCATTTTATTCTTTGTTCGTGTTTTCCTGGCTTGCCTTTATTTTGGTTTTCCCGCTTCTCCCACACCAATCTGATCATTTTTGATTTCTTAATCCCTTTACTTTGTGTTCTGATTGCGGTTACCCTGTCACTTACACTTCATCCAGAATCGGCTTTCATTTCGTTGCTTGACTTTGTACCAGGAAAACTTCTCATATTTCATCTCTCCTACTCTCCAGCTTGTCAGAAACCTTCCCTTGTGTGCGTTTACCACTCCTTGAGTTTCTCACACAGAAAGGGGGTTCAGTTGCCATCGACCTTTCACTCTATTTTGCCTGGTCATGAACTCGTTGCTCTGCACAAATTGGATGCTTTGTTTCCGACATTACACCATCGAATAAACCTCAAGTATACTTCAGTGGCTGACTTTCAACATCTCCTGCTGTCCTCTCTCACTGCAGTTACTGTCCCCTCTCACCATCTCGTAATCAGTGTGATTTGCTGCTTTGTCCATTTTGCTGTAAGTCGAGGCTGGGTTTAATTCAATACTGATGAGCTTTTCAGTGATGCCTTTTTCTGAAACAATTCATGAATCTTCTGCAGAGCAAGTCCCGCCTCAATATGTCAGATTATCAAGAAAATATGATCTCATAATCAGATTTAAAATAATTTCAGTGCTCAGTACTGTGAATATGTGTTGTGAATGCCCTCAGTCCTCTGAATGCTTTTCTGTTTTTCTCTCAATGTTGATTACTCCACACTTATTCACCTGGTATTCCATCTGCCGTGTTCCTGCACATTCACTAAGACTGTCCAAATCCCCCTAAAGCCTCCTTTCATCCTCCTCACAACTCAATTTCCCACCTAGTTTTGTATCATCTGCAAATTTAGAAATATTGCATTTGGCCCCCACATCCAAATCATTTATATAGATTGCGAACAGCTGTCGCTGAAGCACTGATCCTTGCGGTTTCCTATTAGTAGCAGCCTGCCGTCCTGGCAATGACCCATTTATTCCTACTCTCTGTTTTCTTTCTGTTAACCAGTTCTCAATCCATAGCAGTATGTTACTCGCAATGCCATGTGCTCCATTTGTGTTTATTAATCTCCTGTGCGGGACCTTATCAAGTGCCTTCTTAAAATCCAAATACAGCACATCCATTGGTTCCCCTGTCTCGATGCTTCAAGTAACATCCGCAAAAAAATAAGCTCAAACAGGTTTGTCAAACTTGTTTTCCATTTCACAAATCTACGTTGACTCAGCCCGATCATATCATTTGTTCCAAGTGTCGTCTTATCTCATTCTTTTTAACAGATTCGAAAATTTTCACTGGTACTGATGCCAAACTAACAGGTCTGTAGTTCCCTGTTTCTTTCTCGCTCTGTTCTAAAATATTGGGGTGACATTTTCTTATTTCCAGCAACCCTTCTAGAATCTATAGAATTTTGAAAGATAACCACCGATGCATCTACTATCTCTATAGCCACTTCTTCAATACTCTGGGATGTAGCTCTTTATTGATATTAATTTATTTGATCTCCTCATTTTTACTAGTCCCATGGTTCCCTTGAATGTCTTGAAGATTTTCTGTATCTTCCTCCGTGGAGACAGATACAAACTAATTGTTTAACCTCCCCACACCTACCTCATTCTCCATCACAAACTCTTCTTTCTCTGCTTGCAATGGAGACACATTATTCCTTGCTGATCGATTCCTTTTCAAATACATAAAGAAGCATTAGGTTTCTAGCTAGCTTGTATTCCAAAGTTCTTTTCCCTTCACCTATTAATGCATTGGTCCTCCTTTGTTGGTTTCTATAAAATTGTTTCCAATCCTCGGGCTTGCCACGTTTCCTGGCAGGCTTACAAGATTAGCCGAATGCAATCTTTATCTTATTTTGTTAGCCACGGTTGATTCACATTTCCTGTTTCTTCGAGGAATGTACATTTGTTGTAACTCGTGAATTTACTTCTTCAACTACTAGCCATTACCTGGCTACGGTCAAATCGTTGAATGTATTTCCCCAATGCATTGTAGCCAACTTGCCCTTCATATCTTCATAGTTTATTTTGTGCAGGTTTAAGAGCCCAGTTTCAGTATGAACTATATCTTTTTTTAAATATAAAATTTTATCATATTGTAGTCACGATTTCATAATGGCTCCTTTACAGCAAGGTTATTAATTTGCCCTTTCTCATTACAAAATACTAAATCTGAAATAGCTCGATCCCTAGTTGTTTCTGTCAACACACTGCTCCGGGCATCCATCTCGTACACATACTAGGCAGTCATCCGCCACAGAATTAGTGCTAATTAGGATGAGGCAATCCATCTGTAAATTGAAGATGACCATTGTTACTGTATTGCCCATGTTACATGCAGCTGTAATTTCCTGATGTTTACCGTGTCTAACATTACCACTGTTGTTTTGTGGTCTACAAAACACCTCCCAACAATGTCTGCTGCCCCTTGCTGTTTCTTAGCTCCACCCAAACTGATTCTACGTCTTCCTCCTTCGATCTAAGATACTGTCTCACTAATTCACTGTCTGGTCCTGCATTAACAGCGCAATAGCACCTCCTTTCCCCCTCCGCCTATTCTTCCTAAATGACTGCATCGAGGATTAACATATTCATGTCGTAATGACACGCCAGGCCTAAATTAACCAAAACTTTAATACATTTTTAAAAAATGAAGGACCACAATCCAAAAGACGCACTTTGAAATCAGGGATCAAAAGCCAGACACACATGCAGGTAGACACATTGAATCCTGCCTCTGGGTGAAGGACACTGTCCAAGGCGGATGGGCAACCTGTCTGATAATATTCCTGATCCCAAAAGTCTCTCACTTGCATTACATGCTGTTATTATAGTTTTCAAAGTAAAACAAATGCCCAGGGGCAGAGAAGTAAAATAAATTAAATTAGATAAATCAAAGCGAAAGATTCTCAAGAATAGGTGCAGCAAGATTCCAAAACTGTGTTCTCTCAGTTGTATCGATAATCTCTCAGCAACATCCCAAAACAAACAAATGCCAGTTAGAAAGCAAAGGATCAAAAGTAATATCGATTGAGGCCACAATGCGAGCACACAACCCATTCACACCAGACTGAGAGAAATATCCCTTCCCCTGGAGAGAGAGGGAGAGAGAGGGGTTGGGATTTGAACTGGGACTCCTTTCCACCCAGACATAACCCAGCTCGGCAGTTTGCTTCACCCATGAATATGCTACATGTTGAGATGTTATTCAATATGTTCCTCTGCGTCCTGTCCATTGACACGTTAATTCAGCACGATCGAGGACAGAACCAGTTTGACCATGGAATCTGTTTTGTTGACATTAAATATATATCTCCAAGCCCTTGTCGGGAACATTACTGCAGTTTGAAAATGCCTGATACCCCTTACAGCCCCCACACAGAGATTGTTAAATGTTCGGGATGCAGTGAAACTTGCCAATTCTAACTTCAGCTCAAAACTCGCATTGAACAAATTCAGATCCATCTGCCTGTCTTTTTCTTCGTGTCTGTCTCTCTCTCCCTCACTCTTATTGTCTGTCTCGCTCTATCAGTCTCACTCGCTGTCTGTCTGTCTCTCTCATGCTCTCTCTGCCTCACTCTTGCTCCCCCATCTGTCACTCTTTCTATGTCTGCCTCTCTGCGTGTCTGATACATTGTCTCATTCCATGTCAGCCTCTCTCTCTTTCTTTCATGCTCTAGCTATCAAACTTTCATTCGCCCTCTTTCTCTCTCACTCATTCTCTCTCTCTCTCTTTCTCGCTCATTTTCCTTGCTACCTGCCTCTCTCTACTTATCACTCTCACTCCCTTTAGGTCTGTCTCATTCCATGTCATCCCCTCTCTCTTTCATGCACTTTGTTTCACTCTCCCTCTCTCTGTCTCATTCTCTCTCTCCCCCCTACCTACCTATCTATCTATCTACCTATCTATCTATCTATCTATCTATCTATCTATCTATCTATCTATCTGTCTATCTCTTGGTTTTGTGCTCTGTCTGACTCACTCTCACTTCTGTTCTCTTACTCTCTCTCTCTCTCTCATTTGTTGTCTGTCTCTCCTGCACACTCTGTCTGCCTCTCTCTCTTTTTCATTCCCTCTCTCCACGTCTCTACCTCACTCTGTTTGGTGCTCTGTACCTTTCCTCTCTCTTTCTCTCTCTCGCTCTCTCTCTCTCTCTCTTGCTCTCTGTCTCTGTCTCTCTCTCTCTCTTTTTCTTTCTCTTTCTCTCTCTCTCTCTCTCTCCCGCAGTCTGTGCTTTTTTTCCTCTCATCACTTCTTCGTGGATTGGAATGTACTCTGAAATACTGAATTGGTGGAAGGATGTATTCAATATGATAAAACAAGATCTGGCCAAAGTGGACGAGGAGCAGCTACTTGTGGGAAAGTCTACATCAGACAAGTGGAACTCATTCAAAGAGGAAAAAGTGAAAGTTCAGAGCCAACATGTTCCTGTTCAGGTGAAGAGTAGGACCAACAGGTTCAGGGAAGCCTGGATGTCAAGGGATATAGTGGATTGGATCAGTGGGAGAAAAGAGGCTTATGGCAGATTCAGAGATTTGAAACAGCGGGGGCACTAGACATGTATAGAATGTGTAGGGGGGGGGGGAGGGAGCGTAATTTAAAAAGTGATTAGGACAGCAAAGAGGGGACATGAAAAAACACAGTTGGGCAAGATCAAGCAGAATCCCAAGGCATTTTGTAAGTATATTAAGGGCAATACGATAGCCAGGGAACAAAGTGGCAATTTGTGGGTGGAGCAGGAGGACATAGGTGAGGTTTCAAATAATTACTTTTCATCTGTGTTCACTATGGAGAAGGAAGATGCAGATGTAGAGATTAGTGAGGGGGATTGTGATATACTTGAATATATTAGCATTGAAATGGAGGAGGTATTAGCTTTTTCGCGGGCCTAAAATTGGATAAATCCCCAGACCCAGATGAGATGTATCCCAAGCTGTTATGTGAGGCAAGGAAAGAGTTGGCAGGGTCTCTGATGCCAGTTTTCAAATCCTCTCTGTCCACAGTAGAGGTACCAGAGGAAAGAAGGACAGCGAATGTGGTACCATTATTCAAGAAGGGTAGCAGGGATAAACCTGACGACTATAGGCCGATGAGTCTAACATCGGTGGTAGGGAAAATATTGGAAAAAGTTCCGAGGGGCCAGATTAATCTCCACTTGGAGAGGCAGGTATTAATCAGGGATAGTCAGCACGGCTTTGTCAGGGGAAGATCGTGTCTAACGAACTTGATTGAATTTTTCGAGGAGGTGATTAGATGTGTAGATGTGGGTAAAGCAGTTGATGTCGTCTACATAGATTTCAGTAAGGCTTCTGATAAGGTCCCACATGCGAGATTGGTTAAGAAGGTAAGAGCCCATGGGACCCAGGGCAATTTTTCAAATTGGATCCAAAATTGGCTTTGTGGCAGGAGGCAGCGGGTGATGGTCAAGGGTTGTTTTTGCGAGTGGAAGCCTGTGTCCCGTGGTGTACTGCAGGGATCAGTGCTGAGACCCTTGCTGTTTGTAGTTTATGTTAATGCTTTAGACGTGAATATCGGAGGTATGATCAGTATGTTCGCAGAAGACAAGAAAATTGGGGATGCTGTAAATAGTGAGGAGGAAAGCCTTATATTACAGGATGATATAGATGGACCGGAAAGATGGGTGGAGCAGTGGCAAATGGAATTTAATCCTAAGAAGTGTGAGGTGATGCATTTTGGGAGAACTTACAAGGCAAGTGAATATACAATGGGACTCGAGGAAGTACAGAGCGTTAGAGGGACCTTGATGTACTTGTCCATAGATCACTGAAGGCAGCAGCACACGGAGATAAGTTGGTTATGAAGGCATATGGGATGATTGCCTTTATTAGCCAAGGCATAGAATATAAGAGCAGGGAGGTTATGATGGAGCTGTATAAAACGCTAGTTAGGCCACAGCTGGAGTACTGTGTACAGTTCTGGGCACAGCACAATAGGAAGGATGCGATTGCACTGGAGAGGGTACAGAGGAGATTCACCAGGATGTTGCCTGGGCTACAGAATTTCAGCTATGAAGAGCGGCTGAAAAGGCTAGGGCTGTTTTCCTCAGAGCAGAGAAGGCTGAGGGGGGACCTGATTGAAGTGTACAAAATTATGAGGGACATTGATAGGTTAGATAGGAAGACACGTTTTCCCTTTTCGGAGGGGTAAATAAGCAGGGGGAATAGATTTAAGGTAAGGGGCAGGAGGTTTAAAGGGAAGTTTGGGTTTTTTACACCTAGAGGTGGTTGGAACGCATTCCCTGAAGAGGTGACGCATGCAGGATCCCTTACAACATTGAAGAAGCATTTAGATGAGCACTTAAAACGCCATAGCATACAAGGCTACGTGCCATGTGCTGGAAAATGTGATTAGAATAGTTAGGTGCGTGATAGCTGGCACAGACATGATGGGCCGAAGAGTCTGTTTCTCTGCTGTACTCTAAGACTCTGTGACTCCATTCTCAGTAATCGTGCCATGAAACATAGATGTGCTGTCACAAAGACCCACCGAGTTAATTAAGGCCCTTTGGGGAAGGAAATATGCTTCTCTGCCCGACATGTGACTCCAGACCCACAGCAATCTGTATAACTGATAACTGTCCTCTGACATGACCCAGCAGGCTACTCAGTTATCAAGGATAATTCGGGAGGTGCAGTAAATGCTGGCTGTGTCAGGGACGTCAACTTCCTGTTACTGCAGCATATCGTATTTTACCAATTTTGTGTTCTTCCAGGTCGGACCTGACCCCTGAAGGGACACTATTTCAAACTCTTGCATCGAATTACTTCCCTAAGGTTCTCAAAGTCTTTTGCAAACTTTATCGATCTACACCATCTACCAAAACACCATTTCATTTTATCCAGCAAATTCCACAGAATGACTGGCCCTGATCATTTTGTAAATTCCGTTTTTTTGTCTGTGGGCCTCTGGGACCAACTCGTAGACATTTGAGAGCAACTGTCTTTACTTTGTCATGGTAACGTGAGTGCTCATCTGAAGGAGATTTCTCTTCAAAAACAGTTTCCAGGAGCTTTTCTTTGATGATTTGGGCCACTCCATATTGTGGAAGTTTTTCAAATGGCACAATGTATACTTCTGCTCCCTCTTCACTGAATCTATTTACCAGCTATATATGCTTTGCCAAAACAAAGCTACGAGGAATTTCCCTTTGGTCAACCTCATCTCCACCTCCAAATCACGTCCTTCAGCTTTGAACATTCCATTCTCAAATCAAGATTTGACGCTGATTAAACATAGACTAATGGTTAAATCACGTTCGAAGTTTACTTATCCAAAAGGTTACATATTAATTAGCATATGGCATAACGATAGTCCGTACTCATCCTCTGAACAGGTTTATCAACAAAATGATGCCAAACCGTTCCACAGTACAACAAAATCACGAATTTCATCAGGTAGTTTTCCATGTTTCTTTCTCTAAGATGCTGATAAGGAAGCAGTGATTGAGAGTTTCAGTGCCAGATGGGCTGAGGCAGTTCTAGATTCTGGCGATGTTAAAGAGGTGGAAATGGTTTTAATTTATGATCGAGGGGCTATGCGAGCTGAGTGTCAGGTCAGGGACCAATAGGGTGGAGTTTACAAAACATCATATTCAGCCTGACACAACAGTTACAATGGTGAATGGTGTCAGTGAAATGAGCATTAAGTGTGTGGTAGAGTAAAATATGATTGCTTTAGTATTTCATATAATTAATTGGAGAAAATTGCAGCTCCTTCTAAACAGACATTTGCAGTACGGTCACACAGAGGCAGTGGAGGATCGAGAGAGATGGTGGAGAGCTTGACCAGGGTGTTGTCAGCACAGATGTGGAAGCTGATCCCATGTCTGTAGGTGCTGGTGACATTGGGAAACATCTAGATGTGGAAGAGGAGGAGAAAAAATCGGAAGTTCAGGCACAGGCGAATAAATAGTGCTGGTAGGTGGAGAGAATCCATTACGGGAGAATGTGTGACTGTCATCATTTCGGTAAGACAGGAATCAAGAAAGGGAAGTCCCAGCAAATGTGCCCAATGTCAGAGGTATGGAGAGATCTCAGGCGAGGTTTGATGCAGATTTGAAGGAACGGGTGTAGATGGTGAATTTTGAGACCATGATCAGATTTTAAGCTGAGTTCAAGAATTTGAAATTTAAGTTGAGCAATTTGAAATTTAATGTTGGGCAGTGAAAACTCATCGTGTTGTGTGAGCTGTTGGACCTTTTGGGAGATGGAGATGTACGGTAGAGTTTTGGATAGAAGGAAGAATCTGTCCTGAATTTGAAAATTAAACATTGATAAAAATTGATTAAAATCTTAATTAACTAATTAATTAATAAATACAGTAACTAAACCGGAGGGAGAAGATTATTGTATTTAGTTAGCATTTAATATTTATGGTAGAAATCTAGCACTAGGGATCATATAGATAATTGAAAGATAATTCAGGAAGGATTTAATAGATATTTATTTATTTTAAATTAACTTATTACTTAGTGCCAGACATGTCAGTTAGAGGGGTAAAGCACTTCACCTGTGAGATGTGGGAGGTCCGTGACGCTTAAGGCGTTCTGGACGACTACATCTGCAGGAAGTGTACCCAGTTGCTGCTCCTCACAGACCGCATGGATCGTTTTGAGCGGGAACTGGATGCACTTAGGAGCATGCAGAAAGCGTCATAGAGAGGAGATTTAGAGAAGTGGTCACACCCAAGGTGCAGGCAGATAGATGGCTGACCACTAGAAGGAGCAGGCAGTCAGTGCAGGAATCCCCTGTGGCTATCCCTCTCTTTAACAAGTATACCGTTTTGGATACTGTTGAAGGGGGTGGGGATGGCCTATCAAGGGAAAACAGCAGCAGCAGCCAGAGCAGTGGCACCACGGCTGACTCTGTTGTTCAGCAGGGAAGGGCAAAGCGTAGAAGAGCAAGTTATAGGGGACTCGATAGTCAGGGGCACAGATATGTGCTTCTGTGGACGTGAAAGAGACTGCAGGATGGTATGTAGTCTCCCTGGTTCCAGGGTCAAGGATATCTCTGAACGGACATGGGGCATTCTGAAGTGGGAGTGTGAACAACCAGAGGTTGTGGTCCACATCGGTACCAAGGACATAGGCAGGAAGAGTGACGATGTCCTGCAGGGGGAGTTTAGGGAGTTTGGTAGAAAGATAAATGACAGGACCTCGAGGGTTGTAATCTCGGGATTACTCCTTGTGCCACATGCCAGTGAGGCTAAAAATAGGAAGATCGTGCAGCTAAACACATGGCTGAACAGCTGGTGTAGGAGGGAGGGTTTCAGATATCTGGATCATTGGGATCTCTTCCGGGACAGGTGGGACCTGTACAAGAAGGACCGGTTGCATCTAAACTGGAGAGGCGCAAATATCCTGGCTGCGAGGTTTGCTAGCATCACTCAAGAGGGTTTAAACTAGTGCGGCAGGAGGGTGGGAACCAGAGCAGTAGGTCAGCAGGTGAAAGAACTGCGGGAAAAAGAGTAAATAAGGCCAGTAAGACTAAGAGGAAGAGCAGGCAGGGAGATGTTGCTGAGCACAGCGGGACTGGTGGTCTGAAGTTCATCTGATTCAATGCGAGAAGTATAACAGGTAAGACAGATGAACGTAGAGCTTGGATTCGTACTTGGAATTATGATGTTGTTGCTATTACAGAGACTTGGGGGAGGGAAGGACAGGATTGGGAGCTAAATATTCCGGGATTTCGAAGCTTCAGGCGGGATAGAAGGGGGTGTAAAAGGGGTGGGGGAGTTGCATTACTGGTTAAGGAGAAGATAACAGCTTAACTGCGGGAGGAAACCTCGGAAGGGTCATGCAGCGAGGCAATATGGGTGGAGCTCAGGAGTAGGAAGGATGCTGTCACGATGTTGGGGGTTTACTACAGGCCTCCCAACAGCCAGCGGGAGGTATAGGAGCAGATATGTAGACTTATTTTGGAAACATGAAAAGGTAACAGGTTTGTAGTGGTGGGTGATTTTAACTTCCCCTATATTGACAGGGACTCACTTAGTGCTCGGGGCTTGGATGGGGCAGAATTTGAAAGGTGCATCCAGGAGAGCTTCTTGAAACAATATGTAGATAGACCAACTAGGGAAGTGGTCGTACTGGACCTGGTGTTGGGGAATGAGCCCAGCAAAGTGGTCGAACTCTCAGTAGGGGAGCATTTCGGAAACAGCGACCATAATTCCATAAGTTTTAAGGTACTTGTGGATAAGGATAAGAGTAGTCCTCGGGTGAAGGAGCTAAATTGGGGAAGGCTAATTATAACAATATTAGGTAGGAACAGAAGAAATTAGATTGGGGGCGGCTGTTTGAGGGTAAATCAACATCTGACATGAGAGAGTCTTTCAAACGTCAGT
Source organism: Heterodontus francisci (assembly GCF_036365525.1). Classification (NCBI taxonomy): domain Eukaryota; kingdom Metazoa; phylum Chordata; class Chondrichthyes; order Heterodontiformes; family Heterodontidae; genus Heterodontus; species Heterodontus francisci. The sequence continues at coordinate 34,780,512 of NC_090391.1, forward strand.
TGATTAGAATCCAGGCTCGGCATGTTCCTGTGAGGATGAAGGATATGTTTGGCAAGTTTCAGGAACCTTGGATAACGCGCGATATTGTGGGCCTAGTCAAAAATGAAAAGGAAGCATTCGTAAGGATAGAAGGCTGGGAACAGACGAGCCCTTGAGGAATATCAAGAAAGTAGGAATCTACTTAAGCAAGGATTCAGGAGGGCGAAAAGGGGTCATGCAAAGTCATTGACAAACAGGATTAAGGAGAATCCCAAGGCTTTTGAAACGAACATAAAGAGCAAGAGGGTAACCAGAGAAAGGGTTGGCCCACTCAAGTACAGAGAGGGAATCGATGTGTCTATATGGAGCCAGAGGAAATGGGCGAGGTACTAAATGAGTACTTTGCATCAGTATTCACCAAAGTGAAGGACTTGGCCGATGGTGAGTCGAGGGAAGGGAGTGTCAATAGTCTGGGTCATGTCGTTATCAAAAAGGAGGTGATGTTGGGCGTCTTGAAAAGCATTAAGGTAGATAGGTGCCCAGGTCTGATGGGATCTACCCCAGAATACTGATGGAGGCAAGGGAAGAAATTGCTGGGGCCTTGACATAAATCTTTGTATCCTCATTGGCTACAGGTGATGTCTCAGAAGACTGAATAATTGCCAATGTTGTTTCGTTGTTAAAGAAGGGTAGCAAGGATAATCAAGGAAACTATCGGCTGGTGAGCCTTACATCAGTGGTAGGGAAATTATTAGAGAGGATTCTTCAGGACAGGATTTACTCCCATTTGGAAACAAATGAAGTTATTAGCGAGAGGCAGCATGGTTTTGTGAAGGGGAGGTCGTGTTTCACTAAGTTGATTGAGTTTTTTGAGGAAGTTACGAAGATGATTGATGAAGGAAGGGCAGTGGATGCTGTCTATATGGACTTCAGTAAAGCCTTTGACAAGGACCCTCATGGGAGACTGGTGCAACGGTGAAGTCACACGCGATCAGAGGTGAGCTGGCTCGATGGATACAGAACTGGCTCAGTCATAGAAGACAGATGGAAGTTGTGGAAGGGTGTTTTTCTGAATGGAGGGCTTGTGACTAGTGGTGTTCCGCAGGGATCAGTGCTGGGACCTTTGCTGTTTGTATTATATAAATGATTTGGAGGAAAATGTAGCTGGTCTGATTTGTAAGTTTGTGGACGACACATAGGTTGGTGGAGTTGCGGATAGTGAAGAGGATTGTCAGAGGATACAGCAGGATATCGATCGGTTGCATACTTGGACGGAGAAATGGCAGATGGAGTTTAATCCAGACAAATGTGAGGTAATACATTTTGGAAGGTCTAATGCAGATGGGAGGTACGCAGTAAATGGCAGAACCCTTCGGCTTATTGACAGTCAGAGAGATCTGGGCGTACAGGTCCACAGGTCAATGAAAGTGGCAACGTTGGTGGATAAGGTCGTCAAGAAGGCATACGGCATGCTTGCCTTCATTGGTCGGGTCATAGAGTATAAAAGTTAGCAAGTCATGTTGCAGCTGGACAGAACCTTTGTTAGGCCACACTTAGAATATTGTGTGCAATTCTGGTCGCCACACTACCAGAGGACGTGCAGGCTTTGGAGAGGGTCAAGAAGAGGTTTACCAGGATGTTGCCTGGTCTGGAGGGCATTAGCTATGAGGAGAGGTTGTATAAGCTCGGATTGTTTTCATTGGAACGATGGAAGTGCAGGGGCGATGTGTTAGAGGTTTACAAAGTTATGAGTGGCATGGACAGAGTGGATCGTCAGAAACTTTTTCCCAGGGAGGAAGAGTCAGTTACTAGGGGACATCCATTTAATTTGCTCGGGGCAATGTTTAGAGGGGATGCGCGAAGCGAGTTCTTTAAGCAGAGGGTGGTGAGTGCCTGGAACTTGCTGCCGAGGAAGGTGTTGGAAGCAGGTATGATAGCGATGTTTAAGAGGCATCTTGACAAATACATGAATAGGAAGGGAATAGAGGGATACGGTCCCCGGGAGTGCAGAAGCTTTTAGTTTAGACAGGCATCAAGATCGGCGCAGGCTTGGAGGGCCGAATGGCCTGTTCCTGTGCTGTACTGTTCTCTGTTCTTTGTTCTCTGAAGGTGGGGGTGAGGTTGCCAGTGAGGAGTGAACAGTAAGAATAGTGTCAGGAGGTTGCCCAATTCTAACTTTACCAGAGCCTTTAGCCAATGTAGAATGACCTGATAAACATTTGCAATAAAATAACAGAGAGAGGAATGTCAATGGAGCGCGCTGAGAGCCTATCGTCTAATATCACCCACAGCATGTTCTCAACTGTAATCCTGAACATGGATTTAACTGTCCTCGTGACAAAATTCACATTTTAACTGCTTGTGTCCCTGGATTCAGTGTATATTGTGGAGAAATCCGTAACACTTATAGGTGAATAATGTCATTACAATGACATGAAACCTGCATGTGAAGACGCTCATTATTGTGGGATCTGTCTTGTATGCTTACATGTTTCAGCCTTATCCCCAACAGAGGTCTGATTAAGATATTTTGCTGGACTTTGAGTTATTTATGTTGTATGCACTATTTTAATTAGATTGCAGACAAAGCGGCTGATGTAATGTGTTTGGTCAAGTCACGATCACTAATCACAATCATCAGGGGTATAACCATGTCAGTGGAGACTTATCTCCTCTATATATCAGGGCCTATTTTTATGTATCAGCTCCGAGTGACTCCCAGAGCTGTGGATTGCAAAACAACACCAGTTGCTGCTTCTTACAGAAATGGGATATCCAATAATATATCAGGTTGAACGTATTTACTATCCCATTCTTGCAACCATTGGAGTTCCCGGTAAGCCGTTATCTCCAGCTGTTAATGTTGCAAATCAATATTAAATCGACTGTTGTACTTGATAATGTTTTACTTGCTGAACGTTTTCCACAGTTGGTCTGTTCAGTTCAAACAGTTGAATGATGGGCTGTTTGAGGCTCAGTTCATTTGGGGTTGTAGCAGAAGCATAATGACTGTGATGCTCTTTGTTCATCAAATCCTTGCATTAGTCTTGGATTATTCGCTGTACTGATTCTATTGTCCGTTAGTAAAATGCCCTCAGATTCTAAATGTTGGGGCTTGTATGAGTTTCTTTATCTGTAATGATTTGTGTCGATCCATCCCGGAGATTGTGATCAGATTAATATCTCAAAGGAATGTATTGGGATCAGGTGCTCGGGCAAAGTACGTAATAATATAAGCAATAGGATCAGGCATAGGCTATTTGGTTCCTCGATCCTGCTCCACAATACATTAAGATCATGCATGATTTGATCTCGACCTCAAAACCATTTTCTTGCTTGTTCTCCATAACTCTTGACGAGCCTTTAGTTCAGAATTCTCTCTATCTTAGCCTTGAATGTAACCAATGACTCTGTCTCCGCAGCTCTCTGTGCTCGAGAATTCCAAAGATTCAATACTCTCACAGAAAATAAATCCCTCCTCAGCTCCACTAGAAATATGTACCTTTTGCCCCCTAGTTCTACATTCCCCTTTGAGGGGAAACATCCTCCCACCATCCGCCTGTGAAGCTTCCTCAGAAATTCATATTTCAATATTTCTCCCATACTTATAAACTGTGAAATATATTGGCCGCAGCTATTCAACCTTTCATCACAAGACAGCCCATTTAACACCAGGAGTCATCGGAGTGAAGCTTCAATGAACCTCCCTCAGTGCATGTATATTCGTCCTGAAATATGGAGAACAGAACTGTACACAGTAGTCTCAGTGTGTTCCCACCAACCTTCTAAGAGCAGTTATCAGACCGTCAGGAGTTGTTAATAGTTTCCACCTGCCAACCATTTCGGCGTCGGGCTTTTAAAATTCAACCCCAAAAGTGGGTTTCCGGGGGATTTCAATATTTTATTGGTTATCACTGTTATGAAGTATTTCCTTTTGGGAATCTGACGCTGCTTCAGAGGTCTGGCAATTGAACTGAGTTTGCTGCTTACCCGTAAATATCTCTCTCTCTGATTCACTGCCGTTCGATTAATTTACTGTCAGAGGAATTAATTTAAATGTGTTGATTTTATGTTATATCAGTTTGGAATGGAATTGTTGGAATCACGAGCTATTCTAGTTCATTGCAGATTTTTAACGGCAATGTTGATGTTGTAGTTTTGTTGATTGAATAAAGCCACAATCTGACTCTGAATTTTAAAATTACAGAAGAAATTTCAAACAGCGTGGGCTCTGTCTGTCAGAGGCACTCAATTTTCTTTATTCTATTTATTGTAGATAGTTTTAACAGTGCCTGTTGTGGGAACGAGAGTCCACCCTACCTGTGTATATCAATGTCCTGGGTTATGTTTGGGATGTGCACATGATGAGGTCAAACAACTGTCGGGTTCTGTATATACGCTTGTTTATTCACAACCTTAAACTAATTATACCTTTGATCTCTACATTCCATGCATACTAAAACTAAACAAGAATACATGAAACATGCAGATCCTGGAATCGTTTTATGTGATGTTTAATTGAAGACCGGATTCTATATCGTTCCATAAGATACTTGTGTACTTTGGTGTTTAAAGTAAATATTTGAATTAAATTAAGGAAACAACGCAATACAGGATGACATTATTGGTGACTCACAATGTTCAGGACTGGGGGCGCAGATTTTCACTGTATTTCCATATAACTTGAAAGAAGGATTCGTGGGCCACACATCTAAGTTTGCTGATGACCGTAAGCTAAGTGACTCAGTAATTAGTAATTAGAAAAGAAAAAAAACTTGTAAAGTGTTGTCGATAGTTTAAAAGATTTGTTAAACTATGGGATATGGAGTTTAATGTGAGGAGGTGTGAGGTCATTCACCTTGTATCAAAGACAGATAAATGGGAATACATTCTTAATTGTCAGAAGCTGGGAGATGGGTACAATTTGAGAGTTTGCAGGTCAAATTCATCTATCACTAGGGGACAAAATTTCAAAACAGAGCTTGATAGATGTTTTTAGGCAACTAGATTAAGAATTAAGGAAACACGGAAGTGGATGGACTTAACAGGGATAGATGAGGTTTTGTTGGTTTGAAATGGAAAGAAGGAAAAAGTAAACTGGAGGTGTTGGGGTTCTCCATGCAATGCAGGTCAGCCAATAGAACAGTGTTTCTTGAGAGGACCCTGGTATGGCATAGGATAAAGGTAGCAGAGTGTTGTATCCACAAGTGAATGGACGGTGGGGAATGGACCGTCTGCCAGGTGACAATTAGTACAGTCGAATCTGGATGAGGCAAACGCATGGATGTCCGTTTCAATATGTGATGGACTGAAACAAGAGTGGAATCAAGAGTCGTGATACTATGATGTGGAAGGAGGGATTAACTTTTATGGCGTGACACATGTGTTATGAACGTGACTCTATATTGTGCAAAATGTTAAAAAAAGGAATTTTTGGATAAGCTGAAAAATGTGTCCTTTTTTAAATTAGGAGGACTGTGGGAGTTAGATTTCCAACAGTGTTGCTGTTTGTCACGTGGCTTGGATAAAAGATGAGCAGAAGCCCTGGCAATAGGGGCAGAAAAGTGACAAACCCTCCTTTGATTGGGCAAGCCCAGTAGTAACAAATGAATTCTGGGTGGGCAGAAAGCTATCAAGCCTTCAGGTTGTCAGGCACAGTGTGTGTGTGTGTGTGTGTGTGTGTGTGTGTGTGTGTGTGTGTGTGTGTGTGTGTGTGTGTGTGTGTGTGTGTGTGTGTGTGTGTGTGTGTGTGTGTGTGTGTGTGTGTGTGTGTGTGTGTGAGATACCTTCTGGAAGGAGACAAAACTCAAGTTTGCTGCAGAAGAAGGAGAGAACTCCAAGGACGAACAGAAGACGACAATCCAGCTCATATTCTGGCAATTCCCAAAGCCGCTCTGTGAAGTTCAATGCATCATTTTTTTCTTGTTTCCTGTATTTCAAGAAGGCCTGCTAAATTCCTTTACAATGCCGCCTGTACAGAGCTTATTCTGCAAGATTCTAAAGATCTTGCCAGCATGTGCTCGGAGGTTGGACTTCGTGCCATTTTGCCACACTGTGTCTCATCTGCTATTTTTTTTTCAGGGGTGGGCAGGTGACCATGCTCGAGTGTGTTTTTTGGTCTGTAACAGAGATCTGTTCTAAAATTAGGATATATATGCGTGTGTATCATTTGATCTATGTGTTATTGTTTTACCTCATTATTAAGTAAGACTGGTTCTATAATAAACTGTTAATTTTGCTGTTCACTGAAGAAACATGGTGAGTGCATTCTATTCTGGAACTATATCGCCGTTCCTTCACTGTCGCTGGGTCAAAATCCTGGAACTCCCTTCCTAACAGCACTGCGGGTATACCTACACTAAATGGACTGCAGCAGTTCAAGAAGGCAGCTCACCACCACCTTCTCAAGGGCAATTAAGAATGGGCAATAAATGCTGGCCTGGCCAGCGTCACCCACATCCCATGAATGAATTAAAAAAAAGTAATTGGGAAAATGTGACGAATATGCTGTGACCTATGCAGAGGTGGGACTGAATTAATAGTGCACTCCTCCAGCCTCGGTCCGAACAATGCATATGACGTTTAACCTGGTGTCAGGTTGTGTGCTGAGGGTCACTCAGAGACAGCAGCCATAATGTGGATTGGAATGGATACCTGGGATACAGTTTCTGGATCAGAATAAAGGTGATGAATTCAGTTCTGAAAATGTTATATCAACGACAATTATGACGCATCCATAGACAGTGTATTGGATCAATAAATGAAAACTAAATACTGCAGATGCTGGAATTCTGAATTAAAACCGAAAGTGCTGCAAATACACATCATCTCTGTCAGCATATGTGGAGTGAGAAACAAAATTTAACGTTACTGGTCTGTGACCTTTCACCAGAAATTTCTGGATTGTATTCAGGCTGGATTATGGAGGGTGGTTTACCTGAGTAGTCATGTTGTGTGAACACGTGGAGGCTTGGATAATCTGGAGAAGTGATTGGAGAGAACAGGAGCTGTGGACAGAGAGACAAGTTGACAGAGAGAGAGAGAGAGAAAGAGAGTAGAAAGAAGGAGAATGAAACAGAGAGAGATAGTGAAGAGAGAAAGTGAAAGAGACGGAGAGTACTCACCGTGTGAATAATTCACGAGAATGAACAGCTGAACTTTCCAGATCGATTACAGTGAAACTGTGAGTTGCAGGTATGATGAGGATTTTGCCAGATAGGGTGAGATTTACTGCTGCTCAAATTTCCTGTGTGTTCAACCCCGTCATATTCTCACCCTGTTTTAGTGAATGTTCCCCTTCATTATTTCAGAACTGATTAAGTACCGTAATAGGACCTGTTATTTACTGACTGCATTCTTTGCTTCACTTTTTTCGCTTTCCAAACCCTTCAGGACCTGCCTCCACTCCAGATCCCAAATATCATTTACCTTGTCTCCCTCCAATCCACTCACTGGCTCAGCCTCCATCGGCCTCTTCCTCCGGATCTGAAGTCTCATGCTCACCGCAGCGGCTCTCGACCTTTTCACGTTTTGAGACAGCTCCTGCTGGCTCTATTAACCAGTAAAAGGAAAACAGATCCCCGTCCCCTCACTTTCTCGGCCATTGGTCTGGAGGTTAAACTGGATTTAAACAATTGTATTACTTTTTTGAAACCCCTTCTCCCTTCCATACTTGCACGGCGCCCTCACGTAGCCCTTCCACTGTATCCGATGATCATTTTATTTTACCTTTAGTTTAAATCAATTTCCCAATCAATTATTGATAACTGTGTTCAAAACCATTCTCTGTGCGAAAGTGCTGCATGATGCAACAAAGCTGTAAATTTCACACGAGATCCTGTCAAAATGCTGTGTTAGTTGAGTTCTGATCAGTAACTCCCTGCTTCCTTTTCGAAATCTTTCAGTTAACCTGGTGGCGACTTTGATCCTGTCCCGAGGAAAGTGTGGCCTCTCCAAATGTAGCACTCGCTACCTGGTGGTAATGGCAGTGGCTGATCTCCTGGTCGTTATCACAGATCCCATATTGAAGTGGATTCCGGTGATTTATTTCCCAGATTCATTCCTGTCCATTACTCCCATCTGCAGTTCAGTTCATTTCCTGATTTTTTCAACCACAATGGTTTCTGTCTGGCTGACAGTCGTTTTCACCTTTGACCGATTTGTGACCATTTGCTGTAAGAAGCTGAAGACAAAATATTGCACTGAGAGAACAGCGACTGTGGTTATCGGAACAGTGAGTGTGCTGTGCTCTTTAGAAAGTGTTCCCTGGTATTTTGTATATGAACCTGAATATATAATTGATAAAGTTTCCTGGAACTGTATCTATAAACATAGCTTCAATACTTACCCCGCATGGACCGCGTTTCAGTTGTTTCACCGCATTTTAACTCCTTGTGTCCCGTTCTTTCTGATTTTGCTGCTCAATGTTCAGACTGTCAGGCATATTTTAGCCTCCAGTAGAGGTCGCAGGGGACTCCGGGGCTTCAGCAATGGAGAGAATCACAATGACCGAGAAATGGAGAATCGAAAGAAATCCATCATTTTACTCTTTAGTATATCTGGTAGTTTTATACTGTTATGGGTGACGCAGGTTGTATTTTACATCTATCAGCTAATTACAAAACAATATCCTTCCTCCGCCAATGACCCACTTTATATCACAGAAGTCACAGCAGCAATGCTGCAGCTTCTCAGTTCCTGCACCAACACGTGTATTTACGCTGTGACCCAGACTAAATTCAGAGAGCAGCTGAAGAAGGTCGTGAAATACCCACTCAATCTAATTATTAAATTGGTTAAATCATAAGAAAAGTGAAGGTTTCCGTGTTCGAGCACTAAAATCCATTCAAATCCACAGCCTCTATTCACGAGATGGTGGTAAATTTTCTATTTACATCACAGAACTCTGAGATGATTGGATACTTAATTTTGTAATATTTGATTAAACATCGGACTTAATGAGGCTGGTTATCTTTGCAGAAGGCACATGAATTGTTTCTCAAAAAATGACGGTGCTCAGGAGCACAGCTGGACATCAGCTGAAGTAGTGATCACTCTACGGAGGTGCTGTTGGCTTGATGATAGAGTGACAGGGTGGTGTACTGGTAATGTCACTGAGCTAATAAACCAAAGGCCCATGCCTTGGGATCACGGGTTCAAATCATCCCTTAGCTCCTGGTGGAATTCAAATTGAAGTGATTTTTAAAAAAATCTGGAATTCTAAGCTGTTCGCAGTAATAGTGTCAAGCAATTAGCGCCCATTGTCGAAATAAAACCATTTGGTTGTCTAATGCCCTTCAGGTTCGGAAATTTGTAATCCTTACCCGATCTGGACTACATCTGAATCCTGACCTGCAGCAATCTGGTTGACTTAACTGCGCTTTGTAAAGGCCTCGCAAACCATTCAGTTTTCAAGGACAATGAGGGATGGGCAACAAAAATCAATTGAAAGAATAAAAAATATAGGATAGATGTTGAGTAAGACACCCATAACAGTAAAGGCGTGAATGAGGAAAGAGTGCAAAAATCAAACAAGAAAATAGGCAATAAGTGAGAATGCCCAGCAGAGACAAGCGAAGGAAAATTACAAAGAGAGAGAACAGAGCAGAGAAATGTGGAAATAAGAAGTTAAACAGAGAAGTGGAATTTGGCAAAGCCGGAGCATGATGGAGAGAAATATTAACACCTCAACACAAAGAAAGAGGCCGGCATTGTTTGCCACACAAAGCATTTTTTCTTTCTTTAAGTTGCATGTATGAAGCCTCTTTTTACGTATAAATTTCTCCAAATACTTTAGACAAAGAATGGCTTCTGAAGGGCTGGAATTTGTTGGCACCATTCTGGCTCCTGGTGCCAGATGGCAGGGAGGACACCGATTTGGCCTTTCCAAGCCTGCCCCACCCCCAGACATCCACTGCCACCCACTATCACCTCCCCACTGCTGCCTGCCCCACTCTAGGGTAATCTTGCACCGTTGAAGCTGTTAAGTGCTCTGCGCCATAATCCGCATCCCTTTCAAGATTGGGATTCCCACCTCAAAGATTTGGCATCTAATCTTAGGGCCAGCATTAATGAGAGCCCATTCGGAGTAGTGATAAATGCTTGTACTGCAGAGACCTTCCAGAAGGACCAGCATTAGAGATCCAGACCTCTGGTAAGTGAGGTGGTGTTTCTGGGGCAAGCCTGTCTGGCCTCCATGCAGCAGGTGGTGGGGTGGAAATGAAGTGCAAGTGAAGGGAGTTTAGGAATACTGAGATTTCTCCACTGGATTTCCTTCATTGGCCACAGATATCCCACAGAGGGGGTCCGCTAAACCTTCAGGGAGGGTGCGTCATAACATTAGGTGATGTCACGGCTGTTGGAGGCCATGCTAATAGGAAACATAAGATTCCTAAGTGGCCTCTGCTTGGGAAGGCCATTGCCAGCCTATCCAACCCCAAGCAAAGTGGCATGGCAGGGGAGGGTGGTGGTAAATAAAATCCAGCCAGAACTGGAGAGGCTCTTCTGGCGTTTGGCACGGTTCACAGTATTCCCCTCCAAAGCCTCCCCACTGTCATCCAGCAGGCCGTGACTTCTGTCGCCTGGTTCCATTGTTTCACTGGCTATGATTAGCTGAATATCATTTGCAAAGGCTTCTCTTCCTGTTCTCGCAACGTTACCCCCGGTTTCCAGCAAGGATTTGTCCATGGCCGCGTCCTCTTTGTCATCTGCATACTGCCCCTCGTGATGGACAGAAAAAACGTGCAGAAAAAGAAGTCCGAAGAAACGAAATATACTCAGAGTGGCAGAGATAATGAGAGGCAGATGGAGACAACAAGAAAAGATAAAGTCAGTGTCTGGATGAGAGTTGAACCCACAGAGTGCAATGACTACATATCGTTTTAAGACAACGCCTTATAATGAGCCTGGAGAATACATGTGCTGGCTTTCTGAGAACCAACAGTTGATGCAAGCAGTCAGGTTAATGTCTGTTCTGGGGTAATACACTTGTGGCCTTTATGCCCATTCTAAAGGTCAGGTTTATTGGATGAGTGTTGGGTAACTGACCCTGCTTGCATTTACTGCAGGGGTTTTACCTGCTGCTCTACACAATGTGTAACTTTACTGGTGAGCTTCAGTCTTGTGTACGCAATCAGAATGCATTCTTAACCATCCTTCTGTGTTACTGAACTAGGTCCCACTACACTGTACTTTTCTCTGTTTTCAAGCGGTATTTTATTTTTGAATCACATTGCATATTAAAGATGGCGATTGACGGGATGTCACATAAACACTGGATTAGAAGCACTCTCTGTATCAGCCCAGTTTTATGTCCAATCTTTGAAATAACAATTCAAATTGCATGTTCGACACAAAACGCCCTCTTCGTGTGCTTTACATCAAAATAATAAACGTCAGTCAGAATACTTTAAACATAAGTCATTATTGCATTCAATGCACTGCATTCCCTGAGTTAAAAATCTTAGAATTACAAAATCAACACAATATTCTCTGTACAGAAGCTTACATTGCAAGGATGAATTCACTCAATCCATTACATTCCTGTGTTAATTCCCACCTTGTCATTTTTAAACACTTTTTGCAGGTCTGATTGCATTAAACCTGTTCATTTATTGCACACATTGATTTAAAATGAGGAACACATTAAGTTTTTCGATGTCTATCACCTGTACCCTCGGGCACATATGAATGTTTCAAGGACACTTAACAGCCCATTCTACCTCACACATTAAATCGTACAATAAACTGTAACAAACAGTGACACACCCATATGAGAATTTGATGGTCAAAGGTCCCTCTCTGCCATCCTTTGGAAGCATTCTCGGGAGATAAACTGGGATAGGAAAAATGCATTGGTGATGCAGGAATCTACTGCAATGGGAGAAATGCATTGATATTCCAGAACCGATGAGGGGAAGACTGGAGCCATTGGGATTCTGAGCGTTGGTTGGAATGGTAGAATTCATTTGCTTTTCCAGAAAACAAATAGATCAGGGAAAAAATATATTGATGTTCCAGATCTATACTGGGAAAATAATACTGAGCTTCCATATGCCTATTGTATTGAACGTAAGAAATTGATTGGGATCCACAAATATTGGACAGAAACAAAATGGGTTTCTAGAAATCCGCTTGGCTGGGTGAAACCAATTAGGTTTACATTGGATCAGGAGAAATCCGTTGTGTTGAAGACATACATTGTGCTGGAGAAATCAGTTGAGGCAGAAAATTCTGCTGGTGTTCCAAAAATCTAATGGGGTTCCAGAAATCCAGAATAGGTCGAGAAATCCATTGGTGCATCACTGGTAGGATTACGACTGCCAATGTAAATATAATTCTTTCACTATTGTGCAGGTTCCTTCCAATAATTTCTTACCTGGACAGCAAGAAAATTAAAATGAATGAGATAGGGTGTCCGAGATAGAATACCCCAGAATTTCAAGAACTGCATTGAAGAGTACACGAACTCAGATTGTTAAAAACAGTTTTGTCTTGTCGTGTCTGATACCTTTGCATCTGTGTCCTCCAGTTAGTGACTATTTGTCACTGGAAATAGTTTCCTCTTAGTCATTATGTGAAAACAATTGGTGATTTTAGACACCTCTATCAAATATACTCTCAACTGTTGCTTTTAAAAACGGCATTTAATTCACCAAAGGGAAGATGTTATTATATTAAATGCCACCACGGAAATTTGATTTGAATTGGATTCCGAGTTTGAGATCGACACTCTCATAAAGGATATGTTTTAATCATAGTGAACTGGCAGAGACTTTTGCAAAAGCACAAACAGCAACATTTTCTCAGAGACCCAGGCTATAAGAATCACCTGAGAATAAGTGCCTCTTTTCAGCATAAGACAGGCTGCATTTTCAGTTCAAGACATAAGCCAGCTATTTGAACATTAATTGCAGGTGCTGGCCATTTCTCTAAAGACAGTTAATTTCTAGAGTGAAGTGAGGGCAGTTTTCAGAAATGACATGTTTCAGAAACGACAGGAGGACAGGCTAAACTAAAATTTGTAATGAGCAACGAGCCAGAATTAAGTAATATTCTGACAACAAATGAGCAGTGAGCAATGAGTGGTCATGATATGTCAGAGGCAGACCTTCAGTTTGAGGAGGAAGGTAACGGAAGTGCTCTGCTATTCGCCTTAAATAAGGCTGACATAAAATGAGATGTAGGCTGAACACGGTAAACTCGGATTGTGATAATAACACGCAAAACAAGGCAAAAACAATCGGAGGCACTGAAAGAATTATTAACTACAATATGTGTCCAATATATAAAGCCTGTGCCAATCACTTTAATCATCTCTTCTCTGTTTACCTTCCCTTCTGCCACGAAAGAGTTTACACTGGGAAAACAATTCCTGATTTGAAACACATCCGCCAAATTTCCTCATGGATTTTCTCATTTGAGAACACAAGGTTAAACCATCAAGGCACTGCTCCAGGTTGAAATGTAGCACTCGCCTCCCTCACTCACATCGACTGCCCAGAGAAAAGCGCCAACCCCCTGTAAACAAAACCCTGCATCTTTTTTAGCATCACCTGGATCAGAAGATTCTCCAAGAACATTTTGTGAACAAACCGGCCGCTGTCCTTCCACAATCCAGCCCTCATTTTGCAGAGCTTATCTATTGTGAAGACACTCAGAATAATGAATGAGTGCAAGGAACAAAGGAACATTGATGTGAATGGAACATCTCCCCCCAGGTGCAGCTGTAGCAGCAGAGCAAGGTAAACGGCGTTACATAATGAAAATGAAAATTGGAGTCGGCTCAGCAGTAGTAAAATGTTGATGAAATGGAAGCAGATCAGTATTAAAACTGGACAGGAGAATAAGCTGGGTGAAGAGGTAGGTTTGCATGATGGAGAGTGAACGGCAGACATGTGTAAGTGCGGGGATAGAAAAGGAGAACAATGGGTTTTGAACATCCGGAACTAAAACATTTACGTGGAGTGATGTTTGGTTTCTTGTTGCAGTTTTATTAGCAGGTGTGGCAGATGTTTAAGACAGAAAGCAAGCGAAGCCTTGTTACAGATTTGAATTGACGTTGTTTTGCAGAGTATTAACCATTGTACAGAGACAGCGTTCGAAAATCCGCTGTGATAGTCTTAAATAGGCCACTGCACTGCTGGTGAAAGGAAGATATATTTGATAAAGAGCATCTTTCCAAAAAAGCTGCCTACTCTGCTGAAAGTTCCGCAGTCAACTGCTTTCATTATAGGTTTCCCTTCTCAGCCGTTTTTTTCTGACAATACGTCACTAATAACAGCAGTGATGGGATATGAGCTTGGCAGAGACTCGAGCCGAAATAAAGCACCTTTGGCCATTCAGTCCCGCCACCACGCCGGGCCTAACTCAGTGTTGATGCTGTTGACTAGTGGCTGAAAGCTGTGATTCGTGCTGTTTATCCTCTGAGTGTCATGATTTGCAGTGAGAAAGAAGGAAATAAGATTATATTATGAGTTGTGTTCACATGATGAAGTCGCCAAGAAGTTAAAGCAGTGGAATACTAATCCATTACTCTCTGCATGCATGGCTCAGAATTCCACCATCATTGTTATCGTATTTCAGACTAGGTGTGTAGTTTTCCTTGCTTGAACAAATCCAAGAGTCCTACATCTGAGTCCCATCCTTCCAAAAACCGCAGTGCAGGTGCTTTGCAGTGCTGTCTTACTCTTTTTGCTCAAATCAGCACAGTCATAATGTCCACCCAAACTGTCTCTGCACGGAAGTGTCGATAGTGGAAGCTCTGAGCTTCCTGAATTCTCATTCCAAACTAGTTTAGTTTAGTTTCGAGATACAGCACTGAAACAGGCCCTTCGGCCCGCCGAGTCTGTGCCGACCATCAAACCACCCATTTATACTAATCCTACACTAATTCCATATTCCTACCACATCCCCACCTGTCCCTACATTCCCCTACCACCTACCGATACTAGGGGCAATTTATAATGGCCAATTAACCTATCAACCAGCAAGTCTTTGGCATGTGGGAGGAAACCGGAGTACCCGGAGGAAACCCACGCAGACACAGGGAGAACTTGTAAACTCTACACAGAATTGAACTTGGGTCGCTGGAGCTGTGAGGCTGCGGTGCAAACCACTGCGCCAATGACATCGTGGTGAAAGAAGTATCACTGCAGAGATGCTGCCTGATTTCACCAAAGTTTTCAGCATTTTTCTGTTTTTAAATTTCTGCTTTCACAACAACAGTATTACTGAAAATACAAAACTTGCCTTCGGTTCGCAGCTCCAGACATACCTTTTCTCAGCTCTTCTCACACATGTTCACTCTTCACTTTCTTACAGGCGCTGTTAATTCCAGCGTTTTCACACACAATAGCCTGAAGTCTAGCTTTCCAAATACACTTTGCTCATGTTATCAGGGTTTCTCAGTAAATTTGCAAGGGAGGGGTTCCACAGTGGCTGTGAGGGAATGTACTGGGTTAATGAGTTATCAAGTGGATTTGGAGGCTTTTAGTGGGCGGTGGGGGGAATGGGGATAACTAAAGAGTAAGGGTAAGGGTGGGTTAGTAAATTTGCGGATGACACGAAGGTCGGTGGAGTTGTGGATATGCCGAAGGATGTTTAGGGTACAGAGGGACATAGATAGGCTGCAGAGCTGGGCTGAGAGATGGCAAATGGAGTTTAATGGGGAAAAGTGTGAGTCAAAGGAATGCAGAGTACTGGGCTAATGGGAAGATTCTTGGTAGTGTAGATGAACAGAGAGATCTTGGTGTCCAGGTACATAAATCCCTGAAAGTTGCTACCCAGGTTAATAGGGCTGTTAAGAAGGCATATGGTGTGTTAGCTTTTATTAGTAGGGGGATCGAGTTTCGGAGCCACGAGGTTATGCTGCAGCTGTCCAAAACTCTGGTGAGACCGTACCTGGAGTATTGCATGCAGTTCTGGTCACCGCATTATAGGAAGGATGTGGAAGCTTTGGAAAGGGTGCAGAGGAGATTTACTAGGATGTTGCCTGGTATGGAGGGAAGGTCTTACGAGGAAAGGCTGAGGGACTTGAGGTTGTTTTCGTTGGAGAGAAGGAGGAGGAGAGGTGACTGAATAGAGACATATAAGATAATCAGAGGGCTAGATAGGCTGGATAGTGAGAGTCTTTTTCCTCGGATGGTGATGGCAAACACGAGGGGACATAGCTTTAAGTTGAGGGGTGATAGATATAGGATAGATGTTGGAGGTAGTTTCTTTACTCAGAGAGTAGTAGGGGCGTGGAACGCCCTGCCTGCAACAGTAGTAGACTCTCCAACTTTAAGGGCATTTAAGTGGTCATTGGATAGACATATGGATGAAAATGGAATAGTGTAGGTCAGATGGTTTCACAGGTCGGCGCAACATCGAGGGCTGAAGGGCCTGTACTGCGCTGTGATGTTCTCAAAAAAAGAGTTTCAAAAGATATTTTAGTTTCGGTGACTGCAGCGTTGACAGCAACCGAGGTGCGTGAACGGGCTTATTGTGTGAAGTCAATTTCAGCTTTCGGTGACTGCAGTGTTGATAGCAACGGAGGTGCGTGAACGGGCTTACAGCTGTGAAGTCAATTTCAGCGTAAGTTTAAAAGTGAATTCCCTTTTGTTTTCGGAGGACCAGGGGACTGCTGGGTAAGGAAAAAGGTATATATTTGTGTGGTTTAGAATCTCTTTCTTTTTGTTTCGGTGACTGCAGCGTTGATAGCAACGGAGGTGCGTGAACGGGCTTACAGCTGTGAAGTCAATATCAGCGTAAGTTTAAAAGTGAATTCCCTTTTGTTTTCGGAGGACCAGGGGACTGCTGGGTAAGGAAAAAGGTATATATTTGTGTGGTTTAGAATCTCTTTCTTTTTAGTTTCGGTGACTGCAGCGTTGATAGCAACGGAGGTGCGTGAACGGGCTTGCAGCTGTGAAGTCAATTTCAGCGTAAGTTTAAAAGTGAATTCCCTTTTGTTTTCGGAGGACCAGGGGACTGCTGGGTAAGGAAAAAGGTATATATTTGTGTGGTTTAGAATCTCTTTCTTTTTGTTTCGGTGACTGCAGCGTTGATAGCAACGGAGGTGCGTGAACGGGCTTACAGCTGTGAAGTCAATATCAGCGTAAGTTTAAAAGTGAATTCCCTTTTGTTTTCGGAGGACCAGGGGAATGCTGGGTAAGGAAAAAGGTATATATTTGTGTGGTTTAGAATCTCTTTCTTTTTAGTTTCGGTGACTGCAGCGTTGATAGCAACGGAGGTGCGTGAACGGGCTTACAGCTGTGAAGTCAATTTCAGCATATGTTTAAAAGTGAATTCCCTTTTGTTTACGGAGGACCAGGGGACTGCTGGGTAAGGAAAAAGGTATATATTTGTGTGGTGGCTATACCCGAGACACTACACGTGTAGTGTCTCCCACCCACCCTCCTCCTCGAACCAAAAAGAAGGACTCTGGTGTGTTGATAAGGTAAGCTTTTTATTTAGGAAGTTCTGTCCGTTGGATTGCTAACCTAACAAGTTTTGACTTTTTTTTTTGGTTTTTCAATAGATTTGTTGGGAATTTGGAATAGTGGGAATGGAGGTTAAGGCAGTTGTATGTTCCTCCTGCAGAATGTGGGAGGTAAGGGTCGCCAAGAGTGTCCCTGCTGACTGCATCTGTGGGAAGTGCACCCAACTCCAGCTCCTCGAGAACCGCGTTAGGGAACTGGAGCTGGAGCTGGATGAACTTCGGATCATTCGGGAGGCGGAGGAGGTTATTGAGAGGAGTTATGGGGAGGAAGTCACACCTCAGGTAAAAGAAGTAGGCAGATGGGTTACCGTCAGGGGAAGGAGAGGGAACCAGCAGGCAGTGCAGGGATCCCCTGTGGCCGTTTCCCTCAACAACAGGTATACCGTTTTGGATACTGTTGCGGGGGATGACTTACCAGGGGTAAGCAATGGGGTACAGATATCTGGCACAGAGTCTGTCCCTGTTGCTCAGAAGGGAAGGGGGAAGTGGAGCAGAACATTAGTCATTGGGGACTCCATAGTTAGGGGAACAGATAGGAGGTTCTGGGGGAACGAGAGAGACTCACGGTTGTTATGTTGCCTCCCAGGTGCCAGGTTTCGTGATGTCTCGGATCGTGTTTTTGGGATCCTAAATGGGGAGGGGGAGCAGCCCCAAGTCGTGGTCCACATAGGCACCAACGACATAGGTAGGAAGAGAGATGGGGATTTAAGACAGAAATTTAGGGAGATAGGGTGGAAGCTTAGAGCGAGAACAAACAGAGTTGTTATCTCTGGGTTGTTGCCCGTGCCACGTGATAGCGAAGCGAGGAATAGGGAGAGAGAGGAGTTGAACACGTGGCTGCAGGGATGGTGCAGGAGGGAGGGTTTTGGTTTCCTGGATAATTGGGGCTCTTTCTGGGGTAGGTGGGACCTCTACAAACAGGATGGTCTTCACCTGAACCAGAGGGGTACCAATATCCTGGGGGGGGAGGTTTGCTAGTGCTCTTCGGGGGGGTTTAAACTAATTCAGCAGGGGAATGAGAACCTAAATTGTAGTGCCAGTGTACAGGATGTTGAGAGTAGTGAGGTCAGGGATATGGTTACAAGGACGCAAGAGGGCACTGGCAAGCAAGAACCTGGTTTAAAGTGTGTCTATTTCAACGCCAGGAGCATCCGGAATAAGGTGGGTGAGCTTGCAGCATGGGTTGGTACCTGGGATCTCGATGTAGTGGCCATTTCAGAGACATGGGTAGAGCAGGGGCAGGAATGGATGTTGCAGATTCCGGGATTTAGATGTTTCAGTAAGAACAGAGAAGATGGTAAAAGAGGGGGGGGGGCGGGGGGTGTGGCATTGTTAATCAAGGAGAGTATTACAGCGACAGAAAGGACGTTTGAGGACTCGTCTACTGAGGTAGTATGGGCTGAGGTTAGAAACAGGAGAGGTGAGGTTACCCTGTTGGGAGTCTTTTATAGACCTCCGAACAGTTCCAGAGATGTAGAGGAAAGGATAGCGAAGATGATTCTCGACAGGGGTGAGAGTAACAGGGTAGTTGTTATGGGGGACTTTAACTTTCCAAATATCGACTGGAAATACTATAGTTCGAGGACTTTAGATGCGTCAGTTTTTGTCCAGTGTGTGCAGGAGGGTTTTCTGACACAGTATGTAGACAGGCCAACCAGGGGCGATGCCACATTGGATTTGGTACTGGGAAATGAACCCGGCCAGGTGTTAGATTTAGATGTAGGTGAGCACTTTGGTGATAGTGATCACAATTCGGTTAGGTTTACCTTAGCGATGGGCAGGGACAGGTATATACCGCAGGGCAAGAATTATAACTGAGGGAAAGGAAATTATGATGCGATTAGGCAAGATTTAGGATGCGTCGGATGGGGAAGGAAACTGCAGGGGATGGTAACAATCGAAATGTGGAGCTTATTCAAGGAGCAGCTACTGCGTGTCCTTGATAAGTATGTACCTGTGAGGCAGGGAGGAAGTTGTCGTGCGAGGGAGCCGTGGTTTACGAAAGAAGTTGAAGCGCTTGTCAAGAGGAAGAAGAAGGCTTATGTTAGGATGAGACGTGAAGGCTCAGTTAGGGCGCTTGAGTGCTACAAGCTAGCCAGGAAGGATCTAAAGGGAGAGCAAAGAAGAGCAAGGAGAGGACACGAGAAGTCATTGGTGGATCGGATCAGGGAAAACCCTAAGGCTTTCTATAGGTATGTCAGGAATAAAAGAATGATTAGAGTTAGAGTAGGGCCAATCAAGGATAGTAGTGGGAAGTTGTGAGTGGAATCAGAGGAGATAGGGGAAGTGTTAAATGAATATTTTGCGTCAGTATTTACAGTCGAGAAAGAAAATGTTGTTGAGAATACTGAGATTCAGGCTACGAGGCTAGATGGGATTGAGGTTCACACGGAGGAGGTGTTAGCAATTTTGGAAGGTGTGAAAATAGATAAGTCCCCTGGGCCAGACGGGATTTATCCTAGGATTCTCTGGGAAGCTAGGGAGGAGATTGCAGAGCCTTTGTCCTTGATCTTTATGTCGTCATTGTCGACAGGAATAGTGCCGGAAGACTGGAGGATTGCAAATGTTGTCCCAGTGTTCAAGAAGGGGAGTAGAGACAGCCCTGGTATTTATAGACCTGTGAGCCTTACTTCGGTTGTGGGTAAAATGTTGGAAAAGGTTCTAAGAGACAGGATTTATAATCATCTTGAAAATAATAAGTACATTAGAGATAGTCAGCACGGTTTTGTGACGGGTAGGTCGTGCCTCACAAACCTTATTGCGTTTTTCGAGAAGGTGACCAAACAGGTGGATGAGGGTAAAGCAGTGGATGTGGTGTATATGGATTTCAGTAAGGCGTTTGATAAGGTTCCCCACGGTAGGCTATTGCAGCAAATACGGAAGTATGGGGTTGAAGGCGATTTAGAGCTTTGGATCAGAAATTGGCGAGCTGAAAGAAGACAGAGGGTGTTGGTTGATGGCAAATGTTCATCCTGGAGTTTAGTTACTAGTGGTGTACCGCAAGGATCTGTTTTGGGGCCACTGCTGTTTGTCATTTTTATAAATGACCTGGAAGAGGGTGTAGAAGGGTGGGTTAGTAAATTTGCAGATGACACTAAGGTCGGTGGAGTTGTGGATAGTGCCGAAGGATGTTGTAGGGTACAGAGAGACATAGATAGGCTGCAGAGCTGGGCTGAGAGATGGCAAATGGAGTTTAATGCGGAAAAGTGTGAGGTGATTCACTTTGGAAGGAGTAACAGGAATGCAGAGTACTGGGCTAATGGGAAGATTCTTGGTAGTGTAGAGGAACAGAGAGATCTTGGTGTCCAAGTGCATAAATCCCTGAATTTTGCTAACCAGGTTAATAGGGCTGTTAAGAAGGCATATGGTGTGTTAGCTTTTATTAGTAGGGGGGTCGAGTTTCGGAGCCACGAGGTCATGCTGCAGCTGTACAAAACTCTGGTGAGACCGCACCTGGAGTATTGTGTGCAGTTCTGGTCACCGCATTATAGGAAGGATGTGGAAGCTATGGAAAGGGTGCAGAGGAGATTTACTAGGATGTTGCCTGGTATGGAGGGAAGGTCTTACGAGGAAAGGCTGAGGGACTTGAGGTTGTTTTCGTTGGAGAGAAGGAGGAGGAGAGGTGACTTAATAGAGACATATAAGATAATCAGAGGGTTAGATAGGCTGGATAGTGAGCGTCTTTTTCCTCGGATGGTGATGGCAAACACGAGGGGACATAGCTTCAAGTTGAGGGGTGATAGATATCGGACAGATGTGAGAGGTAGTTTCTTTACCAAGAGAGTAGAAAGGGCGTGGAACGCCCTGCCTGCAGCAGTAGTAGATTCGCCAACTTTAAGGGCATTTAAGTGGACATTGGATAGACATAGGGATGAAAATGGAATAGTGTAGGTCAGATGGTTTCACAGGTCGGCGCAACATCGAGGGCCGAAGGGCCTGTACTGCGCTGTAATGTTCTAATTCTAATTCTAATTCTAATATCGGAGAAGTAACAGACCATGTGTGGTTGAGGAGATAATGATCTCCAGGAGATTGAACGCATCTCAGGCATACTCTGGGAGTATTGGATGGGATAAGGGACACTCAGGAGATCTCAGACAGTGTGGAGACGCTTTCGTAGTAGCGGAGATGGTAAGGAACACTCAAAGGCATGACATGGGCGAATGGACGCTCATGATGTCTCAGAGACTATAAGGGATGTTCAGGAGCTATTGAGGAAAGGGACGTGTGCTCAGCTTTTATCAAAGAGCGTAACGAAACGCTCAGGATGTTTCTTAAAGGGCAAGGTAGGCTCAGGCTATTGCAAATAATGTCAAGGACACTTATTCACCTCAAGTGCTGAGCTCAGTCCCTTTCACCTGGAAGCTTCAAGTAGATATCGTTGAGGAATTTAAGATGATTAATGGATTGATTGAATTGATCGAGTGAAACTATCTGAACTGGAGAACATAAAGAGAAATAATAAAGACTCGAAAGTCACCTGAATAATTCAGGGAATGAGGGCAGGAATATGAACACTCAGGCACGCTCACTATAAACTAACAGGTAATGGCAGGGACATGGCGATACTATTCAAACAGAGTCCTGGCTGGTCTGCCACTTTCTATTCTCCATAAACTTGAAATGATCCAAAGCTCTGCTGCCCATATCTTAACTTTGCACCAAGTCCCTTTTTCCCCTATCACCCCTGTGCCCATTGGCCTTCAGGGGCTCCTGGTCAAGCATTGTTTTGTCTTTAAAATTCTCCTTGTTTTCAAATTCCACCTTCACCTCGCCCCTCCCTGTCTCTGTAATCTCCTCCAGCCCCACAGTCCTCAAAGATATCTGCACTTCTCTAATGCTGCTGGATTGTGCATCCCTGATTTTAATCGCTCCACCATTGGTGGCCACACCTTCAATTCTCCTGTCTTCAATCTCTGGAATACCATCACTACACCTCTCTGCTTCTCTTCCTTGATTTCTACTTCAAAGAACGTCCTAACAACCTACCTCTTTGACCAAGCTTTGGGTCATCTGTCCCACTATTTCTTTATGTGGCTCGATGTCAAACATTGTTTTATAATTCTCCAGTGAAGCAGCTTGAGACATTTTATGACGTTAAACGAGTTATATGAAATATAATTTGTTATTGTTACTTAGATGACCCCTCACTTTAAACTCCATCTGCTGAAGTATGTCTGTCATATTTATTCTAACAGGAAGGTTTGACAATACATTCATTCCCAAAGGTTAACGTTCTGCTTCTGCTCCTTCACCAAGTTTTCTCATTACTCTTTCATTCGATGTGAATCCAGGAAAAGTAAAGAGGCATTGAAAGGAGGGACAAATCTGGATTTCGTTCGGGACCTTGGTTTGGTATTCATTCCATCATAACTTGGGTGAAGAATTCCATTTGGAAGTGTTAATTTAAAAATGTGGCAGGCACTTTGAGAAACTGCAGTGAGATATTGCAAAATGTATTCAAAAACATATATTAATGTCACATAAATAAATAAACAGAAGGAGATTCAAACCCGTGCATACAGAGCACGATAGATTAGCAGTCCATTGCCGTTATCACTCCCACACCTCGGCTTGCGCACTGGAACCGTCACATGTCCTTTTTGAATCCCTGCAATGTTGGACAAGGAAGCTAACTTTTTCATATGTCCCAATTGAGCAGCCACAAGCTCAATTTGTGCAGACTCAGATAATTATTAGAACATGGAAGGGGCCATTTCACCCGTTGTGTCTGTGCTGCATCTCGGAAGGAACAATTCACTTCGATCCACACCTGCGCCTTTCTTCCGCAGCCCTGCACATTCTTCCATTTTGCATATTCCTGATATATATTAATGACCTAGAGCTTGGTTTACAGGGCACAGTTTCAAAGTTTGCGGATAATATGGAACTTGGAAGCATTGTGAACTGTGAGGAGGAGAGTGTGGAACTGCAAAAGGACACAGACAAGTTGGTGGAATGGGGAGAGGTGGCAGATGACGTTCAATGTGGAGAAATATGAAGTGATACATTTTCGTTGGAAGAACAAGGAAAGATAATACAAAATAAAAGGTACAATTCTCAAGTGGGTGCAGGAGTAGAGGGCCCTGGGTGCATATGGGCATAAGTTATTGAGGTTTGTGGGACAGGTTGAGAGTGTGGATATTAAAGTATACAGTATCTTGGGCTTTGTTAATAGGGACATAGAGTACAAGAGCGAGGAAGTTATGTTGAACGTGTATAAGACACAAGTTCGGCCTCAGCTGTAGTACTGCGTCCAGTTCTGGGCGCCACACCTTAGGGACAATATGAAGGTGTCCGGAGGGCAATTGACAGGGTGGAATTGCGTGCTGGGGGAGGGTGGGGTGGAGGAATAGCTGCAGTGGCATGTTGTGCAGTCGAAATTTGAGAGGGGTGGAAACTCCGCATGGGGATTTACTGGTGAGGGGGAATTGCGAGATGGGGGTATTTGCATGGGCCAGAAATTTGCTGGGGGTGGAATTTCCGGGGGGAATTTGGTTGGAAGGGGATTTGTGAGTGGGGTGGGGAGATTTGTCAGGGAGATGAGCGGGGGGCATTTTGTGATAGCCTGCGACTTGTGGTGGGGCGAGATTTGCCATGGGGTGGGGAAGGAGATTGCCGGGGGGAGGGGGCGCAAATTGCAGTGGGTGGGGGGGGGGATATGAGGGCGGTGCCAAAAATTTGCAGCGGGGCAGGAAGAAATCTAGAAATATGGAAAAATCCACAAATACAGAAAGAAGAAGCCACAGAGAGAGAAAGCCAGAAAGAACCAAAGAAAGATACAGAAAAAGTCAGAGAAATAGAGAAAAAATAACATGTCAGATAATAGAGAAAAGACAGAAAAAAATCAGAGAAATTGAGATAAGACTACAAAAGGCACATAAATAGAGACAGAAAAATAAAAAAGTCAGATAATAGAGAAAAGACAGAAAAAGTCTGAGAAATAAAGAAAAGACAGCAAGAGACATAACAGACTGCAAAGAAATTGAGAAGAGAGAAAACAAGAGAAAGAAAGAGTAACGATGTAAAACAATGGAGGGAAAAAACAGAAGGAAAGTAAAGAAGACACAAAGAAATTGCAGGCACCAGGGAGACAGACAAAAAGCCGATGACAGAGAAAGACAGAAAGAGAATCACACGCAGCGAAACACAGAGAGAGAAACATAAAGAGAGAGAGGGAGAGAGAGACTGAGAGAGTGAGAGATACTGAGAGCGTGAGGCAGATTGGAAGAGAGACTGAGAAAGAGTTTGTGAGTGCGACTGAAAGAGAGAAAGCCAGTGAGAGCGAACAACACACATAAAATCACACACAGAGAAACGCAGAGAGAGGAAAACAAAGAGAGAGTTAGAGAGATTGAGAGAGTGAAGATACTGAGAGAGTGAGAGAGGTTGAGAGAGAGAGAGGGAGAGAGAGAGAGATACCGAGAGATTGAGACAAAAGGAGGGAGAAGGGCAGAGAGAGAGAGAGACAATAAAAATGTGTATCCCACATGGTCTACGCTCCACGGATGGACTCGAACACCATTCATCCATCAGCTCGCCAATGGGTAGGGATCCTGGATGGGGGATTGGGGTGGGAATTGGAGAAAAAGGTCAGGACTGGGTCAGAGAGAGGGGGATGCAGATTGCGTTCGCTCTCTCTCTCTCTCTCTCTCTCTCTCTCAGACACACAGATACATTGTAAACAGCTTACAATTTACCTGAGCACAGATGCACAAAGACTGAAACACAGCTTCACACACCAGCCTCATGGAAAGAAGGAATGGTGGCTGATGTTGAACTAATACATCCCAGAACCTGTCACTCAAACACCCAGACCACACAAAGTATAACTCATCCAACCAGCTCTCAGCTTCCTCTATCTGGAGATTCCATCCCAGGTATGGGACAATGTAAGGTGAGGCTCTGTGCAAACAGGGAATGGGGAGAGAAGGATATTCCACCTATATACAGTAAATGGAAAAGTCCTGGGGAAAATTGATGTACAGAGAGATTTGGGTGTTCAGGTCCATTGTTCCCTGAAGGTGGCAACGCAGGTCACTAGAGTGGTCAAGAAGGCAGACGGCATTCTTTCCTTCATCGGACGATGTATTGAGTACAAGAGTTGGCAGGTCATGTTACAGTTGTATAGGACTTTGGTTCGGCCACATTTGGAATACTGCGTGCAGTTCTGGTCGCCACATTACCAAAAGGATGTGGATGCTTTGGAGAGGGTGCAGAGGAGGTTCACCAGGATGTTGCCTGGTATGGAGGGCGCTAGCTATGAAGAGAGGTTGAGGAGATTAGGGTTTTTTTCATTAGAAGACGGAGGTTGAGGGGGGACCTGATTGAGGTGTACAAAATCATGAGAGGTGCAGACAGGGTGGATAGCAAGAAGCTTTTTCCCAGAGTGGGGGATTCAATTGCTAGGGGACACGAGTTCAAAGTGAGAGGGGAAAAGTTTAAGGGGATATGCGTGGAATGTTCTTTACGCAGAGGGTGGTGGGTGCATGGAATGCATTGCCAGCGGAGGTGGTAGACGCGGGCACGATAGCGTCTTTTAAGATGTATCTAGACAGATACATGAATGGGCAGGAAGTAAAGAGGTACAGACCCTTCGAAAATAGGCGACAGTTTTAGATAGAGGATTTGAAGCGGCGTAGGCTTGGAGGGCCGAAGGGCCTGTTCCTGTGCTGTTGTTGTCTTTGTTCTTTGTTCTTTGTATATCCCAATTGGACCATTACAGACAGAAACCTGTCTCTCTCTCCCGCTCTGTCTCCTCAAAAACCTCATTAGCAGTGCGGAAAAGCTGCTGTTATCTTCAAACATGAAGGGGCCGATTTGGACAATGGCCATTGAACACAAATTATATTAAATGTCTTTCACTTTTCACCTGCAGTTTACCGAGAGTTCCAAAATTGACTGAAAATGTCTCACTGCAGTTACCTTGAAATTCTAGCAAAGGGTTTTTGCTTGAGAGGCCAGTTTGACTGCAATATAAACAGGCAGTTTTTATTCAGATTTTCAATTCCACTGTGTGACAAAGCCTGAAACTAGAGCCAGGTTAATGATGCAGCCAAGAGAACTTTTCCAACTGGTGACATTTCATGCAGCAGTTTTGACACCTATTTACAGTTATATTTGAAATACTGTTTGTACTTTATTTAATGCTGGAGCTGGATGAACTGAGGATCATTCGGGAAGCTGAGGGGTTGATAGATAGAAGCTACACGGAGGTCGTTACTCCACAAATCAAAGGCAGCTGGGTAACAGTTAGAGGTGGGAAGAGGTCAGTGCAGGGAGCTCCTGTGGTCGTTCCCCTCAACAACAAGTATACAGTTTTAGATACTGTTGGGGGGGACGGCCTATCGGGGGCAGGCTGCAGTGACCGGGCCTCTGGCACGGGGTCCTGCACTGTGGCTCAGAAGGGAAGGAGGGAGAATGGGAGAGCACTAGTCATCGGGGACTCGATGGTGAGGAGTACGGACAGGCGGTTCTGTGGGCGCAGGCGAGACGCACGGATGGTTTGTTGCCTCCCTGGTGCCAGGGTCCGTGATGTTTGTGATCGCGTCTTCAGGATCCTTAAAGGGGAGGGGGAGCAGCCAGAGGTCGTGGTGCACATTGGCACCAACGACGTAGGAAGGAAGGGTGGCACAGATGTTAGAAGTGAGTTTAGGGAGTTAGGCTGGAAGCTGAAAGCTCGGACGGACAGAGTTGTTATCTCTGGTTTGTTGCCGGCGCCACGTGATAGTGAGGCTAGGAATAGGGAGAGAGCACAGCTGAACACGTGGCTGCAGGAATGGTGTAGGAGGGAGGGCTTCCAGTTCTTGGATAATTGGACTGCATTCTGGGGAAGATGGGACCTGTTCAAACAGGACGGGCTGCATCTGAACCAGAGGGGCACCAATATCCTGGGAGGGAGGTTTGCTAGTACTGTTCGGGAGGGTTTAAACTAGTTTGGGAGGGGGATGGGAACCGGACTTGTAATCCAGGGACCAGTGGGTCCACTCAGAAAGACAAAGAGTGTAGTGAGGTATTGGGGAAGGTAGCACTGTCGCAGAGGACAGATGGGCACGGAGAAGGGTTAAAGTGCGTATACTTCAACGCAAGAAGCATCAGGAATAAGGTGAGTGAATTGAAGGCGTGGATGGGCACTTGGGACTACGATGTTGTGGCCATCACTGAAACGTGGATAGGTGAGGGGGAGGAATGGTTTTTGGAGGTACCTGGTTATAGATGTTTTCATAAGATTAGGAATGGTGGTAAAAGAGGTGGGGGGGTGGCATTGTTAGTTAGAAATAGTGTAACAACTGCTGAAAGAATTTTCGAGGAGGATCTGCCGACTGAGGCACTGTGGGTTGAGGTCAGGAACAGGAAAGGAGCAGTCACCTTGATGGGAGTTTTCTATAGGCCCCCCAATAGCAGCAGGGAGGTGGAAGAGCAGATTGGGAAACAGATTTTGGAAAGGAGCAGAAGTCACAGGGTAGTAATTATGGGGGATTTCAACTTCCCAAATATTGATTGGCAACTCTTTAGATCGAATAGTTTGGATGGGGTAGTGTTTGTGCAGTATGTCCAGGAAGCTTTTCTGACTCAGTATGTAGACTGCCCGACCAGAGGGGAGGCAATATTGGATTTGGTACTAGGTAATGAACCAGGGCAAGTGATAGAGCTGTTGGTGGGCGAGAACTTTGGAGATAGTGATCACAATTCTGTAGCATTCACTGTGGTAATGGAGAGGGATAGGTATGTGCAACAGGGCAAGGTTTACAATTGGGGGAAGGGTAGATATGATGCTGTCAGGCAGGAACTGAGGAGCATAAGTTGGGAGCATATGCTGGCAGGGAAGGGCACGGTCGAAATGTGGAACTTTTTCAAGGAGCAGATAGTAGGGGCCATTGATAAGCATGTCCCTGTCAGACAGGGAAGGGATGGTCATGTGAGGGAACCGTGGTTGACAAGAGAGGTTGAGAGTCTTGTTAGGAAGAAGAAGGATGCGTATATAAAGTTGAGGAAAAAGGGCACAGGCATAGCTCTGGAGGGATACAAGATGGCCAGGAAGGATCTGAAGAAAGGGATTAGGAGAGCTAAGAGAGGGCATGAAAAATGCTTGGCGGGTAGGATAAAAGAAAACCCCAAGGCCTTTTACGCGTATGTCAGAAATATGAGGATGACTAGGGGGACCGTAGGTCCGGTCAAGGACAATAGCGGGAGACTGTGTGTTGAGCCGGAAGAGATAAGTGAGGTTTTGAATGAGTACTTCTCTTCGGTATTTACAAATGAGAAGGGGTGTATTACTGAAGAGGACGGTGGGAAGCAGACTGGTAAGCTCGAGGAAGTGCTCGTTAGGAGGGAAGATGTGTTGGGGTTTTTGAATAACTTGAAGATAGACAAGTCTCCCGGGCCTGACGGGGTATATCCAAGGATGTTATGGGAAGCAAGGGATGAAATTGCAGAGCCGCTGGCAATGATCTTTTCATCTTCTCTGCTGACGGGGGTGGTACCAGGTGATTGGAGGGTGGCGAATGTTGTGCCCCTGTTCAAGAAAGGGAATAGGAACAACCCTGGGAATTACAGGCCAGTTAGTCTTACTTCGGTGGTAGGCAAGTTGATGGAAAAGGTGCTGAGGGATAGGATTTCTGAGCATCTGGAAAGACACTGCTTGATTCGGGACAGTCAGCACGGTTTTGTGAGGGGTAGGTCTTGCCTCACAAGCCTGATTGAATTCTTTGAGCAGGTGACCAAGCAAGTGGATGAGGGTAAACCAGTGGATGTGGTGTACATGGATTTTAGTAAGGCATTTGATAAGGTCCCCCATGGTAGACTTATGGAGAAAGTCAGGAGGCATGGGATAGTGGGGAATGTGGCCAGTTGGATTAAGAATTGGCTAACTGATAGAAGGCAGAGAGTGGTCTTAGATGGTAAATACTCAGCCTGGAGCCCAGTTACCAGTGGCGTGCCGCAGGGATCAGTTCTGGGTCCTCTCCTGTTTGTGATTTTTATTAACGACTTGGATGAGGAAGTCGAAGGGTGGGTCAGTAAATTTGCAGATGATACAAAGGTTGGTGGAGTTGTGGATACCGAGGAGGGCTATTGTCGTCTGCAAAGGGACTTGGATAGGTTGCAGTGCTGGGCTGAAAAGTGGCAGATGGAGTTTAACCCTGAAAAGTGTGAGGTCGTCCATTTTGGAAGGACAAACATGAATGCAAAATACTGGGTTAACGGTAGGGTTCTTGGGCATGTGGAGGAGCAGAGAGACCTTGGGGTCTATGTGCATAGATCATTGAAAGTTGCAAGTCAAGTGGATAGGGCTGTGAAGAAGGCATATGGGGTGTTAGCGTTCATTAGCAGAGGGATTGAATTTAAGAGCCGTGAGGTGATGATGCAGCTGTACAGGACCTTGGTAAGGCCTCATTTGGAGTACTGTGTGCAGTTCTGGTCGCCTCATTTTAGGAAGGATGTGGAAGCCTTGGAGAGGGTGCAGAGGAGATTTACCAGGATGTTGCCTGGAATGGAGAATAAGTCTTACGAGGAAAGGCTGAACATTCTAGGCCTCTTCTCATTAGAAAGGAGAAGGATGAGGGGTGACATGATAGAGGTTTATAAGATGATCAGGGGAATAGATAGGGTAGACAGTCAGAAACTTTTTCCCCGGGTGGAGCAAAGCGTTACAAGGGGTCATAAATTTAAGGTGAAGGGTGGGAGATATAAGGGGGATGTCAGGGGAAGGTTCTTTACCCAGAGAGTGGTCGAGGCATGGAATGCCTTGCCCGGGGAAGTTGTTGAGTCAGAAACTTTAGGGACTTTCAAAAGGCTTTTGGATAGGTATATGGATAAAGGAGAATGATGGGGTATAGATTAAATTGTCCTTGACAGAGGACAAAGGATCGGCACAACATTGTGGGCCGAAGGGCCTGTTCTGTGCTGTATGTTCTATGTTCTATGTTCTATGTAATGCTGTTGTTTTATTTATGCATTACCTTTAATCTCTCAAAATAATTTTCCAAACAAAACGAGTTTAAAGTTACAAGTGTTTGCAAAATTGGAAAACAGCCATTTAACACACATTGTATTGAAATTACTTTATTCAGCATCTGAAGTTTAGATAAAGTCGATGACTCAAACTTGTGGGTACTTTCAAACTCAGAGTCACCCTGTCTCACTGCAGTTACTGTCACCCCTCTCACCATTTCCATCTACTAGTGTCCCGGTCTCACTGCCCCTCTCACGATCACACAATCACTGTGATTTGCAGCTTTGTCCACTTTGCTGTGTGTCCAGGGTGGGTTTAGTTGAATCCAGCTGAACTTTGCAATGACGCCCTTGTGAGCAAAAATTCAAGAATCTCCTGAAGAGCAAGTCCCACCTCAATAGGTCAGATTACCAATATAATATAATCTCAGGAGCAGAATTAAAATCATTTCAGGGCTCATTGCTGTGAATATAAAATTGACTTTCTGTCCTATGGGAAGTGTAGTGAATGCAATATGAAATGGGACTTTGTTCCAGTATTTGAATTCCTTTAAAAGCAAGATACTGCGGATGCTGGAAACCTGAAATAAAAACAAGAAATGCTGGAACCACTCAGCAGGTTTGGCAGCATCCGTGAAAAGAGAAGCAGAGTTAACGTTTCGGGTCAGTGACCCTTCTTTGGAACTGACAAATATTAGAAAAGTCACAGGTTATAAGCAAGTGAGGTGGGGGTGGGGCAAGAGATAACAAAGGAGGTGCAGATTGGACCAGGCCACATAGCTGACCAAAAGGTCACGGAGCAAAGGCAAACAATATTTTAATGGTGTGTTGAAAGACAAAGCATTAGTACAGATTAGGTGTTAATGCACTGAATATTGAACAGCAGCAAGTGCAAACCTGAAAATAAACAGTGGGTAAGCAAACTGAACAAATTAAAATGAAATGAAATAAATGCAAAAAAAAGATTGTAAAAAATGTAAAAAAAGAATGTAAAAAAAGAAAATAAAAATAAAATCGGGGGCTGTCATGCTCTGAAATTATTGAACTCAATGTTCAGTCCGGCAGGCTGTAGTGTGCCTTATCTGCAGATGAGGTGCTGTTCCTTGAGCTTGCGTTGATGTTCACTGCAACACTGCAGCAATCCCAAGACAGAGATGTGAGCATGAGAGCAGGGGGGAGTGTTGAAATGGCAAGCAACCGGAAGCTCAGGGTCCTGCTTGCGGACTGAGCGGAGATGTTCCGCAAAGCGGTCACCCAGTCTGCGCTTGTCCTCACTTTCCACCCCATCAGCCTCCATATCCAAAGGACCATCCTCCGCCATTTCCGCCACCTCCAGCGTGATGCCACTACCAGTCACATCTTCTCATCCCTTCCCCTGTCAGCATTCTGAAGGGATCCTTCCCTCCGTGACACCCTGGTCCACTCCTCCATTGCCCCCACCACCTCATTCCCGTCCCATGGCACCATCCACTGCAATCGCAAGAGGTGTAATACCTGCTCATTTACCTCCTCTCTCCTCACTATCCCAGGTCCCAGACACTCCTTTCAGGTGAAGCAGTGATTTACTTGTACTTCTTTCAATGTAGTATATTGTATTCGCTGCTCACGGTGTGGTCTCCTCTGCATTCTGCTTCTCTTTTCACATATGCTGCCAGACGTGCTGAGTGGTTCCAGCATTTCTTGTTTTTATTTTTGAATTCCTTTAGCTTTTTCTATGATTTCGCTAATTTAACAATGAGATTGAGAGGGTATTTCACCGCCTTCTTCAGCTCCTGTCTGAATTTAGTCTGGGTCACAGTGTAAGTACATGTGTTGGTGCAGCAACTGAGAATCTGCAGCATCTGTGATGTGTGATCCGTGATATAGATAGGGTCAGTTTCGGAGTAATAATAACGAATATCTGCAATTCGAGCATAAGTGTTAAGCACAACCAGTGTCATCCACAACAGTATAAACTGCCGGATATACTGAAAAGTAAAACAATTGATTTTCTGCAATTCTCCCCCTCGAGGTCCGAGTGATTCTCTGCATTGCTGTGGCGCCGGAATCCCCTGCGGATTTTACTGGAGAATTAAATACGTCTGACAGTCAGAAGATTGAACAGAAAAGTCAGAAATACCGGCACACAAGGGGTTTAAATGAGATCCAACAATTCAAATGCCCCCCAATTGGAGGAAGTAAAGATTCTCAGTTTATAATAACAACCCATGGGAACATTATCAATAATGTAATGTTGTTCCTGTGTAATGTACCAGGGGAGAGACTCGAAACAGCCCATCACACTCATTGTTCCTACAACCACAGCTGTCGTTTCTTCACTGCATTTTTTTGTTTTCAGCTTCTCACAACAAATGGTCACAAATCGGTCAAAGGTGAAAGTGAGTGTGAGCCAGACAGAAACAACTGTGGCTGCAGGTATCGGAACCTTAATGAGAATGCACACAGGGGTAATTCTCAGGAATGAATATTGGAAATAAATTGCAAGAATCCAATTCAATATAGGTTCAATAATAACGACCAGGAGCTCAGCCACTGCAATTCCCATCAAGTCGACAGTGATACATTTGGAGAGACTGCACTTTCCTCGGGACAGGATCACAATCGCCACGAAGTTAACTGGAAGAGAGTGAAAAGGAAGCAGAGAAATTACTGATCAGACCTGCAGACAAAGCAGCAGTTTGACAGGATCTGGGCTAAAATTTCCAGCTTTGTTGCTGCACCGAGCAGTGGAACCTGATTCATTGACCTGGGAAGTGCTTTGCCACAGTGAAATGTTTGAAAACACAATTATTAATAATGAATTGGGAAGTTGAGGCATAAACTGAATAAAGTCAGCACTAGATCTACTGGAAGTACTGAGTGAGGATGCAGTGCCAGTGGGGAACTGTGACAGGGTTTTACAGAGATGGAATCCAACGGGTTAATTGGGAATTTGTCTCCAGACTGTTGGTTGGGAAGGTTTGGTGTTGCTGATTTGTTGCTCCGGGTTTAGAGAACCGAGAGGGACTGTTACCAAATGGGAAAAGGCTGAAGCCTGCAGCGTTGACTTTGAGTATCAACCATAATACAGAATGGAGGAGCAGCTTTGAAGGGCTGCATGGCCTCCTCCTGCTCCAAAGTTCCTGCTTTCCTATCAAATTGGACCTGGCAACTGTTGGGGGAGTGGAGCTGGTGAGTGAGATTAGGAGAGATAGAAGAAAAAGGGCATGTTGGAACTGGAGGGGAGACTGGAGTAGATGGTTTGGAAAAGTGGATAAAGTGAAGCAATGGATGAGAAGACTGAGGATTTAATACAATGAGAGGAGAGGCAAAGAATCACAGGTAGAGACTGCAGCAGAGTGTAAGAGGAAATCTAATCTATAGATCCCAGTAATACAACTCAATTAAGAGATTCAAACAATAGCCCTTGTGGTCATTCGTGTTGGAGAGCAGTTCATTGGTTGTACAATATAGTCAATACATTTAGTTTGTACAGGCAATTAAATATAAATGTAAATCTATTTCTGATATCAGCCTCGCTCTTTATTCAATTCAGCAATCACAGCGATTTTAAAGTGCGGTATTTAAATAATGAATTACTATCAGTGAAGAAATGATTCTGTTTATTCAGTCACTAAGCATGGAATCGGAACTTTCTGCAAAACAAAATGAGGACCTGACAGAAATCAACACAGAGGATCAAGTCCAACAGGAAAATGAACACAATCTAACAACAGACAACTTCAACTCACAGTTTATCACACTAATTGTTCTGGACATTCCAGAACTTTATGAGAGTGAGTTATTTACACTGCTGCTTTTTACTCTTTCTCTTTACTTCTGCTTATCTCTTTCCCTCGGTTTCGTTCTCCCTGCTCCTTTTCTCCTTCCCCATTTCTCTGGAGTACTCACACCCTGCAAACTGTTCCTTTATGCAACTTTTCACATGCGATTTATTCCCATCATTCTGCGCCTGTGTTCTTTTCACCAGCTCCAGGTTCAATGATTCTATTCTCTGAGTCAGTTTGTACAATGGTGAAACCTTCGTGAATTTAATTTATCTACAGAACACTCAAGTCTCCACCTGTTCATCTACACTCTTCAATTCATCTACAATGCATGGAACAAACAGGATCGAAAGCTTCTTCCAGACAAACCTCACAATCATTGAAATTCCTTCTCCTGGAATTATAGAGTAAACCGTTTGAATGTGGGATTGTCTAATTAATAAAGCACATGCATCAGCGCTGCATCTGATAACCTACAGATCAATGGAAAGACTCGATTTCAACCGTAAACAAATAAAACATCACATCAATATTTTCTGTTCGACCGTGTAGTCCAGTGACAGTGAAGGCTCCACAGTTCAGCAGAGAAGGAGTTACGAGTGTGTTAGCAGCGAACTCAGTTCAGTAGCCAGATCTCTGGAGCAGCGTCAGACACATTGAATGAAATAATATTTGATAATGGTGATAGCTAACAAACACTTTAAAATCCCAGTTGAAGTGAACCATATTATTGTGGAGGAAGGACATTGTGCTTGTATCACTGAGACCGTGAGATGTCACATTGTCATTCCCTGAAAAATAAATCATAAAAATACTCTAGGACCGATTAGATCCACATCATCAAACTGTTACAAGCTCCTGATGGTCTGATTCTTGATCCTAATCGAGACACCTGATGAAAATATTTTCAATTCACAAAATAATCCAGTAACAGTGCATTGTTACTTAAAACAATGCCATTAAAGACACAATACAGCTCCTGCAAGAATGAAAGAGTAGACAATGAGGAGATTCCATCAGTAAATTGCTGGAAAACAACAGGTTGCTGTGTAACACACACAGTGAGAAATATACCGAGTACAGCAGCACAGTTAACATCCATTTACGCCATTAACAGCTGAGATACTGGCTTACCAGGAAATCCAATTGCTGCAACTACAGGAAAGAAAATTTCTTCTATCTGAAAGATTACTGGATATCCCATTCCCGTGAGAAGCAGGCACTCTGAGCTGATTAATCACAATGGGTCCTGATTTATACAGGGGTTATGTCTCCACTGACATGCTTATACCCCTGATCATTGCTATTAGTTACTCTCACCTGAACAAACACATTACATCAGCAGCTTTGACTCTGATGTAAATAAAGTGCTGGATAAAACACAATCATTTCAATGTCAATGACATTTTCTTATTAAAACCTCTCTGGGGAATAAACGTGACATCTATACTCATACTGGAGGGATGCTGAAATTATGAGCGGCGTCATATACATTTTCCATATTATTGCGTTGACATTGTTCACTCTCATTGTTTCTATTGTAGATGTAACTGATCTGTCTGCAGTGGACACTGAATCCAGGAACAAAAGTGCTCCTGTTTCACTCTGTCCCTGCCTTCTCCCAGTGAAAATGTGAATTTGAATTGCTGATTTGGGACCATGTTCAGGGTTACAGCCCAGAAACTACTGTTGGTGATATTAGAGGACAGACTCTGTACAAGTCCATGAGGGATGCAGTCGCATCGTGATAGTATCACTGGGCTAGTAATCCAGAGGCCCAACCCAATGGCTTGGTGACTGGAGCTCAAAGCCCATCAGGGCAGCTGCTGGAATTTAAATTCAATTAATTAACAAAAGTCTGAAATTGAAAGCTGGTCTCTGTAATGGTGCCATGGAACTTTCTTTAATTGCTGTAAAAAAACATTTGTATCGCTAATTCTTTTCAGGGATGGAAACTGGCCATCCTTATCTGGTCTGTCCCACATGTGGCTACAGACCCAGAGCAATATAGTGGACCCTTAACTGCCCTCTGAAACGGTCCAGTAGGCTATCAATGGCAACAAATGCTGACCTTGTTACCGGAGCTCACATCATATGAAAGAATAAAAGAAAATCTTTACTCCGCCATTTCACTGCAGATATTTACCTGTTTATTCTACAGTGGTTAATGGCTCCTGTAAAATTACAACTGTGTCAATTCCTGACTCCGTTCCTCCAGTTCGCTGCGGACCAGACACCCAAATTCCACCCTCTCTCACTGTCAGCTGCTCCAAAACTCTGCTTCCATTTCCAACTCCTCTGTTCTGCAGAGAACAAACCCAGTTTCTATAGTCTGCCAAAGTAAATGACATATTTCATCTCTGGTACCAATCCCACCTTCTACACTCACCGATGAAACAATAGTTAACGCAATTTAACACCTCTGGAATACCTCAAACCTCATCAACTTACATTGTGCATCATCCGACACAACGAGACACAAATAAAACTGTTGAACCTCCATTGTTCCTTCCTATTCCTTTCCCATATATGAAAGAGGCGAATTCCCCTGGAAGACAGTTCAAATGATAGAGTTTCTCTGCCTTGTCTTGGAAAGACAGGACACTTTCAGTTTTGGAGCTCAGATGCCATTTGTCCATGAGCAGTCTGATTGCAGAAGATGTAAACACGGCCCTTGACAGAGTCTTCAGCGGACATCCACTCATCAACACTTTGCAACAGGGACATCAGGTCACTATAAGCAACCGGCACTCTGTCCGCTTCTTGCTATGCCCTGAAACACTTAACTCTCCTGTAAACTGATCCCAGTCCAACCCCATCACCGTTATCACTGAGAGTTCAGTACAGTCAAGCATCTGCTCCAATAGTTTTCCAATCTCATGTGCTGCACACCAAACTAGCTTTAGAGTTGATCCACTGAGCTACTGGAGATTGGACACATTAGTCCTCCTCTCCCACTGCCATCTGTCCACTCAGCTACCTTACCGATCCTAAATGCAGTCGCTTTGGTGGAAAATTGTTTCGCCACTCACCAAACAGCAGTGTTAAGGCAGATCTGTCGATGCTTCGAGGCAGGCGACCAGTAAACAAACACGATTGAATGCCTTTCTCCAGCTCACAGAAGTTCAATCCAGGAAGTTTTGAATGGGAGTGAATACAGGGAATTGGTGGAAATGAGGTGGTCACCGCAACTACAGCGGCACAGTGGCGCAGGGGTTAGCACCGCAGCCTCACAGCTCCAGCAACCCGGGTTCAATTCTGGGTACTGTCTATGTGGAGTTTGCAATTTCTCCCTGTGTTTGCGTGGGTTTCCTCCCACATGCCAAAGACTTGCAGGTTGATCGGTAAATTGGCCATTATAAATTGCCCCTACTATAGGTAAGTGGTAGGAAAATATAGGAACAGGTGAGGATGTGGTAGGAATATGGAATTAGTGTAGGATTAGTATAAATGGGTGGTTGATGGTCGGCACAGACTCGGTGGGCCGAAGGGCCTGTTTCACTGCTGTATCACTAAACAAAACTAAAAAGCCACACCACTGAGTTCTGTACAACAGTGAGTGAGATACTGATGAGAACATTACAATGTCCAAAATGACAGCCTTTGGATATTAGGCAATGATGACAGGATGAAGCAGCTGGAATAGACTCCACACTCAGAGCAACACAGAAACAGATTTGTCTTTGTTTGGGACCTTTTCTCCCATCGTGGTTCAGAGTCCAATGTCCTTTACCCACTTAGTGTCAACATCAAACACTCTAAAATCATGAGCAGGACAGCAAAACACAACAATACAGCAAAACCACAAATACGATCCACCCACGCGCTGCAGCCCCCCCCCCCCCCCCCCCCCAATCCTGTACCAATGTCCACGGGAATGTTTAATGTCATTCTCGTATTTACCTGAATTACTAAAATAAAAGCAAAATACTGCGGATGCTGGAAATCTGAAATAAAAACAAGAAATGCTGGAACCACTCAGCAGGTCTGGCAGCATCTGTGGAAACAGAAGCAGAGTTAACGTTTCGGGTCAGTGACCCTTCTTCGGAAGCATCTTTGGAAAGAGAAGCAGAGTTAACGTTTCGGATCAGTGACCCTTCTTCAGAACTGTACCGAAGAAGGGTCACTGACCCGAAACGTTAACTCTGCTTCTCTTTCCACAGATGCTGCTTTGAGGTGAATTACAGTTGGTAAGAAATATTTCAGCTCTACAATCTTCCTCCAACACTATCACATCCATGAGAAAGTAAGGCAGGAACTAATCTAATGATATTAAGGTGCAGTGTTCCAGGGAGAAACCTTCCAGCCTCTGATGAATTGTATCGACACAGTTAGAAATATTGCAGAAAACCATCATGTTCATTCGGAATATTTGAATGACGATGTGGATGAGAATCGATACAGGTACGTACCTTACAATGTGCTTTTCACACTCAAGTGCCATGTGTATAAACGTCAGCTATTGACTGTGAACTCACATTCGCCGAAGTGAAGGGATGTGGGGAGGAGTGTGGAATTAAAGAAATACAGTTATAACCTTCACTCAAAATCAGGAGCAATTCAATCAAGAACCAAAATCTCACCGGTTGGATCAGGAACATGCCGAGTGTGAAAGTTAATTAATAATCACAAATCCCAAGAATTTTGTGCAAAAATGACTGAGTTTGACACTTAATCCATTTTATTTTCTGGAGAGGATCTGTCAGTGCCTTGACTGGGGAGTAAAAGTAACTGTTAACATATTAACCGAACTAGTGAATACCTGATACATTGTTTCAGAATACCTATCCAACAGCAACAAGTTGTGTTTATAAAGCACCATTAAGGCAATAAATTGTCCTAAAGCGTTATACAGATTCGATTATCAAACAAAATGTAACCTCGAAACGTGTTAAGGGATATTAGAACAGGTGAGTAAATGACAGTCAAACTGTCAGACAATAAAGTGATTCTTGAACGAGGAGAGAGTGTTACAGAGGTTGAGAGGTTCAGGAAGGGAATTCCAGAGTTTAGGGTACCAGGCAGCTGAAGGCATGGCCACCAATGGTGAAGTGATTAAAATTGGGGATATGGAAGAGGGCAAAATTACAGGAGCACAGAGAACTCAGAGGGTTGTCGGGACTGGAGGTGTTTATAGATATAGGGATAGGCGAGGCCATGTAAAGGAATTCCAAGATGCAGATCACTGGATTGGTGAACTAATATTCACCCTTTCCTGTTGCAATTATCAGAGACATCTTCAATTCGATCACACTGATTTAATCACTGAATTCAGGAGACGATTTTCAATGTGTAGGCGACAGTGTTCATCATTGGGCTGTGCACCCTCATTGGGATGAGAAAGAGGTGTTTGATTGTGGAAACAACACAGGTTTCAACCGGTGATTGGGAGTGACATCAGTCTGTCATTGTCAGGTTTAGCCTTTGTGGATAATTTGATTTGACAATACCTTCAGTCGTAATCAGATTGCCAAAGTAAGTGAACCATTGCTACAACTGTTAAAACATTTTCACTGCAGCAGAATAGAGTTTATATTCAAAAGAAAAATATAGCGACTGCTGGAAATCTGAAATGAAAACATACCATGTTGCAAATTTTCAACCGTCCGGACAGAGTAAGTAGTGAGACAGAGGTAACTTTTCAGGTCAATGATCTCCACTCTGGGCTGACAGAAGTTGGGGATTTAGATAATTATAAGTACGTTTTTAGCCACTTTAGAAGCAAGTTCAGTATTCTGGATTTGCCATGGCTTAGGAACCCTTAAATCTCCAATCTTCTGATGAACATTCATCCGCTGAAACTTTCACTTCATTTTTCGCTGCACAGAGGCATTTACAAAGTTCTTGTTCACATCATTAGCAAATAATCCGCATTGAAATCTTCATGAATTTAGCACATTTTTGCTTCTCAAGCCTTTGCAGTTTCTTTACAGTTGGCACATGCAGGGGGCTGTTTGAAATATGTTTTATAAATTGGGTTTGTTCAGCTGTGAAATGAATTCTTTATGGACAATTTGCTATTATTTACCAGAATAATTATTAACTGGTTTGCTCAGAAAAGCAAATAAAACAGTTTTGAATCACCAACCTAATTTATTTATCCAGTTAAATAGTGGCCCTCACTCAGTGGTAACTCAAAGGAATCTTTGTGCAGAATGAACAACACGCAGGAGAAATACAACAATGTAATGAGGGCACTGAGAATAGAGATTTGTATAAACAGCATCATTACAAGGACGTCACAGCGCTGACCCATATATTCAGGAGCCAATGCTTCAACGTGGGAGACAGATCTGTACTGAATGCAGACAATTGTGGGATCATTTAATTCTCAAAACCAAATGTAGTTTGCGACTGGATCCTTTCATTATGTTAAACCAATTGTTTGACACATGCAATGTCATCAGGCTTTCGACATACGGAGCAATAAACGCATTGACCCCGTTTCCCCCTTTGAGTACAGATGTGTCCATCATCCAACCATTAGTTTACCTTTTCCTCTTTCACCTATGAAGGAAAGCTCAAGATTTTCCTGCTTCTAGTCATGCAGACAGTCCGAGACGTTTTATTAGATCCTGATAACAGTTATTGTGATCAGAACCCCAGGAAATTAGCTAGTTCCTAAAAAACATCGCATTCCCACCTGCCGCTAACCTGGCACATTTTCGCCAGTTTGGACCATCTAGCTTCACAATGTATTGGCAAACTTTATGAAACACAATCGAGTTAAACAGTACCATCAACTAAACTCTACTCTGATATACAGGCCTAAAGTATTCTTTAAATGGAAAACTTTAAACATTTCAGTACTGATAGCTGCAGTACATGTATACACCTATCGACCTTTCTGTTTATCTTTGTGTTTTAATGTCTGTCTGTCTGTCTGTCTGTCCATCTATCTATCTATGAATATATCTAGCTATCTATCTGTCTCTCTATCTCACTACGTATCTGCACAAGAGCACGTCATGTAATTCACCAAATAGATTTTTGCCAACTCAAATCTGATGTAAATATGTGCAAGTGAAGACAAATCACAATTTCAATCACATGGCTTAAAATAAAACGAAACTAAAGGTTGGACCCCAGGAAATCAGGACAGGTCAACTGTACAAACCTTGAGAAACAAATTCACTCCATAATTCAAACATACTGCAACATTTCAACTACATTTGAGCAATTCCAAAACTGACTACCTTGGAAATTAACATTTCAGTTTGAATGTGGATTACTAAATATGATGACTGTGTCTGTCACTCTCTCAGACACATACACTGAAAAATATTTATAGAATGAGTTCCATATATTGCTGTAACATTATCTGACATCAGAATGAGGTCTTTGCTGTTTTGTTTAATCTGAAATTCTGCTGTGTTAAGAAAATGTCAGGTTTACATAGCATCTTAAATATAGTATGTTCACACTGCAGTCTCTTCATCGCCCCTTACGACAGAATATATTCTTTCAGCAACATCGTCTGTCAAAAGTGAAAGAAGAGGGTTATCAAAAAGACTACTCAAGCATATCCTGTCCTGCCACTGACAGCCTCATGACATTAATGGACCATATAGCTACACGTTATTTTAAAAAAGAAATTCCTGAGGGTGCCCAATTCCCATTTCCAAAACTGATTTCCAGTTTGCATACTTGTCAGCTAGATTTCCGGGTGAAGCTTTGCTGTGGAGATTTGTTATATCATTATTTCCCACTCAATTTTGCCATGTCAATCTAATAATGCAGTTGCAGGTTCTGGCCACGAGTTGGCGCTCGGAAATAAAATTCTGACTTCACTGAGGAAAGGTCCTGGAACTGAAACATTAATCCCGCCTCTCTCTCCAAAGACGCTGCCACACCTGCTGAGTATCTCCAACACTTCCTGTTTTTTTCCCTTCCGATTTCCACTTTCTGCAGTATTTTGCTTTATTATTTGTCTTCACTTTCCCAAATTCCACGCTATGTTTTTATTTATTTTTATTTAGAGATACAGCACTGAAACAGGCCCTTCGGCCCACCGATTCTGTGCCGACCACCAACCACCAATTTATACTAATCCTATATTAATACCACATTCCCTACTACATCCCAACCATTCTCCTACCACCTACCTACACTAGGGGCAATTTACAATGGCCAATTTACCTATCGACCTGCAGGTCTTTGGGTGTGTGAGGAAACCGGAGCACCGGCGGAAACTCACGTAGTCACAGGGAGAACCTGCAAACTCCGCACAGGCAGTATGCAGAACTGAACCCGGGTCGTTGGAGCTGTGAGGCTGCGCTGCTAACCACTGCTGTTTATAGGGAAACCCCACCAATTATCGTCTCCCATTATTAAAGCTCTTCTTAGTGCGTGTATTTTCGATGGAACTTCCAGTTGTTAGGATTTTGGATCACCCACTTGTGACAGCATTTAACACAGAAACTGACAATAGAAACAGTTACTTGCAATCATGCAAGTAGGGAACGCTGGCCTGTTGTTAGGGGGCATTTTCTTTCCCTTCCCTGCACCCGTTAGTGATTTGGTACACACTACTGGATGGCCTCCGGACACAGAAGTTCCTCTTGAATTTTGCTTAAATCCCTCCATTGGATGAAAGGGGTGATGTTCATCTCGTCAATTAATGTGACCGTGCTGATTTTTATTTTGTGGGCAAGAGTGATTGTAATGATTTGACTTTTTTCTGATAAATATAGTTGCAGATTCTGTACAGAATTCAAATGGGTTTGCATGATGTTCCAGATAGATATGGGAGGGAATATAGGCGATGTTTATTGGTGTAAAGTGGGGCGGGGCAGTGACACTGAAGCGTAAACTCTCAGGATTCTGTCGCAAATGGCAATTGCAACTGGTTTTGTCAAGATCAATAAAGTGAAAGATACTTTCAGACAGATATGATCTGTGTTGACCATTTAAAGAAATTTGGAGAGGGTACAATCTGGAAGAATTTAATGTTGCAGCTACTTACAAATCTATCACATTGAGATTGTGCAGCTTTTCCAGGAGCACAGGCATTGCGAGCGAGGAGTGAACAGCTGGAAAGTCAATTTCATCGGGAGTTTCGGTGGAGCAGGGACTGCTGGGTAAGTAGAAACCTATATATTTGGGCTGTGTAAATTCTCTTACCTTTTCGTTGTGCAGCTTTTCCAGGAGCACAGGCATTGCGAGCGAAGAGTGAACAGCTGGGAAGTCAATTTCATCGGGAGTTTCGGTGGAGCAGGGA
Organism: Heterodontus francisci; assembly: GCF_036365525.1. NCBI lineage: Eukaryota > Metazoa > Chordata > Chondrichthyes > Heterodontiformes > Heterodontidae > Heterodontus > Heterodontus francisci. The sequence continues at coordinate 34,823,908 of NC_090391.1, forward strand.
CTGCTGGGTAAGTAGAAACCTATATATTTGGGCTGTTTCTGAACCCGAGACACTACTCTTGTAGTGTCTCCCACCCGCCCTCCTCGGTTGTGTGTAGGCAAGGTAAGGCTTTTTCTATTTCTCTTCTTGTTTCATCGTGTGATTGGTTAAAAACGTGGGAAATTAGAATAGTGGGAATGGAGGTTAAGGCAGTTGAATGTTCCTCCTGCAGAATGTGGGAGGTAAGGGTCGCCAAGGGTGTCCATGCTGACTGCATCTGCGGGAAGTGCACCCAGCTCCAGCTCCTCGAGAACCGCGTTAGGGAACTGGAGCTGGAGCTGGAGGAACTTCGGATCATTCGGGAGGCGGAGGGTATTATTGAGAGGAGTTATCGGGAGGCAGTCACACCTCAGGTAAAAGAAGAAGGTAGATGGGTTACGGTCAGGGGAAGGAGAGGGAACCAGCAGGCAGTGCAGGGATCCCCTGTGGCCGTTTCCCTCAACAACAGGTACACCGTTTTGGATACTGTTGGGGGAGACGACTTACCAGGGGTAGGCAATGGGATACAGGTCTCTGGCGCAGAGTCTGTCCCTGTTGCTCAGAAGGGAAGGGGTAAGAGGAGCAGAGCATTAGTCATTGGGGACTCCATAGTTAGGGGAACAGATAGGAGGTTTTGTGGGAACGAGAGAGACTCACGGTTGGTGTGTTGCCTCCCAGGTGCCAGGGTGCGTGATGTCTCGGATCGTGTTTTTGGGATCCTCAAGGGGGAGGGGGAGCAGCCCCAAGTGGTGGTACACATAGGCACCAACGACATAGGTAGGAAGACAGATGGGGATTTAAGGCAGAAATTCAGGGAGCTAGGGTGGAAGCTCAGAGCGAGAACAAACAGAGTTGTTATCTCTGGGTTGTTGCCCGTGCCACGTGCTAGTGAAGTGAGGAATAAGAAGAGAGAGGAGTTGAACACGTGGCTGCAGGGATGGTGTAGGAGGGAGGGTTTTGGTTTCCTGGATAATTGGGGCTCTTTCTGGGGTAGGTGGGACCTCTACAAACAGGATGGTCTTCACCTGAACCAGAGGGGTACCAATATCCTGGGGGGGAGATTTGCTAGTGCTCTTAGGGGGGGTTTAAACTAATTCAGCAGGGGGATGGGAACCAAAATTGTAGTCCCAGTGTGCAGGATGTTGAGAGTAGTGAGGTCAGGGATAAGGTTATAAGGACACAAGAGGGCACTGGCAAGCAAGAGCTTGGTTTAAAATGTGTCTACGTCAACGCCAGGAGCATCAGGAATATGGTGGGTTAGCTTGCAGCATGGGTTGGTACCTGGGATCTCGATGTTGTGGCCATTTCAGAGACATGGGTAGAGCAGGGACAGGAATGGATGTTGCGGGTTCCGGGATTTAGATGTTTCAGTAAGAACAGAGAAGATGGTAAAAGAGGGGGGGGGGGAGCGGTGTGGCATTGTTAATCAAGGAAAGTATTACAGCGGCAGAAAGGACGTATGAGAACTCGTCTACTGAGGTAGTCCAGGCCGAAGTTAGAAACAGGAGAGGTGAGGTCACCCTGTTGGGAGTTTTCTACAGACCTCCAAATAGTTCCAGAGATGTAGAGGAAAGGATAGCAAAGATGATTCTTGACAGGAGCGAGAGTAACAGGGTAGTGGTTATGGGGGACTTTAACTTTCCAAATATTGACTGGAAATACTATAGTTCGAGTACTTTAGATGGGTCTGTTTTTGTCCAGTGTGTGCAGGAGGGTTTTTTGACACAGTATGTAGACAGGCCAACCAGGGGCGATGCCACATTGGATTTGGTACTGGGTAATGAACCCGGCCAGGTGTTAGATTTAGAAGTTGGTGAGCACTTTGGTGATAGTGATCACAATTCGGTTCGGTTTACCTTCGTGATTGGCAGGGACAGGCATATACAGCAGGGCAAGAATGATAGCTGGGGGAAAGGAAATTATAATGCGATTAGGCAAGATTTAGGATGCGTAGGATGGGGAAGGAAACTGCGGGGGATGGGCACAATCGAAATGTGGAGCTTATTCAAGGAGCAGCTACTGCGTGTCCTTGATAAGTATGTACCTGTCAGGCAGGGAGGACGTTGTCGAGCGAGGGAGCCGTGGTTTACTAAAGAAGTGTCAGCGCTTGTCAAAAGGAAGAAGAAGGCTTATGTTAGGATGAGACGTGAAGGCTCAGTTAGGGCGCTTGAGAGTTACAAGCTAGCCAGGAAGGATCTAAAGGGAGAGCTAAGAAGAGCAAGGAGAGGTAACGAGAAGTCATTGGCGGATAGGATCAAAGAAAACCCTAAGGCTTTCTATAGGTATATCAGGAATAAAAGAATGACTAGCGATAGGTTAGGGCCAATCAAGGATAGTAGTGGGAAGTTGTGTGTGGAATCGGAGGAGATAGGGGAAGTGTTAAATGAATATTTTTCGTCAGTATTTACAGTCGAGAAAGAAAATGTTGTCGAGGAGAATACTGAGATACAGACTACTGGGCTAGATGGGATTGAGGTTTACAAGGAGGAGGTGTTATCAATTTTGGAAAGTGTGAAAATAGATAAGTCCCCTGGGCCAGATGGGATTTATCCTAGGATTCTCTGGGAAGCCAGGGAGGAGATTGCAGAGCCTTTGTCCTTGATCTTTCTGTCGTCATTGTCGACAGTAATAATGCCGGAAGACTGGAGGATAGCAAATGTTGTCCCCTTGTTCAAGAAGGGGAGTAGAGACAGCCCTGGTAATTATAGACCTGTGAGCCTTACTTCGGTTGTGGGTAAAATGTTGGAAAAGGTTATAAGAGTTAGGATTTATAATCATCTTGAAAAGAATAAGTTCATGAGAGATAGTCAGCACGATTTTGTGAAGGGTAGGTCGTGCATCAAAAACCTTATTGAGTTTTTCGAGAAGCTGACCAAACAGGTGGATGAGGGTAAAGCCGTGGATGTGGTCTATATGGATTTCAGTAAGGCGTTTGATAAAGTTCCCCACAGTAGGCTATTGCAGAAAATACAGAAGTATGGGATTGAAGGTGAATTAGTGCTTTGGATCAGAAATTGGCTAGCTGAAAGAAGACAGAGGGTGGTGGTTGATGGTAAATGTTCATCCTGGAGTACAGTTTCTAGTGGTGTACCGCAAGGATCTGTTTTGGGGCCACTGCTGTTTGTCATTTTTATAAATGACCTGGATGAGGGTGTAGAAGGGTGGGTTAGTAAATTTGCGGATGACACGAAGGATGGTGGAGTTGTGGATCGTGCCGAAGGATGTTGTAGGTTACAGAGGGACATAGATAGGCTGCAGAGCTGGGCTGAGAGATGGCAAATGGAGTTTAATGCGGAAACGTGTGAGGTGATTCACTTCTGAAGGAGTAACAGGATTGCAGAATACTGGGCTAATGGGAAGATTCTTGGTAGTGCAGATGAGCGGAGGGATCTTGGTGTCCAGGTACATAAATCCCTGAAAGTTGCCACCCAGGTTAATAGAGCTGTTAAGAAGGCATATGGTATGTTAGCTTTTATTAGTAGGGGGATCGAGTTTAGGAGCCACGAGGTCATGCTGCAGCTGTGCAGAACTCTGGTGCGGCCGCACCAGGAGTATTGCGTGCAGTTCTGGTCACCGCATTATTGGAAGGATGTGGAAGCTTTGGAAAAGGTGCAGAGGAGATTTTCTGGGATGTTGCCTGGTATGGAGGGAAGGTCTTACGAGGAAAGGCTGAGGGACTTGAGGTTGTTTTCGTTCGAGAGAAGGAGGAGAAGAGGTGACTTAATAGAGACATATAAGATCATCAGAAGGTTGGACAGGGTGGATAGTGAGAGTCTTTTTCCTCGGATGGTGATGGCAAACACGAGGGGACATAGCTTTAAGTTGAGGGGTGATAGATATAGGACAGATGTCAGAGGTCGTTTCTTTACTCAGAGAGTAGTAGGGACGTGGAACGCCCTGCCTGCAACAGTAGTAGACTCGCCAACTTTAAGGGCATTTAAGTGGTCACTGGATAGACATATGGATGAAAATGGAATAGTGTAGGTCAGATGGTTTCACAGGTCGGCGCAACATCGAGGGATGAAGGGCCTGTACTGCGCTGTAATGTTCTATGTTCTATGTTCTATGTTCCATGAGATAGTTTCCCAACAATACTTACCTCGATGTGGCATTTATTACCACCTCTTTGCGACTGTTAATGACTGAGGAATTACTGTATATATCTTCTGCTGAAGAGGAAAGTTACACAGCCCTTGATCTTTAGCATCGAGACAACTATGATTCATAATTGCTAAGTTTAATAATATCAAATTAATACTTATTTATAGTACAGTGTGCAAAGCAGAATCGTTTCTTTTCGGAATTAATTCCAAAATGAAATAGTGCAGAGATTCAGCAATTATTCGATCATCCTGATTCCATCTTTCTTTCGCTTGATCGGCATACACTCTATTCCTAAGATAGGCACAGTTTCAATGAGGATAACATTAAAGACACAGACGAATTGAGATGGAGATTATGGTGGAACCGAGAATGTCACATAAATGGGCCCGCTTTCCACTTGACACCTGCTGTGCGCATGCTGAACCCTCAAAACTGGGAGAGGTCAGACGCGAGGGCGGAGCTTGGGGCGTGGGATGGGGAATGAGAGGGGGAAGGGAGGGCAGTGGGAATGGAAGGCGGAGGAGAGGGGAGGAGAGATGGAAGGGCGAGTGTGTGGAGGGGGAATGGGAAGGGGAGGGGTATGGGATGGGAAGGGGAGAGAAATAGGAGGAAGAGGGGATTGGGGAATGAATGGGGGAATTGGTGGAGAAATGGCCGAGCGGGAGGGGATGGGAGGGGAAGGATAAATTTCCCTCGTGCTCCAAGGATGATGCTCTTTTTGACTCAGTTCCTTGTTCCTGCAGGGTGTGTATGTGGACGAGGCTTCTGCAAATAAAAAGGGGCCGGCACAGTGGCTCAGTGGTTACCACCGCAGCCTCACAGCTCCAGCGACCCGGGTTCAATTCTGGGGACTGCCTGTGTGGATTTGGCAAGTTCTCCCTGTGTCTGCGTGGGTTTCCTCCGGGTGCTCCGGTTTCCTCCCACATGCCAAAAGACTTGCAGGTTGATAGGGAAATTGGCCATTATAAATTGCCCCTAGTATAGGTAGGTGGTAGTGAAATATAGGGACAGGTGGGGATGTGGTAGGAATATGGGATTAGTGTAGGATTAGTATGGATGGGGGGTTGATGGCCGGCACAGACACGGTGGGCCGAAGGGCCTGTTTCAGTGCTGTATCGGTAAACTAAACTAAACTAAACATTGGCTGGATGGGCCAAATGGACACACCTGAAGTGATGTGTGTCCCTATGGGTGATGGACCATGCCAAGACATTGGAAATCCAGAGGAATACTCACAGACGGATTAGATACGACACAGAAGCTGGCCACCCGACCCATTCAGCCCATGCCAGCATTTAACCTTCCCACACGAGCAACTCGTTCCACTCGCACTTACCCTCCCTGTCCACTTATTCCTTTAGTCGCTGTTCCTTCATTCACTCATTCAATTTTATGAATCGCCGGAAGCAGATTCAATAGGAACTTTCAAAAGGCAGTCGGACATGTCCTTGAAGGGGAAGAATTTACAGGGTCATGGGGAAAAAGTTTGGCTGTGTGAGACTAAGCTGGAAAGCTCTTTCAAGTAGCCGGACAGAAATGATAGGCTGTATGGTGTTGATGATTCTGTAACCAATGCAAATATCGATGTGAGCAGTATTAATAGGAATGTCGCATGCAAACAGGTAACGCTGTAGTTACTGGCTGTGACCAACAGGCAGCATCGCAGCCTCGTTGTGTCCTGCACCATTGCCTCCACAGCATCTGCAGGGATTTAATATTTTTTTGTGCCTCGCAACAGCGACACAACCAATGCACAATTGCTCTGGTGATTTCTTTCCAGACTGGGTCGGAACCCAGAGTTGAGATGAAGCACCCGCAACAGGTGAAGGAAAAAGGCTTTACTAAATCAGAACAGTCCCCCTCACATCGATGCTTCCTGAGGCTATCCAGATGCTCTTTTATCACGCTGCTGTTTGTGGGATCTTGCTGTGCATGCATTCCCTGCCGCGTTTCCCTACATTACAACAGTGCCTGCACGCAGAAAGAGATTCATCGCCTGGGAAAAGCTTTGGGACGTCCTGAGGTGGTGAAAGGTGTGACAGAAATGGGAGTCCTTTCTTCCATTTGGCTGTTAGCCGTGGCTCACTGGGTCACGCGCTCTCTCTCTCTCATCTCTGAGTCTGAAGGTCGTAGGTCCGAGGCCTCAATCCAGAGACTCCAGCCCCATAATCCAGCCTGATGCACTCCCTGACTCAGTAATCTCCTCCTGTCCAACAGCCCTCCCGATCTCTGCAGCCTCCTCCAGCTCTACATTCCTCCCTATCTCTGTAACCTCCTACAACGCTCCTTATATCTGCAACCTCCTCCAGCCCCGACAACCCTCCCTAACTCCGTTACCTGCTCCAGCACCTACAACCCTCCCTATTCTATAACCTCCCCCAGCCCCTACAACTCTCCCTATCTCTGTAACCTCCTCCAGCCCCTACAACCCTCCCTATCTCTGTAACATCCTCCACCCCTTACAACTCTCCCAGTCTCTGTAAACACCTCACGTCCCGATAGCCCTCCCTATCTCTATCACCTCCGATAGCCCCTACAAACCTCCGTAGCTCTATCACCTTCTCTAGGCCCTACTCACGCCCTATCTCTGTAACTTCCTCGAGCCCCTACAGCCCTCTGCGATCTCTGCACTTCACCACTTCTGGCCTCGAGCACATCCCCTGATTGCAATCACTCCAACATTGGCGTCCGTGCCTTGAGCTGCCTTGTTCCCTAAACGCTACAATTCCCTCCCTAAACCTCTACACATTTCTCCTCCTTTCAGACGCGATTTAAAACCTCACTCTTGGACCAAGCTATTGGTCACCTACCCATTATCTCCTTATGCGGCTCGGGGTCAGATTCTTTTTGACAGGCTCTGCTTTGAAGAACCTAGGGACGTTTTTTTTAAGCTCTGTTAAAGACGCAGGATCAATATTTTATACATATAATCATCGTAAATAGGAGCAGGAGTCATTCGTCCCACCGAGCCAGCTCCATGCAAAAGATTTATTTCTACTTGAAGTCAGATTCAGCCAAAAATTGGAGCCTCTGTGATCTCGGATTTGCCCTTATGATATTTCTCGTTTGATTTTTTGTCAATGCTTGTTAACAGGAATAATGAAGATGCCACTTCCTAATTAATCTGCGGGTCAATTGTAAGTACATGAAAATGCACAATCTCTGGGGACAGTTTTATGTCTGATCCGAAATGAATTGTTCAAACTTCACTCCATCCACCACGACAGCAATAAGAACAGCAACATCCAATTCATTCAGGAAGCAACAAGAGGTCATACAATACTGTGGATAGTTTTGGTCGGCTTACCTTAGGAAGGATCTACTTGCCTGAGAGGGGGTGCAGCGAAGGTTCACTAGACTGATTCCTGGGATGAGGGGGTTGTCCCATGAGGACATATTGAGTAGAAATATCCAGTATTCCCTGGAGTTTAGTAGAATGAGGGTCTCTTTTGGGCCTCCTTATCTCGAGAGACAATGGATACGCGCCTGGAGGTGGTCAGTGGTTTGTGAAGCAGCGCCTGGAGTGGCTATAAAGGCCAATTCTGGAGTAACAGGCTCTTCCACAGGTGCTGCAGAGAAATTTGTTTGTTGGGGCTGTTGCACAGTTGGCTCTCCCCTTGTGCCTCTGTCTTTTTTCCTGCCAACTACTAAGTCTCTTCGACTCGCCACAATTTAGCCCTGTCTTTATGGCTGCCCGCCAGCTCTGGCGAATGCTGGCAACTGACTCCCACGACTTGTGATCAATGTCACACGATTTCATGTCGCGTTTGCAGACGTCTTTATAACGGAGACATGGACGGCCGGTGGGTCTGATACCAGTGGCGAGCTCGCTGTACAATGTGTCTTTGGGGATCCTGCCATCTTCCATGCGGCTCACATGGCCAAGCCATCTCAAGCGCCGCTGACTCAGTAGTGTGTATAAGCTGGGGATGTTGGCCGCTTCAAGGACTTCTGTGTTGGAGATATAGTCCTGCCACCTGATGCCAAGTATTCTCCGAAGGCAGCGAAGATGGAATGAATTGAGACGTCGCTCTTGACTGGCATACGTTGTCCAGGCCTCGCTGCCGTATAGCAAGGTACTGAGGACACAGGCCTGATACACTCGGACTTTTGTGTTCCGTGTCAGTGCGCCATTTTCCCACACTCTCTTGGCCAGTCTGAACATAGCAGTGGAAGCCTTACCCATGCGCTTGTTGATTTCTGCATCTAGAGACAGGTTACTGGTGATAGTTGAGCCTAGGTAGGTGAACTCTTGAACCACTTCCAGAGCGTGGTCGCCAATATTGATGGATGGAGCATTTCTGACATCCTGCCCCATGATGTTCGTTTTCTTGAGGCTGATGGTTAGGCCAAATTCATTGCAGGCAGACGCAAACCTGTCGATGAGACTCTGCAGGCATTCTTCAGTGTGAGATGTTAAAGCAGCATCGTCAGCAAAGAGGAGTTCTCTGATGAGGACTTTCCGTACTTTGGACTTCGCTCTTAGACGGGCAAGGTTGAACAACCTGCCCCCTGATCTTGTGTGGAGGAAAATTCCTTCTTCAGAGGATTTGAACGCATGTGAAAACAGCAGGGAGAAGAAAATCCCAAAAAGTGTGGGTGCGAGAACACAGCCCTGTTTCACACCACTCAGGATAGGAAAGGGCTCTGATGAGGAGCCACCATGTTGAATTGTGCCTTTCATATTGTCATGGAATGAGGTGATGATACTTAGTAGCTTTGGTGGACATCCGATCTTTTCTAGTAGTCTGAAGAGACCACGTCTGCTGACGAGGTCAAAGGCTTTGGTGAGATCAATGAAAGCAATGTAGAGGGGCATCTGTTGTTCACGGCATTTCTCCTGTATCTGACGAAGGGAGAACAGCATGTCAATAGCCGATCTCTCTGCACGAAAGCCACACTGTGCCTCAGGGTAGACGCACTCGGCCAGCTTCTGGAGCCTGTTCAGAGCGACTCGAGCAAAGACTTTCCCCACTATGCTGAGCAGGGAGATTCCACGGTAGTTGTTGCAGTCACCGCGGTCACCTTTGTTTTTATAGAGGGTGATGATGTTGGCATCGCGCATGTCCTGGGGTACTGCTCCCTCGTCCCAGCACAGGCATAGCAGTTCATGTAGTGCTGAGAGTATAGCAGGCTTGGCACTCTTGATTATTTCAGGGGTAATGCTGTCCTTCCCAGGGGCTTTTCCGCTGGCTAGGGAATCAATGGCATCACTGAGTTCCGATTTGGTTGGCTGTATGTCCAGCTCATCCATGACTGGTAGAGGCTGGGCTGCATTGAGGGCAGTCTCAGTGACAGCATTCTCCCTGGAGTACAGTTCTAGGTAGTGCTCAACCCAGCGGTCCATCTGTTTGCGTTGGTCAGTGATTATGTCCCCCGATTTAGATTTGAGGGGGGTGATCTTCTTGATGGTTGGCCCAAGAGCTCTCTTCATGCCATCATGCATTCCTCTGATGTTTCCGGTGTCTGAGGCCAGCTGAATATGACTGCATAGGTGTTGCCAGTGGTCGTTTGCGCAACGCCTAGCTGTTCTTTGTGCAGTACTTCTGGCTGCTTTAAGTGCTGCGGATGTTAAATCGCTGGGGGCTTTCTTGTAGTTCAAAAGTGCAATGCGCTTAGCGGCTATGACAGGTTCCAGCTCTTCATTATGAGATTGAAACCAGTCTGCATTTCTCTTCGCACTTTTGCCATAGGTGGTCAAAGCTGACTCATAGATGGCGTCTCTGATGTGGGCCCACTTGGTCTCAGCATCCCCTGTGGGAGTGTTTTGAAGGGCTGTTACAAGTGAATTTAGAAATTTTTGTAACAGCTGTGGGTGAGAAATTCTGCTCGTGTTGATGCGCGGGTGGCCCTTCTGCTTGGAATGATGCAACTTCTTTGGTCTGAGTCTAACCTTGCTGCACACCAGGGAGTGGTCGGTGTCGCAGTCCGCACTGTGGAAGCTGCGTGTGATTTGAACACTGTTTAAGGCGGCTCGCCTTGTGACAATGAGGTCTAGCTGGTGCCAACGACGTGATCTTGGGTGCCTCCATGAAACCTGGTGACAGGGTTTAGTGTGAAAGAACGAGTTGGTGATGCAGAGGTTATGATAGGTACACAACTCAAGCAGTCTCTGCCCGTGCTCATTCATCCTTCCAACGCCATAGCGCCCAAGGCAGGAGGGCCATGAGTCATGGTCGGCCCCAACCCTGGCATTAAAGTCCCCCAGCAGGAATAGGTGTTCGGTGTTGGGGATGCTGCTAATGATGTTATGGAGTTGTTCATAGAACTGGTCTTTAGCTTCAGGTGCGGAACAGAGTGTTGGAGCATAGATGCTGAGTAGGTGTACTGGACCAGAGGTGGTGAGCAGTCGGATGGACAGTATGCGTTCCGAGCCATTTGAGGGAGGCTCTATCATGCTGAGCAAGGAGTTTCTGATGGCGAAGCCCACTCCATGCTGTCTTGGTTCTTCAGGATCCCTGCCCTGCCAGAGGAAGGTGTAGTCTTGCTCTGCTAGAGAGCCACTCGCGGGGAGGCGAGTCTCCTGAAGTGCTGCAATGTCCACATTGGGTCTACTGAGCTCGTTGTTAATGATGGCGGTCTTCCGAGAATCGTTGATTTGTGTAAGGTCTTCCGACAGGCCAGGACACATAGTTCTGACGTTCCAGCTTGCAAAGCGAAGGGCTGGTACCTTCTTTCCTTTTTTCATGTTGTTTGGTGCGGTGTATCAGTCCACCTTTCGGGCAATGACCCTGAGCTCCAAGCACCCATTGAAGCAGGCAGACTGTGGCGGGACAGAACCTTATTGACCGGGGGCTGCCCGGTTTGAGGCGGGCGGTAGCTGTCCAGTGAGGTGCAATGACCTCTCCCACCGACAAAGGCAACCCGTGGCGCCCAGTTTCTACGCCAATTTATCTGGACTTATAACCCGTAACTGCTGCCTTCCGTGTTGTTTCAGTCGCTGTGAGGCAACTATGGAGTGACCTCTCCATGGCGCATGCCTGGGCAAATTTATGGAGGTTGAGAGTTGCCCAGTCGTCAAAACCCCCCTCTCGGCCTTTCTGGTGGGGTCCAAAGGAGTGCAGGACACGACGTTTGGCACCAGTATGGCTGCAGGAACTGCCGGAAACATGCCAAAGGTGACACATGACCGCCTACGGGGTTCCGCTCCGGATTTTCTGTTAGGGTTTACTCCCTTAGCCTTGGTCTCTCCCGAGACGCCCACAAGGCAGTGGGGTTGTTGGGGCCCCTACACAGGAGTAGGATGGTGCCGGTGGGAGGAGGGGATGCAAGGGGGAGGGGTAGAGGGAGTGGGTGGGGGGGGGTGCAGGGGAAGGGGGTGCGCGGTGAAGATGATGCGAGGGGGGTGCGGGCTGGGACGGGGTTGTGAGGGGGTGAGCTGAGAGGGTGGAGCAGGGAAGGGGACGGGGGTGGGGGGGGGTGGAAGGGGGGTAAAGGGGGGGGAGGGGGGGTGGAATCTGGTGCAGGTAATAAGCCATTTCCTCAGTGCCCACCATCGACGTCCGGAAAGCTCATCCACGTCCTTCGGGAGGTGAAGCATCATTTGGCAGACTTAGAGGTGATTACATTTGCTAAGGGTTTTTTTTTTTTGCAGTGGTTTAAATAAAGGCATGCAGCATTGCCGACAGTGCGCTGCAGATGCTCTCCGAGCCATCTCCCGCGGGCGCTTTGAAGTTGCGGCCGGGGGGGCCGTTCGTGAATGTTTTGGGTGTTCGGGGCACCTTTTCACAGGACTTCTCTCGGGTCCCGCAGCTCCTTCTTCACCTCAATGGACTTACCGCATGCCGTGGCTGCAGACACTCTGGACTGTGAAGACAGCAGGATCGGAGATTAAAGTATCGGCAGCTGTTCTCGTCAGTTTCATCCGGATCAATTTCATTGAGAAAACAAAGAGCAGGTGTGGCTGGGGGAGGGCAGTGGGCCCAGGTAACATACACTAAACTAACTGTTAACTTTTAGATAGGGCTAAAATGAACTGATTTAAAGAGCCAGGGGAATTTAAACAGTTTAAGAGGGCAGATTGGGGGAGAAAACGTTAGGGATGGGAGCAGATGGCCATGGATAGAGTTGAACAGCTAGGGAGCTTCCAGCCCAGGAGCCATCTTGAATGAGGGTGATCTCATTGAAACGTATAAAAGTCGTTAAGGGATCGACAGAGTAGATACTGAGAGGTAGTTTCCCCCGGCTAGGGAATCTAGAACGAGGTATCACAGTCTCACAATAAGCCTTTGGCCATTTAGAACTGAGAGGAGGAGAAATTTATTCACTCATTAGACTGTGAATCTTTGGAATTCTCTCCCTGAGGGAGCTGTGGATGTTTCATGGTTGAATATGTTCCCAACAGAGATGGATAGATTCTTGGACACTAAGGTAATGGAGGAATATGGGGACAGCGGGAAAAGGTGGAGTTGAGGGAGAAGATCAGCCGTGATCTTATTGATTGGCAGGGCAGTCTCAATGGGCCGAATGGCCGATTCCAACTCCTATTCCTTATGTTCTAATGTCAATTGGGAAAAGAACGAGAGGTGACATAATGAATTCTTTCTGTTAACACAGTATGTTGCGATCAGAAAGGCCATTGGAAGCAGATTAAATAGTAAATTCCAAAAGGGGAATTGGAGAAATACTTGAAGGGAAATGCATTTCCAGGGCTGTGAGGTAAGAACTGGGGAGTGGGACTAATTGTACAGCTGCTTCATAAAGCCAGCACAGGTACGACCGTCCAAAGGGACTCACTATTTCAGCATCATCCTGTAATGTAAAGATAACCACCGGCTTCTTTTCTCTGCAGCGAACAGTATTTTTAAAACTCATCTCCCCGTCTCCTGCACCCATACCTCCAGTAACAAGTGTCAGGAGCTCATGGATTTCTTTATCATTCAGATCGGGACCATCTAGTCTGCTGCCGCTGCCACTTCCCCACATTCCCCTGGGCCACTGAACTAAATTTTCTCCAAGGTTACCACCTCCCCAATCCTGAACTCGCATCCTTCTCCAGTTTTTCCCCTCTCTTCCCTCATGCCCTCTCTGAGCTCATCTTGTCCATGAGACCCACCGGCTGCTCCCTGGACCCTATCCCTTAACTGCTGATCGCCCACTTAACTTTCTGGTTCTCTTATAAGCTGATATTGTGAAAGATTATCTCTTCATTTCTGTCCTTCTCTCCTTCGAATCTGCCCTTGACCCCCTGTCCTTGCAAACTCCCTTCCCATCTCCAATTTTCCGTTCTTCTCCGAGGTCCGTGTTGCTGTATCCCAAAACTGTGCCCAACGAGAGGGGCGCAATTCTCGACTTCGCCTTCGGAAATGAAGCTGGGGACGTGGATGAAATGGTGACCGTTTTGGAGATAGTGACCACAGTACAGTTACTTTTACCATAATCATGGAAAAGGACAAGGATAAAACAGGGGTAAATGTTATAAATTGGTGGAAGGTATATTTTATGAAGTTGAGAGTTGATCTGGCAAAAGTGGACTATGTACATCGACTTGAAGGAAAATTAGCGGCAAACCAGTGGAATGCATTCAAATAAAGATTCTCCGGGCTTAGTGTAGACATGTCCCCACAAAGAAAACGGGTGGTCCTGTCAAATCTATAGCCCCATGGAAGCATGTTGGGTAAGATATGTTCCGACGATAAAGCAGAAAATGAAATCTTATGACAGTCACACAAAAACTTAATATTTAAGCCTAGAGCAGTATAGAAAGTGTAAGGGTGAAGTAAAAATGAAATTAGAAAAGTAAAGAGAGGACATGAAAAAATGTTGGCAGGTAAAATCAAGGAAAACCCAAAGGTGTTTTGTCAATACATTCAGAGCAAGAGGATAACTAAGGAAAGGGTAGGGCCTATTGGACATGTATAAGGTAACTTATGCATGGATGCAGAAGATGTGGGCAGGATTCTTAATGAGTACTTTATCAGTCTTCGCAAAAGAGACGGATGATGCAGACATTGTAGTAAGAGAGGAGGAGTGTGAAATATTAGATACGATAAGCATAATGTGAGAGGAAGTACGAGAGGGTCTGACATCCTTGCAAGTGGATAAATTACCAGCAAAGATGGATTGTATCCCAAGCTGTTAAAGGAAGTCAGGGAGCAAATAGCGGATGCTCTGAGAATCATCTTCAAGTCTTCACTAGAAACAGGAGAGGTACCAGACGACTGAACGTCTGTGAAAGTTGTACCATTGTTTAAAAAGGGTGTGAGGGATAGGCCAAATGATTATCGGCCTGACCTCGGTGGTAGGCAAATTATTAGAATCAATTCTGAGAGATAGGATAAAGTGTATTTAAAAAGGCATGGATTAATCATGAATAGTCAGCATGGATTTTTTTAAGGCAAGGTCGTGTCTTACTAAATTAATTGAATCTTTTGAGGAAGTAACAAGGAAGATAGATACGGGTAAAGCAGTGGATGTTGTCTACATGGATTTTGCGAAGGCATTTGACAACGTCCCATTTGTCAGACTGGTCCGAAAATTAAAAGTCCATGGGATAAAGGGGAATGCAAAGAGCTCTTTCCAAAATTGGCTCCGTGGTAGGAAACAATGTATAGTGTCGATGGATGTTTTTAGTGAAAGCAAGGCGGTTTCCAATGGCATTACACAGGGCTCAGTGTTGGGTCCCTTAATGATCTGGACTGAAATGTGGGAGGCATTATTGGAAAATTTTCAAATGACAAAAACATTAGCCATGTAGTTGATAGTGAAGAGAATAGCGGTAGACGCCATAATGATGTCAATGGTTTGGCTGAGTGGGTTTAAAAGTGGCAAATGGAATTCAGTCCAGAAAAGCGTTAGGTAATGCATTTGGGGAGGGCAAACAAAGCAAGGGAATACACAATACGTGGGAGCACATTGAGAGAGGTAGAAGAAGTGAGAGACCTTGGAGTGTATGTCCACATGTCTCGCAAGGTGGCAGGACAGGTAGATAAAGTGGTGAAGAAAGCATATGGAATGCTTTCCTTTATTGGCCGAGGTATAGAATGCAAAATCAGGGATGTAATGCTGGAAATTTATAAAACGCTGGTTAGGCCACAGCTGGAGAATTGTGTAGAGTTCAGGTCACCACATTACAGAAATGACATAATTACTCTGGAGGAAGTACGGAGGAGATTTACAATAAAGTTGCCAGGGCTTGAAAGTTGCAGCTATTTGGGAAGATTGGATAGACTAGGGCTGTTTTCCTTCGAATGGAGGATGCTGAGGGGTGACTTAATAGAGGCGGGCATATTTTGAGGGGCCTATATAGAGTATATAGGAAGGAACTGTTTTCCCCAGCGGAGAGGTCAATTACCAGGGGGCACAGATTTAAATTGACTGGTGGAAGGATTAGAGGGGACGTGAGGAAAATCGTTTTTTCAGTCAGAGGATGGTTGGTGTCTGGAATTCATGGCTGTATTGGTGGTGGAGGCAGAAACCATCAACTCATTTAAAAGGTACCCGGACCTGAAAATAAAGTGCTGTAACCTGCAAGGTTACAGTAATATAAAAGCAAAATACTGTGGATGCTGGAAATCTGAAACAAAAACAAGAAATGCTGGAATCACTCAGCTGGTCTGGCAGCATCTGTGGAAAGAGAAGCAGAGTTAACGTTTCGGGTCAGTGACCCTTCTTCGGAACAGACTAGGTGCTGGAAAGTAGGATTAGAATGAGCAGCTAGTTTTTTGCAGCTTGCACAGACATGATGGGCTGAATGGCCTCTTTTCTGTAACTTTTCCATGGTTTCTATGATCTTTCAGCCCAGTATCATAACCAAATTGACAGCAAACACGCATCCAGAGAGTTGGAACAGAATAGTGACTCTTTCGAGAGTGACTGTGTGCACTGTGTGAGACACGGGACAGATTCACACACGTACAAACCTATTGCACTCTCTCTTGGTTAGAAACTTGCCCCAGTGACAATCCTGGAGACGACCAATCCAGGATATTGAGGAGACAATTTTTCTCTAAATGGGTTGTGCGACTTTTGAATTCTCTGCCTCAGATAGTGGTGGAATCAGTACCTCTCCCGCTCTTTGTTTCTCCCTCTCTCTCCCTTTCTCTTTCTCTCTGTCTCTCCGGCTATCTCTGTCTCCCCCAAATCTCACTCTGAATCTCCCTTTGTCTCTCTCTCTCGGACTCCCCCGCTGTTTCTCCCTCTGTGTCTCCGTCTGTCTCTATCACTCTCTTTCCATCACTCTCCCTGGACAGTAATGCTTTGAGCCATTTCTTGGTTAATGTTGAATCTATAACTCTATCCCTCGTTGGGAACTTCACTGCAGTTTGGAAATATCAAACACTGATCCAACACTCACCCCTAAAACACTCATACTAAACCACCAATACAGGACTGGGCAGGTAATGGGGATTGTTACTTATTATTACAACTTGTCACATCCTCTTTCTGTCTGTCCCTCTCATGTCTGTATCTCTCTCTCTATCTCCCTCACTAACATTTTCTCTATCTCTCAATTTCTCTGCCTCTCCCCACCAATTACCCCCCTCCCCCCGCTCCCCATTTCCGCACCCCTCCCCCACAACTCCTCTCTCCCACCCTTTTCCCCTCCCTCACCCCACCCTCTCCTCTATCCATTTTGCCTCCCCTCCCACTTCCCAACCCTCCCCCACCCCCACACAATTCCCCAGCCCATTCCTCCCCTCTCCCTCCCCACCCCTTTCACCTCCGCACACCTTTCCAGCCCCCACACACGCTCCCCCACACATTTACTCTCCCCAACCTCCCACACCCATCTTCTCTCCCCTCCCCCAAACCTCCCCTCCTCCACGCTCCCCCACCAAACCCTTCTCCCACACATTTCCCCGAACCTTGCACACCCCTCCCTTCCCCACCCATTACACGGCCCTTCCCCTACCCCTCCTCTCCACTCCCCACCCCACCATTTTCCCCTAGCCCACCCTTCCACCACCCCTACCTATTTCCCCTCACCCTGCCATTTCTCCTCCTTGGACGGAGGCGGTCGTGGTGGGCAAAAGGATGAGGGAAGGGGTGGGGGGAATGGAAATTGGTGGGGGAAGTGGTGGGGGAGGGGAAAGGGTCGTGGAGGGTGGGAAATGGGTGTGATAGGAGAGGCTAAATAGATGGTGCAGCGGAGGCGAAATAGTTGGCGGAGGGGCAGGGGAAGGACTTTACCCAACATTGCACTCTGAACTACGATGCAAGAAAAGGTCTCAAACGAACACACATTTACTTCTCTGTTGTTCTGAGTGTGGAATCTGTCCCAGCTGCTTCATCCTGTCATCATTGCCTAATCTCCATAGGCTGTCATTTTGGACCTTGCAATGTTCTCATCAGTATCTCACTCACTGTTGGACAGAAGTCTGTACTGTGGCTTTAGTTGTGGTGACCACTTTATTTCCTCCCAGCCTCTGT
The DNA here is from genome assembly GCF_036365525.1 of Heterodontus francisci. Taxonomy (NCBI): domain Eukaryota; kingdom Metazoa; phylum Chordata; class Chondrichthyes; order Heterodontiformes; family Heterodontidae; genus Heterodontus; species Heterodontus francisci. The sequence continues at coordinate 34,841,401 of NC_090391.1, forward strand.
ATCCACTCCCATCTTAACTTCCCGGGTTGAACTTCTGTGAGCTGGAGAAAGAGATTCAGTCATGATTGTTTACAGCTGTCATGTCTCGAAGCAGCTCCCACAAGGACATGGGCATAGCCGCCTTAACACTGCTGTTTGGTGAGTGGTTAAATAATTTATACCAAAGCGACTGGATTTAGGATCTGTGAATTAGCTGAGTGGACATATGGCCAGTGCGGGAGTGGGAGTGAGGTGTCCAATCTCCTGTAGCTCAGTGGATGAACTCAACAAGTAGTTTGGTCTGTATTACTCGAGATTGGAAAGCCATTGGAGCAGATGATTGCCTATGCTGCATCCTCAGTGATTAACACTGAGGGAGTGAGACTGGGTACAGTTTTCAAGAGAGTTGAGTGATTGAGGGCAGAGCAAGAAGCAAAGAGAGTGCCCGCTGCTCATAGTGACCTGGTGGCCCCGTTGTAAAGTGTCTATGAATGGAGTTCTGATGAGGACTCTGTCAGGGGCCGTGTTTACACCTTCCGTGATCAGACTGTTCATGGAGAAACAGCGTCTGAGCTCCAACACTGGAAGTGTCCATTCTACCCAAGACAAGACCGAGAGACGGTACCATCAGAACTGTCTTCCAGGGAAATTCGCCTCTATCATATGTGGGAAAGGAATGGGAAGGGACAATGGATGGCATACCGTTTTATTTGTGTCTGATTGTTTCGGATGATGCACGATTTAAGTTGTTGAGGTTTGAGGTTTCCCAGAGTTGTTAATTTGAGTTAAATACTGCTCGACAAGTGATTGTAGAAGCTGGGATTGCTAGCAGAGATGACATACTTGAGTTACTTTGGGAGACTATATAAACTGGGTTTGTTCTCTGTGAAATGCAGAGGCTAAGGAGAGACCTAACAGAGGTATTCATAATTATTATGGCGTTTGATAGATAAAATAGAGAGAATCTGCTCCTGTCACAAGTGGGTCAGTACCCAATGATCAACGATTTACTATACTTGGAAAACAACGAGAGGGGAAATCAGAAAAATCAGCGTCATACTGAAGGTTCTTGTCATCTGGGATGTGCTACCTAAAGGAATGTTGGAAGCAGATTCCAAATGGTCTTTGAAAAGACAACTGGACTGTAACTTGAAGGAAACTGCTTTGTAGTGTCAATGGGAATAACGCTTGGATGTAGAAGGATATTGGACAGCTTTTTCAAGGAGCTAGCATGGGCAAGACAGGTGAATGGCCTCCTTCTGTGTTGTAGGACTCTAAAAATCTATTCTAGACATAAATGCAGCATGCAATGCTCGACATTGACTGATAAAATATACAAAGTCAGTGGATATTCAAATCAATATATATTTAGATATTTTGTTCTGAGACACTGTCCTTTCTGCAGGAGACTAAGTTCCTCTTTCTTTGAACTAACTTTCCTGCAAGTGTAAACCACAACTTTTCTTTATAACGCCTAACTTTTCCTGTTCAGGGCTGATAATTTACCGTTTGTTTACTTATTTGTCATTCCATTTTCCATCTTGCATCCGAATTTCAGGCACCTTTTTACATTTGTGAGCGTGTCTGTGTATTGTTTGCAACAACTAAACCTTTTGGTGCATAATTCAAGCGGCTTTCAGATATCGTAGATTTTTTTTTTAATTCCACTTCCTCATTCTTCCCTCTAGAGCTGAGCATTTCACTGAGACATAGAACTGCAGAGTCGGGGAGACTAATGTCCTTCCATAAACTCAGTGCTGTAGCTGCCGTTGTGCTCAAAATTTCTCTCAATCTTTTCAGGTACTGTCATCACTCTGTAAAACCGCAGTGTGGTTTGTTTGCATTATCTAATCTCTTTGCACGTTTCCCTAAATAACTTTCCGTATTTATACTTTAAAATCAATTAGATGGAATATTAAACATATCTATCTCTTGAATGACTTGAATGCAACATTATTAGCAAATGATAGCCTTTGAGTAAGATCTATTATTTCTCCTGTGATTTGCTGGCCTCGGAATCCATTAATATAAGCTTCAGTTGAAAGCATATCAGAAATAATGCACAGTATATTTTGATTCAATCTGTTTAAACATACTGTTGGTTCTCATGCACTGTTCTCACTCTCAGGGGACAACTTCCTGTTTGTCTGAAGTGAAGTGTTTCTGAGTCTTTCAGCATTTGAGGTAACTGCTAACATCAGTCTGAAATATATTCCAGTTCCTTTCTAATTGATATTGAATTTCTAATCTGCCTTCAATACCGATAACACACGCAGTGTGATTTTTGTGACTATGAATGCACAGTCTGTAAACCTACCAGCAATTTCTAAAAGCATTCCATTCTAATGATTTATCCGTCACTTCCTCATTCAGTATACAAGAGTTGACCATATTACAGAGCTATCGATCCACCCAATTTATCAAAGAAGGACGGCAGATTTCCTTCCCTCACCGACATTAATGAACCAGATGGCTTTAGATATTTTTTTTCATTTTATGATGCAGCACTGAAAAAAGCCCTTCGGCCCACCGAGTCTGTGCCAAGCATCAACCATCCATTTATGCTAATCCTACATTAATCCCAAATACCTACCCCTTCTTCCCTCAATTCCCCTACCACCTATCTATACTAGGAGCAATTTTATAATGGCCAATTTACCTATCAGCCTGCAAGTCTTTGGATGTGGATGGAAACCGGCGAAAACCCACATGATCACAGGGAGAACAGCAAATTCCTTACAGGCGGTACCCAGAATCGAACCTGGGTCGTTGGAGCTGTGAGGCTGTGGTGCTAACCACTGTGCCACCCCTAAAACCTTTGTATATTATATTATGAGCTGGTATTTTCCCCGTCACCATTACTGATACAGAATGTTTTTTTTTTATTCCAGGTTTATTTATTCATTGAATTACAATTGCCACAGCTTCCCTGGTGGGGTTAAGAATTGATATCTCAGGATCATTAGTCCAGGCCACTGGATTATTAGTTCAGTTTATGAAGAGTGAATAACACAGTCGAATAGAGGGCGATTAAAAATCTCTCAGAATGATAATTAATGTTCCCTGAGAATATCAAGGTGTTGCCATACTCGTCAGGCAAATGTTAGATAGGATGGAGCAAGGGAAGTCAAACAGTTTTATGTGTATTTGATTGTGTCAGATCATACACGATTTAAGTTGATGGGAGGTGAGGTTTTCCAAACGCATTAAGTTGATTTAAATATTGTTCTATCAGTGATTATATAAGCTGGGATTGATACAAAAGATGAAATACTTCAGTTGCTTTGGCAGGCTCTCGAAAGTGGGTTTTCTCTCTATGGGACAGAGGATTGTAAGGAAAGATCTAACAGAGGTATACACAGTTATTAGGGCTTGATAGTGAAAGTAGGGAGAAACTGCTTCCTGTCACAAGTCTGTCAGTAACCAATGGTCAACCATTTAATATATTTGGAGACGAACTAGAGGAGAAATGAGAAGAATCATTCCCACATTGAGGGCTAGTGTGGTCTGGAATCTGCCATCTAAAGAAATGGAGGGAGCAGATTCCTTCAGGACTTTGAAAAGACAACTGGACTTGAACTAGAAGGGAACTGATTTCTCGGATAATGGGGATAGCGCTGGAATATGGGAGCATATTGGACAACCGTTTCAAGGAGCCAGCATGGGAACGATGGCCTCCTTCTGTGCTGTAAAATTGTATAAATCTATTCTAGACATAAATGCAGCATGCAATGTTCGACATCCATTGGGAAAATATACACAGTCAGTGGATATTCCAGAAATATATATATTGAGTTATTTTGCACTGTGCCACTGCCCTTTCTGCTGGAGGACAAGTCCCTCTTTCTTTAAACTAACACTCCTACAAGGGGAATCCACAAACTTTCTTTATCATGCCTAACAGCTGTTACTGTTCTGTTCAGTGCTGACCATTTTCCACTTGTTTGCCTATGTGCCATTCCATTTTCCATCTTGCATCCGAATTTCTGGCACTTGGTCATATTTTTGAGTGTGTGTGCGTCTTGTTTGCAGCAACTAAACCCTTCTGGTGAATAATTCAGGTGAAGTTCAGATTTCGTAGTTTATATTAATTATACTTCCTTATTCAGTCTGCTAGAGTTGAACATTTCACTGAGACAAAAATCTGCAGTGTGGTTGGAGACCTTTGTCCTTCAATAAACTCAGTGATGTAGCTGCCTTTGTGCTCACAATTTAACTCAATCTCCCCAGGTACTGCCGTCCCGATGTAAAACTGCATGTGGTTTGTTTGCATTATCTATTCACTTTATGCAGTTTCCCGAAGTAAGTTGCCTTCTTTATGTTTTAAAATCAATTAGATGGAATATTAACTATCTCTAGTTATCTCAAATTTCTTGAATGCAATATTATTAGTAAATAATTGCATGGGAGTAAGATCTGTTGTTTCTCTAATTATGGTGGCCTTCGGAATTCATTGCTGTGAGCTTCGGTTGAAAGAATCAGCGAAAAATTGTCACAACGTATTTTAATTTAATCTGTTTAAACACACTCTCGGTTCTCATTCACTGTTCTTACTGTCAGGGCCTAATTTCCTTTTTGTCTGAGGTAAAGTGTTTCTGAGGGTCTCAGCATTTGAGCTCACTGCTAACATCAGTCTGAAATATCTTCAATTTCCTTTCTAATTGATATTGTATTTCTAATCTGGCTTCATGTCACAAGTTCTATCATGTTCCACTTTCCAAACACATTCTGAAGAATTGTCTCCTGAATTCCTTGTTGGATATGTTGAAGTTTTATAACCCGCTGTTGAATTTTGTCACTGGTCATGATTTGGAGGATGGTGCATTTTATCAGGAGGATATGTGAGCTTGTTGGACTGCTGATGGTTTAGTTAGTACCTGCAGACTTCAGGTCAAGTAACCCGCACAATATCAGCACACATACATGCTCAGACAATGGGGTGGGGTATTCCATGTGGCGGTTGTGGGGTGGGGGAGGGGCGGGGAGGGGGGCTGAACGAGTGAATCAGTATCTTCAGGAGATTTGGAGACAGAAATTAGAGGGAGAAGTTTAGCTACATAGTGTGTGAATATTCGAGTGAATATATTTTGAGAGACTCCGTTGGTTCTGAGTCACTGTTCTCACTGGCAGTGGTTCAGTTCCTCTTTCTTTGAACTGAAACTCCTTCCAGTTGAAACCATTGCTTCCACTATGATGCCTTAGTGCTATTACTATCCTCTTTCATACTTGCAGTTTTCAGAATGTTTGCTTATTTTTCCATCTCTATTCCAACTTACATTCGATTTAAGGCTCCTTATGATATTTGTGAACGTGTGTGTGTGTGCACTGCCTGTACAAATACATGTTTCTAATTAATTCAGACACTGCTCACATCGATGAAACTATAACTCATCTTCCTAATTCAGCATGCTAGACTTGAGCACATCTCTGAGATATAGATCTGCACAGTGAGCGGAGACTAATATCCTTCAATAAACACAGTGTTTCAGCTGTCCAATGTGCTCAGAATTTATCTCCCAATCTCCATATTTTCCATTCACAATTCCCACAGTAAATGCTTCCATCCATTCCCTAATGGAGCTCCGATTCCCATTGATGGTCTCATGTGATGCACAGTGTTTGTACACACTCTGCAGCCAGTACCTTCCCTTTGTCTTTCAGTGACAATGTCATTTCGCCATAAAATGGATGCTTTATGTATTTGAACAACGTGAAGCACATTTTTGTGCTATTTGATGCAAGAGCATGTTTTGATATTCGCCATGGAGTACAGACACTATGTTGAAAAGGACATCTGTATAGTACTCATGTAATTAGAATTGTTGAGTCTGAAAGCCAGGAAGAAGCCCATTTGGCCCCTCGCCTCCATTCCCGCTCTTTGTATGAGTTGTTAAATTCAGTCTAACATCTCATTTTTTGCCCATAACCCTGCAAATTAATCCTCTTCTATACATTTCCAATCACCTTTTGAAACGTCCTATGGAATGTGATTTCACCACCTTTTAAGTTCCAGATCATAACATCACTGAGTCAAACTATTCTCCACATTTCACTTCTAGTTTTTTTCCCAATGTGTTCCAGTTATGAAATGTGGTTAAAACCGACTTGCCCTTGGAAACAGCTTCCCTCTTCTTTCTATTTGGAACACACAACCACAAGAAGTGGTTAAAGGAAGTTGCTTAGCTACGTTCCAATGCAAATTGGATGATTGACTGCGAAACAAGGGAATAGAGGGATTGGGTGAAAAACTGACATGAGATGTAAGGTGTGGAGTGTGAACGATGGTACTGAATAGTTCGATCGAATGGTCAATTTCTCTACTTTGTTTATTCTTTCAGGGGATGTGGGCCTCGCTGGCTTGGTCAGTATTTTTTGCCCACACTTAATTTCCCTTGAGAAGGTGGTGGCGAGCAGCCTTCTTGAACTGCTGTAGTCCGTGCGGGATAGATGCACCGACAGTGCTGTTCGTAAATGAGTTCCAGAATTTTGACCCAGTTCCAGTGAAGGAATGGCCAACATAGTTTCATATCGGAATGGTGTATGACTTGGAAGGAAAATTGCAGCTGATGTTTACGATGCGCCCACTGTCCTTGTCCTTCTCAGTGATAGAGGTCATGGTTTTGGGCGGCGCTGTCGAAGGAGCCTTGGCGAATTGCTGCAGTACATCTTGTAGATGGTGCACACTTGCTACTGTGCATCGGTGGTGGAGGGAGTGAATAGTTGTAGATGGGGTGCCAATCATGCGGGCTGCTTTGTCTTAGATCGTGTGGAGCTTCTTGAGTGTTCTTGGAGCTGCACTCATCCAGGCAAGTGGAGAGTATTCCATCACACTCCTGACTTGTGCCTTGTAGATGGTCGACTGGCTTTGGGGTGTCAGGAGGTGAGTTACTAGACACAGAATTCTCAGGCTCTGACCTGCTCCGGCAGCCACAATATTTAGACGGTTATTCCAGCTAAATGCCCGTGATTGGTAACCCGCAGGAGGTTGATAGTGGGGGATTCAGTGATGGTACTGCCATTTAACGTCAATGGGAGATGGTTCGACTCTTTCTCGTTGCAGGTCGTCTTGGCCTGACACTTGTGTGACGCGAATGCTACTTGCCACTTAACAGCCCAAGCCTGAGAGTTGTGTTACAGGGCCCTGTGATTTATTTAAAACATATCTGTATATGCCACGCAATTCCATGTGATGCAATTACATCATCAAAACCCCTCATGGTTTTGAATATGACTATTATATATTCCCATAACCTTCCCTGATGTAACGAAAACAATCCCAGATTCTCCAATCTCTCTCTATAACTGAATCCCTCAGTGATAGTATCATCCAATAAATCTTGTCTGCACTCTCTCCATGGTATTGGCCATTTTCCGAAAGTGTGGTGCTCATAATTGTACAAAATGTTCCAGATAAAGCCTAAACAGAGATTAGTAAATAGTTAGCATAACTTGCTTGCTTTATGTATTCAACAGCCCGATTTTGAAAGCCCAGAATTCCATACGTTTTCTCAATTGCTGTATACAGTGCAGGAATGCATAACTATTGGACATCATCTTATATGTCCACTCATTGACAGACTGAGATGTTATGTGGAATATTTAATAAATGTTTGCACTTGAAGTAACTTGAATTTAATACTATTCGTAAATGCAAGCATGGAGATTTAGACTGCTACTGCACCCAAAGTGGTGATTTGTACAAGAATTAATTAAGTAATCGATTGAAAGAGTATGATTAAGATTGCCAAAATGTATGTTCATTCCATATGTTCAAAGCGAAGTTTGATTCTGATACACTGTTCTTGGTGTCAAGAATTAAGCTGCTGTCTGTCTCAGGTGAACCACTTCTGATCTGAAACTACAGGTTTCCGTTGCAAACACTTCCTCTCACTGTAAACTCCATTTTGGTCTGCTTTCTCATACTTTATCCATCGGCATTTATTTTTTCTTCCCCACTCCATGCAGGTGGCTCCCGAGTTGTGATGTTTGTGACCGTTAGGACAGTCTCACAGTAAAAGACTGGTTTCTAATGAATTCAAACACCAGTCGGTACTCATTATTTAGAGGAAGCCTCCTCTTTCAGTTTGCTGGAGTTGGCCACATCATTGAAATATAGACCTCTAGAGAAGGCAGTGACTGATGGCCGTCAATAAACACAGTGCAGCAGCTGTCCCTTCTTCTCAACAGTTATCACTTAATCTCCATTATTTTCAATCTCAAACCCTACCCTTAATCCAACCATCTATTCTATAAAGGAACTCCGACACTTGGGTTAAAATGCTGCTCCATGGTTCACTATTCCTCTCCTCTCTCCTGATTATTATGTAGCCTTTAAGGATAGAGACCAGACAATCTTACTCCAACTACTGTTCTCCATTCTCTGACTATTCCAACACTCAGCTGTATGTCTTTGCATCCTCCACCCCAGGAAACCCAAATGATATTTTACAGCATTCCATTCGAAGTTTTATCATCCCTCTATGTGCAAAACTCCATCATTTAAAAAGTAGCTCTTTTCTCAATTATTATAAATCCTTTATCACTGCTTAACTGCCCATTTGCAAGAGGGAACCCATTCTCTCCAGTTGTTCTCCCCTTGTTTAAGAAGGGTAGCAGGGATAATCCAGGTAATTATAGACCGGTGAGCCTGACATCAGTCGTCGGGAAGCTGCTGGAGAAGATACTGAGGGATAGGATCTATTCCCATTTGGAAGAAAATGGGCTTATCAGTGATAGGCAACATGGTTTTGTGAAGGGAAGATCATGTCTTACCAACTTAATATAATTCTTTGAGGACGTGACAAAGTTGATTGATGAGGGAAAGGCTATAGATGTCATATACATGGACTTCAGTAAGGCGTTTGATAACGTTCCCCATGGCAGGCTGATGGAGAAAGTGAAGTCGCATGGGGTCCAGGGTATACTAGCTAGATGGATAAAGAACTGGCTGGGCAACAGGAGACAGCGAGTAGCAGTGGAAGGGAGTTTCTCAAAATGGCGACGTGTGACCAGTGGTGTTCCACAGGGATCCGTGCTGGGACCACTGTTGTTTGTGATATACATAAATGATTTGGAGGAAAGTATAGGTGGTCTGTTTAGCAAGTTTGCAGACGACACTAAGATTGGTGGAGTAGCAGATAGTGAAGGGGACTGTCAGTGAATATGGCAGAATAAAGATAAATTGGAGAGTTGGGCAGAGAAAGGGCAGATGGAGTTCAATCAGGGCAAATGCGAGGTGATGCATTTTGGAAGATCCAATTCAAGAGTGAAATGTACAGCAAATGGAAAAGTCCTGGGGAAAATTGATGGACAGAGAGATTTGGGTGTTCAGGTCCATTGTTCCCTGAAGGTGGCAACGCAGGTCAATAGAGTGGTCAAGAAGGCATACGGCATGCTTTCTATCTTCGGACAGGGTATTGAGTACAAGAGTTGGCAGGTCATGTTACAGTTGTATAGGACTTTGGTTCGGCCACATTTGGAATACTGCGTGCAGTTCTGGTCGCCGCATTATCAAAAGGATGTAGATGCTTTGGAGAGGGTGCAGAGGAGGTTCACCAGGATGTTGCCTGGTATGGAGGGAGATAGCTATGAAGAGAGGTTGAGTAGATTAGGATTATTTTCATTAGAAAGACGGAGGTTGAGGGGGGACCTGATTGAGGTGTATAAAATCATGAGTGGTATAGACAGGGTGGATAGCAAGAAGCTTTTTCCCAGAGTGGGGGATTCAATTACTCGGGGCCACGAGTTCAAAGCGAGAGGGGAAACGTTTTGTGGGGATATGAGTGGAAAGTTCTTTATGCAGAGGGTGGTGGGTGCCTGGAACGCGTTGCCAGCGGAGGTGGTAGACACGGGCACGATAGTGTCTTTTAAGATGTATCTGGACAGATACATGAATGGGCAGGAAGCAAAGAGAGACAGACCTTTAGAAAATAGGCGACAGGTTTAGATCGAGGATCTGGATCGGCGCAGGCTTGGAGGGCCGAAGGGCCTGTTCCTGTGCTGTAATTTTCTTTGCTCTCTTTGTTCTTTGTTCTTTGTTCCCCGAAGCCTTCTTATAATTCTGAATCCCCTCCATCACATGTCCTTCTTAAACTGCTCTGCTTCAAGCAGAACTTCCCACATTGTCCAATTTCCCCACATAACTGAAGTCCCTCATCCCTGCTACAATTCCAGTAAATCTCCTCCGCACACTCTCCAAGGGTTGACATCCTTTCTAAGGTGTGGTGCCCTGAACTGGACACGATGATCCAGTTGAGGCCTAACCAGTGATATGCATTTTCTTCAGAATAGCCTCCATTTTCTTTGTACTATGCACCATTGTTTTTATAAACATGTATCCTATTTTTTAAACAGATTGAACAACTCTCCTCATAATCTTGCACTCTTGCTGTATGTGAAGTATGTTCCTGACTTCCCTGTGACATTTTATCGTTTACGCCATATCACCTCTCCTCAATCCTCCATAAATAGTGCATCACTTCATCACTTCCATGTACTAGATGTCACCTGTCCTGTGTCAGCCCATTTCAGCACTCTCTTGGAGCCCACCTGAAGTCTGCAGTTGACCTCCTCACTGTTTACTACAATTTCAAATGTATTGCATTAACAACCATGCCACAAGGTTAGGGCAGTACAGTGGCGCACTGGTTGGCACTACAGTCTCACAGCTCCAGAGACCCGGCTTCGCTTCTGGGCTCTAGAGTTTGCAAGTTTTCTCTGTGACCGTGTGTGTTTCTGCTGGGTGCTCTGTTTTCCTCCCACAGCCAAAGACTTGTAGTTTGATAGGCAAATTGGCCATTATAAATTGCCCCTAGTGTAAGTGGTAGGAGAATAGTAAGAATATGGGATTAATGTGGGATTCGTACAAATGGGTGGCTGTTGGTCAGCACAGACTCAAAGGGCCTGTTTCAGTGCTGTACCTCTCTAAGGTGACTTGATTTCAGACAATATCAATCTGGAAACTGAAAAGGAAAACAAGAACAGGAGGAAGCCATTCAGACCCTCGAACCTGTCCTGCCATTCCGCAAGATCATGGTTGATCTGTGATCTAACTCCATAGACCCGCTTTTGCCCCATATCTCCTAATACCTTTATTGAACCAAAAGTCATCAATTTCATACTAATATTAATAATTGATTGAACATTGATTGCCAATTGCAGAATAGATTTCCAATCTTCTACCACGCTTTGTGTGTTCAAACATTTTCTAATTTCACTCCTGAAAGCTCTATATTTTGGACTCTGTCCCCTAGTCTTAGACTCCCCCACCAGTGGAAATGATTTCCCTCTATCTACCCAATCTGTTCCCATTTGTTTCTTGAACATTTTGATCAAAGCAACACTTAAACTTCTTATTTCCAGGGAATCGAGCCCTCGTTTCTGTCAACTATCCTCATAATTTAACTATTGGAGACCAGCTTCACAGATGCCAGACTTCATCCAATTCGATTAACTCCACGTGATATTAAGAAACGACTAAAGGCACTGGATACTGCAAAAGCTATGGGCCCTGACAATATTCCGGCAATAGTACTGAAAACCTGTGCTCCAAAACATGCCGAGCCCCTAGCCAAGCTGTTCCAGTACAGCTACAACACTGGCATCTACCCTGCAATGTGGAAAATTGCCCAGGTATGTCCTGTACAAAAAAGCAGGACAAATCCAACCCGGCCAACTACCGCCTCATTAGCCTCCTCTCAATCATCAGTAAAGTGATGGAAGGTGTCATCAACAGTGCCATCAAGCGGCACTTGTTTCGCGCCAACCTGCTGAGTGACGCTCAGTTTGGGTTCCGCCAAGGCCCCTCAGCTCCTGACCTCATTACAGCCTTGGTTCAAACATGGACAAAAGAGCTGAACTCAAGAGGTGAGGTGAGAGTGACTGCGCTTGACATCAAGGCAGCATTCGACCGAGTATGGCATCAAGGAGCCCTAACAAAACTGAGCTCAATGCGAATCAGGGAGAAAACCCTCCACTGGCTGGAGTCATACCTAGCACATAGGAAGATGGTTGTGGTTGTTGGAGGTCAATCGTCTGAGCTCCAGGACATCACTGCAGGAGTTCCTCAGGGTAGTGTCCTGGGCCCAACCATCTTCATCTGCTTCATCAATGACTTCCTTCAATCATAAGGTCAGAAGTGGGGATGTTCACTGATGATTGCACAATGTTCTGCACCATTCGTGACTCCTCAGATACTGCAGCAGTCTGTGTAGAAATGCAGCCAGACCTGGACAATATCCAAGCTTGGGCTGATATGTGGCAAGTAATATTCGCGCCACACAAGTGCCAGGCAATGACCATCTCCAACAAGAGAGAATCTAACCATCTCCCCTTGACATTCAACGGCATTACCATCGTTGAAACCCCCAATATCAACATCCTATGGGCTACCATTGACCAGACACTGAACTGGAGTAGCCATATAAATACCGTAGCTACAAGAGCAGGTCAGAGACTAGGAATCCTGAGACGAATAACTCACCTCCTGACTCCCCAAAGCCAGTCTACCATCTACAAGGCACAAGTCAGGAGTGTGATGGAATACTCTCCACTTGCCTGGATGAGTGCAGCTCCAAGAAACCTCAAGAAGCTCCACACGAACCAAGACAAAGCAGCCCGCTTGATTGGCACCCCATCTTCAATCATTCACTCCCTCACCACCGACGCACAGTGGCAGCAGTGTGTACCATCTACAAAATGCACTGCAGCAATGCACCAAGGCTCCTTAGACAGCACCTTCCAAACCTGCGACCTCGACCAACTAGAAGGACAAGGGCAGCACATACATGGGAACACCACCACCTACAATTTCCCCTCCAAGTCACACACCATCCTGACTTGGTACTATATCGGCGTTCCTTCACTGTCGCTGGGTCAAAATCCTGGAACTCACTTCCAAACAGCACTGTGGGTGTACCTACCCGACATGGACTGCAGCGGTTCAAGAAGGCAGCTCACCACCACCTTCTCAAGGGCAATTAGGGATGGGCAATAAATGCTGGCCTTGCCAGCGAAGCCCACATCCCATGAAGGATTTTGTTTAAAAAGCTATCATTCTGGTAAACCTACACTGCACTCCTTCCAATGCCAATATACCCTTGCTAAGGTGTGGTGCCCAGAAATGCTCTCAGTAACTCCAGGTGTGGTCTATCCAGGGCATTGTGAAGCTCAAGCATAACTTCTACCCAGTTTTATTCAAGTGCTCTAGATATAAAAGTCTGCAGTCACTATTCTACAACCAGTTAAATGATCATAGGAACAGGAAGAGGCCATTTAAACCATCGAGCTTTTCTTATCATTGAATCAGATCATGGCTGTTCTCTGTTCTAACACAACATTTCTGCTTTCGTCCCAGACCCCTTCATCTATCTGGTTAACAAAAATCTATCAATCTCAGATTTAATATTTACAACGGACCTTGCATCAATTTCTGTTTGCAGAAGAGAGTTTTGAAATTCTAACACCCTTACGTGTAGAAGTGTTTCTCCACTTCACTCCTCAAGGGCCTGGTTCTGAATGTTGACTATATTCCCGAGTCCTTCCCCTCAATTATGCGGAGCAACTGGAGAAGCTGGGGTTGATCTCCTTAGCACAAAGAAAACTTAGAGGGGTTTTGATGGAGGTGTTCAAAATCATTGAAGTTGTTTTTGGAATGGACAAGGAAAACAGTTCCCAGTGGCAGAAGAGCCGGTAACCAGAGGGCACAGATCTAACTTGACTGACAAAAGAACCAGACACGACATGATGAAATATTGTTGTGATCTGGCATGTAATTCCTAAAATAGAGCAGGAAGCAGATTCAATCGTAACATTCATGATATAATTGAATAAGTACGTGAATGCGTAAATAGAGGATGATGGAGAAAGCGTACGGGAATGGGATTGATTACATAGCTCTACCAAAGAGACAGCATAAGCACAATGGGCCGTATGGTATTCATTCTATGATCTATCATTTTATGATCCTAAGAAAAGCAATGTTCTTCGTTGAATCACTTCATCTTTTCTCATTTTAGTGTTTTTTGGGATTCGGTGGGGTACTTCTCAAGGTTAGTGTCAATGTGTCTCTCTAAAATACTTCCAAGGAGTAACTAAAGTCTTGTACTGTTAGATCATTCAGTTTGCTTTTTTCACATTTAATTTCAGTTCTGTGTCTAACCGTGTTGTGACATTGATCACGGTGATGTAGGTCTGCATCTCAGCAGCTGTCATTGGGCAGGCACGATAGGAAATGTGATTATCTTCTTACATTACATCCATTCCCTCTCGGTCTTGAGTGTTACAATAGACACACAACACTCCCTGCGGTCCCAGGTCAATATTCTGTTTGATCTTATGATTACTTCTAGATTTGTCTCAGTTAGCCAGCCAATTCCTAAAATGTGGCATCGGAATATAAGAGAAGCCATCCAACACCTCACGCTTGTTCACTTATTCAAGCCCAAAATGATTGATGTTTACCTTTTCTCCATTTCATCGCCTTGCTTCCATATAATTTAATGCCTTTACCTAACAACAAAATATCAATTTCAAGCCTGGAATTTTCCATTGATCTCGTCTGGAAATTGCTCTGAAGGATGGAGTACCGGAATAAAACTGCTCCTCCTGTGAATTTCATCTTCCCGCCATCACTCCTGAACGGCCGCACTCCAACTGTGAGGTTATTTGCCCTCTGGTCTGGACGCTGACACCAGAGCAGACAGTTTCTCCCTATCTAGCTGGTAGGGATAGATTGGTGAAGTCGTAATGACCCTGACCTATTAATCCAGAGATCCAGAATAACGCCCTGGGCCTTCGAGTACACATCCCACCCCGATAGTTGGTGGAATTTAAATTCAATTAATTAAATTAAATTAAGAATTAGAAGCTCGTATCAGTAATCATGCCAAGAAAATGTCATCGTTTATGTAAAAACCTAACTGGCTCTCCAATATTCCCTGGAGAAGGAAGTTTGCTGTCTTTAACGATCTGGCCTACATGTGACTCCATATCTACAGCAATGTGGTTGACTCTTAAGTCACCTCTGAAATGGCCCTAACAAGCCACTCAGTTCAAGGGCATTTCGGGATGGGCAACAACTGCTTGCCTTGTCAGCAGCACCGCACGATGCAAGAAGGAAAAGAAAATATTTCATTTCTCTCAAACACCTCAATTAGATCATGCATGACTCTTTTATATGTTCTCCTAATTTATCATTCCGGTGAATCTGTGCTGCACCCACTCAATGAACAATATATCATCCCTGAGCTGTTGTGCCCAGCACTGAATCCTGTATTCAGGCCTTGGTCGAAACATAACAAAAACATAAAACGACAGCATAACTACAATCAGCCTCCTTGAATTTCAATGTAATTTAGAATTTGCTGATTTCATTTATTGTAGATATTTGCACTGCGTTTTTAAATTATTTCTTCCTGCAGGTCTATAAATGTCTTTGCTCTTACAATCTCCTTAGCGTCTTTATTTCCTAAATTGCAGCCGTGACTGCAGTTCAGATCTACCTCATTGGCTGTGATGCGGTTTGGCACGACCTGAGTTACTGAAAGGCGCTATGTAAATGCAAATCGTACTTTCCCTTTTTAAACAAATTCTGAAATCTCTTTTTTTGATGAAGCTGTGTCCTCGAGCGTAACACTTCCCTTCAACACCAAGCAATCAGTATTGAGTTATCAATCTGCTGTACATGAAATTCTGCTTGTTCGTTTCTAACTGTGCTCTCCATTTATTTCACCACAGATCCACTAACAACACCAGTGATATCTCTTGATCAACCGACTGGGGTGTCTGTTGTTGGAGAGACGGCCACCATTTCCTGCAACGTGACTGGAGACAGTAGCAGTAAAGTCTTCGATTTTTTGAGAGATAAGAAATGGCTGTCTGCCAATCAAATAATCACAAAGGATAATATTGGAACATTCCAGGTTATTGGTGCAAACCAAGGAGGGCTGTACCAACTCCTATATGTAAAATTCATCCTAGATATGCGGTTACTTTCCCAACTGAGCGAGGCTGTGATGGTTACTGTAGCAGGTCAGTGAGAGAGAATAGACTCTGTCAATATCTCCATTCAACGCACTTGACTGTTTCACAAATCGGTATTTTATTCACTGTAATAAAATGCATTTTCCAACACTGAGAGTACAGTGCAAGCCAATGAGCAGCCGCGAGTGCCTCAGTGGCTGACACCCGCAATCTGCGTCAGGAGGATGAAGGTTCAAGTCCGACTCCAGGACTGGAATGGGATAAAATAGGCTCACACCTCATTGCAGTACTGAGGGAATGTCTCACAGCCGGAGGGGCAGTACTGAGGCAGCGCTGAACTGTTGGAGGTACCGTCTTTCAGAGGAGATGAGAAAGCGAGGATCTGTCTGCCCTCGCAGGTGGAAATCAAAGTTCCCATGTCCACTCTTTGGAGAAAGAGCAGGGGAGTTCTCCACAGTGTCCGTGGACCAATATTTATCCCTCAATCAACATCACAGAAACAGGTTACCTAGGCATTATTAAATTGCTGCTTGTGGGAGCTTGACGTGTGCAATTGACGAACACACCTCCTATATTCGCATAGTGCCTACATTTCAAATCATACTTCATTGAATATAAAGTGCTTTGGGATGCAGTCATGAAAGGCGCTTTATGAACGCAGAAGTCAACCCTTGACCAATTCACCCACTCTGCATCCACTGCCAGCAACATTATTACTTAGATATCATGGGTTAAAATATATCCCCGGCATTGGAAGGTAGTTAGACGCCTGCTTTTCTAATTGTTGTTCAACTGGAGGCAAAATAAATGAAAATCTGGTGGTGTGTTATATGAACTGGTGATGAGATATTAGCGGGTTTATGCTGTTGCCCAAGAGGAACATGTTCCCATTGAGTCTGAATTTGGGGACTTAAACTCCGCCCAACCAATGACCTCACACCTCATTGTGACATTGATGGTGAATTTTAATCAAATCCACTCAGTGTGAAGAAAGAGATTTGGATCGGCCGCACGATTTACATTCCACCCGTTTTTAACCTCACTTAAATGCAGCGTAAAATCGGGATTGGTTAATAACTTCAAAACCTCCTGGAATTTAGTTTAATTTGACTTCATGGTTATTAATTTCAGTTTCAGTGAAAAGCAGGCGGCGATCACGCTCCCAGCCAGCAGGTTTGTGTGTTTAACATGGATTCCTTTCCTTATGGATTACCCTCAAAAGCTATCAGTATACTTGGACAGTCTAGATAGAATATTTGTGAAAGGAGAATCAGTCAGTATTACCTGTGAAGCACCGTCCTCATATTCAGGAAGCAGTTTCTTTCTGTACAGAGGAAGCCAGAATGAACCAATCAATGCAGACACAGCCAATGCATCTGTATATTGGGCCATCTTTAACATCAAAGTCCAGGTGTCTACCGGGTCAGTAGATTACAGAAAGAAAGTATCAGAGAGGGAATTCATCTTGGAGGGAAGTGATAGTGTAAAGGTAATGGTTGTGGGTAAGTTTTAATCATTTTCACGCTAAGTATATATAGCATATCATTGAACATAATAAACATAGAAACATGGAAAATAGGAGCAGGAGTAGACCATTCGCCCCTTCTGGCCTGCTCCATTATTCAAAAAATATCATGGTTAATCGCCTAATACAATACACTGTTCACGCTTTCTCCCCATATTCCTTGATCCCTCTACCATTAAGAAATAGGTTTATCTCCTTCTTGAATATATTTAATAACTTGGCCTCCACTGACTTCTGCTGAAGAGAGTTCCAGAGGTTCGCCACCCTCGGCTCTAAATGGCATACCACGTATCTTGAGACTGTGACCCCTGCTTCTGGACTCCCCAGCCATCGGGAACATCCTCCCTGCATCTAGCCTGCCTAGTCATTTCAGACTTTTATAGGTTTCTATAAGATCCCCCTCATTCTCCTAAAATCTGGTGAATATAGGCCTAGTCGACCCAGTCTCTGCTCATACGTCAATCCTTCCAGCCCAGGAATCAGTGTAGTATATCATTTTTGCACTACCCCGAAGGCAAGAACATCCTTCGTCAGATGAGGAGACCAAAACTGCACACAGTACTCCATATCTGGTCTCACCAAGGCCCTGCATAGCTGTAGTAAGACGTCCTTGTTCCTGTACTTAAATTCTCTTGTAATGAAGGCCAACATACCAACTTATCAACTTAATAGAATTCTTTGAGGAAGTGACAAAGTTGATTGATGAGGGAAGGGCTGTAGATGTCATATACATGGACGTCAGTAAGGCGTTTGATAAGGTTCCCCATGGTAGCCTGATGGAGAAAGTGAAGGCACATGGGGTCCAAGGTGTACTAGCTAGATGGATAAAGAACTGGCTGGGCAACAGGAGACAGAGAGCAGCAGTGGAAGGGAGTTTCTCAAAATGGAGACGTGTGACCAGTGGTGTTCCACAGGGATCCGTGCTGGGACCACTGTAGTTTGTGATATACATTAATGATTTGGAGGAAAGTACAGGTGGTCTGATTAGCAAGTTTGCAGACGACACTAAGATTGGTGGAGTAGCAGATAGTGAAGGGGACTGTCAGAGAATACAGCAGAATATAGATAGAATGGAGAGTTGGGCAGAGAAATGTCAGATGGAGCACAATCAAGGCAAATGCGAGGTGATGCATTTTGGAAGATCCAATTCAAGAGTGAACTATGTGGTAAATGGAAAAGTCCTGGGGAAAATTGATGTACAGAGAGATTTGGGTGTTCAGGTCCATTGTTCCCTGAAGGTGGCAACGCAGGTAAATAGAGTGGTCAAGAAGGCATACGGCATGCTTTCCTTCATCGGACGGGGTATTGAGTACAAGAGTTGACAGGACATGTTACAGTTGTATAGGACTTTGGTTCGGCCACATTTGGAATACTGCGTGCAGTTCTGGTCGCCACATTAACAAAAGGATGTAGATGCTTTGGAGAGGGTGCAGAGGAGGTTCACCAGGATGTTGCCTGGTATGGAGGGCTCTAGATCTGAAGAGAGGTTGAGTAGATTATGATTATTTTCATTAGAAAGGCGGAGGTTGAGGGAGGACCTGATTGAGGTGTACAAAATCATGAGAGGTATAGACAGGGTGGATAGCAAGAAACTTTTTCCCAGAGTGGTGGATTCAATTACTCGGGGACACGAGTTCAAAGTGAGAGGGGAAAAGTTTAGGGGGCATATGCATGGAAAGTTTTTACTCCGAGGGTGGTGGGTGCCTGGAATGCGTTGCCAGCGGAGGTGGAAGACGCAGGCACGATACCGTCTTTTAAGATGTATCTAGACAGATACATGAATGGGCAGGAAGTAAAGAGATACAGACACTGAGAAAATAGGCGACAGGTTTAGATAGAGGATCTGGATCGGCGCAGGCTTGGAGGGCCGAAGGGCCTGTTCCTGTGCTGCAATTTTCTTTGTTCTTTGTTCTATACCATTCGGTTTCTTAACTGCTTGCTGCAATTGACTGTTTGCTTTCAGCGACTGGTGTGCAAGGATACCGAGGTCTCGTTGCACCTCCTCCTTTCCCAATCTAGCACATTTCAGATAATAATATGTCTTTCTGTTTTTACAACCAAAGTGGATAAGATCATATTTATCCACGTTAAACTGCTTCTGCCATGCATTTGCTCATTCACCGAACTTGTCCAAATCACATTGGAGCCTCTTCGCATCCTCCTCACAGCTCACATTCCCCGCTCCCTCGCTGATTTGTGTCATCTGCAAACTTGGAAGTTTTACATTAATATATATTGTGGATATCTGGGGCCCACGCACGGATCCCTGTGGCAACCCACTAATCTCTGTTTCCTATCTGTCAATTAATGTTCAGTCCATGCCAGCATATTACTTCTAATCCTATGTGCTTTAACTTTGCACACAAACCTCTTATGTGGGACCATATCAAAAGCCTTCTTAAAATCCAAATACTCCATATCTACTGGTTCTCCCTTATCTGTTCGACTGGTTATATCCTAAAAAAAAACTCCAGCGTATTTGTTCAGCCTGGTTTCCCTTTTATAAACCCATGCTGACTTTATCCAATCCCGTTTATGCTTTCCAGGTGTTTTCTATCACACCCTTTAAACTAGACTCCAGCATTTTTCCCATTACTGATATAAGGCTAACTGGCCTGTAATCGACTGTTTTTGTTTTCTCTCCCTCCATTTTTTAAAAGTAGTGCGGTTAAATTTGCTGCCTTCCAATTTGTATGAACTTCTCCAGGAAATATAACATTTTGGAAGATGACCACCAATGCAGCCAATAATTCCATGGCCACTTCCTTTAGTACTCAGGAATGTAGATTATCAGGTTCTGGGGATTTATCAGCTTTTAACTCCATTAATTTTGCTGCATAAGAATTGGAGCCGTTTGAGGCCATTCGACCCTTCGAGCTTTCTCTGTCATTCAATGTGATCATGGCTGATGTTATACCTCAACTCCACCTTCCCACTCTCTCCCCATATCCTTTAGTTCCCTCTATACCCCAAAATCTATCGACCTCTGTTTCAACATAGTCAATGACTACTCATCCAAAAACCTCTGGAGTAGAGAATTACAAAGATTCACAACACTCTCGGTGAAGAAATATCTCCTCATTTCTGTCTGGAATGGCTGATCATGCCTTCTGAGACTGTGACCGAGCGTCTAGATTCTCCAGCCTGGGGAGACACTTCCTCAGCACCTACCATGTTAAGCAGCTGAAGACGTTTCTGTTTCACAGAGATCATATCTCATTCTCCTAAACCCCTGTCCAGTCTACTCAATCTCTCCACATTGGACAATCTCCTCACTCAGCAGCCGGTCTAGTGGACCTTCATTGTCCACCCTCTAGGGCAACTCTGTCCCTTCTTCAGTAAATCGGCCAAGAATGCAAACAATAATCCAGGTCTCCTGGCGGATAGGTGATATCATTAGTCGGGAGGTAGCTTTTCGGATTCTCGACGGCAGGATATTTTTTGAGGAATTAAGTTACCAACGGGTTTGTGGTGTTCCAAAGTTCCTCCAGCCCGGTGGAAGATTGCACCTTAAATAATATAAATAACATGAATACTCATTAGCCTACGGATAGATACAATTTAATCCGAACTGCCTGATTATGTGAACAGTGAGCAATATCCCCATGCTACCCAGTTCACGAACGTTTCAGCATGGCAAATACTCATGAATATCTCTCCTTAAATGAATCTAACCTGTTCTCCTCAATCTCTCCTAGTGGTAAAATGTCCAACATTCTCCCCACTCTCTGGTTGAAGATGTTTCCCCTGAATTCCACCATTGGATTTCTTACTGACTATCTTAAATTGATGGCCCCTATTTTCGGTCTGGGTGGAAGTGAAAACATCCTCTCTACATCTACCCGATCAATTGTCGGCGGGCACCATCCAACCCGTGTAACCTGGTATGTGGGGAAAGTAGTGTGTGCAGCTAAAAGGGGTAAACAAGTCCACAACAGGGAAGTAGGATGTACTGAAGAAGAAATGTAATGTAACTGAACTGGTAAAGGGGAAGTGAATGGGGTGAAACATGCAATTTGGTCATTAAGGCATGTCTGCACTATAGCTAAGTTTGTGACAGATGCGCCATATCGGCTGGTTGCTTGGAAAAGTTGGGGGTGGGGGGCGGTGGAGGTGGTCGGTGGAATAAGGTCATGCCTTGTTATCAGACAAAGGCTGGAGAACAGAGAACTAGCTATGCAATGTGGTGGGAACTTGAAGGATGAGTCTACCAAAAATAAGCAGATGCCAAAACTTGGGAAAGGTTGACCGACTGTGGCTGACATAGCATACCCGCAGCGTTAGGAACAGCTGACTGACCAATCACTGGACACCTGGTAGGAAGGTCCGACACATACCGAGCTGATCGCCCAGGCAGTATGCTCGAAACAGGGTACAGGAAAGCACGCTCCGAAGTGCTGGCTAGCTAGCTCAGGACTAAGTAGTCTGATCAAATACTTGGAGATTCGGAAGGGGAGGATAACCATCTGATCCGTTCTGACTCCCGGATTAACCTAAGTAACCTAGGTTACATCGACAAGTGCGTATAATCTCTGTTGAAGATAAGATTTTGAAACGCTGCATAATTGTGCTATGTGTGAACAATCATTTGGTAGCCTTGAGTTCTTGATACCCGAAGTAAACTTCTGGACCAGTCGTGGGGAAAGACAACAGTATCTCCTTCATAATCTTAATACCCTCTATCAGGGCACCCCTCAGTCTTTTCTGTTGTACAGTAAAGAGCCCTAGCCTGTTCAAACTTTCTTGATCATTATAACCTCTCAGTTCTGGTATCATCTTTCTTAATAATCTGCTCACATTCTCCAGTGTCTCTTTATTTTTTATTAAGATGGAAACCGGAATTGTGACAATTGCTCCAAGTCATATCAAGTCATTGTTCACAGTCTATGAGATATTATGGCACCTTCAAGGTTATGGAGGTTCGATTTTACCCCTACATGTCTAAAATATCAAAGTGAACAGGTTAATCCCGCAATGACAGTACGGCACCAGGATTTGAACTCCGCTGAGTGTCATATTTCGAACTATCTTCAGACTGGCTGCTTTGTCACATACAGGTTCCACCCTCAGATACTGACCTGAATAGCTAGATTTCCAAAATGATCCTCGAAGGTGAAATATGTTAATTTAATTATACTGTGCTCCTCCATATCCTTTCCTGGATTGAATTTCAATATCCCCTGTTAACATTTTCCTTCAACACAAGACAATTGTCATTGAGGTACCAGACTTGCACTGCACAAGAATATGTACAGAATCAATTTCTGCTTCTTCTTATCATTTGTTTCACCACAAAACCGCTGGCATGGCCAAGGATATCACTTGATCAACAGAGTGCGGTCTATGTAGAGGGAGAGATGGTCACCATTACCTGCACAGTGAACAGAGACCGTCCCGGTCAAATCTACTTTTACAGAGATAATCACCCGCTCAACTCTCCACAAATTGTCACAAAGGGCAACATTGGAACATTCACGGTGAATAGTACAAACCAAGAAGGGCGGTACCAATGCAAATATGGAGCCTCTGTCAAAGGAAGATGGTTAGAATCCAAACTTAGTGAAACTGTGACACTCACTTTAGCAGGCAAGTGAAGGGGAACTGAGATTGTTTGAAATTTTGGTTAACATATTCAGTGTTTAAAAAAAAAATTGCTTTAAGACCGGTGTGCATTTTATACTAATTGTCACTAATTCAACTTTACCAATGGCAGATCTCCCAAAACCAAATCTATCAGTGGATTCTAGTGTTAGTACTCAGGGTGAAGAGGTCTTACTTAACTGTACAAGCCCCAGGGACCTTCCTGGCATCACATTTTATATATACAGACAAGGAGAAGCCGATTACTCAGATGTCCAGTCTGCTGATGCAGGGAGTAATTCTGTCAACTTCAACATCAGGAATATAGATCATGGTAAAGGAGGAAATTATACCTGTCTGTATGAAGCTGCGGTAGGTGGAAGGAGGCTGATATCAATAGTGAGTGACACTGTACACATCACTGTAAGAGGTGAGTGACATTCTCACACTCACTGTGTTTATTGGATCTCAGTAAATGCGGCATCTGTTGATTTTCAGTCTGTGCCAGTTGTGTATGGACCGGTATACCACGGTTTGAAATGACAGCCAGATGTAAAAACGCATCTTGAGCTGAATCGAAACTGCCTCCCTCTTTACAACCCGCCCAATATTCACTTGCATTGACTTCAATGGAGCTGAATATCAGGCAGGACCAAAAGCAGGTGGGCCGTGCAACACCGTCGATTTTGCTCTGCTGCACCAAGATTTTTCATTTCATATTTCATTATGCTCTCGGTTTATCGTGTAATAGCATTCCAGTTGCAATTTATGTCCTGTGTTAAACATCAGATTATTTATCTTGTTAGAAGCTGTTCATTAACTTGATGCTACGTTGTCTCCTTCTTCTGATTTAGTGAAATCCATTGCACTGGTGGCTCTGCAGTGATTCTAATTCTCATCCTTGCTCTGTTGGGTGTTTGCCTTTGTAGGAAAGGTAGGTTAAACCCAATGTAGTAACCGTTCAGTATCGATGCTCAGACTAAGGTAACTGTCACCTCTTCTTCACGACTACTAACCAAATCCCTAAAACATTTGGGTTGGCCCAGTGGCGCAGTGGTTAGCATCACAGCTCTAGGGACCTGGGTTTGATTCTGAGTACTGCCTGTGCGGAGTTTGCAAGTTCTCTCTGTGACTGTGCTTGTTGCAGATTCCTCCCACAGCCAGGAACTTGCAGGTTGATTTGTAAATTGGCCATTGTAAAATTTCCCCGAGTGTAGGGAGATGGTAGGAGAATTGAGGGAAGGTGGGGATGTGGTAGGAAATATGGGATTACTGTAGACTTAGTATAAATGGGTGGTTGTTGGTCGGTCCAGGCTCGGTGGGCTGAATCGCCTGTTTCAGTGCTGTATCTCTAAATAAATAAAAGTAAACAAATTTAGCAACTGACATCTAACCTTTAAATGTAGGGCGATCATGACCTGAAAGGTGGAATAACCAATGGCGAAGTTGGGAGTGACTGGGGTAGAAATTCACCTTGGGTAGAATGCCAAGAGAAGCAATCTCTCAATGCCCGCCCGTTGCACTCGGCATCAGATATTGAGTTCCATAGTTTTCCTTGAGCTGAATGAATGTATGGGTTTATAATGTGGTATCTCAGCCACAAGACTACTTCTGGGCCATATGGCTGTGTTAGAAATTTTCCATGGCTGTGAAAAAACAGAGGGGCTGTATAGCACAGGCCGATCCAACAAAGACAGTTCCATGTCGCATTCATGCCCATTCCTGAGGAATGAGTGGGATATCTTAGGCTTCTCTCTCTCGAGGGTGATCACGGTGAAGTGACTATATAGATGTTGTTCAGATGGTATCGAAGAAAGAAAGCTGGAACGTGGAAGGAAATGAGGGCGAGTCAAAGGGATGCAGACTCAATGTGGTGAGAGGAAAGCCTGTACATATATAAAGGAGTTGGCCTTGAATGAGTAATGGTGCTAGGATGGACTCCCAACTACAGTTCCGGATGAGAATATGTGGAATCATGACAAAATATTTAGTTGCTGCAATTGGGGCAGGGGGAACTTAAGCGACGTTCTGGAAGATGATTGAGATGCAGTGCCCCTATGCATAGGACTCTTGTCCTTCAAAGTCAAAGATAACCCACCTCTCCACGTGACTCCTTCCCACCACTCCGCTTCCAAGTCGCCTGCCCTTCTCCCTTGGGTAACCCTCTCCAACTACACTGCGTATTTTTGATAGCCCCTCACCGATCATAGTTAAACTTACCCGTCCATGAGACCGACTGACAGCTCAATGGACTCGCTCCCTTCTGAACATCTCCACAAACAACTTCCTCACCTCAGTTCAATCAACACATTGATCCTCTTTTGGCTTAGTCAAGACATCCCTCGAAAGTGCTGTCATCAAGAAACTATCTCCAGTTCTTCTGAGCTCCTCACATCTTGATCATCTCTCAAACCTGTGTCCTGCTCAGAAAACCTCCTGAGAGCGGTTTGCTTCCATTGCTACTTCTATGTATCCTAAACTGGGCATCACATTGTAGACTATAGCTTCATCTCACTTGTCTGTACAACATTTCAATTGTAACCTAGGTTCTATCCTTCAACATATTCATCATCATCTTACACCTTAGCACTGTTGATAATTATGTAGTTGAAGTCCGTCCCTCATATGACCATTTCACACTAGGCATTTTTTGGGCACCTCCATATAAACATTTCATGCTTATTATTCATTAATGGGATAGGTGGCTCACTGGAAAAGCCAGTATTTATTGCCCTTGAGAGCATTACAGAGGTAATGTAAGATTTGGCCGCATTGTTGTGGATTCTGGAATCAAATATCGGCCTGACTGGGTAAATGTGGCGGATTTGTATCCTGAAAGGGCATCAGTGCGACATCCGGGCTTTTTCTTTAGTTTAGTTTAGTTCAGTGATACAGCACTGAAACAGGCCCTTCGGCCCACCGAGTCTGTGCCGACCATCAACCACCCATTTAAAACAATGCTACAATAATTCCATATTCCTACCACATCCCCACCTGTCCCTATATTTCCCTGCCACCTACCGATACTCGGGGCAATTTATAATGGCCAATTTACCTATCAACCTGCAAGTCTTTGACATGTGGGAGAAAACCGGAGCACCCGGAGGAATCCCATGCAGACACAGGGAGAACTTGCAAACTCCGCACAGGCAGTACCCAGAATTGAACCCGCGTCGCTTGAGCTGTGAGGCTGTGGTGCAACCATTGCGTCACTGTGCCGCCCCGAAAGGTTGGTATTACTCGCTTGATTATTCTACACTTGTTGAATTAACTGATTTTTAATTCGTCAACTGACATGATGGGATTTGTACTCTCGTTTACAGATCATTCGTCGAAGCTTGCAGATAACATGCCTCATCACATAGCCACAAAGCAAATCCGCCTGTTGTAATGGACATTGGGGCTTGAAGAACGTTTCTGCTCTTTGCTTTCTCTCATGCTCCTAATCTGTCGACCAGTAACTGGCTCGCAATTCCTGACACTTTTTTTATGTTTTCTTCGCAGGGAAGTGCAGCAGCAGCAGAGAAATATGGTGAGAATATTAAACCTTCAATCACAACAGACCATCATAATGCTCAGAAGCAAATGATTTGAAAAATGTATCCTCTCTGGATGCATTGTGTCTTTTTCATTTAAGATATGAGCTCCCCCATTCATGCACACACTTAAAAGAAAACTACAGTCCACAATTAGACATAAGTTGAACTTCAAAACACATGGGTGTCTTTTTTTTTCAGGAGTCACTGAAAGCTAGCATTTAATTTTTATTCATTCACGAGATGTGACCATCGCTGGCAAGGCCAGCATTTGTTGCCCATCCCTAATAGCATTCATTGCCCATCCTTAACTGCCCTTGAGAAGGTGGTGATGATCTGCCTTCTGGAACCGCTGCAGTCCTTGGGCTCTTGTGACACCAATAGAGCTGTTAGGAAGTGTGTTCCAGGATTTTGACCCAGCGACAGTGAAGGAACAGTCGACATATTTCCAAGTCAGGATGGTGTGTGGCTCCGAGGGAAACGTGCAGGTTGTGGTGTTCCCAAGCATCTGCTGCCCCTATCGTTCTGGGTGGTTGAGGTCGCGGGTTTGGAAGGTGCTGTCGAAGTGCCTTGGTGAATTGCTGCACTGCGTCTTGTAGATGACACTGTGTGTCAGTGGTGGAGGAAATGAATATTTATGGCTGGGGTGCCAATCAAACTGGGTGCTTTGTCCTGGATGGTGTCGAGCTTTTGAGTGCTGTTGGAGCTGCACCCATCCAGGCAAGTGGAGAGTATTTCATACACACTCGAACCAACAATCACACACATACATATACTCGCAGGAAAAGAACATACCCACTCCCACTATAATAAACGCACCTACATACTCATCTGAACATTTGCAGCATTTGTTCAACTCAATAATTTGTGTTCACGATAAGTAATACAGATGAGCTTTGATCAGTTTGACAGGCACATGTTTCTGACCATGCAAATAAGCCCACTTTTGCACATAACGCAGAAACCACGCCGATAATCCATTCAATACCTGCCCGAATAAGTAGATAACCAGGGTTGTGAAAGTTACTGCGAAAAATTTGTGATGGTTAATTATTTGATGGACCACAGCACCTCCGAGGGACCAAACTAGCAAAGCCCTTACATAAAGTTCTGTTTTGCGTTTCTGCTTCCAGAATCGTCATTAACATTTAGAATGTTCTTAGCATTTAATGAATAAGAATGTAAGAATAGTCATTAGAGCATTACTAGTAATTGTCTGTTGATTATTCCAATTAGGACCTAACCAGAGATTTATAAAAGTTCAGCATAATTTAATGAAGCCCAAGATCCCATATGTTTTACCAACAGCTCTCTCAATATGTCCTGCCACCTTCAAAGAGCGATGCACATGCACCCCCAGGTCCCTCTGTTCCTGCACACTCTTCAGAACAGCGCCATTAAGTGTATATTGTCTCTCCCTATCATTCTGTCAAAATACATCACCTCACACTTGTCTGTATTAAATTCCATTGGCCCCCTCACTGCCTATTATACTAGTCCATCGATGTCCTCTTGCCGGTGATTCATATCATCTTAAATATTTCTCACATCTCCAAGTTTGGTGTCATCAGCACATTTTGTGTTTCTACTCTGTATTCCAAGATCCAAGTCATGTAGGTTTTTTTTATTCATTCATGGGATGTGGGCGTCGCTGGCCAGACCAGCATTTATTGCCCATCCCTAATTGCCATTGAGAAGGTGGTGGTGAGCTGTCTTCTTGACCCGCTGCAGTCCATGTGGGGTAGGTATACCCACAGTGCTGTTAGGAAGGGAGTTTCAGGATTTTGACCCAGCGGCAGTGAAGGAACTGCGATATAGTTCCAAGTCAGGATGGTGTGTGACTTGGAGGGGAACTTGTATTGCCATGTGTGTGCTGCCCTTGTCCTTCTAGTTGGTACATGTCGCGGGTTTGGAAGGTGCTGTCGAGGGAGCCTTGGTGCATTGCTGCAGTGCATCTTGTAGATGGTACACACTGCTGCCACTGTGCGTCGGTGGTGGAGGGATTGAATGTTTGTAGATGAGGTGGCAATCAAGCGGGCTCCTTTGTCCTGGATGGTGTCGAGCTTCATGAGGTTTCTTGGAGCTGCACCCACCCAGGCAAGTTGAGAGTATTCCATCACACTCCTGACTTGTGCCTTGTCGATGGTGGACAGGCTATGGGGAGTCAGGAGCTGAGTTACTCTTCTCAGGATTCCTAGCCTCTGACCTGCTCTTGTAGCCACGCTATTTATATGGCTACTCCAGTTCAGTTTCTGGTCAATGGTCGCCCCTAGGATGTTGATAGTGGAGGTTTCAGCGATGGTAATGCCGTTGAATGTCAAGGGGAGATGGTTAGATTCTCTCTTGTTGGAGATTGTCATTGCCTGGCACTTGCGTGGCGCGAATGTTACTTGCCACTTATCAGCCCAATCTTGGATATTGTCCAGGTCTTGCTGCATTTCTGCACTGACTGCTTCAGTATCTGAAGAGTCACGAATGGTGCTGAACATTGTGCAATCATCAGCGAACCTCCCCACTTCTGACCTTATGATTGAAGGAAGGTAATTGATGAAGCATCTGAAGATGGTTGGGGCTTGGACACTACCCTGAGGAACTCCTGCAATGATGTCCTGGAGCTCAGATGATTGACCTCCAACAACCACAACCATCTTCCTTTGTGCTCGGTATGCCTCCAGCCAGTGGAGGGTTTTCCCCCTGATTCCCATTGACCTCAGTTTTGCTAGGGCTCCTTGATGCCATACTCGGTCAAATGCTGCCTTGATGTCAAGGGCAGTCACTCTCACCTCACCTCTTGAGTTCAGCTCTTTTGTCCATGTTTGATTCAAGGCTGTAATGAGGTCAGCAGCTGAGTGGCCCTGCCGGAACCCAAACTGAGCGTCACTGAGCAGGATATTGCTTCGAAAGTGCCGCTTGATGGCACTGTTGATGACACCTTCCATCACTTTATTGATGATTGACAGTAGGCTGATGGGGCGGTAGTTGTCCAGGTTGGACTTGTCCTGCTTTTTGTGTACAGGACATACCTGGGCAATTTTCCACATTGCAGGGTAGATGCCAGTGTTGTAGCTGTACTGGAACAGCTTGGCTAGGGGCGCAGCAAGTTCTGGAGCACAGGTCTTCAGTACTATTGCCGGAGTATTGTCAGGGCCCATAGCTTTTGTAGTATCCAGTGCCTTTAGTCGTTTCTTGGTATCACGAGGAGTGAATCGAATTGGCTGAAGTCAGGGATCTATGATGCTGGGGACCTCAGGAGGAGGCCGAGGTGGATCATCAACTCGATACTTCTGGCTGAAGATTGTTGCAAAGGCTTCAGCCTTATCTTTCGCACTGATGTGCTGGGCTCCCCCATCATTGAGGATGGGGATATTTGTGGAGCAACCTCCTCCAGTTAGTTGTTTAATTGTCCACCACCATTCACGGCTGGATGTGACAGGACTGCAGGGCTATGGGATCACTTAGCTCTGTCTGTCGCATGCTGCTTACCCAGTTTGGCATGCAAGTAGTCCTGGTTTGTAGCTTCACCAGGTTGACACCTCATTTTGAAGTATGCCTGGTGCTGCTCCTGGCATGCCCTCCTGCACTCTTCATTGAACCAGGGTTGCTCTCCTGGCTTGATAGTAATGGTAGAGTGGGGGATATGCCGGGCCATCAGGTTTCTGGTTGTGGTTGAGTACAATTCTGCTGCTGCTGATGGCCCACAGCGCCTCATGGATGCCAAGTCTTGCATTGCTAGATCTGTTCGAAATCTATCCCATTTAGCACGGTGATAGTACCACACAACACGATGGATGGTATCCTCAATATGAAGGCAGGACTTCGTCTCCACAAGGACTGTGCGGTGGTCACTCCTACCAATACTGTCATGGACAGATGCATCTGCGGCAGGCAGATTGGTGAGGACGAGGTAAAGTATGTTCCTCCCTCGTGTTGGTTCCCCCACCACCTGCCGCGGACCCTGTCTAGCAGCTATGTCCTTTAGGACTCGACGAGCTCGGTCAGTAGTGGTGCTACCGAGCCACTCTTGGTGATGGACATTGAAGTCCCCCACCCAGAGTACATTTTGTGCCCTTGCCACCCTCAGTGCTTCTTCCAAGTGGTGTTCAACATGGAGGAGTACTGAGTCATCAGCTGAGAGAAGGCGGTATGTGGTAATCAGTAGGCGGTTACCTTTTCCATGTTTGACCTGATGCCATAGGACATCATGAGGTCCGGAGTCAATGTTGAGGACTCCCAGGGCAACTGCCTCCCTACTGCATACGACTGTGCCACCACCTCTGCTGGGTCTGTCCTCCCGGTGGGACAGGACATACCCGGGGATGTTGATCGCAGTGTCTGGGACATTGTCTGTAAGGTATGATTCTGTGAGCTTGACTATGTCAAGTTGTTGCTTGAATATCCTGTGGGACAGCTCTCCCAACTTAGGCAGAAGCCCCCAGATGTTAGTAAGGAGGACTTTGTAGGGTCGACAGCGCTGGGTTTGCCGTTGTCGTTTCCGGTGCCTTGGTCGATGCTGGGTGGTCCGTCCGGTTTCATTCCTTTTTATTGACTTCGTAGCGGTTAATTACTCTTGAGTAGCTTGCGAGGCCATTTCGAGGGCATGTAAGAGTTAACCACATTGCTGTGGATCTTGAGTCACATGTAGGCCAGACCAGGTAAGGCCAGCAGATTGCCTTCCCTGAAGGACATTAGTGAACCAGATGGGTTTTTACAACAATCGACAATGGTTTTACGGCCATCATTAGACTAGCTTTTGATTCCAGATTTATCAATTAAATGTATAGTTAAAGAAAACAGTAGTCTCAGAAATGACCCTTGGGGAACACCACAGTCTACCATCTGAAAAGCTCATATTTATGGTGACTCGCAGTTTCTGTCGCTCAGCCAATGTTTTATCCAACTGTACACTGAACCTCCTATTCTATTTCCCTGGACAGTTTCTAATGGTGGAGATGTGGTGGCCATAGGTTGTTATAATGGGAAGACAGTGACACGTAGGTAGGATATGAAACATGACCACAGCTGGACAGGAATTCTAGATGGGGAACAAGATCAAAAATGGCAGCTAACCAAATATGTTATCGTTAATGCATTTCGATGTGGAAATTCTTTGGACGACAGCACATGGATAAATACATATTGATAGTCAAAGTGAAAAGTGATACAGTTAAACAATCATTGTGACTATTGGTCAGCTCAAGACTGGACACTCCAATGCTGCATTAGTGTGAGCCGTAACAATAACAAGTCACACACAGAAAATCTACTGCCCATCTCCAGGGAAATCTTGGCCATCCCGTAAGCATCTGCAGCAAGAGTTGAAATGGGAAAGGGAAGGTCAGCAAAGGAGGTACATTCGCTTCTTCATGAACAATCAAAGAGTCTTTAGGGTTTGTCAAGTACCAGTTGCTCCCAACACTTGGCAGTAGAGTCAGTGTTCCTTCCATATGATACAATAACTACCTATAATTATATAGCGCCTGTAATGTACCAGAACAACACAAAGAAATTCACAAGAAGGTTATCCAGCAAAATTAGATATTGAGTCAAATAAAGCGATAATATGGCAGGTGGTAATAAGGCTTGTTCAAAGAGGTCCACTTTAAGGAGCATCTTGAAGGAAGGAAGAGCGGTGGAGCATTGGAGAGTGTTCGAGAGGGAATTCGGGAGTTTGAGGACCAGGCAGTTTAAGGCACGGTTGCCAAAGCTGGAGTTAATAAAATCGGGAATGCTCATTCGGTGCAATGATATATTGATGTGAAAATGAGGAAGATCTATCAATCAACATATAACTCTTCAAAACACGAGCAAATATTTTAAGTATTTTCACATCTATGATTTATTGCTTTGTTTTGTTTCATTTAGATGCAGTCCTTAAGCTGAACGTACAACCGGAGAGAAACTAAGTAAGTTAAAAATGGCCCAGAAGGTTATATCTATCGTTTGATGTTTCATCTTATTTTACTCATTCATACACTTAGGAAGAAGTGCCCTAATATCTTGCTGCTTTCTCTACTGAGTCCATGTTCTGCTTTTAATATCTCAGCTACCTTGTTCTATGAATAAATATTCGTGAGGACAAATAGTTTTCCGTTCACATTTCGAACTATCTTAAAATGGCCACAGAAATGTACACAGGCAAGGGAAGTGAACAGTTTGTGTTTGTCTCA
Source organism: Heterodontus francisci (assembly GCF_036365525.1). Classification (NCBI taxonomy): domain Eukaryota; kingdom Metazoa; phylum Chordata; class Chondrichthyes; order Heterodontiformes; family Heterodontidae; genus Heterodontus; species Heterodontus francisci. The sequence goes on from NC_090391.1 coordinate 34,874,169, forward strand.
GTGGATTGAACCTCATTATATAATGAATATTTGAGCAGTGAAGAGCAGAGCTGCTCAATCGAGAAGAAGTTAAGGACATTGGCAATTACGTTTGGACTTTTACAGTGTATATGTTACATATACTGTTATATAACCAGATGTAAGTATTGTTTTTTTCAGGTTGTTTTTCTTCAGGTTTGCACTTGCTGATGTTCTATATTCAGTATATTCACACCTAATCTGTACTAATGCTTTGTCTTTCAAAACACCATTAACATATTGTTTGCCTTTGCTCCGTGACCTTTTGGTCAGCTATGTGGCCTGGTCCAATCTGCACCTTCTCCTTTGTTATCTCTTGCCCAACCCCCACCTCACTTGTTTATAATCTGTGACTTTTCTAATATTTGTCAGTTCCGAAGAAGGGTCACTGACCCGAAACGTTAACTCTGCTTCTCTTTCCACAGATGCTGCCAGACCTGCTGAGTGATTCCAGCATTTCTTGTTTTTGTTGTGTAACTATTGTACAGCAGTTACTGTTTCACTGTTGGTTTATGTGCGGACTAGGAAGAGTATTGTTTGGTCTAAACAAGGCATTTCTAAAAATTAATTTTCGATTCATTCTGCTGCTGTCCACTGCTAAGAGAATTTCACTTAACTTTGAACAGATTTTAAGACAATGGGTTGATTTTTATGACCAATTTCACCATTTACTTCAGTGTCAGCCAGAGACCACCCGGAACCTCGGTGAGGACTTCACCCTCTATGCAGCGGTGAAGATTTAGAACATTTACAGATCTCCTGGGCACAAGGCATGCCCCCCTCAACAAGAGGTCCAGTGCTAAGCAACATGATGATCATTGACACATCATTCAATGTTGCCAAGAAAGATTAAGTATTTCCAAACAGCCAGCTTGAGAAACAGAATCTACAAGAGAATCCCGACCCCACTCTTGGTATGGAGTTTCCTATACATGTCAATCAAACGACGTTTTTGAAAACAGCAAACAGGAGTAGGCCATTCAGCCCTGCTCGCCTGATACCATTCAATTATATCATGGCTGTTCTGCACCTTAGCTCTCTTTATCCGCCTTAGTTCCATCAACCCGTGATCCCTGTATAAAACAAATATCGCAGTCTCTAAAGCTGCAACTATGTGTCACCATCCACCGCCCTTTGTGGGAAAGAGTATAAACTTTTTGTGACTGTTGTGTGCAAATATGCCTCCTGATTTTGCTCCTGAGCTGCTCGCTCTCATATAGGAAGAGGGCTAGTCCATTCGGACCCATGAGCCTGCTCCGCCATGCAACTAGAACATGCAACACGATGGGCCGAAGGGTCTCCTTCTGTGCTGCATGACTCTATGACTCTATGGCTGATGTTCTACCTCAACACCATTTTCCTGCTCTATCTTCACATCCCTGGATATTTTAATACCTAAAACCTATCCATCTCTGTCTTGAATATACTCAATGACTGAGACTCCACTGCCCGCTGGGATAGGGAATTCCAAAGATTCACCACCCTCTGAGTGAAGATATTCCTCCTCCTCTCAGTCTTAAGTGGCCTGCCCCTTATTCTGAGAATGTGTCCCTTGGTTCTAGACTCCCCAGCCAGGGAAAACATCCTTCCTGCATCCAACGTGTCACGCCCTGGAAGAATTTTGTATATTTGAATAAGATCACCTCTCATTATTCGAAACACCAGAGAATACAGGCACAGTTTCCTCAACCTCTCCTCATAGGACAAACCTGCCATCTCAGGGATCAGTCTGCTGAACCTTTGTTGTACTCCTTCTATGGCAAGTATATCTTTCCTTAGGTAAGGAGACCAAAACTGTGCACAATACTCCAGGTGCAGTCGCACCAATGCTCTATACAATTTCAGCAAGAGTTATTTACACTTGTACTCAAACCCTCTTCCAATAAAGACCAACATGCCAGTTGCTTTCCTAATTGTTTGCTGCACCTATATGTTACCTTTCAGTGACTCTTGAACAAGGACAGCCAGGTCCCTTTAGATAACAACACTTCCTGACCTCTCACCATTTAAGCAAAACTCTGCATTTCTGTTTTTCCTACCAAAGTGGACTACTTCACATGTTTCCATATTATATTTAATCTGCCATGTTCTTTTCCACTCACTCAGCCTGTAAAAATTCCCTTTAAACCTCCTCACATCCTCCTCTTAACCCACATGCCCACCTAATCTCGTGTAATTTGTAAACTTGGAATAATTATGTTTGGTCCCCACATCCAAATTCTTGATGTATATTGTTGTATAATAAGTACCTCGATTTGACCTCCCATCAATCTTCTTTAGACAACGGAATACAAACCTCACGAAAGCAGCCTGCCCTCATAATGTAACCCAATGAGCTCAATATCATCTAGTCAATCTGTGCTGCAACTTCTCAAAGGCTAATAGATTCTTGAACTGAACACAGCGACTCCAGAAGGGTTCTTACTATGAACGCATGCACCTGAAACAGCACTTCCATCCTTTTGTATTCCCAAACGTCTTGAGGTAACTGCATACTGAATCGCTGTTTCGGCGTATTATGGGCATAAAACACCAACTTGGCCCCCGGTGCAAGAATTTGAACAGTGGGTTAACCAGGTGAATGGGGGTGTGGAATTTCACAAAGAGGTGCAACGCTCACCTTGTTTTCGGAGTGTAGAAGCTGGAGTCATCGAGTCTTAGAGTCACAGTGTCCTTCATGGCACAGAAGGAGTCCATTCGGCCCATCCAGTTCATGCCAGCTCTCCACGGAACTATGAAGTCTTTCCCACTCCCTGGCACGATCCCCCTTACCTCTACTAGCATCAGTAATGGCGAAAGAGGGAACTGTTCCACTGGAAAGGGCTCCACTTAAACCGAGCTGGGAACAATGTCCGAGTGAATTGAATAACCCGGACACTGGGTCAAAATCCTGGAACTCCCTCCCTAATAGAACTGTGGGTGTACCTGCCCGACATGGATTGCAGCGGGTCAAACAGGCAGCTCAGCACAATCTTCTCAATGGCAATTAAAGATGGGCAATATATGTTAGGCTTTGCTAGCAATGCCCAGACACCTGCAGAAGAGATGATTCAAAAGAAAAATCCCTGTTCAGCTGCCAAGACAAAAAGAGACCGGCAAAAAAACAACTGCCAGGAATGACAATGTGACCCTTATGGAATGTGCCAGATGCCTTTACATTGATAGTATGGATGTTTTAACCTGTTAGCGCTGCGGGATTGCTTCCTTACTCTAACTAATTTCTTCTCTATTCTGAGGCCAGGTGCCAATCCAATATGACAGGAGAATTTTGTTGTGTTTCTTTCTGGGAAGCGGCCTTGCATTGATAGATAGTTAAGATGCTTTAATAATTTTATAAAGTAATGCACATTTCATTGTACAGCAATACTGCGTTTTCAATGTCTCAATAAACGCATGACAATTTCACAACTGACACTGTACTGGTGTTTTTCTAGTGCTACCAGAGGGAAGTGATGTTCCACAATAATCAGTTCTGAAAGCATAATTTATATTAGTGAGACAGGGATCCCATTTATTCTCACTGCCTCTTTCTCTCCCTCTCTGTTATAGGAACGGGAGGAGATCATTCAGCTCCTTGATCCTGCTCTCATTCAGTGACATCTCAGCTGATCTGGATCTTAACCCTATCTGCCTGCCTTGGTTGTTACACCGTTAATCCCCGTGTTCAACAAAAATCTATGTGGGGTCGCTTACCCTTATCTGTCGCATGCCACTTCTGGTGATTGGCATTATTACATACTTTAAATTCACCAGGTATCTTCTCGTGTGAATTACTACTGCATATTTCACATTTTTCCAGACGAGGCCTGGTTTGCATTGTTATTGTTTGACATTTACCAGATTTGGTCCAGCGTGCCTTATTATTAAATGTTCCACACTTACCGGATGCTTCCAAGTGTGCATTATTATCTAAATGTAATACATTCCAGATGTGAGCTAGTGTGCATTATTATTAAATGTTTCTTAATTACCTGATGTGGTCCAGTGCACATCATTACTAAAATCTTCACATTTATCAGCTGCTGCCCAACGCGCTTTATTGCTAAATACATATTTACCAGAGTGGTCAATGTGCATTATTATTAAATGTTTCACATTTATCAGATGCAGTGCAATGTGAACTATTACTGAATGCTTCTTTATTTACCAGATGTGATCTAGTGGGCATATTGATTAAATGCTTCACACTTACCAGATGCTGCCCAGTATGCATTATTACTAAATGCTTCACATTTACCAAATGTGGTCCTATGTGTAGTATCATTAAATGCTTCATATCTTCGAGTTGCAGTCTTGTTTGCATTAGAATTAAAGGCTTCACGTTTACCAGAGGTGATCAAATGTGCTCTTTTAATAAAGGCATCTTATTGACCAATTATGGTCTCGTGTGCATTATTAATAAATGTTTCACATTTACCAGATGTGGTCGAGAGTGAATTATTATTGAACACTTCTTATTTACCGATGTGCTCTTGTGGGCCATATTATTAAAGGCTGCACATTTACCAGATGTAGCCCAGCATGCATTATTACTAAGGGATTAACATTTACCAGATGTGGTCTAATGTGCGTTAGCAGTATATTTTTCACATTTTCCAGATGCTGCCCAGTGAGCCTTATTATTAAATAATTAAATTTATCAGAGATAGTCCAGTGTGTATTACTATTAAAATTTTCACATTTTCCGGATACAGTCTGCTGTACATTGTTATAAATTGTTTCACTTATCCCTGATGTGGTCCAGTTTGCCTTATTATTAAATGTTTCACAATTACCAGATGCTGCCAGGGTGCATTACTAGTAACAGTTTCACACATTCCAGTGTGGTCCAGTATGCATGATTATTATTAAATGTTTCAGAAGGTTCAGATACGTCTAGTGTGATTCATTATTAAATACTTCACATTTACCACATTAAATCTGCTATGCATTATTATTAAATGTTTTGCATTTATTTGTTGCTGCCAGTGCGCAGCATTATTAAATACTTCACATTTACCAGATGTGGTCAATGTGTGTATTGCTATTAAATATTTTACTTTTGCCAGATGTGATTATGTGTACAATATTATTAAATGTTTCATTTTTACCTGATGTGGTCCCGTGTGCCCTATTATTAAATGTTTCACATTTATCAGATGCTGCCCAATGTGAAATATTATTACATTATACACATTTACTTGATGTGGCCCATTATTATTACATATTTTGTATTTGCCAGAAGCAGTGTAGTATGAATTATTATTGAATGCTTAGGTTTTTTTAGCAGGTGTGATCCAATGGGCCTTATTATTAAATACTTCACATTTAACAAACGTGGTTCCCTTCTATTATTATTAAATGCTTCACAGTTTCGAACTGCAGTCTTGTGTGCAGTATTATTCAAAGCTTCAAATTTACCAGATGTGGTCAAGTGTGAACTATTATTAAAATCTTCATATTTACCAGATGGGGTCCAGTGTGCGTAAGAAACAAATGTTTCACATTTAGCAGATGCTGCCCACTGAGAATTATTATTAAACACTTTACATTTGCCAGGTGCGGTCCAGTATTTATCACTAATACATATTTCACATTTTCTGGATGCGGTCTAGTGTGTATTATTATTATTATTATTAATAATGATTTTACACTTTCCAGATGCGGTCTAGTGTGTATTATTATTATTATTATTATTAATAATTGATTCACACTTTCCAGATGCGGTCTAGTGTGTAGTATTATTATTATTAATAATTGTTTTACACTTTCCAGATGCGGTCTAGTGTGTAGTATTGCTAAATGTTTCATTGTGACCAGATGTGGCCCAATGCACTTTATTTAGTATTAAATGTTTCAGCTTGACCAATTGTTGCCCAGTGTGTATTATTGTTAAATGTGTCACATTTATCAGATTTGGTGTACTGTATATTACTATTATAATTGTCACATTAGCACAATGTGGTCTGGTGTTCATTACATTAAATGCTTTACATTTAACACAATGCAGGGCAGTTTTCGTTATTATTATGTTTTCCTGATGTGTCCATGTGCATTATAATTACTAGTCTCACATCTGCCTGATTTGATCAAGACTGCAATGTTATTAAACTCTTCATATTTTACAGTTGTGGTCTAGCATGTATTATTATTGAACACTTCACATTTACCAGATTTAATCCAATTCACCTCAGTGTTATTTGTTCCACATTTAACTGATCGTGTCCAATGTGCATTATTATTGAACATTTCACGTTTGTCAGTTGTGTCCCAATTAGCATTTTATTATTACGTGCTTCACGGTGTTCAGGTGTGTTCCATGTTTTTTATCCTCTTCTTCTGCGTTTTCCATTTTGTTTTTCTTGCATTTCAGATGCTTATTTTTTTCTATTTCATACCCATGCGAGGGGCAGGCCCGTTCTTCTGCCTATTGTATTATTTTCAAACTCTCTCGCAGAGCACCAGCCTGTTTCGGTCCATCACCAGTCAGTGTTATGAAATAGAAGAAGAGTTTCTTTTGGCGCCGGAGGAACCGGAAGCTGGTCGGCAGCGAGGACTCCTGGGTAGGTATTTTCCTTAAAGGTGCGGAGCTCCGTGGACTCGGCCTCATTTCCCGGCGGAGCAGCAGGAGAAGGTAGCGACTCTTCGGTGGGTGAGTGAAGGCATCAGGAGCTGTGTTTTAAAAGTAAGTACTTACTGTTTTACTTACTGTTTTCCTTGTCTTTGAGTTTCTTTTGGCGCCGGAGGAACCGGAAGCTGGTCGGCAGCGAGGACTCCTGGGTAGGTATTTTCCTTAAAGGTGCGGAGCTGAGTAAACCCGAGCCACTACACATGTAGTGTCTCCCACCCATCCTCCTCCTGTAACCTAATAATAAGACCCTTTTTACCCTCCTCCTCTAACCAAAAAGGACTGAGCAGGTAAGCTATTTACTGTTTTTGTTAATATCTATAGTTGTACTTAACTAAGGGGTAATTGAATAAAAGAAATGGCAGCCAGTGTAGTGTATTGCTCCTCCTGCAGAATGTTCGAGGTGAGGGAAACCTCCGGTGGCCCTGCCGACTTCACCTGCTGGAAGTGCATCCGTCTCCAGCTCCTATCAGACCGTGTTAGGGAATTGGAGCTGGAGCTGGATGAACTGAGGATCATTCGGGAAGCTGAGGGGTTGATAGATAGAAGCTACACGGAGGTCGTTACTCCACAAATCAAAGGCAGCTGGGTAACAGTTAGAGGTGGGAAGAGGTCAGTGCAGGGATCTCCTGTGGTCGTTCCCCTCAACAACAAGTATACAGTTTTAGATACTGTTGGGGGGGACGGCCTATCGGGGGCAGGCTGCAGTGACCGGGCCTCTGGCACGGGGTCCTGCACTGTGGCTCAGAAGGGAAGGAGGGAGAATGGGAGAGCACTAGTCATCGGGGACTCGATGGTGAGGAGTACGGACAGGCGGTTCTGTGGGCGCAGGCGAGACGCACGGATGGTTTGTTGCCTCCCTGGTGCCAGGGTCCGTGATGTTTGTGATCGCGTCTTCAGGATCCTTAAAGGGGAGGGGGAGCAGCCAGAGGTCGTGGTGCACATTGGCACCAACGACGTAGGAAGGAAGGGTGGCACAGATGTTAGAAGTGAGTTTAGGGAGTTAGGCTGGAAGCTGAAAGCTCGGACGGACAGAGTTGTTATCTCTGGTTTGTTGCCGGCGCCACGTGATAGTGAGGCTAGGAATAGGGAGAGAGCACAGCTGAACACGTGGCTGCAGGAATGGTGTAGGAGGGAGGGCTTCCAGTTCTTGGATAATTGGACTGCATTCTGGGGAAGATGGGACCTGTTCAAACAGGACGGGCTGCATCTGAACCAGAGGGGCACCAATATCCTGGGAGGGAGGTTTGCTAGTACTGTTCGGGAGGGTTTAAACTAGTTTGGGAGGGGGATGGGAACCGGACTTGTAATCCAGGGACCAGTGGGTCCACTCAGAAAGACAAAGAGTGTAGTGAGGTATTGGGGAAGGTAGCACTGTCACAGAGGACAGATGGGCACGGAGAAGGGTTAAAGTGCGTATACTTCAACGCAAGAAGCATCAGGAATAAGGTGAGTGAATTGAAGGCGTGGATGGGCACTTGGGACTACGATGTTGTGGCCATCACTGAAACGTGGATAGGTGAGGGGGAGGAATGGTTTTTGGAGGTACCTGGTTATAGATGTTTTCATAAGATTAGGAATGGTGGTAAAAGAGGTGGGGGGGGGGTGGCATTGTTAGTTAGAAATAGTGTAACAACTGCTGAAAGAATTTTCGAGGAGGATCTGCCGACTGAGGCACTGTGGGTTGAGGTCAGGAACAGGAAAGGAGCAGTCACCTTGATGGGAGTTTTCTATAGGCCCCCCAATAGCAGCAGGGAGGTGGAAGAGCAGATTGGGAAACAGATTTTGGAAAGGAGCAGAAGTCACAGGGTAGTAATTATGGGGGATTTCAACTTCCCAAATATTGATTGGCAACTCTTTAGATCGAATAGTTTGGATGGGGTAGTGTTTGTGCAGTATGTCCAGGAAGCTTTTCTGACTCAGTATGTAGACTGCCCGACCAGAGGGGAGGCAATATTGGATTTGGTACTAGGTAATGAACCAGGGCAAGTGATAGAGCTGTTGGTGGGCGAGCACTTTGGAGATAGTGATCACAATTCTGTAGCATTCACTGTGGTAATGGAGAGGGATAGGTATGTGCAACAGGGCAAGGTTTACAATTGGGGGAAGGGTAGATATGATGCTGTCAGGCAGGAACTGAGGAGCATAAGTTGGGAGCATATGCTGGCAGGGAAGGGCACGGTCGAAATGTGGAACTTTTTCAAGGAGCAGATAGTAGGGGCCATTGATAAGCATGTCCCTGTCAGACAGGGAAGGGATGGTCATGTGAGGGAACCGTGGTTGACAAGAGAGGTTGAGAGTCTTGTTAGGAAGAAGAAGGATGCGTATATAAAGTTGAGGAAAAAGGGCACAGGCATAGCTCTGGAGGGATACAAGATGGCCAGGAAGGATCTGAAGAAAGGGATTAGGAGAGCTAAGAGAGGGCATGAAAAATGCTTGGCGGGTAGGATAAAAGAAAACCCCAAGGCCTTTTACGCGTATGTCAGAAATATGAGGATGACTAGGGGGACCATAGGTCCGGTCAAGGACAATAGCGGGAGACTGTGTGTTGAGCCGGAAGAGATAAGTGAGGTTTTGAATGAGTACTTCTCTTCGGTATTTACGAATGAGAAGGGGTGTATTACTGAAGAGGACGGTGTGAAACAGACTGGTAAGCTCGAGGAAGTGCTCGTTAGGAGGGAAGATGTGTTGGGGTTTTTGAATAACTTGAAGATAGACAAGTCTCCCGGGCCTGACGGGGTATATCCAAGGATGTTATGGGAAGCAAGGGATGAAATTGCAGAGCCGCTGGCAATGATCTTTTCATCTTCTCTGCTGACGGGGGTGGTACCAGGTGATTGGAGGGTGGCAAATGTTGTGCCCCTGTTCAAGAAAGGGAATAGGAACAACCCTGGGAATTACAGGCCAGTTAGTCTTACTTCGGTGGTAGGCAAGTTGATGGAAAAGGTGCTGAGGGATAGGATTTCTGAGCATCTGGAAAGACACTGCTTGATTCGGGACAGTCAGCACGGTTTTGTGAGGGGTAGGTCTTGCCTCACAAGCCTGATTGAATTCTTTGAGCAGGTGACCAAGCAAGTGGATGAGGGTAAACCAGTGGATGTGGTGTACATGGATTTTAGTAAGGCATTTGATAAGGTCCCCCATGGTAGACTTATGGAGAAAGTCAGGAGGCATGGGATAGTGGGGAATGTGGCCAGTTGGATTAAGAATTGGCTAACTGATAGAAGGCAGAGAGTGGTCTTAGATGGTAAATACTCAGCCTGGAGCCCAGTTACCAGTGGCGTGCCGCAGGGATCAGTTCTGGGTCCTCTCCTGTTTGTGATTTTTATTAACGACTTGGATGAGGAAGTCGAAGGGTGGGTCAGTAAATTTGCAGATGATACAAAGGTTGGTGGAGTTGTGGATACCGAGGAGGGCTATTGTCGTCTGCAAAGGGACTTGGATAGGTTGCAGTGCTGGGCTGAAAAGTGGCAGATGGAGTTTAACCCTGAAAAGTGTGAGGTCGTCCATTTTGGAAGGACAAACACGAATGCAAAATACTGGGTTAACGGTAGGGTTCTTGGGCATGTGGAGGAGCAGAGAGACCTTGGGGTCTATGTGCAGAGATCGTTGAAAGTTGCAACTCAAGTGGATAGGGCTGTGAAGAAGGCATATGGGGTGTTAGCGTTCATTAGCAGAGGGATTGAATTTAAGAGCCGTGAGGTGATGATGCAGCTGTACAGGACCTTGGTAAGGCCTCATTTGGAGTACTGTGTGCAGTTCTGGTCGCCTCATTTTAGGAAGGATGTGGAAGCCTTGGAGAGGGTGCAGAGGAGATTTACCAGGGTGTTGCCTGGAATGGAGAATAAGTCTTACGAGGAAAGGCTGAACATTCTAGGCCTCTTCTCATTAGAACGGAGAAGGATGAGGGGTGACATGATAGAGGTTTATAAGATGATCAGGGGAATAGATAGGGTAGACAGTCAGAAACTTTTTCCCCGGGTGGAGCAAAGCGTTACAAGGGGTCATAAATTTAAGGTGAAGGGTGGGAGATATAAGGGGGATGTCAGGGGAAGGTTCTTTACCCAGAGAGTGGTCGGGGCATGGAATGCCTTGCCTGGGGAAGTTGTTGAGTCAGAAACTTTAGGGACTTTCAAACGGCTTTTAGATAGGTATATGGATAAAGGAGAATGATGGGGTATAGATTAAATTGTCCTTGACAGAGGACAAAGGATCGGCACAACATCGTGGGCCGAAGGGCCTGTTCTGTGCTGTATTTTTCTATGTTCTATGTTCTAATGTGGGTTGATATTTACACAGCCTGATCCAGCTTTCTCCCAATTACTTGCTATTAACATAATCTCCCATTCAGTGTGGCCAGATACTTCATCCCATTCTTCAGCTCTTCTCTGAATTCTCTTTGTGTAAGTCCATACATACACGTTTTGGTGCAAGAACTGAGAAGCTGCAGCATGAATCCCATTTGCTGGGTGATGTATATTGGGTTACCATAGTATTTGTTTGAAAAATTGTAGTTTGTCACCCGCCACATGAGGGAATGTCCGGCAGTATTTCTCCTGAATTGTGCAATTAATGGAGTCGCCAAGTGTTATCTATCTAAACATAATTAATGAAGACCTTTGCTCATTATGGATAAACCATTCCCAGTTGTTTTGCCATCGCATCAAGTTTAAACAGCCATGTATCCGTTTGCAAGACTGAAATGCACTGTTCGCAGCTACCTAACAACCAATCGCGTTCACACACAGATAACTGTTGGACAGCAACCTCACCAGTGGAGAGCCTACAAGGCTTGTCCTGTCCTCTTATCTCAGGTCTCCAGAAGAGAAAAAGTTGCTGATGAAGGGTTATCGAGCTGAACAAACTGAAATGTTAACTCTGTTTCTCTCACAACAGAAGCTGCCAGACATGCTGGTTATTTCCAGCGATTTATTTCTTTAACTTATCATTGATATTGATCATGTAGTCTGTTTTGACAACTATTCATTTCTTTTCAATCAATGAATGATTTTTGTCCTTTCTGTAGCAACAGTAGCTACCATTCTCCAGAACCGAGAATCTTATGGAAAATTCATAGACAACTGTCTGGCATAAACTGATTACTTTTCGGTGAAATTGGTTTGCTTGTGTTAAGTTGATATTTCTGTAAATGCAAATAATAAGTTGAAACCTCAACACAAGTAAAGGTGCACTTTCTCAAAGGATGACGGAGGTTTACATTCCATCTCATGACAGCATCTATTGGAGATAGGAGATTCTCGAGAGCATAGAACTGGGGAATAATTCGCCATTTTTTCTGGTGCTGAAACTTCTAAATAGTTGCTAATTTCTGTCAAGAAAGCGTATTAAGCAGATTGCTGAAACTACTACATGAATTGATATAATGCAATAGGCAACTATATCACCAACGGCAATCACACGTTTGATATGTTCCCTGTTTCCTTCTCTCTTTATCGCTAGCTAACATCCTGATGCACACACACAGAGACACCATCGCTTTCTTATGTCCAAACTTATTAATACTGATATGCTGCGGTAAAAAAAGGAAAAAAAAAAGAATAGGAACAGTTCTACTGGTTTGCACTATAACCACTGTTAATTGCCTTACCGATAATGCCAACGGCTGCAAGAACAGGATAGAAGATGCATTCAAATTCAAAGATAATTGGATAGCACATTTTCCAAGTGCGGAAGTGATGACTGTGAGACTCTGACTGAAAAGTGGCAATTCAGTCAAAGGAGACCTTATTTATACCAGTGGGCGAGGGTCTTTGTGGCACTTAGCTGGAGTGCACCAAGTTAGTTACATTCAATTAGCAACTAGAATTAATCACCCATTTCCCCCATAGCTTCTTTAGCTAACGGAATCTATGTTAAGAAATATTTAACAACACTGTAAACTTGCTTTGGAATATCTTAAAAAATAGTTCTCATGTAACCTGTGACTGAGCCGCATGAACAGCTTCATTAAACAAGCCTCTGGGTGCTGATTACATGTACAGACCCAATACTTTGAGAGTTATCTTCAAAGAATGTCCACTCAGAACTGTGTGCTGTGTAAAAGGCCCCGAAGCATTTGACTTGGGAGTTGACCTCATCTGAAAGGACCTCACAAAGTACCAGCTGGTCCTGGTCTCCTCTTCCACAACTGTTCCCTATCTCAGGATCACCCTGAAAAGCAAGGACAACGCCGGATTCTTTTCTTCACATGCAGATCAACTTCTTAAATACCTCTCACCAGCCCTCCCTACATTCACATACAAGTACTGCGAACCTCCTGGACTTCATTACCAATCAGATTGTGAGTATCTGATTATCTGTCTCCACCACTTCGCTCCCTATCCCTAGCCCACCCGACTAAACCTTATTTATGTTTCACTCTGTGCTAGTCCTGAACATTCAAGTTCTTCCAGTTCCTCTCCTATCTATCCTCATGCTCTTTCCGAGTTGAGCGCGTCCATTAGACGCACCTACTGCTCCATTGACCCTATTCCCAGTAAGCTGCAGGCTACCCAACGTATCTTCCAGACCTCGATGTTAGCTGATATTAACTGTTCTCTCTCTTCCAGTAATGTCCCCACCGCTTCAACTCTGCCTTCATCACGCCTTGCCTCAAAAAAAAACTCCAGTGACTCTGCCTTTGTAATCTACACACGGATCTCCAACAACACTTTCCTTTTAAAAGTCGCTCAACCTTCTGTCGCCTCGCAAGTCCTTTTCCTGTTTTTCCTGAAACTCCATATTTGAATCTCTCCAGTCAGATTTCCACCCTTCCCAGAGTGTGGTGATGGTGGTGACTTAGGTCATGAACAAATGTTAGCTGAGGATGATAATTTTAAAAGTAAGGTGTTGAGCGGATTGAGATCTAATCAACGTCAGTGAATGCGGCGGTGTTGGGTGAGCTGGATTTGTTGAGGGCTGGAGTTGTAAGCACCGTGTTGGTTGGAAGTAAGTTTGAGATCGAGGTGCCAGTCCGGAGTGAACCAGAGAGATCTTGTCAGGAAATGTCCCAGTTGCTATTTTACAGAAGCCACTGTAGAATCAACCGCTAAACATGTGCAATAAAAGAGAGAGGGGAGTATCAGTCTCTTCCTGGCACCTACACTAAGTTATCAGCTGCAATCCTGCACATGGATGTACAATTTCTCATTTTAACTGTTTATGTCCTTGGATTCAGTATATACTGAAGAGAAATCGGTGACATTTATAAGTGATTTGGTATGATTGAATAATATGATTGCAATTATTTTAAACCAGTAAACAACGCTGCACATTATAGTGGGATCAATCTTGTTTGATTACCGTTTTCAGCAATTGTCTGATTAAGATAATTTGCTCGATTTTGAATTGTTGGTTTTGTATGAACTATTTTATTTCCAATGCAGTCAAAATTGCTGATGTAATGTGTTTGTTCAATTGACTGCCACGAATAGCAATGATCAGGGGTATAGCCGTGTCAGTGGAGACATATCCCCTGTATAAAGCACTGTCTATTAGAATGGATCAACTCAGAGTGACTGCTGGAGCTGTGAGTTTCAGACCAACACAAGTCAGTGCTTCACACAGAAGCGAAATATCCAGCAATGCATAAGATCGAACGTATTTACTATCCAATTCTTGCAGCCTTTGGAGTTTCCAGTAAGCTGCATTTTCCTCCAGCTGTTAATGGTGTAAATTAGTATTAATTTAACTGCCGCACCTGAAAGTACTTTACTCACTGTATATTTTACACAATCGTCTGTTCAGTTTGATCAGTTGAATGATGGAATGTCCTACGTGTCTGTTCATTTGGTCCTGTCGCTGCTGCCTAAACTTTGATATCTGTTCGTCAATTCCTTGCATTATTACTGGTTTATACTCTGTACTGAATGAATTAATGGATGATGGAATATTTTCAAATTCTAAATGTTCGGTCTTGTATGAGTTTCTTTATGTCTGCCATGGTTTTGTTAACCTAACACTAGAGTTGTTTGTCCTCGAGACGGCCAACATCCCCAGCTTATACACGCTACTGAGTCAGCAGCGCTTGAGATGGCTTGGCCATGTGAGCCGCATGGAAGATGGCAAGATCCCCAATGACACATTGTACAGTGAGCTCGCCATTGTATCAGACCCGCCGGCCGTCCATGTCTCGCTTTAAAGACGTATGCAAACGCGATGTGAAGTCCTGTGACGTTGATCACAGGTCGTGGGAGTCAGTTGCCAGCGTTCGCCAGAGCTGACGGGCAGCCATAAGGGCGGGGCTAAAGTGTGGTGAGTCGGAAAGACTTAGCAGTTGGCAGGAAAAAAATGGAAGTGCAAGGGGAGAGCCAACTGTGTAACAGCCCCGACAAACCATTTTTTCTGCAGCACCTGTGGAAGAGCCTGTCATTCTAGAATTGGCTTTTATAGCCACTCCAGGCGCTGCTCCACACACCACTGACCAACTCCAGGCGTTGTATGTCGAGATAAGGAGGCCAAAGAAGAGAGAGTTTTTTGTAGTTAATGTCAAAGCTATTTGTACTGGAATCAGGTGCATGGGTCATGTCCGTAAGAATATAATCAATAGAGAAGGCGTAGGCCACTCGGCCCTTCTTGTTTCCTCTGCCTTTCTATACGATCATTCCTAATCTGATCTTGTCCTCAAATGCCCTTTCCCGCTTCCTTGTCATCACCATTGAATCCAATTTAGTTCAATATTATCTCTATCATAGACTGACTGCAATCAATGGCTCAGCCTCCACAGCTCTCTGGGCCAGAGACTTCCAAAGATTCAGCACCCTTTTAGAAAATAAATTTCTCCTCATCTCCTTCTGAAATTCTCGACTTATGCACCCTACTTCTGGATTCCCCCTCGAGGGGAAACTTCCTCTCACCATCCCCCTATCAAACTCCCTCAGACTTTAACATGTTACAATACTTCTCTCATATTTCTAAACTCGAAAGGGTTTCACTTTGTACAACAAACCTGTCTTGGAATATTACTTCATAAAACCAATTTCAGTGATTCTCATGACACAGCTTACAGTCTCAGTGTTACCAGGAGGCAGTACAGTTTCCTCATTCCCCAACATCATGTGTCAGTTTCACTGGGATTTCAGTATTTTTATTGGTCATCACTTTTGTTATATCATTTCCTTCTGTGAATCTAATGCTGCTGCAAAGGTCTGGCAGCTGAACTGAGTTAGCTGCTGACACTTGGGCATCTCTTTTTCAGATTAACTTCGTATTAATTTATGTACTTCACTTGACTTCAATGTAATAGTAAAAATGTTCATTTTATGTGGTATCACTGTGCACTGTAATTGTTGGACTCCCGAGTCCTTGTCGTTATCTGCAGAATATCAAACACCGCGTTGTTGCATCTCGTTCATTGCACAAACCCACAGACGTACTCTGAACTTTAAAATTGCAACAGAAAGAATTTCAATTGGTGTGAATTCAAAACAGAATATGCTGGGAATATTCAGCAGGTCAGGCAGCATCTGTGGAGAGAGAAGCAGAGTTAACGTTACTGGTCTTTGACCCTTCATCAGAACTGGCAAAGGTTAGAAAAGAATTAGGTTTTAAGCAAGTGGAGTGTGCGGAGGTGCTTTGGTGCCAATGAGAACAAAAGGGAATGTGTGTGATAGGGAAGAGGGCAGAGACAAAATACAAAGCTGTCCTGAGACAACAGCAACGAGGGTGTTAATGTTTCTGTTGAAAGACAAAGCATTAGTCCAGCGAGAGCATTAATAGCCAAATAATGAAAAACTCTGTCGACATGAAGAACAGGCACATGGTTAATGTACTATTAAAACAAATATATAAAGACAAAAAAGGCCAGTCGTGCTCTGAAATTATTGAACTCAGTGTTCAGTCTGCAAGGTTGCAGAGAGCCTAATCAAAATATCAGGTGCTGCTCCTCGAGCTTGCATTGATGTTTACTGGGACACTGTAGCAGGCCAAGGACGGAAATGTGGGCATGTGAGCTGGGGTGGACGACCAGAAGCTCGGGGTTATGCTTTCGGACTGAGTGTAAGTGTTCCACAAAGCGGTCAACCAATATGCATTTGTTCACCCTAAATAGAGGCAACAGTTCTGCGTAGGAGAGGGATTGGTGTAACAGCATTGTCACTAAACTCATAACCCAGGTATTTAGGGTATTATTTTGGGGACATGGGTTCGAATTCCCCATCGCTCTGATTTCAATTCATAAATCTGGAATGGAAAGCTGACCTAATAATGACCATGAAACTATTATCGACTGTTGTAAAAGCCCATCTGGTTCCTTAATGCCCTTTCGGTATGAAATATGCTGTCCTTGTGCCTACATGTGACTCCAGGCCCACAGCAATGTGGTTGACTCTGAAGAGGCCAAGCAAGCCACTCAGTTGTACATAACTGCTACAAAGCCAATAAGAATCAAAACTGGACGGAGGCGATGATCATCTCCAACAAGATAGATTTTAGCCATCTACCCTTGACATTCGATGGCGTTACCAGCGCTGAATCCCCCACTACCAACATCCTGGGGGTTACCATTGACAAGATACTGAGCTTGAGTCGCCATAATGCCATATATTTCAATAATTCTCTCATACCTCTTAACTTTAAAGTGTCCAGGCCGAACCTGCTCAACCATTCCTCACAAGGCAGCCCCTTCACCCGAGAAATCAACACATTAAGCCTTCTCTGAACTGCTGTCAATGCATGTATATTGTTCGTGAGATAAGGAGACAACAATTGTACACAGGTGTGGTAATACCAAAGTTCTAAGAACATTTTCACTTTGTGGAACTAGCTTGTCCTGTAATATTACTTCATAAATCTAATTTTAGTGACTTATAATGACACACTTCACAGTCTGGCAGGCAGCAATGATGGGGCAGGATGGTGGGTGATGAATGCAGGAGGGTGGGTTTTCAAAGGCGTGGATTGTTTCCTGCTGGGTCCCTCTGTGGGCCACAGATTGCCCACGGAGGAGGATACCCAAGCCCACAAGGAGGACACTTCATTTTACTGGGCTTATTTCCAGCAGCGGCATGAAGAGGCCCTTAAGCTGGCAATAATAGGCTCCTAAGGCCCTCAATTGGCCTCTGGGTGGGAAGGCCTTTTCCACTGACAACTTGTTGCAATGCGATGGAAAGATGACGGGCCCTCCCTCCCCTGCCAGCCATCGCACATCTATGGGACACACGCCTCCTCGCCCATCTCGGGGAATGGGGTGGCATTAAATCCAGGTCCAGGATTCATCACACTTCCCCCTTTGGAAAAAGCATGCCTTACTGCGTTAAGAATTTCGTTCAAACAGTTAGAAAATACAATAGGTTCTTAATACTGTCAACATTTTTATTCAAATAACTTATTGTGTACTGCTGAGGTGACACTTTCCTATGCAAACATAAAACACAAACTATATTTTAATAATACTATTTATTATTTAGCTGACAGTGGCTGCTCGCCTCAACTGCCCTGTGGTCTCAGTATCAAATTTCGCCCAGATGGAAAACACATTAACCTCAGTCGCCTCTATGCCAAAACTAAACTATATGCCATAGACATACATGATCTACAGTTTGTGGATGACTACAGTACCATTGCCCACTCTGCTCCAGATTTCAAAGCCACTCTAGATCTCATTACTTCTACATGGAGGGGACTTGAATGTCCTTTCATGTTGCCAAAGCAAAATCGATATCGCACCGTTTTTCTGCATCTCCAAATATATCATATCCGATATGTGTTGAAGGAGAGACTCTGGAACACGTTGAAAACTTCCCGTAAATTGACTCTCAAAAGGCCGCCATTGATGTGGAGATCCAGCACAGTTGCAGCTGTGCCAACTCAATATAGACTTCTGCAAGTCAACAAAAGACCTCATGTATAAACAGTTGCCGTCACCACACTCAGGTACGACAATGAGACCTGAACTCTGTGTCAGTGACACATAAAAGCGCTGGAGAAATTTCCTCCGCAATGCCTCTGCTGCATCCTCCAGGTTAACGGGAAGGACGATGGAAACATAAAACAAAATGCTAGATTCCTTTTCGAAATCAGCTCCACAAGCATTCATGAAAATTGCCCAAAGAACAACTTTAATGGACTGGATACTCTGTTTGGATGGTCAAAAACCTTCTTCCCTGACAGATCCTGCTTTCCCAATTCTTAATTGGCCAGCGTCACAGGAGAGAACAAAGGAAAAGCTTCAAAGACACTCTGAAGCTCTCTTTGAAGTGCAGCAGCATTGAGATTGATGACAGGAGGAGCTTGCTGCAAATCGTTCAAAATGGTGACAACTTGCCCATCTGGAACTGAGTATCAACTCAGAGTGACTATCGGAGCTGCGGCTTTCAGAACAACACCAGCTGGTGCTTCTCACAGAAATGGGAATTCCAGTAATATATCAGATTGAAGATATTTATTATTTAGTTCTTACAACCATTGGATTTCCTGGTAAGCAGCTGTCCCCAGCTGTTAATGTTGCAAATCAATATTAAATCGACTGCTTCACTTGATAATGTTTTGCTTGATGACTGTTTTACCGAGTCGTCTGTTGAGTTCAGTCAGTTGAATGATGGGCTGCCTGAAGGCCCTGCTCATTTAGTGTTGCAGCAGTAGCATAATGACTGTGATGATCTTTGTTCATAAAATCCTTGCATTGATATTATTGACTTTACTGAATGTCTATTGTTCGCTGCTAGAATGCCCGCAGATTCTAAATGTTCGGGCTTGTATGAGTTTATTTATCTGTAATGATTTGTTTTGGTCCATCACTGAGAATGTGATCAGATTAATATCTCAAATGAATGTTATGATCAGGTGCTCGGACTGAGTACCTAAGAATATATGCAATAGGAACAAGCGTAGGCCATTTGGCCCCTCGATCCTTTCCCACAATACATTAACATAATTTGTGATTTGATCTCGGCCTCAGAACCATTTTCTCTCTTGTTCTCCTCTACCTCATCGGGAATTTGGGGAGAGCCTCCCCGGCCATGCTAATGAGCCACCGCATTTGGAATAACGGAGGCTCCACGAATTGGCGCTGTTTGTTTGTCGGACGTAACATTTTTCCAATCGCCACTTATTCTGGCGTCGGGCTTTGAAAATGCAGCCTCAAGAATGGGTTTCTCTGGGATTTCAATATTTTACTGGTTATCACTGTTCTGAAGTATTTCCTTGTGGGAATCTGACACTGCTTCAGAGGTCTGACAACTGAACTGAGTTTGCTGCTCACCCGTTAACATCTCTTTCTCTGATTCATTGCCGTTCAATTCATTTACTGTTAGAGGAATTCTTGTAACTGTGTTGATTTTATGTTGTATCAGTTTGGACTGGATTTGTTGGTCTCCCGAGCCCTTCTACTTCATTACAGGTTACAAAGCACAATGTTGATGTTGTAGTTTTATTGATTGAACAAACCTACAATCCAAACCTCTACGCTTTCAAATTTTGCAGATGACATTTCAAATAGCGTGGGTTCTTTCCAGAAGATGCACTCAATTTTATTTATTCTATGCATTGTGGACAGACTTAACAATGCCAGTGTGGAAATGAAGGTTCACCCTACCTGCATCTATTCGTGTTTGGCTTATTTGTAGGATGTACGCACGATGAGGTCAAACAACGTTTGGTATCTGTAACTACAGTTGTGTATTTACAACACTTAAAATTATTGTACCTTTGATCTCTACGTTCCATGCATACTAGCATTCAATAACATAGAACATAGAACATAGAACAGTACAGCACATTACAGGCCCTTCGGCCCACGATGTTGTGCCGAACCTTTAACCTACCTTATGATCAAACTACCTATATACCCTTCATTCTACTATCATTCATGTACCTATCCAAGAGTCGCTTAAATGTCCCTAAGGTATCTGCTTCTACTACCACCGCTGGCAGTGCATTCCACGCACCCACCACTCTCTGTGTAAAGAACCTATCTCTGACATCTCCCCGAAACCTTCCTCCAATCACCTTAAAATTATGCCCCCTGGTGATAGCCCTTTCCGCCCTTGGGAAAAGGTCTCTGGCTATCCACTCTTAGCTCCAATGAGAAAAGCCCTAGCTCCCTCAACCTTTCTTCATAAGACATGCCCTCCAGTCTAGGCAGCATCCTGGTAAATCTCCTCTGCACCCTCTCTAAAGCTTCCACATCCTTCCCATAATGAGGCGACCAGAACTGAACACAATATTCCAAGTGTGGTCTAACCAGGGCTTTATAGAGCTGCAGCATAACCTCATGGCTCTTAAACTCAATCCCCCTGTTAACGAAAGCCAAAACACAATACGCCTTCTTAACAACCCTGTCAACTTGGCTGGCAACTTTGAGCGATCTATGGACATGGACCCCAAGATCCCTCTGTTCCTGCACAGTACCAAGAATCCTGTCTTTAAGACTGTACTGCATTCAAATTCGACCTTCCAAAATGAATCACTTCACACTTCTCCAGGTTGAACTCCATCTGCCACTTCTCAGCCCAACTCTGCATCCTGTCAATGTCCCGTTCCAACCTACAACAGCCTTCCACACTATCCACAACGCCAGAAATCTTCGTGTCATCGGCAAACTTGCTAACCCAGCCTTCTACCATCTCATCCAAGTCATTTATAAAAATCACAATGAGCAGAGGTCCCAGAACAGATCCCTACGGAACACCATTGGTCACCGAGCTCCAGGCTGAATACTTTCCATCGACTACCACCCTCTGTCTTCTATGGGCCAGTCAATGTTGTATCCAGACAGCCAACTTTCCCTGTATCCCATGCCTCCTTACTTTCTGAATGAGCCGACCATGGGGAGCCTTGCTAAAATCCATATACACCACATCCACTGCTCTTCCTTCATCAATATGTTTTGTCACATCTTCAAAGAATTCAATAAGGCTTGTGAGGCATGACCTGCCCCTGACAAACCGTGCTGACTGTCTCTAAGCAAACGATGATTTTCCAAATAATCATAAATCCTGTCTCTCAGAATCCTCTCCAATAACTTGACCACTACCGACGTAAGACTGACTCGCCTATAATTCCTAGGGTTATCCCTATTCCCTTTCTTGAACAAGGGAATAACATTTGCCACCCTCCAATCATCGAAACAGTTCATCAAAGATACACATGCTAGAATCGCTTTATGTGTTGTGTAACTTAAGACCTGATTTTATATACTTATAGATGCTTGTGTATTCTGGTGTGTAAAGTAACTCAATGAATCAAGGTCCAACACAGGTTGTGATTATTGGTGTCTCCCAGTGATCTGGACTGAGGCCACAGCTTTTCACTGTATTTCCACATGACTTGAATTCATGATTCGAGGGACATCTATTTACAATTGTTGACGACCCTACGTTAAGTGTCTCAATAAATAGTATAGATTAAAAGAAAACTGTGCAAAGGGTTGTCGATAGTTTAAACGATTTGTTAAACTGTGGGATCTGAAGGTGTGAGGTCATTCACCTTGCATCAAAGAGAGGTAAATCAGACTACATTCTTAGGAGCTGGGGACAAGCTGAGCGGTTTGCATATCAAATACAGATATCACCAGGGCTTAAATTACAATTTCAATACGGAGGCAACCGGATTAAGAATTAGGGAAACAATGCAGTGGATGCTCTTAATAGGGATAGATGAGATTTGATGGTTTGAATTGCAAGGAAGGAAAAATAAATAAACTGGAGCCGTTGGAGTTCTCCGTGCAATGCAGGTCAGCAAATGGAGCAGTGTTTCTTGACAGGAACCTGATATGGAATAGGATAAAGGCAGAAGAGTGTTGGATTCACCAGTAAATGGACGGTGGGGGATGGACCATCAGCCAGGTGACAATTGCTATGTATGAGTCTGAATGAGACAGAGGCATGGACGTACGTTTCAATATCTGATGTACTGAGATAAGAGTGGAACCAAGAGTACTATGATGTGGAATGCGGGGGTTAACTGTTACGGCGTGACACACGGTTTTATGAACGTGACTCTGTATTGTTAAAAGAAAATGGAATTTATAGTAAAGCTCAAGAATGTTATGCCAGATTTGTGTTTAAATTAGGAGAACTGAGGGTGCCGGATTGGCAACAGTGGGTTCTGATGAAGGGTCGCTGACCCTTCTTCGGAACCGACAAATATTAGAAAAGTCACTGCTTAGAAGCAAGTGAGGTGGGGGTGGGGCAAGAGATAACAATGGAGGTGTCGATTGAACAAGACCACATAGCGGACTAAAAGGTCATGGAGCAAAGGCAAACAATATGTTAATAATTAAATGGAAACAGTTATCTACCGATTACATTTGTTGCTTCACTTTGTTTGCTTTCCAACCCCTTCTGGACCTGCCTCTCCTCCAGTTTCCAAATGTCCTTTTACGTGTCTCCCTTCAATCGACTCGCTTGCTCAGCCTCCATCTGCCTATTTCTCATGATCTGAAGTCACAAACTCACCGCAGGGGTTCTCGACCTTTTCACGTTTTGAGACAGCCCCTGTTGACTCTCTTAACCATTGAAATAAAAAGAAGTTCCCCTTTCCCCTCACTTTCTCATCCATTGCTCTGGGTGCAAAACTGGAGTTAAACCATTGGATTACTTGTTTGAAACCCCCTTCTCCATTCCACACTGGCAGGGCGTCCTCACTCAGCCACTGTATCCAGTGATCATTATATTTCATCTCTATTTCAGATCAACTTCCCAATCAATCTTTGTTAACTGTGTTTAAAACCATTCTCTGCTGGATGCTGCAACAAAGCTGCAAATTTCACACCAGATCCTGTCAAACTGCTACTTGAGTTTGAGGTCTGATCAGTAATTTCTCTGCGTCCCTTTCTATCTATTTCAGTTAACCTGGTGGCGATTCTGACCCTATCCCGAGGAAAGTGTGGTCTCTCCAAATGTGTCACTGTCTAAGTTGTGGGAATGGCAGTGGCTGATCTCCTGGTCGTTATCACAGGTCCCATATTGAGGCGGATTTCTTGGATTTATTTCCCAGATTCATTCCTGTCCATTACTCCCATCTGCAGTTCAATTAATGTCCTGGTGTTTGCAACCGCAATGGTTTCTGTCTGGCTGACAGTCGTTTTCACCTTTGATCGATTTGTAATCATTTGCTGTGAGAAGCTGAAGGAAAAATATTGCACTGAGAGAACAGCGGCTCTGGTTATCGGAACAGTGAGTCTGCTGTGCTCTTTGGAATGTGTTCCCTGGTACTTTATATGTGAACCGAAATATATAATTGATATTGTTCCCTGGTGCTGTATCGTGAAACAGAGCTACTATAGTTCCCCCTCATGGACCGCGTTTGAGTTGTTCCACCGCATTTTAACTGCTTGCGTACCATTCTTTCTGATTTTGCTGTTAAATGTACTGACGGTCAGACGAATTATAGCGGCCAATAGAGTCGGCAGTGGACTCCGGTGCCTCAGCAATGGAGAGAATCACAATGACCCAGAGATGGAGAATCGAAGGAAATCAATCATTTTACTGTTTAGATTATCTGGCAGTTTTATACTGTTATGGGTGATGCAGATTGTATTTTACATCTATCAGCGAATTACAAAACAATATGCTTCCTCGACCAATGACCCTCTTTATATCACAGAATACACAGCAGCAATGCTGCAGCTTCTCAGTTCCTGCACCAACACGTGTATTTATGCTGTGACCCAGACGAAATTCAGAGAGGAGCTAAAGAGGGTCGTGAAATACCCTCTCAATCTAATTGTTAGATTAGTTAAGTCATAAGAAAAGTGAAGTTTTCCATGTTCTCGAACTAAAGTCCATTCGACTCCACAGCCTATATTTACGATATGGTGTTAAATATTCTGTTCACAGCACCGAACCTTGAGATAATTGTAAACTTGATTTTGTAATATATTAAACATCTGACCTAATGAGGCTGGTTATTTTTGCAGAAGACACAGGAATTGTTTGTCAAAAATGACGGTGCTAAAGAGCACAGCTGGACATCAACTGAAGCAGCTCTCAATCAAAGGAGCTCCTGTTGCCTTGATGACAGAACGATAGGGTAGGTACTGGTAATGTCACTGAGTTAATAATCCAGCAGCCTATTGTAATGCCTTGGGAACAGGGGTTCAGATCCCCTTCTAGCTGCTGGTAGAATTCAACTTCAATTAATCAGTTAAAAATCTGGAATTGAAAACTTGTCTCAGTCATAGTGCCATGAAATAAAGAGTTAGATGATCGAGCAACTTCCTTATGGAAAAGGCCTGGCATACATTTGACTCTCATCACACACATTTAGAGAAAAGTACAATAAATATGGAGAAATAAGGTTCGACAGCACGAAGAAGAGAGAAGCAGAGAGGCCGGTGGAGAAGAACAGGTATGGCAGAGGGCGGATGTGACAAGTTGTAACAATCCCCAGTCCTGTTGTGGCGTATTGTGGCATGTTTAGTGTGATGGTTTTAGGGGCTAATGCCTTTCGAAAACTACAATTTTTTTCTGCCACTCGCTGTCCCTTCCTTTCTGTGCCTGTCTCTCTCTGCTCTCTCAGAAACTCAGTAAAACTCCACATAAATCTGTTTGCCATTTTACGTTGTCTGCTTTGGGTGATGCCCCAAGGCAGAGGGTGCACTTCCTTATGCAGTCTGGTCAAAAACCTGTATCCCTCTATTTAACTGCATATTCTTTAAGTTTTGGTAACTGTAATTGATTAATCCCTAATAATTGATCAAATCTGACATTGATTACTGCTTGACGGTCTCTAGGTTTATTTTTCCCCCAGAGATGATTAAAAAAAACTGTTATTAGTGTCGAGAGGAGTTCTTGTCTACCTCAGTGTTTTAAATATATCAAATCCTGATCCCATACCCACCAAAGTGTATGAAACGATGGAACACTGCAAACATTGTTACA
This sequence comes from Heterodontus francisci, assembly GCF_036365525.1. Taxonomy (NCBI): domain Eukaryota; kingdom Metazoa; phylum Chordata; class Chondrichthyes; order Heterodontiformes; family Heterodontidae; genus Heterodontus; species Heterodontus francisci. The sequence continues at coordinate 34,899,615 of NC_090391.1, forward strand.
CACTGAGTACACACAGTACCTTTATGTTGCAATAAGATGTCATCATCTCTATTCAGATAACTGCCATCCCACAGGGGCAAAGTTTTACTGTGTCAACATTCTGACCAAACACTAAAGAATTACAGAAAGCGAGTCTCACAAATTCAACACAAGTTTCCTTTTCTGAGCCTCGCTGTTCTGCTCTGATTTTCTTTTGGGTGGCATCGGCCTAGATTTTATGTTCAGACCTGAACCCACAAACGTATAACTCAGAGGCAAGATTATTACCCACTGAGCTACAGCTGGCTCCAATGTTCCCCCAAAAATTTAGTTGTTGTGCATGGCAAGTTTTTTTGTCCCGTGCACGGTACCTTAAATTTTTTAAAGAATCTTTAAAGACCTGTGTGTGTGTCTTTGGCTGTGTGTGTCTGTGTCTATGTGCCTGTGTGTGTTTCTCTGTGTGTGTGTTTCCCTGTGTGTCTGTGTGTGTGGTTGTCTATGTGTGTGTTTGTCTGTCTGTGTCTATGCCTGTTCCTCTCTCCTCTCTCAGAACCTCAGTGAAACTCCACATACATCAATTTGCCATATTAAGATGACAGCTTTTGGTGATACCACAACTGCAGAGGGTACACTTCCTTATGCAGGCTGGTAAGAAACCCGTATCCCGCGAATTAACAGCATATTCTGTATGCTTTGTGTTGGAGAAATTTTCTTAGCTTTACTAATGAACTCTGTAGAAGCAGAAAAACAGGACACAGCTTGTAGCTAATCTAACCACAACCAACGGTCATAAATTGTAGACAGAGCAGCTAACCACAATCAGACATTACGGCCAGATATGATGTCTGGAGTGGGCATTGAATTAAGGAACTAGCTTGTTATTGTTGAAACTGATGTTTCGCTGACCTCGGACCCTGCATGGTGCACCATTACGTAGGCAGTCTTGTGGGTGCTTATCTAATTGTGAAACTGTCAGCTCTGCCTTTTTTATACCATATAGGTCCACGGCGATCTGTAGCTCTTTGGGAGTAGCACTGAACCGCATTTAGGTAAGGTGTTATCCCCCATTTATCATGCAATAAAGGGTTTGATTCTCAACGTCTGAGTCCGGAGAATTTGTTCAACAATTGGGCACAATCTGGATTTTCTCCAACACTTTGTATATTGTGATTGATTAATCCTTAATAATTGATCAAATTCATCATTGAGTACTGTTTGAAATTCTCAAGGTTTACTTTCCTCCCAGGGCTGATTAAAAGTTCGAGTTCACCTCAGTGCTTTGGAAATATCAGACCCTGATCCCACACCCAGCAAAGTATTTTATATGATGGGACTCTGCAAATATTGTTATACACAGTAGGCACGGTACCTTCATGTTGCAATAAGATGTTATAATCTCTCTTCAGTTAACTCTCATCCCACAGGGGCAAACGTTCAATGGGTCAACATTCTGACCAAACACTAAAGCGTTCCAGAAAGCGAGGCTCACAAATTCAGCACACGTTTCCTTTTCTGAGTCTCGCTGGTCTGTTGTGGTTTTCTGATGTGTGCCATCAGCTTAGATTTTGTGCTCTGACCTGAACCCACAATAGTGTAACTCAGAGGCAAGATAACTACCCATTGAGCAATAGCTGGCTCTAATATTCCCCAGAAAATTTAGTTGTCTTGCGCGGCCAGTTTTTTTTCTTCCCGTGCATGGTCCTTTAAATTTTGAAGGAATCTTTGCAGACGTGTGCAATTCATCACAGAACAGGACCTGCGTACTGCCTTCCAGGCTGCTGCACGCAGCTTTCTGGTAACAGTGACCAACACCCTTAATCCCAATCTCTTCCGCTTTCTCTCTGGTACTCTCTCCCCACTGTTATCCTTTCCTCTCCCTGTTATTCTCCCTCCATATCTATCCCTGTCTTTCTCACTTTTACTCTCTCCATCTGGATGGAGGAGGAGAAAGAGCTGCAAATGTAGAGGCGGATTTACTCTGTATCTAAACCCACACTGTACCTGCCCTGGGAACTATTGTTAGAACAGAGAAGACAAAAATGTACTCTGTAGTTAATTCCTTTCCTAAACCTCGCGGTCTCACTACCTCTATTTCCTCTTTGAAGATGCTCCCTAAAATCAACTTCTTTGACCAAGTTTTTGTTCACCTAGCCTAATACTTCCGTAAGTGGCTCTGTGCCAAGCTTTTATTTAGTTGTTTTATTCATTGGTGGGATGCGCATGTCGCTGGCAAGACCAACATTTATTGCCCATCCCTAATTGTCCTTTGAGAGGGTGGTGGTGAGTTTCTTGAACCACTACAATCCATATGTGGTAGGTAAACCCACTGTGTTGTTAGAAAGAGTTCCAGGGTTTTGACTCAGTGATAGCGAAGGAACGGTGATCTCGTTCCATTTAGGATGATGTGTGACTTTAGTTGTTGTGCGCGACCAGGATTTTCAGTGAGTAGTCTCCTTAAATGTTTACTTAATATTTTTTAACGTTGTTAGATGTAAACTTTCTCCAACAATCTGCCTACCTCTCCCCATCTCACCCTCCATATTTCCTCCCGTCTCTCCCTCCTTCTCTCTCCTTGTCCCTCTTATGTAGTCCAAGATCCCATATGTTTCGCTAATTACTCTCTCGATAAGTCATGCCGACTTCAAAGATCACAGGTCGTGAACCTTCAGGTCGCTCTGTCCCTGTTCCTGCACACTCTTTACAAATGTGTCACAGTGCAGTACTGTCTCTCTCTCCTATCTCAGAACTTCAAACAAAGTCAACATGGTTTCACGGAATGGAAATCGTGTTTTTTGAGGGTGTATCTAGTCACTAAATAAAGCGGATTCAGAAGATGTGTTATACTTGGATTTAGAAAAAGCTTCACACAAAAGGTTAAAATGAAAAAAAAATAAGGGTTCATGGAGTTGGGGTAACATGTTAGTGTGGATGGAGAATAGGTTAATGGACAGGAATCAAACAGTAGGGACAAACAGGGCATTTTCAAGTTGGCGGACTGTGACTAGTGTAGTGATGCAAGGTTCTCTTGCTGAGCATCAGCTATTTTTACTGAAAATATTTGTTCCGAAACCTCCCTAACTCTCACTGCCTCTCTCGATCCCCCGGAAACTCTTTGTAACTCTCTCTGTCCACTTCTCTCTCTAAATGTCTGTCTAGATCTTGACTCAGGAGCTCCTGAACAAAACAGAATCACAACATTAGCCATTCATTTATTAACATCAGTTTAAAAACATCACACAGCCATTTTAAGTTTGTTCTCAGTGACCATTTTATATCACCACAGCAGTGGGCCATTTATTTGAGAGAATGGCTCCTCACTATTGTAACGTTAGAGCTTTAGACGTGACAGGGACACAGACATGGAGAAACTGAGACACACAGTACTGGACAGGAGTGAAACATTCATTAATACTAATTGTGTGCTGTACATATACAGGAGCTGACACTGTATTAAATGCATTTAAGGGATCTGGGCATCACTGACAAAGAGAGCATTTATTGTCTAATTTCCTTTAGAAGGTGGGAATCAGCTGCTACCGTCCAGGAGTAAGTGAGCAAACAACAGTCTCCTTCCAGCAGCACATCGCTTTGGACCCTGAGTTCAGCGATCGTCATTGACACCGGGGCCTGTTCAGGGCGGGTCGTGGGCTGTTTGTAAGTGGAAGACTGTAGCAGGAACTGGTCCTGGAACATGGTGTGAGTGGCAGAAGGGAAAGGCCTTTCTTGGGGTGTATGTCGACTGGGTGAAGGAGTCAGAATGTGAAGAAGCCGCGATTGAAAATCATTGCTGCTTCCTCTCCTCAAACATGTAATGCATGTTCCTGTTTCACGCTATTTGCTGTACTTGGACAGTGAATTGTGAAAACAAAGCTGGACAGTAAGGATGGGAGCAGTTCTGCAAATGACACCTTTTGCAGGCACCAGATGAGAATATCAAGGAAATATTTTAAACAGCGGCTGTTGGTTTCCGTTGAACAATTAGTTCAATGGCAGCTGGAAATAGAATATTGACCTGCGCAAATATCCCTGCTCCATCAGGTCTTCCCATTCTGAGAACAGTGCAGATATCGGGTTGGTTCTGAACCGTACTAAATTGTAAGAAAAGCGCAAAAAATTCACCTGGCTGACTGAAGCTGAGTGCTGCAATGGAGTCAGACACTGACACAATTTGTATTGCTGGTTATTATTTGCATTTGTTCGGAATCCTTATCAATTGAAAAATCACATTAATCTATTTTCAATCTTCCATTTCACCGGATCTTGGATGACAAGTGATGATTTACTTCTTTCTTGTGGAGAAATACATGAAGGAACCAGAATAAATATGGTAACTCCTCAGCACAAGGAGCAGTGCTGTAAGTTCCTTCCAATACACAGTAGGTACGTTATTACTACCACAGTTCAGCGACACAGACAGGCCATGCTTTCCGCAGTCACAGAGAACAGAACCAGTCAAACTCCCACTAATACCAACGTCCACCAAATTCTCAAACCAACAGTCAATGAAAGCAGGAGGAACAGATGATATTTCCAATTCAACCCAACTCAGAACTGCTGAAAGATAGGTGCATCAATTTTAGTTCAAAATTGCAACCACTATCAGATTGAAAGGCACTGTATCAATCTCACAAGAGTGCAGCTTTAGCTATAAATTAATTAACAGACGAACAGCTAATTGAAAGGTACAGAACAAACCATAAGAATTTAGCTCTGACTGCAGACTGAGTGGCAGATTACAATATAGTACAGAGATCTCATACAGTGTCTGAAGGAAAGTTACGGTATTAAATCAATTGGTGCAGATTGCAGTGCACATTACATGTCCGTCCAATAGTCTCTCTAAGTGCCATTATGAAAAATACACTGTCAATTCGATTACTGCAAACTGAATGATTCTGATCTTCCTGACCACGCCATTTATCAGTTTGAAATATATATTATCCTTCACAGATGTGTTCAAGGTTACAGGCGAATTACTAGTCCAAAACTCTCACACAACAACTCAATAAATCACTGATAAATGATGAAGTGATCCATATTTTAAATGAAAAATGAGAGTAGCAGATAGTGATGCAGTACAGTGTTAAACAAATAGTTCTTAATAACATATCAGAGATACACATGAAGTACAGAAACAAAAATCCTGCACTCACATACAGCACCAGTGCCCCAAACATACAGAATGAATCTCACTTACGCAAACATTACCAGTAGCCGAAATAAATGGAATACAACTGTTCCAGAGATGGACGCACAAAGGAAAAAATTCCAAACATGCATTTAGTATCAGAGTCTGTTCTATACAGTATGAGCCCTGCATCTGCACAACATAGCCTGTGCTAAGAGTCTGCCGGATAAAATGAGATCGACAGTCACATCCAGTAATCGAGACTAACAGCTATGAAATGAATGTCATGTTCACTTATAATACAGGAAAATAATATGTGCAGAATGAATATCACTCATGTACATTGACAGAGATTGAGAGACAACAGAATGAATCCTCCAAAGCCATCAGTACCAGATGTGCAACAGTACTGTGGGTGTACCTGCACACCAAGGACTGCAGCACTTCAACAAGGCCGCTCCCACCACCTTCTCAAGGGAAATTGGGGATGGATGGGCAACAAATGCTGGCCGAGCCAGCGAGGTCCACATCCTGCAAAACAAATAAAAAAATGATACAGAAAGAGACGGAATTAATCCCACCTGGTCAAGCAATAGAAGGCATTGAAAGACACAGGAAGAGTTGCACATTCACAAACTATACCAATCACTGACAAATACTGAAGGAACCACATGCTCAAAGTCAGTATCACATACTGATGCAAAGAGAATTAGTTCCACACTCGTATTTAGTGTGAGAGACTCTCAGATACATAAAGGATATCCCCACACACACAGGGTACCAGAAACTGACATGCAAAAGTCAAACTACACACATGCAAAGTCAACAGGATTGAAAGATATAGAGTTGAAAAGACATTACAATGCCAGAGACTGACAGGCACAGTACAAATCTTTGTCATGCAGACTACCAGAGGTTTTCAGGTAAAGAATGAATCTCATTTCCACATTCAGTCTAGATACTGACAAATAAAGAAGACAGACTCGGAGGGCGGAGTTCCAGACTGGTAAGTATAAAAAACCTACCTCGGGGATATTCGGAGCAGACTCGGAGGGCGGAGTTCCAAAGCGGTAAGTATATAAAAAAAACTTACCTCGGGGATTCTCGGAACAGACTCAGAATGCGGAGTTCCAGACCCGGTAAGTTACCTCGGGTGGGGAAAAAGTACTGATAAAGTGACGTCACAGGAAAGCTGCGACCTGATTGGCTGGTCGGGAATCTGTACCGAATTTGAAAATAAAACTGATAAAAATTGATTAAAACACTAATTAACTAATTTATAAGTAGAGTAACTAAACCAGAGGGAGGATATTACTGTATTTAGACAGCATTTAATATTTATTGTAGAAATCTAGCACGAGGGGCCACATAGTGAAGTATATCATTATTTAGGAAGGATTTAATAAGTATTTATTTATTTTATATCAATTAACTAATTATTGATAGAAATGACAGTTAGAGGGGTGTAGCGCTTCACCTGTGAGATGTGGGAAGTCCGTGACGCTTCCAGCGACTACATCTGCAGGAAGGGTACCCGGTTGCAGCTCCTCACAGACCGTATGGTTCGGTTGGAACGGCAACTGGATGCACTTAGGAGCATTCAGGTGGCGGAAAGCATCATAGACAGGAGTTTTAGAGAAGTGGTTACACCCAAAATGCAGGCAGATAGATGGGTGACCGCTAGAAGAGGCAGGCAGTCAGTGCAGGAATCGTCTGTGGCTATCCCCCTCTCCAACAAGTACACCGTTTTGGATACTGTTAGGGGGGATGGCCTATCAGGGAAAACAGCAGCAACCAGAGCAGTGGCACCACGGCTGGCACTGTTGTTCAGCAAAGAAGGACAAAGCACAGAAGAGCAATAGTTACAGGGGACTCTATAGTCAGGGGCACAGTTAGGCGCTTCTGTGGACGTGAAACAGACTCCAGGAAGGTATGTTGCCTCCCTGTTGCCAGGGTCAAGGATGTCTCTGAACGGACAGAGGGCATTCTGAAGGGGGAGGGTGAACAGCCAGAGGTTGTGGTACACATCGGTACCAATGACATAGGCAGGAAGAGTGATGAGGTCCTGCAGGGGGAGTTTAGGGAGATAGGTAGTAAGTTAAAAAAAGCAGGACTTCTAGGGTTGTAATATCTGGATTACTCCCTGTGCCACGTGCCTGTGAGGCTAGAAATAGGAAGATAGTGCAGCAAAACACGTGCATAGGCAGCTGGTGTAGAATGGAGGGTTTCAGATATTTTTCTGAATGGAGGGATGTGACTCGTGGTGTTCCGCAGGGATCAGTGCTGGGACCTTTGCTGTTTGTGGTATATATAAATGATTTGGAGGAAAATGTAGCTGGTCTGATTAGTAAGTTTGTGGACGACTCAAAGGTTGGTGGAGTTGTGGATAATGATGGCGACTGTCAGAAGATACAGCAGGATATATATCATTTGGAGAATTGGGCGGAGAAATGTCAGATGGAGTTTAATCCGGACAAATGTGAGGTAATGCCTTTTGGAAGGTCTAATGCAGGTGGGAAGTATACAGTAAATGGCAGAACACTTAGGAGTATTGACAGGCAGAGAGATCTGGGCGTACATGTCCACAGGTCACTGAAAGTGGCAACGCAGGTGGATAAGGTATTCAAGAAGGCATTCGGCATGCTTGCCTTCATCGGTCGGGGCATAGAGTATAAAAATTAGCAACTCATGTTGCAGCTGTACAGAACCTTAGTTAGGCCACACTGAGAATATTGCGTGCAATTCTGGTCGGCACACTACCAGAAGGACGTGGAGGCTTTGGAGAGGGTACAGAGGAGGTTTACCAGGATGTTACCTGGTCTGGAGGGCATTAGCTATGAGGAGAGGTTGGAAAAACTCGCATTGTTGTCACTGGAACGACGGAGGTGGAGGGGCGACATGATAGAGGTTTGCAAAGTTATGAGCGGCATGGACAGAGTGGATAGTCAGAAGCTTTTTCCCAGGGTGGAGGGGCGACATGCTAGAGGTTTGCAAAGTAATGAGCGGCATGGACAGAGTGGATAGTCAGAAGCTTTTTTCCCAGGGTGGAAGAGTCAGTTACTAGGGGACATAGGTTTTCGTTGCGAGGGGCAAAGTTTAGAGGGGATGTGCGAGGCACGTTTTTTACACAGAGGGTGGTGAGTGCCTGGAACTTGCTGCCAGAGGAGGTGGTAGAAGCAGATACGATAGCGACGTTTAAGAGACATCTTGACAAATATATGAATAGGAAGGGAATAGGGGGATATGGGCCCCGGAAGTGCAGAAGGTGTTAGTTTCGGCAGGCATCAAGATCGGCGCAGGCTTGGAGGGCCGAATGGCCTGTTCCTGTGCTGTACTGTTGTTTGTTACAATCATACACATTGCCAACCTCAGACAGATGCCGTAGAAATCACACAATATCACAGACTGATGGATAGAGAGAATCGCAAAATCATTTAATTCTTGCAGATACAGAGTTAGTCTCACTCTTACATAAAGAACTGGAGATTGACAGATATGGAATGAGATCCAAGCTCACACATGATGGGATTAACCGACAGACTTGTTAATCAAATCCACACAGCTATATAGTACCATGGAATGGCATACAGAGAATTTAGAATTTAGAACATTAGAACATTACAGCGCAGTACAGGCCCTCAATTACACAATCAGATTCTGACTCTACGATTGATGCTTACACAATGAATATTTCACAGATTTAGTTGCAGAGACTGACAGATTCAGAATGTTATTCACATTCACCCATCATAGCAAAGTGGTACTGAATGAGCCCCATGTTCACATACAACACTCATGACTGACATACAGAATTAATCATGCAAGCATATTCAGTTCCTTAGACTGACAGAAACAACGGATGTATGTTTCAGTGAATTAAATTCCCTGTCAGATACTGCACCGGAGACTGATAGATTCAGAACAAGTCCCACACTCGGACAGTCCCAGAAACTAACAGTTAGAAATTTAATCTCTTACAGCACAAAAGATGGATGAAATTTATCACACCCGTGCTCAGTCCTACTGAATGTCAGTCGCAGAATAAATCCCATACTCACAAACAGTGCCAGGGATTGCGAGAAACAGAATGAATTTTGTAGACACATGCAGTACGAAGGATAGGCATATAGAAAACAAAACTCATTCATGCAAAGCATTTAAACCACACACACAACACACGTTACCAGAGAGGTCCAGGCATATTCATACACACGGTATTGAAAGTTGCAAAATAATTCACAATCTCTAGTACAGCACTCTGACTTAAGAAATAGGAGCAAGAGTAGATCATACAGCCCCTCAAGTCTTCTCTGCCATTCATATCCAATCGAGGCTGATCTTCTGTCTCAACTCGACATTTCTGTCCACACCACATGTAGCTTTGTTCCCTGAGAGACCAACGATCCATGTGTATTAACTTTAAATATACTCAATGATAGAAAAGCCATATACCACCAGAAAATTCCAAACATTCGCAATGCTCTGACTGAAGACATTTCTCCACATTTCAGTCCAAAAATATCGACCACTTACTCTGATCCTGTGCCCCTGTGTTCTCGGTACCCCAGTCAGAAGAAACACTGTGAATCTTCCAGTACAACTATACACTTCCTAAAATATGGAGACAACATATGGAGACAAAACTATGCACACTGCTGCATGTGTGGTCTCTCCCAAACTCTGTGCAAATGCAACTTAACTTCCCTATACCTGTACTCCAGTCTTCTTGCTGCAGAGGCCAATATGCAGTCGACCTTCCTGATTTTGTCATGTATCTGCATGCTAATTTTCTGTGTTCTTGTATGAGCAAGCAAGGTCTCTCTGAAAAATAACAGTTGAAAGTTTCATATCGTATATCAGAGACTACCAGACAGAAAGGAAGAGCCTCACTCTCACTCAGTAGCAGATACTGACATTTAAGGAATGAATCTCATATTGACATATTGGCTAATATCTCATGTTGGCTAAGGTTAATTGGGTAAATTACACATCCATGTCTCACCCAGGAAGTTAAGGAGAGTATCAGACTGAAACAAAAGACCTACAATGTTCCAAATAATGGTAGCAAGTCTGAGGATTGGAAGTGTTTTAGAAACCAGCAGAAAGCCACTAAAAAGTTGATAAAAAAGGAAAAATAGAATATAAGTAAACCATCTAGCAATAGAAAAACAAATTGTAAGAGCTTTTATAAGTCCATAAAAAGGAAGAGAATAGCTAAAGTTGATGTGAGTCCCTTAGAGGCAAAGACAGGAGAACACAGCATGGGGAATGAAGAAATGGCAGAGGCATTGAACAAATATGTTGTGTCTGTTTCACAGTAGAAGACACAAATTCCACACCAGAAATACTCAGTAACCTCGTGGCTAAAAAGAGTGAGGAAATTAAGGATAACAATATGAGCTATGTAAAAGTGTTGGGAAAACTTGAGGGACTAAAATCTGACAAGTCTCCAGGACCAGATGGCCTACATCGTAGAATTTTAAAAGAGATTGCTGCAGAGATCGTGAATGCTCTGGCTATGGTTTTCCAGAATTCCTTAGATTCAGGAATGAGCCCGTCAGATTGGAAGTTGGTCAATGTTTCATTGATTTTCAAGAAAGGAAGTGAAGAGAAAACAGAGAACTACTGGTCAGTTGCCTAACATCAGTCATTGGGAACATGATGGAAACTATTATTAAAGAAGTCTTTACATTGTACTTGGAAAAGCATAGTACAATTAGAATAAGTTAGCATGGTTTTACTAAAGGGGGATCCTGTTTCCCAAATTTAGTAGTTTTTTGAGGATGTAACTAGGGTAGATAAAGGGGAACCAGTAGATGTAGTAAACCTTTTTCAAAAGGATTTTCAAAAGGCATTCGATAAGGTGCCACGTCAAAGGTTAATAGGCAAGATAGGGCTCATGGTGTTGAGCATAATATGTTAGCATGGAGAGAGGATTGGGTAACAGACAGGAAGCACAGAGTAGGCATAAATTGGGCATTTTCAAGTTGGCAGGTGCCGCAAGGATCAGAATTGGGGCCTCAGCTATATACACTCTATATTAATAACTTGGATGACGAGACAGAGTGTAATGTATCTATGTTTGCTGATGATAGAAAGCTCGGTGGAAAGGAAAGATGCAGGGAGGAGGTAGAGAGGCTGCAACGTGATATAGACGGGTTAAGTGAGTAGGCAACAAGAGGCAAAACGGAGTATAATGTAGGGAAATGTGAAATTGTTCACTTTGGTCATAAAAATAGAAAAGCTGAATATTTTTAAAAGGTATGAAACTGGTAAGTGTTGATGTTCATAGAGACTTGGGCTACTCGTACAAGGAACACAAACAGTGAACATACATTGCAGCAGGCCATTAGGAAGGCAAATGACATGTTGGCCTTTATTGCAAGGGGATTGGAATACAGGAATAAGGAACTCACACTCAAATTGTACAGGGCCTTGGTGAGACTGCACCTGGAATACTGTATGCAGTTTTGGTCACCCCATTTAAGAAAGGATATACTTGCACTGGAGGCAGAGCAGTGAAGATTTATTCAATTGGTCCCTGAGATGAGGGGGCTGTTCTAAGATAAGGGACTGAGTAAATTGGGGCTATATTCTCTGGAGTTTAGAAGAATGAGAGGTGATCGAATTGAGATTGACAAGATTCTGAAAGGACTTGATAGCGTAGAAGCTGAGAGATTGTGTCCGCTCGTCGGCGAATCTAGAACACGTGGACACAGTCTCAGGATAAGGGGCCGATCATCTAGGACTGAGATGAGGAGAAATTACCACACTCAAAGTGTTGTGAATCTTCTCAATTCTCCACCCCAGAAGATTGTGGATGCTTCATCATTGAATGCATTTAAGGATGGGGGAGATAGATTTTTGGTTTCACAGGGAATCAAGGGATATGGGGTATGGGCAGAAAAGTGGAATTGAAGCCCAAGGTCAACCATGAACGTATTAAATGGTGGAGCAGGCTCGACGGGCTATATAGTCCACTCCTGCTCCTATTTCTTGTGTTCTTGTGTTCTTACATATACTCCCATAAATTCATAGATACAATGTGAATGGCATATTACATCCTACAGCAAAGATTAATGGTTGGAAATCGATGGCCAGACTCTCATACAGCTCTTTATGGACACTTATATATTCAATTTCACAGTTACCTACAGCACCAGAGACTTTGAGCTAAAACATTTATCTAACTCTCACAAAATACTGTAGACTGATAGTTACATAATCATCCACACACTCACATACAGCACCAGAGACAGACAGAGATTAAAAACAATGCCACATTGACACATAGGAATACAGACAGCAAAGTATCCAAAAAATATTCCCAGTTTGAAACAGATTAACAAAGAGACACATAGAATAAATACATAACAAGGGACAAACTGACTGACAATTAATGAATCTCTTCCTCGCTCTCTCTCTCTCGCACACACACACACGTGCAGCCTCAATGAGTATCGGCGACAGACCGACTGTCATTAAACACAGAACATGTGATACTTATTGACAATTAATCAGCTGGAAATCGGCAGGGAACTGCGAGTGTATGCTTCAGGTACTTCAGCTCTATGGAACAGGTAGGAACAGGCGAGGGGTTGGTTGCAGGTGGGGATGGTGTATCAGCAACTGGAAAAAAACCCTAAACATGCACACAAGCACATACACATGCAAACATAAAATCATAAATTAAAAAAACAGAGTACTGCCCCAAATCAGGAAACTCCAGGGCAGTAAGGTTAACTTTTGTTGTCGGGAAAATGCAGGAATCTGTTATTCAAGAGGTTAAAACAAGGCCCCTAGAAAAAGGGATGTAGATACTTTAAGTGAGTGAGCACAATTGTGAAGATGGAGCTTAATGTGGGAAAATGTAGTTTAGAAAAAACGCTGTATTATTTAAATGGAGAGAGTTTGCAGAGATCTGCGGGACAGAGTTGGGTGTCCTGGTACATGAAACCCTAAATGCACGTCCAAGTGATTAGGAAGGCAAATGGAATGAACATAGAACATAGAACAGTACAGCACAGTACAGGCCCTTCGGCCCACGATGTTGTGCCGACCCTTTAACCTACTCTAAGATCAAACTACTCATTCTACTATCATCCATGTACCTATCCAAGAGTCGCTTAAATGTCCCGAATGTATCTGCTTCTACTACCACCGCTGGCAGTGCATTCCACGCACCCACCACTCTCTGTGTAAAGAACCTACCTCTGACATCTCTCCTGAACCTTCCTCCAACCACCTTAAAATTATGCCCCCTGGTGATAGCCCTTTTTGCCCTGGGAAAATGTCTCTGGCTATCCACTCTATCTATGCCTCTCATCATCTTGTACACCTCTATCAATTCACCTCTCATCCTTCTTCGCTCCAATGAGAAAAGCCCTAGCTCCCTCAACCTTTCTTCATAAGACATGCCCTCCAGTCTAGGCAGCATCCTGGAAATCTCCTCTGCACCCTCTCTAAAGCTTCCACATCCTTCCCATAATGATGCGACCAGAACTGAACACAATATTCCAAGTGTGGTCCAACCAGGGCTTTATAGACCTGCAGCATAACCTCACGGCTCTTAAACTCAACCCCCCCCCCCCACCCCGTTAATGAAAGCCAACACACCATACAGCTTCTTAACAACCCTATCAACTTGGGTGGCAACTTTGAGGGATCTATGGACATGGACCCCAACATCCCTCTGTTCCTCCGCACTGCCAAGAATCCTGTCTTCAAGCCTGTATTCTGCATTCAAATTCGACCTTCCAAAATGAATCACTTCGCACTTTTCCAGGTTGAACTCCATCTGCCACTTCTTAGCCCAGCTCTGCATTCCGTCAATGTCCCGTTGCAACCTACAACAGCCCTCTACACTATTCACAACTCCATCAACCTTTGTGTCATCGGCAAACTTACTAACCCTGCCTTCCACTTCCTCATCCAAGTCCTTTATAACAATCACAATGAGCAGAGGTCCCAGAACAGATCCCTACGGAACACCACAGGTCTCCGAGCTCCAGCTGAATACTTTCCATCTACTACCACCCTCTGTCTTCTATGGGCCAGCCAATTCTGAATCCAGACAGCCAAATTTCCCTGTATCCCATGCTTCCTCACTTCCTGAATGAGCCTACCATGGGGAACCTTATCAAACGCCTTGCAGATATCCATATACACCACATCCACTGCTCTTCCTTCATCAATGTGTTTTGTCACATGTTCAAAGAATTCAATAAAGCTTGTGAGGCATGACCTGCCACTCACAAAGCCATGCTGACTATCTCTAATCAAACTATGCTTTTCCAAATAATCATAAATCCTGTCTATCAGAATCCTCTCCAATAATTTGCCGACCAGCGACGTAAGACTGACTGCTCTGTAATTCCCAGGGTTATCCCTATTCCCTTCCTTGAACAAGGGAATAACATTTGCCACTCTCCAATCATCTGATACCACTTCAATGGACAGTGAAGACGTAAAGATCATCGCCAAAGACGCGGCAATCTCTTCCCTCGCTTCCGGTAATAACCTTGGCTATATCCCGTCTGGCCCCGGGGACTTATCTTTCCTCATGTCTTTCAAAATTTCCAGCACATCCTCCTTCTTAACATCAACCTGTTCGAGCACATCAGCCTGTTTCACGCTGTCCTCACAAACGACAAGGTCCATCTCACTAGTGAATACTGAAGCAAAGTATTCATTAAGGACCTCCCCTACCTCCTCCGACTCCAGGCACAAGTTCCCTCCCTGATCGATCCCACCCTCACACTGGCCATCCTCTTGTTCCTCACATAAATGGAGAATGCATTGGGATTTTCCTTAATCCTACCCGCCAAGACGTTTTCATGTCCCCTTCTAACTCTCCTAAGTCCATTCTTCAGTTCCTTCCTGGCTACCTTGTAACCCTCTAGAGCCCTGTCTGATCCTTGCTTCCTCAACCTTAAGTAAGCTTCCTTATTCCTCTTGACTAGCTGTTCCACATCTCTTGCCATCAAAGGTTCCTTCACCCTACCATCGCTTCCTTGCCTCAACGGGACAAACCTATCCAGCAGTCGCAGCAAATGCTCCCTAAACGATCTCCACATTTCTGTCGTGCATTTCCCTGAGAACATCGGTTCCCAATTTATGCTCCCCAGTTCCTGCCTAATAGCATTGTAATTCCCCCTCCCCCAATTAAATATTTTCCCATCCCGTCTGTTCCTGATGTGATTAATTGCAAGGGGAATGGACTATTAAAGTAAGGAAGATTTGCGACAGTTGTCCAGGGTATTGGTGGGACCCATCTGTCATATTGTGTACAATTTTGGTCTCTTTACCGAAGAAAACATAAAATTGCATTAGAAGTGGTTCATGGAAGGTTCATTCGAATGATTGCGAAGGTGAGAAGGGGTTATCTTATGCGATCGAACCTGTCATTCAAAACGCTTGTCGGAAAACTGGAAAATAACTTAATCTGAAAATTGAACAGTTGCTATTGAAATCATTACAGTCAATGGATTCTTTAGAGATAGGGGATGGAGGAGGTTACAGAAAAAGGGAGGTTTGTAGAGAATGGAGGAGGTTACAGTGATAGGGAGGGTTGTTGGACTGGAGGTGGTGACAGAAAAAGGGAGGGTTGTAGGGGCTGGAAGAGGTGTCAGAGATAGGGAGAGTTGGACGGGCAGGAGGAGGTTACAGAGATAGGGTGTGTTGTGGGCACTTGGGATGTTTACAGAGACAGGGAGCTTGGAGTGGCTGCAGGATGTTAGAGAGATCGGGAGGGTTGCATGTGCTGGAGGGGAATACAGTGATAGGGAGAGCAGTAAGCACTGGAGGCGGTGACAGATCTAGGGAAGCTTCTAGGGGATGGAGGACGTTATAGAGATAGGGGCGCTGGTTGGGGTGGAGGAGGTTACAGAGATAGGGATGGCTTTAGAGGTTGGAGGAGGTTGCATTTATAGGGCGGATTGTAGGGGCTGGAGGAGTTGGCAGAGTTAGGGAGAGTTGCAGCTCTGGAGGAGGTTTCAGCGATAGGGAGCGTTGTTGGGCCTTGACTAGGTGCCAGAGATAGGGAGGGTTGGAGGGGCTGGAGGAGGTTACAGAGATAGGGGGGATTGTCGGAGGCTGCACAGTTCGGGAGTGCTGTAGGGGCGAGAGGAGATTACAGAGCTAGGGAGGGTTGTAAGGGCTTGAGGAAATTACAGAGATAGGGATTCTTCTAGGGGCTGGAAGACGTAACAGAGTTAGGTAGGGTTCTAGGGGCTGAGTAGGTTACAGAGATAAGCAGGTTTATCAGGTTTGCAGTAGGTGATAGAGATCGGGAGAGTTGTAGGGGCTGAACGATGTGACAAGATAGGGATAGTTGTGGAGTCAGGAGGATATGACAGAGATCGGGAGGTTTAACGGCTGGAGGAGGTAACAGATTTAGGGAGGGTTGTAGGGGCTGGAGGAGGTTAAAGAGATGGGGAGAATTGAGGTGCTGAGGAGGTAACGGAGCTGGGAGGGTTTTAGGGGCTGGAGGATGTTACATAAATAGGGAGCATTGTAGGGGTGGAGGAGACCACAGTGAAAGGGAGTGTTGTGCGGCTGAGGAGTTAACAGAGATTGGGAGGGCTGTCGAGGATGGAGGCGGTTACAGAAATGGGGAGGGGTTTTAGGGACTGGAGGAAGTTACCAGGGAAGGGAGGATTGTTTGGGCTGGAGCAGGTGACAGAGATAGTAAGGGTTGTAGGGGCTGGCGGAGGTGACCGAGACAGGGAGTTTGGGTGCTCACTGGACACAGGAGTGGTACTGGAGTATTGGAGAACAGCTGACATTGGACCTCTGTTTAAAAAGGGAGCGAAGGATAGACCGAGAGGAGAGGAATGAAAAAGACAGTTAGGCAGACGGAATGTGTACGAGAGACAGACATGGAATGAGAGAGAGAGAGAGAGAAAGAACGGGAACGGAAGTGACAGAGAGACAGACAGAGCATGGCAGAGAGACAGGGAGACACAGAGAGAAAGTCAGACAGATGGATCTGAATTTGTTCAACGTGTGTTTTGAGCTGAGGTTGGAATTGACATGTGTCACTGCCTCCCGAACATTCTCCAATCCCTGTGTGGGGCCTGAAAGGGGGATCAGACATTTTCAAACTGCAGTAATGTTCCCGACAAGGGTTGAGAGTTCAATGTTTTACATCAACAAAACAGGTGCACTGGTCAAACTGGTTCTGTCCTCATTGTGCTGAATTAACATGTCAATGGATCGGACCCCGAGGAACATATTTAACAACATCCCAACGAGGAACATTTTAAAAAATTATTTCATAGGATGTG
This sequence comes from Heterodontus francisci, assembly GCF_036365525.1. NCBI lineage: Eukaryota > Metazoa > Chordata > Chondrichthyes > Heterodontiformes > Heterodontidae > Heterodontus > Heterodontus francisci. The sequence goes on from NC_090391.1 coordinate 34,917,009, forward strand.
GGCGTCGCGAGCAAGGCCAGCATTAATTGTCCATCCCTCATTGCCCTTGAACTGAGTGGCTTGCGAGGCCATTTCGAGGGCATGTAAGAGTTAACCACATTGCTGTGGATCTGAGTCACATGCAGGCCAGACCAGGAAAGGACAGCAGATTTCCTTCCCGGAAGGATATTAGTGAACCAGATGGGTTTTTACAACAATTGACAGTGGTTTCACGGCCATAATTAGACGAGCTATAAATTAAAACATATTCACTGGTGAAGCAAACTGCTGAGCTGGGTTGTGTCTGATTGGAAAGGAGTCCCCGTTCAAATCCTAAAACCTCTCCCTCCCTCTCTCTCCAGTGGAAGGGATGTTTCTCTCAGTCTGGTGTGTGTGGATTGTGTGCTCGCATTGTTTCCTCAATCGATATCACTTTTGACCCTTTGCTTTCTAACTGGCATTCGTTTGCATTGGGATGTTTTTTTTTTAGAATTAGAATGTTACAGCGCATTACAGGCCCTTCGGCCCTCGATGTTCCGCCGACCTGTGAAACCATCTGACCTACACTATTCCATTTTCATCCCTATGTCTATCCAATGACCACCTAAATGCTCTTAAAGTTGGCGAGTCTACTACTGCTGCAGGCAGGGCGTTCCACGCCCCTACTACTCTCTGAGTAAAGAAAATACCTCTAACATCTGTCCTATATCTATCACCCCTCAACTTAAAGCTATGTCCCCTCGTGTTTGCCATCACCATCTGAGGAAAAAGACTCTCACTATCCACCCTATCTAACCCTCTGATTATCTTATATGTATCTATTAAGTCACCTCTCCTCCTCCTTCTCTCCAACGAAAACAACCTCAAATCCCTCAGCCTTTCCTCGTAAGACCTTCCCTCCATACCAAGCAACACCCGAGTAAATCTCCTCTGCACCCTTTCCAAAGCTTCCACATCCTTCCTATAATGCGGTGACCAGAACTGCACGCAATACCCAAGGTGCGGCCTCACCAGAGTTTTGTACAGCTGTATCATGACCTCGTGGCTCCGAAACTCGACCCCCCTACTAATAAAAGCTAACACACCATATGCCTTCTTAAAAGCCCTATTAACCTGGGTAGCAACCTTCACGAATTTATGTACCTGGACACCAAGATCTCTCTGTTCATCTGCACTACCAAGAATCTTCCCATTAGCCCAGTACTCTGCATTCCTGTTACTATTTCCAAAGTGAATCACCACATACTTTTCCGCATTAAACTCCATTTGTCATCTCTCAGCCCAGCTCTGCTGCCTATCTATGTCCCTCTGTACCCTACAACATCCTTCGGCACTATCCACAACTCCACCGACCTTCGTGTCATCCGCAAATTTACTAACCCACCCTTCTACACCCTCTTCCAGGTCATTTATAAAAATGACAAACAGCAGTGGCCCCAAAGCAGATCCTTGCGGTACACCACTAGTAACTAAACTCCAGGATGAACATTTGCCATCAATCACCACCCTCTGTCTTCTTTCAGCTAGCCAATTTCTGATCCAAAGCTCTAAATCACCTTCAACCCCATACTTCCGTATTTTCTGCAATAGCCTACCGTGGGGAACATTATCAAACACCTTACTGAAATCCATATACACCACATCCACTGCTTTACCCTCATCCACCTGTTTGGTCACCTTCTCGAAAAACTCAATAAGGTTTGTGAGGCACGACCTACCCTTCACAAAACCGTGCTGACTGTCGCTAATGAACTTATTCTTTTCTAGATGATTATAAATCCTGTCTCTTATAACCTTTTCCAACATTTTACCCACAACCGAAGTAAGGCTCACAGGTCTATAATTACCAGGGCTGTCTCTACTCCCCTTCTTGAACAAGGGGACAACACTTGCTATCCTCCAGTCTTCCGGCACTATTCCTGTCGACAATGACGACATAAGGATCATGGACAAAGGCTCTGCAATCTCCTCCCTGGCTTCCCAGATAATTCTAGGATAAATCCCATCTGGCCCAGGGGTCATATCTATTTTCACACTTTCCAAAATTGAGAACACCTCCTCCTTGTGAACCTCAATCCCATCTAGCCTAGTAGCCTGAATCTCGGTATTCTCCTCGACAACATTTTCTTTCTCTACTGTAAATACTGACGAAAAATATTCATTTAACGCTTCCCCTATCTCCTCTGATTCCACACACAACTTACCACTACTATCCTTGATTGGCCCTAATCCAACTCGAGTCATTCTTTTATTCCTGATATACCTATAGAAAGCCTTAGGGTTTTCCCTGATCCAATCCGCCAATGACTTCTCGTGTCCTCTCCTTGCTCTTCTTAGCTCTCCCTTTACTGAGAGCTTGTCAGTACAACTGAGAGAAAACAGTTTTGGGATCTTGCAACACCTATTCCTGAGAATCTTTTGCTTTGATTTATCCAATTTAATTTATTTTACTGCTCTGCTCCTGGGGGCATTTGTTTTACTTTGAAAACTATAATGACAATATGTGGAGAGAGTGAGAGAGTTTTGTGATGAGGAATATGATTGGACAGGCTGTCCATCCGCCCTGGAAGGATAGGTGAAGGGGAAGGGGAAAAGGAGGTGCGATCGTGCTGTTAATGCAGGACGAGACAGTACATTCGTGAGACAGTATCTGAGATCAAAGGAGCAAGATGTAGAATCAGTTTGATGGAACTAAGAAATAGCAAGGGGCAGCAAACATTGGTGGGAGATGTTTTGTAGACCACCAAACTACAGTGGTAATGTTGGACATGGTAAACATCAGGAAATTGCAGCTGCATGTAACATGGGCAATACAGTAACAATGGGCATCTTCAATTTACAGATCGATTGTCTCATCCTCATTAGCACTAATTCTGTGGTGGATGAATTGCTAGTCTGTGTATGAGATGGATGACTGGAGCAGTATGTTGAAGAACCGTCTGGGGATTGAGCTATTTGAGATTTAGTATTTTGCCATGAGAAAGGGCTAATTAATAACCTTGTTGTAAAGGAGCCATTATGAAATCGTGACCACAATATGATAGAATTTTACATTTGAATAAAAAGATATAGTTCATTCTGAAAATAGGCTTTTAAATCTGAACAAAGGAAACAGTGAAGATATGAAGGACAAGTTGCCTGCGGTGTATTGGGAAAATACATTAAATCATTTGACAGTAGCCAGACAATGGCTCGAAGTTAGAGAAGTTATTTAGTTAGAGAAGTTATTTCATGGTTGACAGCAAATGTACATTCCTCGAAGAAACAAAAACCCAAAAGAAAATGGGAATCAATCGTTGCTAACAAAATGAGTTAGTTACCATTGGGGGTAGAGTTAAATCATTGACAAAGCAAACACTTCACCTGTCTGCCCCGGAATGAATAGCAAAATTTGTGGCTATTTTATGTCTGTATACTGACAATATAGGCAGAAAAGTATATTATATGGTGGGATGCTGCAGTACGGTAGGAAAAGCAACTTCAAAACAATTGTTCGCACGTCTAGTCTAAGTTAACTACAGATTAGACCCGAAAGGTAATAAATGCCAACACTCCTGAGTTTGTTGGAGTACCTTAAGCTTTATTCTGTATGGTTTTCAGAAATTAAACATTACACATGCACTGCAAGATTAAAGGTTACACGTAGGTTGGGTTACATAGAATTCCAGCAAATTATCACTAAAATCCCAGTGAATATTCCTGGAAAAATCAATGCTGCACATGATCCCCACAGACTCTCACATGGTCTGTGTCTTTATTTTAACCAAGTTCCCACTGATCGATGATCAGTCTTTCAGGAGGGATCTTCTTTCAATCGCTGGCCCAGCTATCTGGACTGCAGTGTCAGATAAAGGAAAGGGACCCCCTTATATCCAGAACTGACCATCATTCTCCCCTCGTGCACCATGTCACTGGGCTCAGTGTTGGGGTCTTTCCCTGCATGATCAATCCCTGTGTGTGATCAATATCTTTTCCGAAACTGCCTGGACCATCCCACACACACATTGCATTTGCTTCTACATTCCAAACCTCACCCGTACCTAATTTCTTGTCATTAAAAGACTCCATTTTATTCTCCATATCCTGCCTTCTAGTAATTCCAGGCCTTTGGTCATTCACTGTCCATATCTTGTCTTAGGAATGCATCACATAGGACATTCCAGACCCATTTCTGTTGAGTGTTTACTTGTACAAGTGAATTGACCATTTTAATATTTTTTACTTACTTAACCCTTGTCTTCTCACAAAGATCAAGCTCGCAAATTCAACAGTGGCCACTTTGACTTCATCCCATCGTGTCTTATGTACATTCTCACAGGATAGCAGGTATAACTGACCAGTGCTGTACTTCAGGGATCAGTGCTGGGACCCTTGCTGTTTGTGCAGTACATTAATGATTTAGATGTGAATATAGGAGGTACGATCAGTATGTTTGCAGTTGAGACGAAAATTGGTGGTGCCATAAATAGTGAGGAGCAATGCCTTAGATTATAGCACAATATAGGTGGGCTGGTAAGATGGGCAGAGCAGTGGCAAAATGAATATAGTCCTGAGAAGTGTGAGGTGATGCACTTTGGGAGGACTATCGAGGCAAGGGAATATATAATGGGTGGTAGGACCATAGGGAGTACAGAGTGTCAGAGGGACCAAGTTGTACTTGTCCATAGATCACTGAAGGCAGCAGCACAGTTAAATAAGGTGGTTAGGAAGACATATGGGATACTTGCCTTAATTTGCCGAGGCATAGAGTATACGAGTAGGGAGGTTCAGATGGAGCTGTGTAAAACACTAGTTCGGCCACAGCTGGAGTACTGTGTACAGTTCTGGGCGCCACACTACGGGAAGGATGTGATTGCACTGGAGAGGATGCGGAGGAGATTCACTAGGATGTTGCCTGGGCTGGAGCATGTCAGCTATGAAGAGAGACTGGATAGGCTGGGGCTGTTTTCCTTAGAGCAGAGTAGGCTGAGCGGGGACATGATTGAGGTATACGGAATTATGAGGGGCATTGATAGGTTAGATAGGAAGAAACTTTTTCCCTTAGCGGAGGGGTCAATATACAGGGGGCACAGATTTAAGGGGCAGGGGCAGGAGGTTGAGAGGGGATTTGAGGACAATTTCTTTTACCCGGAGGGTGGTTGGAATCTGGAACGTTCTGCCTGAAGAGGTGGTAGAGGCAGGAACTCTCACAACATTTAAGAAGTATTTAGATGAGCATTTGAAATGCCATAGCAGACAAGGCTACGGCCCAAGTGCTGGAAAATGGGATTAGAATAGGTAGGTGCTTAATGGTGGGCACGGACACGATGGGCCGAAGGGCCTGTTACTGTGCTGTATAACTCTATGACTCTATGACTCAAACTGTCGTCATAGTATTCAGCTGAAAAATAATCAGTTACATTATTATTTCTGTCCATCTTTACAGCACACACGGTACCTTACTGTTGTAATAAAGTCATATAGTATCATTTCATCCCACTGGGGCAAAATTTCACTGCCTCGACAATCTCACCAAATACTAAAACATTCCACAGTGCAAGACTGTCAAATTCAACATAAGTTTACTTTTCTGAGTCTTGCTGGTCTGTTCTAATTCTGTGAGGGATTACTGATGCTTATCCTCCACATGAGCAGTCGTCCTAATCCTGTGTGCCTGTTCTGCTCCCAAACCCGGCATCCGCCTATATTAAGGCAAGTGATACAGGAGCGTCTCTGTGACTGAGGCAGGTGAGTCTTGAGCCTGAGCCAGGCACAGTGAGTGACCCGGGTTAATCCGACACTCCAGGGAATGTTTAAACGGAGCTGTACTCTGTATCTAACAAGCGCTGTACCTTCTCTGAGTGTATTCGATGGGACAGGGTAGATGTGCAAGAGGTTATCCCTTCATTTGATCTCTGAGAAATTGGATAAGCCAAGGTTTTTATCTGTGTCTCTCTCTGTCCTCCTCTCTGTATCTCTCCCACCTGCTATCTCTGACACGAGGAGAGAGACAGAGGGAGAGAGGGTTAGATTTGCAGAGAGAGGGCTGGAGAGAGGGATAAGGTTGTAGAGATTGAGTTTGATGGGATGGTTTGAAAGGGAAAATGTAAGATATATTCATTTGATGAAAAGACAGTGCAGAGAGAGCTTTCCTCTCTATCTAACACCGTTTTTTCTTAGTATCGAGGGAGCTTTACTCTGTATCTAATCCCCGTTTTTTTTTCCTTTTTTTTTGTAGAGGGAGCTTTACTCTGTATCTAACCCCGTGTTGTACCTGCCTGGGTGTGTTTGATGGGACAATGTTGGGGGAACTTTACTCTGTATCTGAGCCCCGTTTTTTTTTGTAGACAGAGCTTTGCTCTGCATCTAAACCAGTTTTTTTTTAAGGTGGCCCTTATACGCTGGGCCCCTTTTACATATTTTATGTCGAGGGGGCCTTTATTCCTCAGGGCCCCTTAATATACATAATTATATTTTAAAAATAACTTTATTAAAAACAGAAATAAACAAAAACTCAAATTAAAATGCCATTATCGGCGTCGACATTGCACGCCAGTCGATGTGGTGCCCACCGGTTGCGGAAGGCCTCAAGCGTACCAGCGGACACCGCATGCTCCGTCTCCAGGGACACCCGGGCGCGAACGGAACCGAGGAAGAGGGGCAGGCAACGTGAGCAGAGCCTCCGATACTTCGGCGCCCTCCGGGCTGACTTGCAGCAGGTCCTCCCACAAAACTCTGCGTGCATACTCCTTGGACGGATCCGGAGTGAACAAGGCACTGTCAGTACCGACCAGGAGGCCCATTCCCTCCGGAGCTGCTTACGGACCCCCCGCCATTTTTCCAGCGAGTAGAAGGGTGATGCGCGGTTCACATCTTCCAGGTTCTGGATCCGCGACCTGACGTACGCGCCTCGAGACCCTATGAGCTGCAGATCCCTCAGCGCACCCTTCATCTCTTTGTACGCCTGCCACAGGGCCGGGTCCGCGACGGCATGACCGAGGCGGGACTTCAAGTCGAGCACCTCCCTCTGTAGGCATCCAATCTCAGCTTCCTGCCTCTTGGTCAACACCTTCGCATACTCCTGACAGAAGACGCGGATGTGAGTCTTGCCAACATCCCACCATAGCCTCAAGGAGGGGAAGCCCCCATGCTTCCTTCTCCAGTCGGCGCAGAATTGACAGAACAAGTCCCTGAATCGCTCGTCCTCCAGCAGCCGGTTGTTAAAGTGCCAGTACGCGGACCCCGCCCGCGTGCGGAGCGGAATGAATTCCACACACAACAGGCGGTGGTCCGAGCACGGCACCAGCCGCATGGAGGTCGCCGAGACACGGGAGACGTATGCCTGGGAAATGTAAAGGCTGTCGATTCGGGACCCTGCTCCTCCAGTCCTCCACGTGAAGGCGCTGGAGTCGGGATGGAGATTACGCCAGACGTCCACCAAGTTGCGGGAGCTGATCAGTTCCCTCAACTTCTCCACCAACGCTTAGCAGCACTGGGGACCGGAGCAATCCCCCACCTCGAGGGTGCAGTTAAAATCCCTCCCGAGGATGATGCACTCGCCACTATCGATGGAGCTCAAGAGAGCGGTCACTTCTTCAAAGAAGCGCGCTTGCAATGCGCCGGGCCCGGGCGCGTATACGTTCACAAAGTGGAGCGGCACGCTACCCAGGCGTACAGAAACGTGGAGCAAGTGGCCCGGCACGAGCTCCATGCCCCGCAAGATCTCCGGCTGAAAGGTCGGGGCCAACAAGATAGCCATTCCACTAGAAATAGTTTAGTTTAGTTTAGTGCTGCAGCACTGAAACCGGCCCTTCAGCCCACCGAGTCTGAGCCGACCATCAACGACCCATTTATACTAATCCTGCACTAATTCCATATTCCTACCACATCCCCACCTCTCCCTATATTTCCCTACCACCTACCTATACCAGTGACAATTTATAATGGTCAATTTACCTATCAACCTGCAAGTCTTTTGGCATGTGGGAGGAAACCGGAGCACCCGGAGGAAACCCACGCAGCCACAGGGAGAACTTGCAAACTCCACACAGGCAGTACCCAGAATTGAACCCGGGTCGCTGGAGTTGTGAGGCTGTGGTGCTAACCACTGTGCCGTCCTGGGGTGAGGTGACTTATGTAGACCCCGCCTTGCCACTCCTGGAGCCAGGTGGCTTCGTCTCCTGGAACGGTGTGGGTTTCTTGCAGAAAGCTCACCGCGTATCTCCTTTCCCTCAGGACTGAGAGATTGTGAAATCTGCGGTGAGACCCCCTGCTGCCGTTGATGTTGAGGCTGGCTATGGTTCTCTTCATGTCAAAGGTACTTAAATACGTCATTAACACCTCCATGTGAGGAGGGCGTGGGAGTGAACCGGGCCTTCCACTCCCGCAGCAACCCATTGAGGAGCACATTAAAACGACATCTCTCAACCAGTTTCACGCCAGCGCGCTTGCCCGCTTTCTTCAGGGCGGCACAGACGGACTGTATGATCAGCGCCAGATTCAACCAACGGCCGAGGGCCAGCTGACCTTTATTGCAGCAACCCCTGCAAGCCGCGAGGAAATCCCGGAGATCCGCCGTGGGGATGAGAGGAGGTTTGTTGGGAAACACGACGTACTCCAACACCTCACTGGTGATGGAATCAAGGTCATCCGCCGTGCCCCACACCGAAACCCCATCCTCCTCCGGGTCATCACTGCCAGTGGCCGACACATCCACCACACACTGTGGGGCGGACGTCCCGGCCTTGGCAGCTGGTCCCGCCTCCGTCTCAATCCCACCCCCAGCATTGATGGTGGAGGAGTCCTCTCTGGGTTCTAAGATGGAAGTGGAGCCTGTGGGCGCCAGCGGTTGAGGAACCAGCCCCCACCCCCCACATCCGACCCCAGGCCAATCAGCGGTCCAGGGGAGATGGGAGTTCCCGACTGCGGAAATCCAGCTGAGACCGGAGGCGGAGAGAGGAGGCCATCTCCCGCTCCACCAGCACCCACAGTCCCAGCAGATGGGGCAGTATTCTCGGTTATAACCGGGTCGGGTGTCTCCTGTTTGGTAGTGGACTCCGGCTGGGAATAGTGTATGATTAGTATAAATGGGTGGTTGATGGTCGGCACAGACTCGGTGGGCCAAAGGGCCTGTTTCAGTGCTGTATCTCTAAACGTCCCAGAAAGCCCTGAGGAACTCCACGGTCAACCCATCCAGCCCTGGGGATTTGGCACTTGAGAGCTGGTGGAGGGCGCCAGTCAGCTCCGCCAACGTGACCGGAGCCTCCAATCCTTCGGTGCCCTCCGGGCTGACCTGCAGCAGGTCCTCCCACAAAACTCTGCACGCATTCTCGCTGGACGGATCCGGAGAGAACAACGCACTGTAATAAGTACGGACCAGGAACCCCATTCCCTCCGGATCCCTGATGGAGGATCCGTCGTTGGCCAGCAGCTCGATGAGCTGCTGACGGACCCCCCCCCCCCCGCCATTTTCCCAGCGAGTAGAAGAAGGGTGAGGCGCGGTCCAAATCTTCCAGGATCTGGATCCGCGACCTCACGACCTCGGGACCCTATGAGCTGCAGGTCCCTCAGCGCGCCTTCTCTTTGTACGCCTGCCACAGGGCCGGGTCCGCGACGGCATGACCGAGGTGGGACTCCAAGTCGAGCACCTCCCTCTCAAGGCGCCCGATCTCGGCTTCACGCCTCTTGGTACTCCTGACAGAAGATGCGGATGTGAGTCTTGCCCACATCCCACCATAGCCTCAAGGAGGGGAAGCCCCACTGCTTCCTTCTCCAGTCGTCCCAGAATCCACATAACGAGTCCCGAATTCGCTCGTCCTCCAGCAGCCGGTTGTTACAGTGCCAGTAGGCGGAAAACGCCCGCGGGCGGAGCGGAGTGAACGCCGCCCACACCAGGCCGTGGTCTGAGCACGGCACCAGCCGCATGGAGGCCGCCGAGATGCAGGAGATGTACACCTGCGAAAAGTAGAGGCGAAAAGATTCGCGACCCTACCCCTCCAGACCTCCACGTGAAGGCGCTCGAGTCGGGATGGAAATTCCGCAATATGTCCACCAAGTTAAGGGAGCTGATCTGTCCCCGCAACTTCTCCACCGACGGTTGGCCGCGCTGGGGACCGGAGCGATCCCCCATCTCGAGGGTGCAGTTAAAATCCCCCCCGAGGATGATGCACTCGCCGCTCTCGATGGAGCTCAAGAGAGCGGACACTTCTTCAAAGAAGCGCGCTTGCAACACGCCGGGCCTGTGCGCGTACACGTTCACAAAGTGGAGCGGCACGCTAGCCAGGCGAACGGCGAGGTGGAGCAAGTGGCCCGGCACTAGCTCCTTGCCCCCTAAGATCTGCGGCTGAAAAGACGGGGCCAACAAGATAGCCACCCCACTAGAAATAGGGTTGAGGTGACTCATGTAGACCCCACCCTGCCACTCCAGGAGCCAGGTGGCTTCGTCTCCCGGAACGGTGTGGGTTTCCTGCAGAAAGCTCACCGCGTATTTCCCTTCCCTGAGGACTGAGATATTGTGAAATCTGCGGTGAGACCCCCTGCTGCCGTTAGAGTTGAGGCTGGCTATGGTTATCTTCATGTCAAAGGTACTTAAAACCAACAGCTCACTGTGGGGAGGGAGTGGAAGTGAACCTGGCCTTCCACTCCCCCAGCAACCCATTGAGGAACACATTAAAACGGCACCTCTCAACCAGTTTCACGCCCGCGCGATTGCCCGCTTTCTTCAGGGTGGCACGGACGGACTGTATGATCAGCGCCGGATTCGACCAACGGCCGAGGGCCAGCTGAACTTTATCGTGGCAACCCCTGCAAGCCGCGAGAAAATCCCGGAGTTCCGCCGTGGGGATGAGTGGAGAATCGGACGGAGGCACGAGGGACTCCACCACCTCACTGCCAATGGAATCAAGGTCATCCTCCGTGCCCCACACCGAATCCCCATCCTCCTCCGGGTCGTCACCGCCAGCGGCCGACACATCCACCACACACTGTGGGGCGGACGTCCCGGCCGCGCCAGCTGGTCCTGCCTCTGTCACGATCCCACCCCCAGGATCGATGGCTGAGGAATCCTCTCTGGGTTCTATTGTGAAAATGGAGCCTGTGGGCGCCAGCAGTTCAGGACCCCCCTCCACCTCCGTCCCCAGGCCAACGAGTGGTCCAGGGGAGACAGAAGTTCACGACTCCGGAAATCCAGCCAGAGCAGAGACCGGAGGCGGAGAGAGGAGGCCATCTCCCGCTCCGCCAGCACCCTCAGGCCCAGCAGATGGGGCAGCATTCTCAGTTATAACCGGGTCGGGTGTCTCCTGGTTGGTGGTGGACTCCGGCTGGGAGGGCAGACCCTCTGGGGCCTCACCCTCCCCTTCACTCAGGGCACCCGACCCAGTAGCAGTGGCAGAATGGGCGGCGTCCCCAGGCTCCCCCACCACAAGCACGGCCCCACTTACTCCTTCAGGAGGGGCCTCAAGTGCCGGGGCCTTCCCCTCCCCTCCATCCTGAGGAATAGGGTGCTCCTGCCTGGACTTTGTAACCTTGGTGCTGGCGGTAGGGGAAACCTTGGGACCCGAAACAGGAGGCAGCTTCCCTCCAACAATGGGCCCTGTGCCTCAGGGCCCCTTGTCACCTCTGTGGAGGGGTGCCTTCTCCTATTTTTCCCAGTTGGGTGCAGAGGCTCAGAGACCTCCATGTCATCAGAGGATTCCACCTCCACACTCCCCTTTTTCTTATTCACCCTGGGCCTGAGCCCAGCCCTGGGGCAAGTTGACTTCCTGAGATCGGGCTGTGTGCTGAGCTTAGACTCGGGTAGTGTCACGGTGTCCAGGGGACGCGCCTCTCGATGTTTATTTCTCCTCCGCACCTTCCTTCCACTTGGACGGTCACCCCCTTCCCTGCCGGAGGCCATGAAAACTACAGCCTCCGGTAGCGACTGAATGGTATCTTGTGGGGGTGTGGGGGGGTGGGCGGAGGTGCAGCGTCGCCACCCTGGCCCGCCGAGTTGGAGTTGGCAGCCGGGAGGTTGGGGCAGTTTTTATGAACATGCCCCACCCCCTTACAGACATGGCACCGCACCCCGTCCAAGGTCCAGAAGACGCAGTAGGCCGTCCCCTGGAATTCTACATTAAAGTGGCCCTCTGTCATCTCCTCCCGCGCCAGCTGCATGAATAACTGGCGGCGGAAGGAGTACACGTGTCGGAGGCTGTTCTCCCGAAGACCGAGCGGGTCTGGGGTGAGCCCCGTCTTTACCACCCCCAGATGGTGCAGGTGGGGAAGGAGGAGCTCACCAGTGATGAAGGGTGGGACATTGGATAGAATGAGCCTTTGCGCAGTGGCCTCCAGGGGGTCACCTGGCAGAAAGGTCCCGCCCACGGTGAGCACATTGCTCACAGCCAGGGACACCGCCCGCTCGGTCTTCAGGAATGACACTGCCTTCCCGTACATTTTAGAGGCTGCAACAATGGCCGAAGGGCCGACAACCTCGGCCATTGCTTTCACGCATGGCTCTATAGTCATGTTCGGGTGGACGTAGCTCTTGACCCCATGCTTCAATGTTAATAAAGCAAATGGTGACGGGGCAACAGGTGCAGCTGCAGCAGCCGCAGCAGCATATGTACGGGAAGGCACCGCCACCGGTGAAGGAGGGCTTGCCATGGGGTCTCAGAGCTACGTCCACCCCCAAGAAACAAAACAAATTTACACAATTAAAAAAAAAAAAAACTTTAAACAAGGTGGAGTGGGAGTAGAGGAGGATGGGGTAGGATGGTAAAGGAAAAGGGGAGGAAAGGTGACTGAGGCGAATGAGTGCAGGAAGGGAGAGAAAGGCTGAAAAAGGATGTTTGATCCAACTGCCAGTTGGACCACATTTATCAAAATTAGTCCAAAACTGTTTGTTGTCTTCCAGTTGGGGCAGGCTTCTTCGCCCGGGACGGCTGGAGCCGCCCGGTACTCTCCTCTTCTGATTTTAACAAGACAGTCTTCACCCAGGCAACTCTAGCTGTCCCGAGCAGGCAGTTGGGGTGGGGAGGGTGCTCCCTGTGTGTAACTACCAATACAAATACAGGGGCCGCTACTGCATTTGGCTGCCCCACCCCTGAGTCTTCAGGCCTCTTCTCCCTCCCCCATACAGTTCAAACTTAACAGTCTTTCAGGTGCCCTGACACCCACCTCTCCAGAACAATTGCAGCCTTCCTTGATGGTTTCCCTCCACGCTGTATTCACCTTTCTCCAGTCTCCTCTCTCCTGTTACTGCAGTCTCCACTCTCCACTCTGCAGTTGCTGAAGCACAGGGGCAGCTGCTCCCCCCGATTGCTGGCAGGAAGTTGCCCAGCCAATCCGAGTGCTGTACCTGTCCTGGGAGTGTTTGATGGGGATAGTGCAGAGGGAGCTTTACTCTGTATCTAACATTGACCAAGACACAGAAAGCAGAGAATGGTTGTGAATGGTTGTTTGTCAGAGTGGGTAGAGATGTACAGTGGTACATTCAATCGTGCACAGCAAGCTCCCACTAACAGCAATGTGATAATAAGCAGAATCTTGTTATAGTGATTTTGGTTGTGTTATAAATATTTTCCAGGACACCAGGTAGAACTTCATTAAGCCCACACGGGTACGATGGGTGACTGGCCTCTTTCTGTGCTGGAGCAGTCTGTGATTCAGTGAGTTCACAGTGGACTGTCCTCGATCACATTTAAAAACTGTTTCCTCTGGTTTGTGATTCTCCCTCTTAGCTGAACCCTTGGAGTCCAGGTATCATTCTACTCTCTTTATACCATTCAATATTTCACACTCCTCCTTAACCACAACGTCTGCATCATCTCCCTCTTTTATGACTATTTCACAATATTGTTGCTCTGTGATTAAAGGGACAGTGACAGAGGGGTTACAACATTGGGTAAGAGACAGAACACAGAGAAGAGTGGTGAATGGTTGTTTCCGACTGGAGGGAGGTATAGAGTGGTGTCACCCAGAGGCTTGTATTGGGACCACTGCTCTTTTTGATGTCTATTAATGACCTGACTTGGGTTTACAGAGCAGAACTTTAAAGTTTGCAGACGACACAAAACTTTGGAAATGTAGTAAAAAGGGAAGAGAACAGTAGCAGACTTCAGGAAGCTATTGGCAGTCCTGTGCAGGAACAGAGAGGCCTTACACATACAGGAGCTGACAGTGTCTCTCTCTCTCTCTCCCCTCCCCCCCCCCCCCCCCATTTCACACTCTCTTTCTCTTTCAATACAGTTTCTACTTTTCCCAGAATCCTTCTTGGTTGAATAGTACCCTGAAGTGTTTCAGTCTCACTGTTACAAGGAACAAGTCACATTTCTGTGGTATTTTCTGCATCTTAATGATTCAATTTGGAGCTTGGATTGTGTCAGGTAAATGTTTTATCTCATTCAGACTTTCCTGCATTGTGGAACTGTCAGTTATCTGTGCAGGGAAAGGATATCAGGGTGTTTGAATGGAGTTGAAGATTTTGGTTGCTTGAATAGGGTGTGAATTAGAATGTGGATTGCGGTCCCTGAAGGTCTTTAAGCCGATGTCCTGAGAGAATGAAGTAGTTTACCAATGTCTGAATAACATCAACGTCTTCAGACACGTGAAAGAACAAGATTGGGGACAATATACAAAAGCTGAGACAGTCAGGCAACAACAGTAGGAAGGTGAATGTCTTTTACAGTTTGTAATCTGAAAGACTGAGCTAGTGACTGAAAAAGCAGGAGTTCAAATCCCACATTGGGCTCTTGTGAATTTGAATTTCTCTGAAAATAAAAAATAAATCTGGAATAATAAATCCTCCAAGATGAAATGATTTCCTCTCACTGCTCTGACACTCATTTACCTTCAAGTAGCTTTTTCCACTCCACTTTTTCTAAATCACCTTCCAACTTCATTCCCTAAAACTAAGTGTAAAAGTGACCCATCTCTTGTTGGCCTTGCTACGTACTGGACTAAAAAAGTTCCCCTGAATTCACGTTTAGAGTTCTGTACCCTCGATACCTTTTACACTAGTCTCAGTTATCAATGCACTGGTTAGGACTGCACTGGACCCCGTCTCTGTTGAGATTACACATGGCCCAGTCTCTGCTATAAAAATGTCTTAAAGAATTGAGAGAAAACCTTCCAATTTATACACAAGATTTGAAGAAATAGGATCAGGAGTAGGCCATTCAGCCCCTCGAGCCTGTTCCGCCATTCAATAAAATCATGACTGATCTGATCGTGACCTTAACTCCACTTTCCTGCCTGCCCCACATCACCCTTGACTCCCTTGTGGATCATAAATCTATCTAACTCTGCCTTGAATATGTTCAATGACCCAACCTCCACTGCTCTCTGGGGAAGAGAATTCCAAAGTCTAACCAGCCGCTGGGAGAAAGAAATCATCCTTAGCTCAGTCTTAAATGGCAGACCCTTTATTTTTAAACTGTGCCCCCTGGTTCGAGACTCCCTCACAAGGGGAACATCCTCCCAGCATTCGCCGTGTAAAGTCCCCTCAGAATCGTGTATGTTTCAATAAGATCACCTCTCATTCTTCTAAACTCCAATGAGTTCAGGCCCAACCTGTTCAACCATTCCTCATAAGACAACCCCTATATCCCTGGAATCAGCCGAGTGAACTTTCTCTGAACTGATTCCAATGCATCCAGGCCTGACCATTTCTCCACTTTCAAAGATACCGAACACCTGAATATTTCCCTCTCACTCTGTTTATCCCATCCAATATTTCACACTCCTCCTCTTTAACTACAATGTCTGTATCGTTCCCTCTCTTTTATAAAGACAGACACAAAGTATTCATTATGAACCATGCCCACATCTCGCACCTCCACGCACACATTCCCTTTCTGGTCCTTAATACTCTATCCTTAGTTATCCTCTTGCTCTTCATGTATTCAGAGAACATCTTTTTGTTTCCCTTACTTTTACTTAGTAATACAGTTACAGCCCTCTCTTTGCTCTCCTAATTTGATCTTTAATTTCACCCCTGAACTTTCTTCACTCTTCTCGGCTTTCTATGGTATTGAGCTCTCGGTATCTGACATAAGCTTCCTTTTTGTGCCTTATCCCACCCGGTTTGATCCTTGTTATCCAAGGGTCTCTAGATTTGGGAGTCTCACTCTGTTTGTCTTTGTGGGAAAATATTTGTTCTCAACCCGCACTAACTCTCACTGCTCTGAGACTCATTTACCTTCAGGTAGCTGTTTCCAATCCAGTTTGCTAAAACCCTCCGCTCCCTGAAACTGCCATCTCCTCTGATCCCCCTGAAGGACCCTCACATCCTTCCTAATGTGTGGTGACCAGAACCGGATGCAATATTCTAGTTGTGGCCTAACCAGAGCTTTGGAAAGGTTTAGCATAGCTTCCATGCATTTGTACCCACAACTGTTTATGAAGCCTAAGATGCCACATGCTTTGCTGACTGCTCTCTCAATATGTCCTGCCAGCTTCTAAGATGTATCTACATGTATCCCCAGTTACCTCTGTCCCTGCACACTCTCCAGAACTGTGCCATTAAGTCTCTATTGCCTCTCCCTATCACTTCTGCCAAAATACATCACCTCACATTTCTCGGTATTAAATTCCATCTGCCACTTGTCTGCCCATTCTGCTCAACTATCAATGTCCTGTTGCAGTCGATTGGTGTCATCCTCACTGTTTGCATCTCCTCCAAGTTTGGTATCAGCGGCAAACATTAAAAATACACTCAAACACTAAAGCATTCCAAAACGTGAGGCTCACAAAGTTAACACACGTTTCCTTTTCTGAGTCTCGCTGGTCTGTTCTGATTTTCTGTTGGGTGGCATCAGCGTGGATTTTGTGTTCTGTCCTAAACCCACAAACATATAACTCAGAGGTAGGATTATTACCCACGGAGCCACAGCTGGCTCCAATGTTCCCAGAAAATTCAGTTATTGTGCACGGCCAGTTATTTTTTTCGTGCGCTGTCCCTTTAAATATTTGAATAATCTTTGCAGACCTGTTATTTATCACGGAACAAGACCTGCGTGGTACCTTCCAGGCTGCTGCACACAGATTTGCAGGAACACTGAATGGCATTCCCCATTGAAATCTCTTCCGCTTTCTCTCCAATAATCTCTCTCCATTGCTCTCCTTCTCTCTCTCTGTTATTCTCTCTGCATATCAATCCCTGTCTTTCTCACTGTTACTCTCCCCATGTGGATGGAGGAGGAGAAAGAGAGGCATAAAGACATGCAGCTTTACTCTGTATCTAACCCCACACTGTACCTGCCCTGCGAGTGTT
Organism: Heterodontus francisci; assembly: GCF_036365525.1. Taxonomy (NCBI): domain Eukaryota; kingdom Metazoa; phylum Chordata; class Chondrichthyes; order Heterodontiformes; family Heterodontidae; genus Heterodontus; species Heterodontus francisci. Next base: position 34,934,215 of record NC_090391.1, read on the forward strand.
TGATGGAACAGAGAAGACAGTGATTTGCTCTGTAGTTAACTTGGCTTGGCAGCATTTGATGGGACAGTGTAGCCAGAGCTTTACTCTGTATCCCTGGAGTTAAGAAGTGTAAGTGTTGACTTGATCAAAGTTTACAAGATAATAGTGGGAACTGATTGGGTAGATCAAGAGAAACTCTTCTCACCAGTTGCGGGAGTCTCGGATGAGGCAGACTGTCTAAAAATCGAACATTTGTTGAAAAGCCTTTCATGGATGAAATTTATTAACACTTCTGCACGCAAAGGGTGATGTAATTTTGGAACTGTCTTCGACAAATAACCCCACCCTATATCTGCAATCTCCTCCAGCTCCACAATCCCCCAATACCTGCAATCCTCTAATTCTGGCCTCTTGAGCATCCCCAATTTGAAGCGTTCCACCACTGATGGCCGTGCCTTCAAGCTGCCAAGGCCCTAACTCTGGAATTCCTTTCCTAAACCTCTCCGTCTCACCAATGCTCTTTCCTATTTGATGACGCTCCCGAAATCCAAGCTCTTTGACAAAGTTTTTGGTGCTGCAATCTGGAATTCTGTACCTCAGAGTTGTGGAGGCGAGGTCACTAATTGTATTTAAGGAAGCGATAGATAAATTTTTGAAATTTCGAGGTGTCGAGGTTTATGCGGCACAGGCCTGAAAGAGGAGTTGAGCCCTGGGACAGATCAGCAATGATATTATTGAATGGCAGGGCAGGCTTGAGGGGCTGAATGGCCAACTCCTGCTTCTACTTCTCATGTTCTTCTGTCTAGTTTAAGGTGCGTGTGGCAAAGTTTCGAGGGGATGTGACAGGCAAGCTCTTTACGCAGAGGGTGGTAAGTGCCTGGAACTTGCTGCCAGGGGAGGTGGTGGAAGCAGGTACGATAGCGACGTTTAAGAGTCATCTTGACAAATACATGAACAGAATGGGAATAGATGGATACGGTCCCCAGAAGTGCAGAACCTTTTAGTTTAGACAGGCATCAAGATCGGCGCAGGCTTGGACGGCCGAAAGGCCTGTTCCTGCGCTGTACTATTCTTTTTTAGTCTAATATCTCCTTAAGTGACTTGGTGCCAAATCGTTATTATTTTTTATTCATTTGTTAGATGCGTGCGTTACTGGCGAGGCCAGCATTTATTGCCCATCACGAATTGTCCTTGAACCTTCTTGAACCACTGCAGTCCAAGTAGGGAAGGTACACCCACAGTGCTGTTAGCAAGGGAGTTCCAGGATTTTGACCCAGTGACAGTGAAGGAACGGCGATATAGTTCCAAGTCAGGATGGTGTGAGACTTGAAGGGAAACTTGCAGGTGGTGGTGTTCCCATACCTGCTTCTTGCTTATTTGCTTTCTCTCCCCCTCATCTTTTCTAGACCTCCCTGTACTCCTGTCCCTGTCTGTTACGAGAACCTAAGAACAAAAGAAAGTGGGTGCAGGAACAGAGATCTGGGACATCTGTGCACAAATTGATGGTGGCAGGGCTAGTTGAGAAAGTGGATAAAAGGCATATGGGATCCCAGGCTTTGTAAATCGAGGCTTAGAATATAAAAGCAAGGAGGTTATGATGAAGCTTTATAGAACACCTGCTGCATCCTCAAGTAGTATTGCGTCCAATTCTGGACACCACACTTTAGGAAGGATGTGAGGGCATTAGACATGGTGCAGAAAAGATCCACGAGGAAGGTTCCAGGGATGGGAGACTTAGTTGCGTGGATAGATTGGAGAAGCTGGGGTTGTTATCTGTTTCTCTATCTCTGTCTTCCTCTCGCTGTCTCTCCCTCCTGCTATCTCTGACACTCGGAGTGAGACAGACGGAGAGAGGGTTAGCTATGAAGCCAGGAGAAAAAGACCAACAAATTCAGCAGCCATTTCATCAGGATAATAGCCACTAACAAATTCAATAACATCAGAAGGGGGAAAAAACACCGATAAATAGGGCAATGGTACAAGCTGTTGGAGAGACAGGAAATCGTTTGCGAAGGGACAGAGTATCTGATCACACCCTGGATGGTGTTGTTGTTGCCAACAAAGCCTATTTCAGCCTGCAATATGAAAAGGAGAGAGCGGGAGCTGAGACAGAATGAGTTGCTTCTGACTGAGTTAATGAGGGGGCAATGGCGTCTTGCGGCCCCCACAAGGCCGCGGCTGGAAAAAGCCCCTACCTGTGGTACGGGCCGCGCTGCACCCTGGGAGGAACCTCCGCACATGCGCACTTCGACAAGCCCGTTAACTGCCGCTTTTTACATTCTCCCGCGGCTCAGACTTTCAAGATTCCTCCATTGAGATCGACAACTGAAGCCGCTTCTCCTTTTCCTTGCAGCTGCTTTCTGACGGAAATAAACAGCCGGCGGGACGTCACGCAAACATGGCGGTTGATGACACCGCGGTCTCTCCACGTGCCTCATAGAGCCCTGATTGGCTGCGTCACTCCACGTGTTTGGAGGTCACAGGGGTTAAAAGCTGCCTCCAGCCTCCGCGCAGCCGCGGTTTGGGAGGCATGTGACCACCTCGGGGTGGGGGAGGGGCCAGCACCAGACCCTGAAGGAGTCCCTGCACCGCCAGAACTGTCCCAATCTCTTAAAGGTACCGAACATGGACAGACAGAGCAAGAGTGTTAGAGAGCAAGTAACAGAGAGGGAAATAGAAAAGAGAGAGTTATGGGGCAAGGGAGAGAGAGATAAATGAGATTGAAACAATAATAGAGAGATGGAGAGGCTCAGAGAAAATAGGTGATAGGAAGAGAGTGAGAGAGCAAGAGATGGTGAGAAATGGAGGGAGAATTTCCTCAATTGGACAGAGATCGAGAGAGAGTGATAGAGAGATGTGAAGAGAGATCAAAGAGAAAGGAAGGTGGAGAGTGAGGGAGAGGGGGAGTTTGAGAGTGAGGAAGCAGATCAATGGAGAGATAAAGGTGAGGAGAGAGTAACAGAGCGAAAGAGAGAGAGAGATTGAGAGAGAGTGGGAAGGAAAATGAGAAATTAGAGGAAAAGAGCAGACACAGGGTGTACAGAAAGTGTGAAAAATGAATGAGAGATAGAGTGCCCATCAGGGAAAGAGGGAAAGTCCAGGACAGATGTGGGCAGAGAGAAAGGCAGATGTTATATGTGTGTGTGTGCGTGTGCATTGTAAGTATGTGTGTCTCTATGAGGGAGAGATCAGCACGCGTTCACAGTAAAGAAAGTCTTGCGGTGTCAAACAGTCAAAATTAACTTTATTCCCACTGCATAATGAGTGGAGTCAGACATATAATAATAGATTGCAGGTTAAGAGGATGAGAGGCTGAGTAAATTGGATCTGTCTTCTCTGGAGTTTAGAAGAATGAGAGGTGATCTCATTGAAACATATTCTAAAGGGACTGGATCGGGTCGACACTGAGAGATTATTTCATTTGGTCGGGAAATGAAAGTCTCCCTTACCCCTTCCGAACCAGCTTATCCACCTGTCCTGTCAGCCTCAGCGATCATTGAACATTCACTCCAAGGTCTCGCTGTTCATAGGTTAGCCCGAAAGGGCAAATGTTAAATATAATCAGAGTTTGATATAAACCTGAGTACACAGAGGTACAAGAAATAGGCATAGAGAGTGAAACTATATATTTGGCTGGTTTCTAATCTCTTTCTTTTAGTTTTGGTGACTGCAGCTTGACTGCAGCGGAGGTGGGAGAGCGAGCTAAAGGCTGGGAAGTCAATTTCAGTGGAAGTTTAGAAGTTAATTCCCTTTTGTTTTCGGAGGACCGGGGGACAGCTGGGTAAGTAAAAACTATATATTTGGGTGGTATGTGGGAGGTAAGGGTCGCCAAGAGTGTCCCTGCTGACTGCATCTGCGGGAAGTGCACCCAACTCCAGCTCCTCGAGAACCGCGTTCGGGAACTGGAGCTGGAGCTGGATGAACTTCGGATCATTCGGGAGGCGGAGGGGGTTATTGAGAGGAGTTATGGGGAGGTAGTCACACCTCAGGTAAAAGAAATAGGTAGATGAGTTACCGTCAGGGGAAGGAGAGGGAACCAGCAGGCAGTGCAGGGATCCCCTGTGGCTGTTTCCCTCAGCAACAGGTATACTTTTTTGGATACTGTTGCGGGGGATGACTTACCAGGGGTAAGCAATGGGGTACAGGTATCTGGCACAGAGTCTGTCCCTGTTGCTCAGAAGGGAAAGGGGAAGAGGAGCAGAGCATTAGTCATTAGGGACTCCTAAGTTAGGGGACCAGATAGGAGGTTCTGTGGGAACGAGAGACACTCACGGTTGTTATGTTGCCTCCCAGGTGCCAGGGTTCGTGATGTCTTGGATCGTGTTTTTGGGATCTTTAAGGGGGAGGGGGAGCAGCCCCAAGTCGTGGTCCACATAGGCACCAACGACATAGGTAGGAAGACAGATGGGGATTTAAGACAGAAATTCAGGGAGCTAGGGTGGAAGCTTAGAGCGAGAACAAACAGAGTTGTTATCTCTGGGTTGTTGCCCGTGCCACGTGACAGCGAAGCGAGGAATAGGGAGAGAGAGGAGTTGAACACGTGGCTGCAGGGATGGTGCAGGAGGGAGGGTTTTGGTTTCCTGGATAACTGGGGCTCTTTCTGGGGTAGGTGGGACCTCTACAAACAGGATGGTCTTCACCTGAACCAGAGGGGTACCTATATCCTGGGGGGGAGATTTGCTTCGGGGGGATTTAAACTAATTCAGCAGGGGGATGGGAACCTAAATTGTAGTTCCAGTGTACAGGATGTTCAGAGTAGTGAGGTCAGGGAAAAGGTTACAAGGACGCAAGAGGACACTGGCAAGCAAGAACCTGGTTCAAAGTGTGTCTACTTCAATGCCCGGAGCATCCGGATTAAGGTGGGTGAGCTTGCAGCCTGGGTTGGTTCCTGGGATCTCGATGTCGTGGCCATTTCGGAGACATGGGTAGAGCAGGGGCAGGAATGGATGTTGCAGGTTCCTGGTTTTAGATGTTTCAGTAAGAACAGAGAAGATGGTAAAAGAGGGGGGGGGGCGGGGTGTGGCATTGTTAATCAAGGAGAGTTATACAGCGACAGAAAGGACGTTTGAGGACTCGTCTACTGAGGTAGTATGGGCCGAGGTTAGAAACAGGAGAGGTGAGGTCACCCTGTTGGGAGTCTTTTATAGACCTCCAAATAGTTCCAGAGATGTAGAGGAAAGGAGAGCGAAGATGATTCTCGACAGGAGCGGGAGTAACAGGGTAGTTGTTATGGGGGACTTGAACTTTCCAAATATCGACTGGAAATACTATAGTTCGAGTACTTTAGATGGGTCAGTTTTTGTCCAGTGTGTGCAGGAGGGTTTTCTGACACAGTATGGAGACAGGCCAACCAGGGGCGATGCCACATTGGATTTGGCACTGGGAAATGAACCCGGCCAGGTGTTAGATTTAGATGTAGGTGAGCACTTTGGTGATAGTGATCACAATTCGGTTAGGTTTACCTTAGCGATGGGCAGGGACAGGTATATACCGCAGGGCAAGAATTATAGCTGGGGGAAAGGAAATTATGATGCGATTAGGCAAGATTTAGGATGCATAGGATGGGGAAGGAAACTGCAGAGGATGGGTTCAATCGAAATGTGGAGCTTATTCAAAGAGCAGCTACTGCGTGTCCTTGATAAGTATGTACCTGTGAGACAGGGAGGAAGTTGTCGAGCGAGGGAGTCGTGGTTAACTAAAGAAGTTGAAGAGCTTGTCAAGAGGAAGAAGAAGGCTTATGTTAGGATGAGACGTGAAGGCTCAGTTAGGGCGCTTGAGAGTTACAAGCAAGCCAGGAAGGATCGAAAGGGAGAGCAAAGAAGAGCAAGGAGAGGACACGAGAAGTCATTGGCGGATAGGATCAGGGAAAACCCTAAGGCTTTCTGTAGGTATATCAGGAATAAAAGAATGACTCGAGTTAGATTAGGGCCAATCAAGGATAGTAGTGGGAAGTTGTGTGTGGAATCAGAGGAGATAGGGGAAGCGTTAAATGAATATTTTTCGTCAGTATTTACAGTAGAGAATGAAAATGTTGTCGTGTAGAAGACTGAGATTCAGGCTACGAGGCTAGATGGGATTGAGGTTCACAAGGAGGAGGTGTTATCAATTTTGGAAAGTGTGAAAATAGATAAGTCCCCTGGGCCAGATGGGATTTATCCAAGGATTCTCTGGGAAGCTAGGGAGGAGATTGCAGAGCCTTTGTCCTTGATCTTTATGTCGTCGTTGTCGACAGGAATAGTGCCGGAATACTGGAGGATAGCAAATGTTGTCCCCTTGTTCAAGAAGGGGAGTAGAGACAGCCCTAGTAATTATAGACCTGTGAGCCTGACTTCGGTTGTGGGTAAAATGTTGGAAAAGGTTATAAGAGACAGGATTTATAATCATCTTGAAAAGAGTAAGTTCATTAGCGATCGTCAGCACGGTTTTGTGACGGGTAGGTCGTGCCTCACAAACCTTATTGAGTTTTTCGAGAAGGTGACCAAACAGGTGGATGAGGGTAAAGCAGTGGATGTGGTGTATATGGATTTCAGTAAGGCGTTTGATAAGGTTCCCCATGGTAGGCTATTGCAGAAAATACGGAAGTATGGGGTTGAAGGTGATTTAGAGCTTTGGATCAGAAATTGGCGAGCTGAAAGAAGACAGAGGGTGGTGGTTGATGGCAAATGTTCATCCTGGAGTTTAGTTACTAGTGGTGTACCGCAAGGATCTGTTTTGGGGCCACTGCTGTTTGTCATTTTTATAAATGACCTGAATGAGTGTGCAGAAGGGTGGGTTAGTAAATTTGCAGATGCCACTGAGGTCCGTGGAGTTGTGGATAGTGCCGAAGGATGTTGTAGGGTTCAGAGGGTCATAGATAGTCTGCAGAGCAGGGCTGAGAGATGGCAAATGGAGTTTAATGACGAAACGTGCGAGGTGATTCACTTTGGAAGGAGTAACAGGAATGCAGAGTACTGGGCTAATGGGAAGATTCTTGGTATTGTAGATGAACAGAGAGATCTTGGTGTCCAGGTGCATAAATCCCTGAAGGATGCTACCCAGGTTAATAAGGCTAAGAATGCATATGGTGTGTTAGCTTTTATTAGTCGGGGAATCGAGTTTCGGAGCCACGAGGTCATGCTGCAGCTGTCCAAAACTCTGGTGAGACCGCACCTGGAGTATTGCGTGCAGTTCTGGTCACCGCATTATAGGAAGGATGTGCAAGCTATGGAAAGGGTGCAGAGGAGATTTACTAGGATGTTGCCTGGTATGGAGGGAAGGTCTTACGAGGAAAGGCTGAGGGACTTGAGGTTGTTTTCGGTGGAGAGAAGGAGGAGGGGAGGTGACTTAATAGAGACATATAAGATAATCAGAGGGTTGGATAGGGTGGATAGTGAGAGTCTTTTTCCTCGGATGGTGATGGCAAACACGAGGGGACATAGCTTTAAGTTGAGGGGTGATAGATATAGGACAGATGTCAGAGGTAGTTTCTTTACTCAGAGAGTAGTAGGGGCGTGGAACGCCCTGCCTGCAACAGTAGTATATTAGATTAGATTAGATTAGAGATACAGCACTGAAACAGGCCCTTCGGCCCACCGAGTCTGTGCCGAACATCAACCACCCATTTTATACCAATCCTACACTAATCCCATATTCCGACCAAACATCGCCACCTGTCCCTATATTTCCCTGCCACCCACCAAGACCAGTGACAATTTATAATGGCCAATTTACCGATCAACCTGCAAGTCTTTTGGCTTGTGGGAGGAAACCGGAGCACCCGGAGAAAACCCACGCAGACACAGGGAGAACTTGCAAACTCCACACAGGCAGTACCCGGAATCGAATCCGGGTCCCTGGAGCTGTGAGGCTGCGGTGCTAACCACTGCGCCACTGTGCCGCCCACGCGCCACTGTGCCGCGAGTAGACTCGCCAACTTTAAGGGCATTTAAGTGGTCATTGGATAGACATATGGATGAAAATGGAATCGTGTAGGTCAGATGGTTTCACAGGTCGGCGGAACATCGAGGTCCGAAGGGCCTTTACTGCGCTGCAAAGTTCTAATTCTAAAAAAAAAACATCAGGAGAGAGGGAGAAATATAGATGGAGAGAGTGTAACAGTGAGAAAGGGAGAGATAGGCCTGGAGACAAGTGGAGAGCTACACGTACTGGTAATCTGTCTCCATCTCAGTCTTCCCCTCTCCCTTACTGATTCATTCAGCAGTTCCCCTCACTGCGACACTCTCTATGAATGGGGCTGTTATTATAGTATCTGCACAGGGAGAGTAAATGAGTGGAACTGAAATAATGGTATCTTCAAAGGAAGAGTCACTGAGTGGGTCTGGTATTATAGTATCACCACAGAGAGAGTCACGGAGTGGGTCTGTTATCATTGTATCTCCACAGGGAAAGTCATTGAGCGTGTCTGTTGTTCTAGTATCTCCACAGGGAGAGTCACTGGGTGCATCTGTTATTAGAGAATCTCCACAGGGAGAGTCGCTGAGTGGATCTGTTATTGTAGTATCTCCATAGGGAGATTGTCTTTGTGGGTATGTTATGAAAGAATCTCCACAGGAAGAGTCACTGAGCGGATCTTTTAGTATATATTCTCCACAGGGTATGTCACTGAGTGGGGCTGTTATTATAGTTTCTTCACAGGCAGAGTCACTGACTGGATCTGTTATTGTAGTATCTCCATAGGGAGATTCACTCAGTAAGTTTGTTATTATATAACCAGCACTGGGAGAGTCACTGAGTGTGTGTGGCACTATATAATCTCCACAGGGAGAGTCTCTGAGTGGGTCTGTCATTCTAGTATCTCAACAGGGAGAGTCACAGAGTGGATCTGTTATTGTAGTATCTGGTTTTATTGTGATTGGTAAAAACTTTTCGTTCCTTTTTCATTTAACTAAGTTTAAACTTAAGATTAAAAATGGCAGGAGATCTCAGACCCGTGTCATGCTCCTCTTGCTCAATGTGGGAGCTCAGGGACATGGCTGATGACCCTGACTCCTTCACGTGCAGGAAGTGTGTCCAGCTGCAGCTCTTGTTAGACCGCATGACGGCTCTCGAGCTGCGGATGGACTCACTTTGGAGCATGCGCGATGCTGAGGAGGTCGTGGATAGCACGTTTAGTGAATTGGTCACACCGCAGATTAGGATTGCTGAGGGAGAAAGGGAATGGGTGACCAAAAGGCAGAGAAAGAGCAGGAAGGCAGCGCAGGAGTCCCCTGCGGTCATCTCCCTCCAAAACAAGTATACCGTTTTGGATACTGTTGGGGGAGATGGCTCACCAGGGGAAGGCAGCAGTAGCCAAGTCCATGGCACCGTGGCTGGCTCTGCTGTTCAGAAGGGCGGGAAAAAGAGTGGAAGGGCTATAGTCGGAGGGGATTCGATTGTAAGGGGAGTAGATAGGCGGTTCTGTGGTCGAAAACGAGGCTCCCAAATGGTATGTTGCCTCCCAGGTGCACGGGTCAGGGACGTCTCAGATCGGCTGCAGAACATTCTAAAGGGGGAGGGTGAACAGCCAGTTGTCATTGTGCACATAGGCACTAATGATATAGGTAAAAAACGGGATGAGGTCCTACATGCAGAGTTTAGGGAGTTAGGAGCCAAGTTAAAAAGTAGGACCTCAAAGGTAGTAATCTCAGGATTACTACCAGTGCCACGTGA